>NW_027517559.1:0-1200000 GCF_048772815.1 Callospermophilus lateralis | reverse complement strand
AGAATTGATATTATTAATTCCTAAGGATAAAAAATAAATAAAATACATCATTGATGTTGTGATACATGAGAAATCAGTCCTGTTTCTCACTTCTGCTTTTGTTCTAGCAACCCTCAAATGAGGTGGTTTTCTTTTTCTGTTCTGATTTTATATCATAGCTTGGCCCTCTTTTGCATGAATAATAGGAATTGGCAGATGATAAGATTGCCTGAACATTGCAATTTTTGTAATTTATAGTTTATAGCAAAAATTGGCAATAAATGTTTCATAAGCCAAATCAACCTAATAATCTTGCCTCCATTGTCTTAGTCCATTTTCTGATGTTATTACTGAATACCGTAGGCCAGATAATGCATAAAGAAGAGAGGCCTATTTAGTTTATGGTTTGAGAAGTTCAAGAGCATGGCACTAGCATCTGATTAGTATCTGGTGAGGTCCTTCCTGCTGGGTCATGATATAAAGGAAGGCAACACATGGTGAAATAACACATTTAAGAGACAGCTAAACTGGCTTTTGTAACAGACACACTATCTAGGCAACCCATTCACCCATTAATCCATGAATGGATTCATTGATTTAGGAGGGCAGAACCCTTGTGACCTAATCACCTCTTAATGGTCTCACCTCTTGACAACTCAAAATGGAGATTAAATATCAACATCAGTTTGGGTGGGTGTGTACAAACCGGAGCACTTATGGAGACTATTTTTAATATTTTTAAATGGCTGAAAAAAATCAAAACAAGAATATTTCATATTACATGAAAATTATATGAAATTCCAATTTCAGTGTCCATAAATAAAGTTTCTTTGGAGCATGGCCATGCAAATTCATTATGCATTGTCTATGCCTGCTTTCATGCTATAATGCAGAGTCAAGCAACTGAAATAGAGACCATATGGCCACAACTCCAAAATATGACTATTTGGTCCTTCACAAGAAGTTTGCCGACTCCTATTCTCCAGTGATATTGCCCATAGAAATACAATAGGAGTCACATAGGTAGATTTAGATTTTCTAATAGTCACATTTAAAAAGTAAAAAAAAATGAAAACAAAAAAGTTACTTTTGAGAATATATTTTATTGAGCCCAATATATTTTGAGTTTTTATCATTTCTATGTATATTTAATATTAAGAATTATTAATGAGGTATTTTACATTTGTTTTTTATACCCAGCCTTTGAAATCCAATGTCAATTTTACACATCAGTACAACTGAATTTATATTAGCCATGTTTCACAAGCTGGTATCCACAATGGCTAATAGCCACCATATTAGAACTATTTTAGCATATACGCAAGAATGTTGTATTATTTATCTTAATTTTTGGTTTGGAGTAAAAAGTTATTATTAAGATTAAATAAGGTCAATGATAGGAATCTAGCAGAAGAAAGAATTATATGTCATGACTTAAAGTAACGCTTTTTTAGGGTATCAAAGAGATAAATTATCATCACTAAATGGAAAATAATACCATAAAGCAAAGTATCTAGACTTCTTTATTCTTAAGTTTGTATGACCCAAAAGAGAAACAAAACCTTGATAGACTAGAATTTGTTTACCAGGGAAAGTAGACTTTATTTGTAGATTATCTAATCTATAATTTTTCTATGAAACTAAATGGGAAAAAAATCCAGAGAAATTTCATCAAAAATGTGTTATTTTAGCCTATTGCTCAGGGTAACCCATTTAAAGTAGATCACTGAGAAGACTACCTGCTGTTAAAAAAGAAAACTTGTTTGAATTGGACCCCCTAAAAATAGGACCCTAAGGAATATTTTAAATTTAGTCAACCCTTTCCAAAGAGAACTATTTTTTAAAGAATCATATAAGGCAGTATGGCTGGCTTTCAATGCCTGGAATTTCTATCCTTTTTAGCATGCAGAATAGCACTCCACAGCTTTCCAAGTTACTAAAGAAGGCCTCCGTCTTTAGTCCTTGCCTTCACTTACCATCTGTTCTTTTTCAAAACCACAGTGCCTCAGCTGCACTGTGGAAATTGACAAAGTTAATGACTTCTAGCTCTGTCTCCTCTTTTGAGGCACTAGGTAGCTCCAATTATCATCCACCATCTCAATCTCCCTCCCTATTAAATGGGGATAATGATGATCAAATAGCGGGCACAGTGTAAGCAGGGGTTGGAAGTATTCTCTTTTGTCTGTTTACTTAGATGGAAAGAACATGGTGTTGTTTTAGTGCCATAGAAAAACACATAAAATGTTCTTTGCTATTTAGCAACTCATATGCTTTTCCTGCTCTCAAAGATCCAACTTTCCTTAATTAAGTTTGGCAACAAATGGGCATCTCCTTCAGGTAAAACCTGCTTCATAACAAAAATAAAAGGAGTTGACAAGGCTCTGGGACAGTTCCCAGTTCAGTTCAGGGCATGAGAGGATAATTCAATGAAAGAGATATAAGGCCTGAGAATGGAAAGGATGACTCTCAATCTTATGCAGCAACAAAGTATGTTTGGAGCAGACAAAAGTGGGCATCAAACAGGATTTTCCAAAGAAAAATGTACTCACACCTAAAGAAAATGCTAAGTTTTTTTGTTTGCTTTTTTGAGTTAGCCTTATCTTGTGCTGACAAAATACATTCTTTTGCATATTATTCTTTATGATTCTTCTCTTCCATGGCCTTGAGCTCTGTAATGATGTATTATTTCTAGAGAGGCCAGGGTGGCTTTATGATGGATGAAAGATCCCACAGTGAAGGAGATCCATTATCTGTTACAGTTGAGTTGACTGAAGTGACTCTGCCTGTGGCCAGTTGTCTGGAAGGACACTTTTAAAAAGAATCTGAATATGGCATGATAAGCACTTTATTTCTGGAATGTGGCTGACACTACCACAAGAACCTGAATAAAACCACGGACCTAGTGTTCAACTAAAATGAGTAATAAGTGATAGACAGGAGAACTGTGACAATTTGGACCTCAAGCTGATTTTAGAATAAAAAAAATAAATAAAACAATAAAATGTGAGCCATAAGAAAACCCCTTTTTTTCTATTCTGACTGTAGAGTTGCTGAATATGTCAAAAAGAGTCCCATTTGGAAATACCTGAGTTTTGTGCCATCATCAATGAGTTAGTGTTCATATGTTTGCAGTACTAATAAGAACTAGAGATAGCCTTCAACTTTTCTATTTTGGTATACAAAATTTAAACGTTGGACATTTGAGTTCAACAAACCTTCACTTAGAAGCAATATTATGATCTTTCCTGAGCCTCCCTTTGCTCAACTTTTATGGGAGTGCTTTGATCTTGATGTGTTCCAAAACTGTGTGGTTCCAGTGTGGGAGCCGCTAGGCACAGGTAACTACTGTGTCCTTGAAATTCAGCTACTGCCACTGAGGGATTTTTAAATTACTTGTTTAACTTCAATTCACTTGAAGTTCAATGTAAAAACCAACGCAGGGTCTATGTGTTTTACTATTGATTATTAATTGAAATGAAATACTAAAATGGGTTTAATCTTGTTTCTTTCTACTTTATTTTAGCATTTCTACTAGAACCTTTTAAATGACCTATGTCATTCCCATTGTATGTTTTTTGGACAGTGCAGGTTCAGAGAAACAATTTCCGTTTTACTATCCTTCTACTTACCTGGACATTTATTTAAAAAATGGCTATGTATGTTCAACAGAAATATTAATTGTCATACACACACATTGTCTCGTATATTTTTATATATATAAAATTCCTTTCCCCACTTTAAATAGTTCCCGTGGGAGGAACCACATCCTAGATAAACAGAGGCAAAAATCTCACTTTCCTTAGTGATGTGAGCTCTTCACACTTCCCATTAATCAGTGTCTGCTCTGCAACTCCAGAGAAGGCTTCTTATCTCACATTTCACTTTTTTTCCCTTCCAGAAGGAGCTTTAGATACCTATTTTAAAGCTTAAAGGCCACCTTTAAGAAAGTTGCTAAGTCAAATGGCTCTCTCTTCGTTAAAGGACAAAAGAGAGAAGTATTTGCCCAGGCTGTTTAATTTGAGGAGGGTAAATTTTTTAGATTTTAAAAGAAATGAAATATTTGCTTTTTCTTCATTGACAGGGAGGTGCTGGGTGCTGCTAGCTCTTTAAGGGCAGGGCCTCGACCTTTCCTGCTCAGCTCCTGACATTTAAAGGCCAGGGCAATCAAGCCCCGCTCAGAGGTGGGAGCTGCCAGTTCAAGCTTTTGTCAGGCAGCCTCTCCTAGATGCCATGTCCATGGCTGGGGCTTGAGAGCAGCCCATCACGTCATCTTAAGACAGCACGCAAGGAAATGCATTCAGACATGTGGCTTTCAAGGGTTTTATGTACTCAGAATAACCAAGATCAATACTTAGACTGAGATGGAGCACATGTGTCAAGGGGTGTGCTTATCAATTCACATACCACTGGAAATAACAATGCCATATTAAAATGCATTTGAATACATGTTAGTTTGGTTTAGGGAACAACCCTCCCCCCTGCTAAATTTAATAATCCATCATCCAAATAGGAAGTTTTGTCCTCTTTTGGCTCAGAACAGCATAGTATATTTTTGTGGGTGGGACAACCTAGTTTTCTTCTGAATCTTCTCCATGCATACCAAAAATAAAGCTCGATGGACAGACTTAGGTTTCTGTGGGTGCTCCAGAATGAGGTCTCATCAGCATCTTCTCATTGTTTTGTTTTCTACCTGGTTTTTGAGTGAGAGGTCTAGCTTCTCTCCTGCATCCATTTCTCATTTCATGTCATTGTAATTCCAACCAATGCCCTGAAGGAACCAAGAAATTCTCCTTCACCCTAGCTACCTTTGAAGAACTTCTGAAGGCTAATCACTTGACAGTGAAACAGCACTGATGTGCCTGGCTGTTTTTGTATCTTTCATTCATGTATATTTTATTTTTCTGGAAAGAGAAAAAGTAGGAACTGATTCATTGAACTGAGAGTGTTTCTAACGTACCCTTTCCCTCTATCTTAGGGCTATCATCATTAAGAATATATCTTTTTGCTATAACAAGATGTCTGTACATTCTTCTCATTAGATTCTCTTCTGTTTGCTGCCTGTGCCAAGGGCTTATGTCTGAGGGAGATGAGCAGTGACTAGAAGAAGCAATTGTTTTTCACAGGTAAGTCAAAATGACAGACCTTGCAAACAAAAATACTAGGTTGCTACAGGCATGAAAAAAAGGCTTTTTCTCAGCCTGGCCTTAGGTAGGTACCCGGCATCACAGAGCATTCCCTAGAGATCTTGGAGACTGAACATCTACCACCTAAGATAGAATATACATATGGCATATAAGGAAGACTTCCAGTGTCACTCAGTTACAGAAAACATCTGGATATTTTTCCTTTTCTTAATCTGATCTAATTTGCTGATTATCATCTGACATTTTATAAAACCTGTTAAGCTAGTAAATCTGTCCATATTTGAATGTAACAGAAGACTTCTCCAATTCCGAATCATCCCCAGAAAGTATATCCTGAAGTTCTTTGTGCCATTCTTTACAGGAAACTGATCAGATTTGTCAGTTTCCTTCTGAGGTTGCTGGGCTGCTTATTGCTATGGGTATTAGGTCTCTCTGCCTCTCCCCCATCCTCCTGCTATATCTCCTTCTCTCTCCCATTTTTGTCTTTCAGGATTACTAATGCAGTATCATTTCTTATTGATACTACATATTTAGGCATATGTAAGGGTTAAGAATTTGACTTTTATTGATGCCAAGATACCTAGTTACCTCCTTTTAGTTTAAACATGATCTATCAAACATGTTCTATGTGTGACAGTAACTGAAACAAAAAATTCTCAGAAGTTACAATGGAAGGCCATTAGCAACTGCTAGCAATGAATAGGGACCCTGAGCTGTTTACCCTGTAAAATCACTTCTGAGTACCAGCACTTCAAGAACAAAATGAGATGTGATGTGGGAAAATTTGGGCTGTGATCGAAAGAACATTTTCCCTGCATTTTATTTTTCTCATTAGACTAGGGAACACTGTTTTTTTTGATGTTGTTAGGGGAAAAAATGATAACATACATGTTTTTTAGAGAAGAGGGAACAATTAAATGTGGTTTCACCGATTATGTTCTTCACTCTTGATCCTGGATGTGAAAAATTGGCAAATCTCGCAGTTTTCAAAAAAGGGAAGGATTAAACTTGGGTGTGGTCATTTTATTTAACAGAATTGGATACAACCTACTTAACAAAGAGAATTTTTAAAGCTAAATCATTTCTGTGTTCTGTTACACAATCACAATAACATCGAATTGTTTATCTATTTACAATTAGTTCCATATGCTACATGATCCTACTAAAAATTTCTCTCATTTATTTATTTATTTATTTATTTTTCGAGATATCGAGGATCGAATCCAGAGCAGTTCCACTCCTGAGCTATATCCCCAGTCATTTTCTTATATTTTTATATTCTGAGACAGGGCCTTGCTAAGTTGCTGAGGCTGGCCTCAAAAACTTGCAATCCTCTTACCTGTTCTTTCTGTAAGTAGTAGTAGCTGTGATCACAGGCCTGCACCACCATACCTGAGTTAAATAAATTATTTTAGAGTTCTTCATGTGAAAACAATGGAGACCACTCACTTTAAACAAAGCATCACTTTTTTACAAGGCACTTTGTAAAGGGTCTGCCAGAGAAGATATGCTGGTAATTCTGTGTAGAGAACAACTACAACCACAGAATCGTAGAAATTTACCCAAGAAATCAGACCAAACAAACAACAAAGGCCAGGTTTCTTTCCTTTTCTGTGATAAGTGAGCTGTTTATTTATTCTAGGCTCCATGACGAAGGAGCCACTCTCTAGGACACTACCTGACGGAATGAGTTGACAAAACCACAGGGGACATGCAAACCCTGCCCTCTTGAAACTTTGCCTGGAAAGTGATACACACACACACACACACACACACACACACACACACACGCCCTTTGTTCACTTTCTATTGGCCTACACAACCCACAAGGCCAGATTTATTAAATAAGATGGTGATGTAGCATATTTCCACTGAAAGATCTCTGAAGGTGAGACACCAAATATGTATTAACTATAATGTAACTTACCCTAGGGGGTATATATCTCTTTCAGAAAGGAAAGAAAGAACTAGACAATCATTGATGTCTTTATATTTTTGCCAAACCAATTCTTTTTACCACTTTTTTATTTAAAGGTCTAGTTGCCTCAACTACACACACTAAAAGGAAATTAGCATTTTTATGTGTCTAAAATCTAAACCAGAATAAAAGAATATATAGTATCCATAGGCACAGACTAGGAAAAAGACAAGTCAAATGTGAAGGGAGAAACAAATCAGATGATCTCTCCAAAGGTATTAAATGTAGGATCTAATATTATTTGCCAATTTTTCCAAATAAAATATTCACACATCTCTGCTATATGAGCTAAAAGGCAGGCATGATTTCCATTATAACAGAAATTACTATTAAATTCAGCACTAGTAATAGCTGCTGTTTCATAATTGCTTGGTAAGAATTAGCCACTGTAAGCACTGGGTTGGAAGGTGAAGGTCAGTCCTTTGATAAATGGAAAGAGCCACTGACAAATGATTAAAAATGGATTATTAAAAAAAATTATTTTGAAGAAAAATAAACAGGGAAATAATTTTGTGGAGGTTTCTGATCCTTTGCCCAAAATACATAGTTTAACAATTGTGAAAGGTGCAATGAAGAATTTGTGTACCTGTATGAAAATTTCTAAACCAATATCACTGATATTTATGTTTACATAGCTATGTCCAATGTTGAGAAATTTAAAAGGGACATATTCACGTTTGTAGGATCCAATTCACATAAATCTGTTTCTTCAGGTGGAAATCACTTTATGTACTTTGGCCTTAATATTGCAGTCCCAAATAATCTACATGAGTGCTTTCATGGAACACTCCTTCTCCAGTCCTGGATTCATAATTCTTCACCATTTTGTCTTCTTCATGGAGTTGGGGCAGGTGTTGATTAATTGAGATCCAGTAATAATTTTTACTATTTAATCTTTGAACCTCATAAATTCAGCACTTGTAATAGTTGCTATTTCATAATTGCTTGGTAAGAATTACCCACTAAGCAGTAGGTTTGAAGGTGAAGGTCAATCCTTAGGTATAAGGAAAGAGCTACTGATGAGGGAGAAACTCACTGGTGCTGAGGGTTTGAATAAGAGCCAGAGGAAATTGAAGGGCACATGTGAATTGAGAAGCTGACTCTCCGCGGACTTCATTTTCTTGTTGAAATGTTTGTGCTCCTGTTCATCTTATTATATATTTATGGAGCATGGCTTGTGTGCTTGGTAATTTATAACAATGAATAAGAAACACGAATCACTACTTTTTAGGAGCTCACAAACCAAAAGAGAAAATGATGATAGACCTGCAAATATATAAAGTAGTATGAGGAAGACAATTCCCCCTTTTATTTACTTTTAATTTTTCAAATCTGTATTAAATAATTTACTTGTAAAATACATGTTGTCCTGCTTTCTTTGTGGCATATCTTCACTGCAGAGTTGTGGAGAGGATAGATAATTATTTCTTTTTTCCAAAATGTCCAAGGTTATCAAAGCAGGGCCTTGTCTTGCTATCCTCAATTTTATATTTAGACATTGACTCTCATTAGCTATTCTTTATGGTACTATTCCTGAAATGAAATTCTGAATTTTTTAAAACCATCAAACCAGTTTATGCATATCTAGTACGTGTTGGTTAATTTGTCTTTAATAGGTGAACATTTTTCTATCTTGAGTGTTTTGTTTTAAATTGTGTTATTTATAAATAGCTTATTTATAAACAGAATTAAATGAGATGTTGTTTAAGTTGAGGTTTAGGTTTAAACATTCAAAACTGGTTAAGTAAAGAGGGAGACTACAAAGAATAAGGGTAGTGATGTACCAGCAGCTCCACAACATACAACATGGAAGAGTACATTAATTCTGGTATTACAGCAATGCTGTGGCATAATAAAATATAGCACATAGTGTGTTTGGTACTATCCATGGTTTCAGGCATCCACTGGGAATCTTGGAATGTGTCTCCCAAAGAGAAGAGAGATTACTAGACTTATTTTATCTTCTATTTATTTGTCAATTTGTTGCAGTCAAGTTTTATATGATTTATCTTTGCAACCTCTATCTAGTTTGTAATAGATGTTCAATAAATACTGAGTTCCTGAGTGAATGAACAATAAAACAGTTTTCTCTTTATCATTTATTAAAAGTATGAATTAAATGAGAATAACCACTAAGTAATTATTTTTAAATCAAAGGAACTTTGCGCATCAAAATAAGGGTATTTATAACTCAGATTTTAAACAAATGAAGCGCTAAAAACAGATGGTAAAATCCTTTCATCTGTGCTTTAAATGTCAGGAGCTGAGCAGGAAAGGTCGAGGCCCTGCCCTTAAAGAGCTAGCAGCACCCAGCACCTCCCTGTCAATGAAGAAAAAGCAAATATTTCATTTCTTTTAAAATCTAAAAAATTTACCCTCCTCAAATTAAACAGCCTGGGCAAATACTTCTCTCTTTTGTCCTTTAACGAAGAGAGAGCCATTTGACTTAGCAACTTTCTTAAAGGTGGCCTTTAAGCTTTAAAATAGGTATCTAAAGCTCCTTCTGGAAGGGAAAAAAAGTGAAATGTGAGATAAGAAGCCTTCTCTGGAGTTGCAGAGCAGACACTGATTAATGGGAAGTGTGAAGAGCTCACATCACTAAGGAAAGTGAGATTTTTGCCTCTGTTTATCTAGGATGTGGTTCCTCCCACGGGAACTATTTAAAGTGGGGAAAGGAATTTTATATATATAAAAATATACGAGACAATGTGTGTGTATGACAATTAATATTTCTGTTGAACATACATAGCCATTTTTTAAATAAATGTCCAGGTAAGTAGAAGGATAGTAAAACGGAAATTGTTTCTCTGAACCTGCACTGTCCAAAAAACATACAATGGGAATGACATAGGTCATTTAAAAGGTTCTAGTAGAAATGCTAAAATAAAGTAGAAAGAAACAAGATTAAACCCATTTTAGTATTTCATTTCAATTAATAATCAATAGTAAAACACATAGACCCTGCGTTGGTTTTTACATTGAACTTCAAGTGAATTGAAGTTAAACAAGTAATTTAAAAATCCCTCAGTGGCAGTAGCTGAATTTCAAGGACACAGTAGTTACCTGTGCCTAGCGGCTCCCACACTGGTACCACACAGTTTCGGAACACATCAAGATCAGATTGGAATAGTTGAGAACCCATTTTGCTTCTGTTTAGATTCAAGAAATGAAAAGGCTTAAACTTTCTCAAGGTAAAAAGTCAACAGAAATCAGGGAGCCTAAATCATTGCTCTAAATGCTGTGAGCTATCTGTGTCCCCCTGCTATGTGCCTTTGTTAGCAGTATCTGATCCATCTATTTTCAGCCTCCCTAGCCCCAATCCCACAAAACTGTTTCAGAGAAGGAAAAGAATATCATGACTCAGTCAAAAATAGTTCTTTTGTAAAAAGCATTTAAAACTTGGCCAAAAATTAAACCCAGACCTTGACCAAAAGAGAGGCTGTTTAGAAAATGCCATCTATTTTATGCACGTCTCTGTTTTCTTTTCTTTTTTCTTTCTTCCTTTTTTTTTTTTTTTTGCAAAGTAAATGCATCAGAGTTCTGGGTGACCTAATAAATACTTTCAAAGTATAATTAATGAATGTATTTTGTCAGCACAAGATAAGGCTGACACAGAGTTTTAATATCAAAGTCAATAGTAAAGATTAAGTTAGTGCCTAGTGGGTTGAATTCTATATGGCAAAAACAAAAAATGATCTTGATTAACATGTGTCATACTACTCTTCATTCAGTATTTGCTTAGGTCCAGAAGAAAAAAATAAAAACCAGTTTCTTCACCAAAGACAATTAGCACACAGACATTAACCTGGAATGAAATCAGGGCACAGAGGTGACATTTTGATAGAACAGGACATAACATTAGAAAATAGGGGTCCATATCGTAGCTGTTGGAGTGGGATAAGCCAAAGCAAAGATTGACATCTACTTCAGTAGCTTTTCCACATCACAGGGCTGCTAACTTGAAGTAAGAGGTGGGCAAGATTACATTGCAAACATTAATTATGTGGTAATCATTACTATTATTTCTCTGAAATTCATTCAAGTTTAGTATCACATTGTTCTTTAAACCTAAATGGAAATTACATTTTTTTTCCATTTTTATAGGAATAGCAATCACCCGCCATGGATCAGTTTGCCAGTTACCCTCACTAATAAAGTTCAGAAGAAACAGTTTTTAGATTTTCATATATTCTATTAGTTTGCTAAGGCTACGTAACAAAGTACCACAGAGCAGGATGGCTTAAACACAAGAAATTTGTTTTCTCACATTTCTGGGGGCTGGAAGTTCAAAGTCCAGGTGTCGGCAGTGTTGGTTTCTTCTGGAGGTTGTGAGGGCTGGCTTCCTTCTCTTTGGCTTGTAAATGGTCGTCTGCATCCTGTTTTCCATAGTGTTTGCTGGAAGAAATCTTGCATGGATGTCTGTTAGGTCCATTTGTTCTAGGGTACAATTTAACTTGCCTTTTTTTAATTTTTATTTTTCTGCCTGCATGTTCTGCTCATTACTAAAAGTGGGATGTTAAAGTTCCCAACTATTAATGTATTAGAATGTAACTTGGGCTATGCATGTAGCTCAGTGGCACAGTACCTTCTCTGGGTTCAATGCAAAGCAACACACACACACACACACACACACACACACACACACAATAGAGGAATCTCTCTCTTGTTAGCGCTATTGATATTTGCTTTATATATTTATATGTACTTAGGCATATATATATATATATACCTATCAAGTGCATTTATATTGACACATTTATCATTATATAGTAACCTCCCTTGTCCTTTTTTTTTAATGTTTTGATCTAAATTCCATTTTATCTGATATATGTATGGCTGCTCCTACTCCTGCTTTCTTTCTGATTTCATTTACATTGAATGTCTTCTTCCTTCCATTCACTTCAGTTTATGCATGTCTTTAGAGGTGGAGTAGGTTTCTTATAAGCAGCATGTAGTTAGCCTCACGCCCTTAAGTCTTTTGAGTCACTCTTTGTCTTTTATTTGGAGAATTTAATCCATTTTCATTTAAGGTAATTATTGAAAGGTAAGGCCTTAATATTGCCCTTTTGTTACTTATTTTCAAATGTTTCCTAGTTCCTTTCTTTTTTCCCCCCTCTCTTTTAGTCTTTGTGGTTAAATGATTTATTGTAGTAAAATGTTTTGATTCTTTGATTATTATTTTTGATGTGCTACCATATATTTTTGTTATATGGCCAGAATGAAGCTTAAAAACACTTTTTACTTTTGTTTCCCTCTCTCTTTCTTTCTTTCAAGTTGGGGGTCCAACCCATGCCTTCAACATGTCAGGCAAGCACTCTACCACCGAGCTGTATTCCTACACCAGAGAACATCTTTTGATTATATGAAATTACTTTGATAGCAATTTGGCATTGGTCATAAAGACAGGAAAAGAAATTTGAGAGGAAATAGGGAACAAAAATAATAAAAATTCTACACTTCACTCCATTCCTTCCTATATTTTGAAATTTTACATCTCATTTTATGTCTTATTATATTGACTCTTAACCTATCAATATAGTTTTTTAATCTTCATTGTAAAGATATAAATGACTTATGCATCATATTTATAGTATTAGAACATCCTGAATTTAAATAATCTTTCCAGTGAGTATTATACTTTATAATTTTGTCTTACCTATTAATATCTCTTTCTTTCAGTTCATAGAATTCTCTTTAGTATTTATGGTAGGACCTGATGATGAATTATGGCTTTAATGGATACAGTATTCTTGGTTAGTGGTTATTTTTCCTTTCACCACTGCAAAAATCTCATTAAACTCCCCATTGGCTTATGAAGTTTCTGCCAGAAAGTCAAGTTAACTGTCAAGTTAACTGAGATACATTTTTATGTCAATTGTTTCTTTTCTCTTGTTTCCCTGAGAATCTTGTCTTTAACATCTCTGAGAGTTTGTAAGATGTCTTGGGGTAGACTTGGTTGAGTCTGACTGGTGATCTTTGGTCTTTCTATACATGGATATTTTTATATTTCTTCAGGTTTGGAGAGTTTTCTATTATTATCACTTTGGATAAGTTTTCTGCCCCTTTGGCAATCTCAAATTCCTCTTAAACCTCAATAACCCAGACATTCTCTTTATTGCTGCCTCAAATTTCCCATAAGTTTTCTTAATTCTTTTTTTGTTTATTTCCACTCTGTATATTTTTTAAATAGTCTATCATCAATTTCATGCTTTCTTTTGTTCTATTCTTCCATTGATGAATTCTATTGCATTCTTAATTTCACTTAGTATATTTTTCAGCTCATTTCTGTTTGATTTTTAAAAACTACTTCATTTTCTCTGTTAAATTTCTCTGATAAATTATTGAATTGTTCTTCTGCTTTTTTTCCCTCAAAGTTAATTGAATATCCTTCAAACAGTTATTTTAAATTCTCTGCCCTGTATTATTTATGTGGTCATTTTGATCTTTATATGGCACGTTGTTTTCTTAGGTAAGGTCATGAATCCCTGAGTTGTTGATACCTGTTGGTATACAAAAGTGTCTGTACATTAATGGATTAGTTATTTATTTCAGTCTTTCTTATCTGTCTCTTTTCCTACCTTTCCTTTCAGAAATTCTAATCAGATTGCTTATTTTCTCTGAGCCTGTGGTCACTGCCACTATTTCAGCACTAGAGGGCATGTTAAGTTCCAGTTATGCCCACAAGTCTCCATTGGTGTGTTGTCATTGTTTCAACACTAAAGGGTGCCCCAGGCTCAAATTTGTTTCAAATCTGTAGTTGGTAGGCTGTTCAAATGTACTGAGGGAATGCCTAAGCAAGGAAGCCCATTCACACAAGCTTCCCTCTTGGGCAGAGGCAAGCCCATATGCCTATTTCATGTTCCATGGTCACCTGACTATGGTCAGACACCAGAATTCTGCATTTCTTAATGCCCTAATAATCTAGATCATCTGAAAGTGGTAATAATGATAGCACTAGACCTCATCATAGAAGGACTGTTCATACTCTCCCTCCCATCACTTACTCTAAGATAATCATAACTCTTTCCGTGTTGTGTTTGAAGGAAGGATGGGGTAGGCAGACTTGTAGTTATTGGGATAGCTCTGTAAGTGCAATGCTGGGTCACACTCAGCACCCATTCCCTGAGACCCAAGAATCAAGATCAAGGCTCATTCTTCTATGGCCTGCCTATTGCTGTGGTATACACATGGCCCAAGCATAGTGCACACAGCTTTAGATGATATTGACTAGAATACAAGTCAAGTCAACTAAGGACAAAGGTCTGTATGAGGAGAGTCCAGATTGTCAACTATGAGCATTGACCTGTAGACAGGGGTCATTGGACTCTGCCCAGTTTTGGGTTACACTGGCCTACCACTGAGTTTTAATGCAAAGTCATAGAATTCTTTGTCCCACTCTAAGTACATGGAATACTTTTCTGTGCTATGTACCAGGGTAGTGGAAGGAGTGGTAGAGGTAATGCCTTGGTCTCCAGGTCAGTATGGGCCCAGAAGCTCTGTTGTAGGCACTAGCATGATTTCCTAGGTTTTGCCATCGCAGACTCAGTACTGGGTTCCATGTCTGAGGTTTGATATTAACCTCTTCCTTCCCCAATCATAAGTCATCTCTCTGTATATTGTGTTGCTTGAAGTTGGTGGAAGAATGATGCAGGTACTGTTTTTCTTCCTACCTCCTTCAGTGTGTCTATTCCATGGATATCTTCTTTAACTCTTAAACATTTCTTAATGCCCTAATAATCTAGATCATTTGAAAGTGGTAATAATGATAGCAGTCTTCATCATCATTATAACATAGATAACTTACACCATTATACTTGCTATCAGGATATCTCTAATCTTGGTAACATATGTCAGGAATCAACAACTCCTTTCACCTTCGCCCTCTTCAAAAAAAAAAAAAAAAAAACTCCTTCCTGTGGGATATTTGGAGAGAAAGATATTTATTCCATGTCTCTGCTGAGTCACTCTCCATATGGCCCCTGCTTCTCTGTGTCAACTGATCTAACTGTGCAGCTGGTCAGGCAGCTTTGCTCTGAGCTGAACACTGGTTCTGGTTCCTTTTGCATTATGCCCCACTGTGCCACTAAAATAAGACTGTGGATGGGAACTACCTTTTCCAAAAATTTTTGAATTTTAAATATTTTGTGTTAAAAATTTTAGGATTTAAGATTTAGCAATGGAAGGGTTTATAATAGTGGTATACAAAGAACAACTTATAATTGTTATCGTAATCAGGATTCTTAACAGATTTTTCATTTTTCTCTGTATTAGAAGATTTTATATATATATATATATATATTTGATACATACACACATATATATTATATCTCTCTCTCTATATATATATATATCTTAATAACCAATATTCTTTTCTGACCTCTGCTTTTTGGCAGGATTGCTGAGCCTTCTCCATTCCCATGGTCATGCCCATGATCCTGCCCATTACCACAGAAACCTCCTCTGGAACCAGCTGTCTGGAGGAGAATCATAGATGCAGTTTTTCATTATTTAGAGCCTTTTACTATCCCTCCAGATTACACACAGAAGGACTTAGCATCCATAATTTTATTTTTTTAAATTAATTTTTTAAAATGAGGTAGAAGTTTACTGGTTTTTATTTAAAAAGTCTGAGAGTAAGCAAGGTGGCTGGTATGGAAGCTCTAGCATGGGGTCCCTGGGTCCCTTCTCTTTTGTTACTGCTCTAGGCTCTAGGGTGTGGATTCAAAATCAGTGTTTATAATTTTAAAAGCAACTACCTAAATGATTTAAGAGTATTTGTTTTGGGGTGGGGTTGTAGCTCAGTGGTAGAGGGCTTGCCTCATATGTGTAAGGCACTGGGTTTGATTTTCAGCACCACATAAATATAAATAAATAAAATAAAGGTATTGTGCCCATCTACAATTAGAAATATTTTTTTAAAAGATAGTTGTTGTTTTGCCTAAAAATAATTCTGATATTTTCTTATGCCACCTAACTTGAAATCTTGGTAAATTTAAAATAAATTATTTTTCTTTCAGCTTTATAATAATGCCAACTCTGATCATGAGACATAAAACTACCATAATTATTGTTTCTTGAGCTTTTTAAACATGGTAAAGGTCATTCCACATGCTTTACATATATTTTACATGTTTTGAGTTATTTCATATACAAAACAACTCCATTGTTATTTTATTTAAGTCAGAGTGGTTACTAGAAGATTTATGTTCTAACAGCATACATGTCCTAACCACGTTGCCAAATAGCATCCCTAATTTCTCCAGATTTCAACATTAGGAAACTCCAAATTGGGGAATTTTGACATTTTTTCCTGGACGATAGGAGAGCCAGGATTTAAACTTAGATTTTTGTAGATACAGAACCCATACAACTTAATCACAAGACCTCACTGCACACTAACTTGAATTATTTTGGAAGCACACAATCTGACTTTATTTGTTGTAGTAGCTAGACTAATGTGTTCAGCCTCCAAGATACCTGCATTCCAATCCTAGAAGCCCATGAATGTACTGAGTTATATGGCAAAAAGGAATTAAGATTATAGATTGAATTAAGGTTGCTAGTCAACTGATGTTAAAAGAGCAAGATTTTTATGGATTATTTGGTGTCTGTCTTCTAAGTAGGAAAGAGAAAGACAGCGGAGTCTAGGTCAGAGTGATTTTATGTGAGAAAGACAGCAGAGTTTTCTTTAGATGTCCTGAAGCCCAGAGGAGGCGAAACAAAAACTGAATTGGAGTTTTTAGTTAGAAGTTATTCACACAGAGGGAGGGAATAGGTGGGTAGTCAAGGCAGCAGAGGACAGCAGCATGAGCTGGAACACAAAGCACTCAACGTGGAAGGTCACTGGAACAGACAATGTAAGAAAACCCATGATTAGCTTGATCATAAGGAAAATGAGCATCCTTCTAGGAAAGTTGGATTTTATCTTGAAGGTAAGGGGGAATGAATCTATGAAGGACATTTAAGCCTAGAATATGGTCATGAATCTAGGAAGCCAATGGGGAGATGATGTGGTAAAGGGGATCATGTGGCAAATGTAGAGGCAGGCACATGAGTTAAGAGGCTGTTTAGGACACTGTTCAAAGGCTAACAGTAGGTGGAACATGTGGTGGTGGTCCTGAGAGGGAAGAAAGAGTTAGAAAAATTTGAAAGATATCAAGAAAATAGAATTAATAACGTGTTTGACCTATTAAAGGTGGACTATAAGAATGCAAAAGAAATCCTATTGCTGTTTTGGACAAGATGCATGGCAAGAATGCTCACCAGTCTAAGGAATATAGCAGATTTGAGACAGATGTGGTACTAGATTTTGATCCAGTTTTAGTGACTCTGGATCATTCTGTTGGAAATGCAAGCCACTATCACTTCCTGCTGAATTTCTACTCTGTGTTCCTGTTGGACATCTGTCAGTGGTTTTCAGTACCTAATTTTTGCAAGCTGATAAATGATCTAAGCCTTCCTTTGGCTCATGTTGTGCCAGCCTCTGCCAAGTAATCTGTGATCGTCTGCAGACGTCCTTCATTAATTTAAGTCCACTTATGTGGTTTGTTAGCAAATTAACAAAATAAATAAACATTAGAACATCATAAAGACGTGGTGGGAAGTGACAAGGAGACCTGATATTTAATTAAGAAGTGGTGGCACAAATGAAAGATTTGGAAATGGCAGAAATGATGCAGCTGAAGCTAATATAATATAGTGACATCAAAAATCCTAGAAGAGATCAGTACGACCTTTAGGACAATTGGTGAAAAGTTTTCATTGACTGCTTCAATGTGATGGCTGCACCACAACAAAACTGTGAGAGATTTGATAATATTAGATTTGAAAACATTAGGACTTTTAAAAAAAAAAACCTCCACTGTTCCATGCATTGCATTCAATGATACTATTATTTGCACATAAAAATATTTCTTAGTCAATGTGGTGGTGCATGCTTGTAATCCCTGAGGCTCGAGAAGCTGAGTCAGGAGGATGGCAAGTTCAAAGCCAGCCTCAGCAACTTAATGAGGCCCTAAGCAACTTAGCAAGACCTTGCCTCAAAATTAAAGAAAAAAATGGGAGCAGGGCAGAGGGGATATTCCTGGCGATGTGGCTTAATGGTCATGGGCCCCTGAATTATATCTTTAGTACCAAAAAAAAAAAAGATTAAACTTTTAAATTTGATCTTCCATTGTTAAATGTTTATCATTAACATTTATGATTACTTACCAACATCTAGCACTATCCTAAATGTAATGGGAAAATTAAACAAAATATTAGATGGTATCTATAATCCCCAATTTATGAATCTATTAGGAAAATCAAAGTTAAGATGCACAGGAAACCATTAAAGTTACAAAGAAACTAAATACATTATCTATGTTCATTATCTATGTTGACAAAGGTTATCTTGTGCTGAAGGCACATCTGTAATCCCAGTAGTTGGGGAGGTTAGTCAGGAGGATTACAAGTTCAAAGCTAGTCTTAGCATCTTAGGGAGGTCCTATGCAACTTAGTCAGATGCTATCTCAAAATAAATGAATAAATAGACAGAAAGACAGAGGGGGTGGGTAGAGAAGGAAAAGGCTGGGGATGTGGCTCAGTGGTTAGGTGCCCTTAGGCAGTGCCCACCCCCCCAAGAAAAGTTTACTTATATTTGAGGAACTCATTTATGCTAGGTAAATTTATCTGTAATTGTTTGTTTTACTATGACAACTCAAAAAAACCAAAATACTATTTATTTTAGGGAGACACTACAACTACTTTAAAAACATACATATTCTACACATTAGTTTGATGTTTCTAAAAAGTAAAGACTATCTTCTGTTTAGCTAACTAATCAAAGTATCAAAAAGACACATTTACTAATTGATGATTATTACATTTATAGTGTTTTCATTAAGAATACCCTGTAATAAATGGGAGCATGAGCCAACATGATCCTAAATGTGATTTGGGAGCCATTGAAAATCTGCCTGTATAAACGTTCCCTGGAATAATGACTTCTTGGAAGGGGAAAGAAAGATATTTTAAAAGTCTAGGAGAGCTTGTCTGGCACGTTAGTCTCTGCTCTGCAGAACAAATCCCTTGAATGCTTTAAAAAAGATTGATTTTTGATGTAAAGGCACATTTAATCATAGCTTTGAAAGTTTGAAAAGTGTCTGTGAAGGTTTGCCTCTCAGTGGACTGGAAATCTATTAGTATATAGCCAAGAGGTCACTGAATAGCAGAAATAAGACTTTTCAAGTGGTCTGATGCAAAATTTGATGGGTCATACCAAAGTACTACATTACTTAAAAGCATAGAACTAAAGCCCCTCCAACAGAAATAAGACTCAAAACTACAATCTCATGAGCATATTGCAGCTGTCATGCTTCCTCTGTGTTGTAGTAAAAAGTTAACCAATCTGTAGACCTTTCAAAAAAAATCCATGAACATATGAAAGCACTGCCATCTAGAAAAAAAACTCAGTAGCATTGGCCATAAGATTCAAGAGTTCTGTATTCTTCCAAAACCTATTTTGAAGTCACCTACGTACACGCCAAAAAAAGGTTTCAATTATCTTTTCTTCACTGATTTCAAATCTGCTTCACAGTTTTCTTGTTTCTCTTTATCTTTCCTGTAGTTTAAACTTATATTTAAGATTGTGGATTGTTGCCCAATTATTCAGACTCTGGATCTGCAGTCTACATGTCTTCTTTATAATAAAGCCTCCCATTAGATTTATCAGGGAACATGAACCAGCCAGACACTACTTCAACCTTCCTTGGAAAAAGGAAGAAAGAAAAGTCATTCCTTTCTTTCCTCTTCCTGGCTTGTGCAGTGGGACTCAGTTCTGACAGTGTATCATGAGCATGACTGTAAGGACTGTACCACTCCCAGCTCCAGTGCTTACCTTAAGCTTCTTCTTTGCTGCTTCTTGAGGACTTGGTGGTAGAGAGTTGGGACTCTGTATGGAGAATGTGCCAGAAAATGGTAAAAAGTTTCTGGGTAACATTGTGAAACCAAATTACTCCAACACCTGCCTACACTTGAACTATGAAATTGGGGAGCAATAAATCTGTTCAAATGAGTGTATTTTGCAGTCTACTTATAAAAGCAGTTCTGCCTGTATCCAAGCGATCATAATGACACTCCTAATATATATAGGCACACATTCTTCCATCTAAAGACAATCATTTCTTTTCTTATTTTTGAACAACTCTCAGTCACCGACATGATTTAGTAATCTCTACATTCCAAAAGGTCAAATATGGAAATACCCTCTCTGGTATGATTTTCTATATATGAGTCATTATATATGTATCTTTGGCTCTTCTCTAGGTACTGTAATTATAGAAAAATTTCCTTATTTCTCTACCTGCCAAACTGGGATGGATTTTGAGAGACAGAGAAGGAAGAAAACATCTGTTCAAAATCTGAATAAAAAGTAAGCATCTTAGGACTGGGGATATGACTCAGTGGTACAGAGATTGCCTAGAATGCAAAGACCCCGGGTTCAATTTTTAGCATCACAAAGCAAAAACAAAAACAAAAACAAACAAAAGAAAACAAACACACACAAAAAATAAGTGGTTGAAATAGAAGAAAATAAGCATCAAGTTGAAACTCTTTGTTTTAGTCAGATTTTTCACTGCTGTGACTAAAAGATCTGATCAGAACAATTTTAGGGGAAGAAAAGTTTATTTGGGGGCTCACGGTTTCAGAGGTCTTAGTCCATAGAAAGCTGACCTCATTCTTCAGGTGAGGCAGATCATCGAGGCAGAAGAGTGTGGTAGAGGGAAGCAGCTCACTTGGTGATCAGGAAGCAGAGAGACTCTACTTGCCAGACACAAATATATATACCCCTAAACCATACCTCCCATGTCCCCCATCCTCCAGCCACACCCTACTACTTCAGTGACCACTCTGCCAATCCTGGTCAGGGGATTAATTCACTGATTGTGTTAAGGCTCTCACAACCCAATCATTTGTTCTCTGAACCTTCTTGCATTGTCTCACATGTGAGCTTTTGTGGGACACCTCACATCGGAACAGTTACCCTGTTCTTACAAAGTATTTGGAACTGAAGAAAAAAAGATAGGAGCTAGGGAAAGCAGTTTGAACCTAATTGAGGTTGAGGGAAGAATTTGATTTAGGATGAAGAGGTAGTCATTTATTGTCATAGGCAAAGGCAAGGGCTCAACACAGGATGGCCTCTGTGAGAAGAGAGAAATACATGCTAAGAAGAAATCTAAGAGGAGGTGGATGCTGACAAATTATCATTGCAGATGGTGGACTGTAGCATTAGTGTGAGAGATGCCTAAAAAAAATACAAACTGAAAAGTGAGATTGTATGAATTTGGAAAAAAAAAATTCAATACCAGGAATTGAACCCAGGGATGCTTAACCACTGAACCGCATCCCCAACTCTTTTCCTATGTTTTAAGATAGGATCTCACTAGGTTGCTTAGGGTCTTGCTAAATTTTTGAGACTGGCTTTGAACTCGTGATCCTCCTGACTTGTTTCCTGAGTCACTGGGATTATAGGCATGAACAACCACGCCCAGTGGAAAATTTCTGAAGAAGGAAAAATAGTAAACAGTCATCAGATTAATCAGATCATACGTGTCTTTAGAAGAAGCTAGAAGACAAAGGAAGAGGGTGAAATTAAATGGGAGACCAGGAGAAACAAGAGTCGAACTAGAGGGTAAGGGAGTTCCAGAATTGAAATGTGACAGAGAATAAGTATTAAATTTGATGACCATGGTAAGGTTTCTAGAATTGGAACCAGAGGAATAATTTGGTGTAGCAAAAAAGGAATAGAACAATAAACACTGGGTGGTTCCTGATGATGCTTTTCAACTGTGTTAAGAAAGTTGAGCTTTAATTCTAAGGGCAAAGAGAATGATAAAGGTATTAACCAAAGGATTAAAATGATGAACATGGTACTTTAGAAAAAGAAATTACTGTGTTTAAGATATGGAGAATGACTTAGGATAGAACGAAGAGAAATCTTACAGAAGTTATTGTGATAATCTAGGAGGGAAATAAGTATCATATAAACGAGGTGGCGGTTCTGGGAATGTTGAGAATGGACACAAGTGAGAGATATCCAAAAGAAAGAAGTTCATCCAAATGGTGATTCTGACAACAGTTAAATACATGAGTCTGGTGTTCAGGAAAGAGATCTAAGCAAGAGATAAAAATTTGGCAATCATAAGCATGTATGATTAGATAATAGCTAAAGCTACAGAAATTGGTAGATAAGCTCACCTAAGGAGAGTGTGTCTAGATCCTGGGACAGAATCCCAGGAAGCGACAACATTTAAGGATTAAACCAGTGATTCTCAAAGCAAAGAGAAGAATGGGGATGGTGAGAGGGTTTGGAGATCCACATATAGGAGGTGCTCAGAACATGAGGACAGAATGCATGGTTTAAAACAAACAGCACATTATCCCTTTCCTTTGATTTCTTTTCAGCTGTATTTATTTTTGAAATTTCAAATGACATTAATCTTTAAAAATACTAACAAGGAGTAACATGTTTAGGCCTACCAAAGGCAGTATATGAGTATTTAAGAGTAAAGCAATTGAGCAAAATTGACCAGAGAAATTTGGAATGGAGAATGTGGGTTGGAATAAACAGTGGATGGCAGATGATAAGGAAATGTTGTGGGTAGAGCTGGATGGTGAAGACGTGGACACATGTCTTCAAAACTGAACTGGAATGTAATCAGGGGATGACTGTTCTTAAAATGAGAAATGTTTGAGAATATAGAACTGCTGAAGTGAAGGACCCAGAAGGTGGAAGGAAATAAGGTATAATCTATAAAGCAAGTCACTGAAAAAAAGGAAAGGGGTGTCAGAGCACATGTCACGTCACTCTTAGGCAAAAATTTTAACACCTCTCCTATTGTAAGTGGAGGGAAGAAAAAGACAAACAGGTTATATGTAGGTTTTAGGTTTGATGAAAAGAAGTTTAGACTTAAATTTTGATCTTTTAAAATTATTTTTTAGAGATTCTGTCTTACTATAGAGGGATTTAAATGTTTTCAAAATTTTATGAAAATTTATATGTGTACATATAAGTATATATGTGAATATATGTGTCTTGGTGGACATTTGTATCTATGAATATATGTATATACTCAAGAATATCTGAATGACAGTGTGACTGTGTGTATTTACATATGTATGCATATATATGTATATACGTGTGTGTATGCATGTATTTATTTGCATGTGAGAATGTGTGTACATTTCAGGCAGCACTGTTTATGGATTGAGAGTAAAGACTCTGACTCAGGCAGTTTCTCATCCTGTCCTCACCATTTGTTAGTTGAATTTCTCTGGGAAATTTACCTCACCTCCTCAAACATAACTTTTCTGTCTGTAAAAATGAAATCATAATAAATGTGCTCTGTGTGTTATTTTGAGGATTAAACAAGTTGCACACACAGAGGCTTTTACACATGATGAAACACTCTCAGGGTTATAGAAGATGTTTTGAAGTTTTAATTTTTACTAATTCTGCCTTCTGTATTTTGATGTTTCCATCCATTAATTTTTGCTTCCTTTTATGCATTTTTACTTATTTTTTTGTTGACTGGTTCATTTTTATATTAGGTAAATATTCTAGAAATTAGTATCTTACTTTTAATTCAAATTTTTAAAAATGTTCATTCTATCAGTTTATCTGTCATTCTCATTCTTCATGTTGAACAAATGAAGACAGTACTGCTTTAGGATCTGTCATCACTCCCCTTCCCTGCACAATTTATCACCCTTGATCTTACTTGTTTAATTCATTAGTTACCTCTGATTCTTTTTTAGAAAAATTTTCTCAAATAATGGCCTGTTTTATGAGACCTTGTGCAGCCATTACCTTCACCTTTGAAGCAACTTGGCTGAATGTGGAAATCATGGGTCATGATTTTTTTTCCCATCTCCCTCTGTGGGTGTGGTTGGTTCCTTGTGTTCTGGCGTTTGGCATTTGAAAGAAGGTCTGTGCCATCTTGTATCTTGTTTTTCTGTGTTTGAATCCTTCTTTGTGCTTAACCTTTGCCATTGTCACCGAGTTTATTTTTTGTTGTGTGGTTTGTGTTATTAATTTGCTTGGGAAATGACTTGTTTTAATTTCAAGATATAAATTATTTTTTAAAAAGACAATATTTTTCTAGAATTTTTCATTTGATCATGATTTAAATTCCATCTGTTCTTGTTCCTTTTTGGGAATTCATCTTACATAAGCTGCATCTTCATTTTGCTTGCCATTTTTTTTCTCATTTTCTCTGTCAGTATATTCTCTGACCTTTTCCTCTGGATCCTTCAGTTTCTTCTCAGTTTTGTCCTGTAAATCACTAATTAAATTTTCTGCAATGTCAAGTCTGCTAATTATCGATTCAGACTGAAGTGTTTGTTTTTAAATTCAATAAGTGTGTTGTTGATCAACAGTTTTTCCTCCTCTTTGTTATTGGTTCCCATTTCATAACGGTAATGGTTCACTGATTTGTTCTTCTTTTATTCCTTGAGGTGAATTGGGAATCTATTGAATCAGACATTGTTTACCTTTTCTTGTATTAAACCCCTTTCTCATGTGATTTTATTGTTCTTTGGATTAATAAGTTAAAAAAAAAAGAAAACCTCGGTGTACACTGTGTTAGCTTTTTGTCACTGTAACCAAAATACCTGACAAGAGCAATTTAGATGAGGAAAAGCTATGCCATTATGTGGTTCAGAGGTTCAGTCCATGGTTTGCTAACTGTATTGCTTTGGGCATGAGTTGAAGCTGAGCATAATGGTGGAAGGGCATGGTGCAGGAAAGCTGCTTAAATCATAACAGAGGAGAAGCAGAGAGAGCTTGGGGATCCAGGGATAACATATATAATATTCAAGGCAAGCCCCAGTGATCCACTTCCTCTAGCCACACCCCACCAATTTACCACCCAGTAGTGCATTGTAATTCTTAATCCATCAAATGCAGTAATCCACTGCTTAGGTCACAGCTCTCAAAATCTAATCATTTCAGCTCTGAGAATTCCTGTATTGTCTCACACATGAGCTTTTGGAGATACCTCATATCCAAACTATAATATAATATTTTGTAGAGTCTTATAATTATAAATGGCTTTGGCTTTTCACCCCCACAAATTATTGTAATTCTCTACTCAAATCCTTCATAGAGGACTCTATCAAGTAGCCAATGCTTCAATTTGCCTCCTGTAAATCTTAATAGAGTGTCTCACTTCTCCCATAAAATTAACATGTCCAAACTAGACTAAAAATTATCTTCTTACCCTTATGAACTCCCACAATTGTACCATCATTCTGCCAATCATCCAGCATCAATCAGAGTATCTTTTACTATTTCTTTTTTTTTGATGTTTCATAAAGAATGTTCCTACTCTACAGTGATTCAAGTGACATTTCATTTACATTTGTGCTGTTCTTTCTCATGTTACACAGTTATTACTCTAATGACTATTCTCTTGGTATTGTCCTATTTCTGAGGAACATTGTCAGATTGTTCTTCTTAAAGCTCAAGTCCAGTAATGCATTTCTTTAGAAGTTTTTTTTTAAATTTTACAGTATATGTTTAATGCTTTTGGAATGCATTGTAAACATTTTCTTATGCCAATATTATAAAATGGCATTTTCTTAGATACTTTTGATATCATTTATCATGATTTTTGATATTCTATAACTTGGGGACAATATGGGGAAAATAAAAAAAAGTAAAATAATTTGTAATGTATTTGGGAAAAGATAAATTCTCTGGCATATTCCTCTCTGGTATACATATATCAATATCTAAAACATGGAATGGAATATAGTATGCAGTAGGTATTTCTTGATCAATGAATGAAAGACTATCAGATTTGGAAGTATGAAACCTGCATAGTAAAAAAACTGGGTTGGAAAATAAGAATGAAACTGTATTATAAATTTGTGGGTGCAAGCTCAAGAGTTTAGAAGTTGTCTTATGGGTAGCTGAGAATCAGAGAAAATTTTGCACAAGAAATTGGATGTTAAAATGACAGAGCCAAAATTTTGAGAAACTAGATATCTTTCCATATAAGAAGTTAGGAATGAGAAAGATCATCCTATAGGATCTTACAAATAGGACTTCACAGAAATTGGCTATGTACTAGGATTGCAGCTCTTAAACTCATCAAAGATTATCACGAATATATTGAAGTTCATTAAGCAGAGATTGCAAGGGGGTTGAGAACAAAGCTGTTGTGTGAATCTCAGCTCCACCTGTGACAGGTGCATGAGGGATGCTTTTCTTACATTTCAATTATGAAAGGACAATTTTAACACCATTCAAATATTTTAGCAGGCTCTATAATTTGGGGAGGGTATACAAAATGGGCATATTTTTTACTCCTACTGTAAAAATTCTCAAAGATAAAGATGGTTAGATGGCTATTATAATAGCCAGAGCAAAGGAGAAACTACTTTTGTTGAACTAAAGAATGATTGAGGTATTTTCCATAGTCATGCTTAGGTTAGGAATTAGAAGACGACTCAGGATATTTTGTTAGGTCCTGTGTAAAGCACTGCCTACAGGAGCAAGCAGACCTTACTTTCTTGGATGGGGATTGTGTGGGCTGAGAAGGAATCATTGATCACTCATAATAGAGATGATTTTCTTGGGTTTAGGGAAAAAGAGACTGAGATCACCAGTGATTGAGCAATCTCCTGAGAGTCCATGAAAGCACTAATGAGAGGGAGGCTGTTTCAGACAGCTGACAGACCCACAGAATGCCAGCTTAGGGCACTGTGAGTCAATTAAAGTCTGTCCTGTTCTCCACTCTCTGGTGCCCTTCCTGGGTTCTAACTCTGGAGAGGTCAGTGTTTGCAAAACTGGTAGGGGAAGAGCAAAGCCTATCCACCCTCCTTCCTTTACCTACCCTAAGCTCTTCCTCCTACCTTATCTGCTTCACCACCTTCCAGTGGATCTGATGGACATGAGGAAAGGATAAGTTCTGGTGTTAAATACAGCTGGACTTGATATTTTACTTATAGAACTGAGATGTAATGTTTCATTTAAATTGGCCATATTATAAGAATGACCAAGAGAATCATGATATCATCTGAGTTTTCATCCAGTAGAATGGCTACAGCTAAAATATATTAAAGGGACAATGGGACTCTAAAATAAATTTGTTCTATGATTACATCCCATGAGTCATAGTTATCCAATGTACCAGTTACATAAAGAAATTTTATGAATTTATCTGTTTGAGAAATAGCTTGCATATGCTGAAAGTAATAATCTGAAGTGAGGGAGATGAGTCATGACAGCTTTCCTCTTTAAGTTATTATCTCATACATTAAGCCATTTCTGATAATTTCACTGCTTATACCAATCTATCAAAGCTGATCATTCATTAATTTTTTTTCCCACAGATATCTATTGAGAACCTACTATTGTTTCAGAAATCGTTATGCTGCTTGGGGTACATCAGGGAATGATATATAAAATTTCCTATCCATATGGGTTTTGTGTTCTAGTTGGCAAAGATTGACAATAAATAACATACATAACACCTGATTAATCTTCATAGTACAGGAGAAGATGAACATAAAGTAATTTAAAAACCAACATAGGGTAAGAGGATTATAATAAGCCTACTTTAGAAGGTAAGATTTGAGTAAAGTACAGTCTGGGAAGAAGTGAGAATTAGCCATGTGAAATTTTAAGAGGAAAGAGTTCCAAAGCCTTCATTCTGGATGAAGTTTGTGGCTGTATTAGGGTTATCTATAGGAGCAGAACCAAGAGGAAATTGAAATATATATATATATATATATATATATATATATATATATATATACACACACACACACACACACACACACACACTATATATATATATATATATATATATAAATACTTGTATATATATATGTATATTCATGTATATATATTCACAGATTCACAGATATATGTATATATCTATACACATACAAACATACGAGAGAGAGAATGTGTGTGTGTGTGTGTGTGTGTGTGTGTGTGTGTGTGTGTGTGATGGTCCAAATATTAGGTGTCCCACAAAAGCTTATATATGAGATTATGCAACAAGGCTTACAGGTGAAATGATTGGGTTATGAGAGCCTTAAACCAATCAATGAATTAATTCTCTGATGGAATTAACCAAGTGGTAACTGAAGGTGGGTAGGATATGGCTGGAAAAGGTAGGTCATTGTGGGTGTGACTTTAGGGTATATATTTTGTTTCTGGCAAGTGGAGTCTCTCTTTCCTTTCTGATCATCATGTGAGCTGCTTCCCTCTGCCACAATCTTCTGCCATATTTTTCTGCCTCACTGGAGCCCTGAGGAATGGAGCTGGCTGTCTAGGGACTGAGACCTCTGAAACTCTTAAGCCCCCAAATAAACTTATCCTCCTCTAAAATCGTTTTTGTCAGGGCTTTTAGTCACAACAATGAAAAAGCTGACTAAAACAGAAAAAGAATGAATGATTGACTTACAAGATCAGAAGCCGAACAGTTCCACAATGGCCATGTGCAGGCTGGAGGACTGGGGGAACCAGTAGCTACTCAACCCAAGAAGGTGGAGTCTCAGAAGAGGAAGAACCAATGATGCAGCCACAGTCTGGAACTCAAAGCCTTGGAACTACCTAGAGAACTGTTAAAAAGAGCCCACTTCTGGAAGAGTGAAGGAGCCGGAGTCCTATGTCCTCAGGTGATCACAGCAGCAATACAATTGCCTGCCCAAGAGAAATGGGGCTTTCATCTGTATCAGCTTCCTCCTCTTCTTCCCACCTCGTCTACCCTTTTTCCATTTAAGTTCCCAGCCCATTAGACTGTACTAAACACATTTAAGATGAGTCTCCCCGCTCATATGCTGTCCCATGAACCAATCATCTCTGTAAATACCCTCATCAACACGTCCAGGAGTCTCTCAATTGAATCAAGTTGAAAATCCAGATTAACCCTCACAAGTCAAAAAGCAGAGTGAGGATTAGGGGCCACAGGGAGATGCACTCTTCCAGGGCAGTCCCTGGTGACCCACCTCCTCCAGCCATGCCCTTTCCAAACTAGAATTCAAACTAGAATGGACTGATTAGATTATAGCTCTCATATTTTATGGCTTCACCTCTGAATATTTTAGTAGATACCTCACATCCAAACTGTAATAGGTGCTTTGTCAAACAGCAAGCCTTTTTGTGTGAATGAACAAAGTGAGCTGGGGAGAAGAACAGTGGGATATGGGGTCAAAGTACAGCCAGATTGTGCAGGGCCCAGAAGGTCCTGGCCAGGCCTTTGACATTTATATTGAGGGAGGCAGGAAGCCATTAGAAGGTTGGATCAGAGAAGTGCCATAATTCATCTCATGTTGTAAAAGAATCATTCCTGTGACCTTCTGTAGATTTTTAAAAATGTTCAGATGTTATTTTTCACAGCCTTTTTTTTTGCAGTGGGATTATTGGTATATAAATATCCTCTACTAACTATAAATTCACAAAGGACAAAGTCTAGATCTCCCTCTGCTCTCTGTCACCTATAGTGAATAAGCGGTACTTTGCATATAAATTGTATTCCAAACACATTTGTCAGACTATGATTTTATGTTTCTTTTAGCAAATAATATTGATATTAGCTGGTAGTCAAAGAATTGTTCCATCAACTAAAACATTTGATTGTCTCAAATTATTCTTACTCCAAATACTATAAAACTGACTATATGATTGTTTTTTTCCTACATGTGTAACTATAGTATAGAAAGTAGATCATTTTCCTTACCTTGTTGTTCTCTACAATAGGAAAATTTCAGGCCTCTCTAATCACAACTGGATCTGATTTTTAAAAAACATGTTGCTTCCTCCTTTATTTATGAATCCTTCATATACCCTGAAGTTCCTCACTGTCTTGTTCACCTTTGAATCCCTAGTGTCTAATGTGCTGTGTGACCTATGCTAAGTAATGCTAGACATTCATTGGATGAAAAAATGAAAATATTCCCCTATTATAATACTCTTCACAACTATGAAGGATCGCCCCATTAAATGTGACTCATCCAGGTTTATTTCTGTTTCACTGCTGAAGTCAGACTGTAGAGTAAATCATGATCTTTTTCATCACCGTGAAAAAATAAAAAGCATGAGTAAGATGAAGAAGGAAAGATGAGCAAGGAGAGCAAAATAAAGGGAAAATGAATGAAAATGTAGCAACTAAAGAGGGAAGAAAAGGTGAAAGGCAAGGAGGGAAGAAAGAAAGGGAAATTCATTGTTGTTGAGGCTACTTGTCTTCCATACCCGAAGATCCTCACCTCATCCCCAGCATACAGTTTTCTAAATTCCTTTACATCTCCCCATTTTTAATGTTTAAGCTGTGAAATGTGTATTATGAGCTAATCTTTTTTGACTTACTTGACATTGAGTGATGAAAAAAAATCCATTTCCCAGTGGGATTTTCATTCTGTAGTAAAGAATAAAAAACTATAGCTGCTTGTCAAGGAACTGGTGAGATTTACCTAGCCTCTTTTACATATTAGGCAGCAAGCATGCAGAACATAACAGCTGAGAGCCTGGTGATTAATGTAGCTGACTGTGGAAATCAACTCCTGTGAACTCACTTTATTGTAGAACGATTCTAGACCAAAACTTAATAGGTACTTTCTGCGTTTTCATTCACTCCGCCTGCTGTATGAAAGATGAATGCAGGGTTAGATAAATGCTTTATACCATTTGAGATATTCTGATCCAGAGAGCCTCAAGATTTGAACAATTCGGATGCGTATGATTTTACAGACCGTCACAGATGGTAAGGCCCCATTGCTGAGGAGATAAAAGGCATACTTCACAAAATCAGGGATTCTAGGTTCATGACCATTAAAATTTATTACATAAAACAAGGCACCACAACCATTATTCTAAAGGCAAAATAAAAGGTAGGATTTCCAAAAACACTGAAGAAATGAAGTTTTATCCTGACAACATCTCATACATGCTCGTAAGGTGTCAAAAACATGTTATCTGTCATTCTTTTCAGAATCCCACAGGATAAATCTAGCATCAGCTTTGTCCAGGAGGTAAGGAAGGAATCCTGCCACAAACATGAGAGTAAGGTCAATAGACCTGCTTTTCTCAAAGCCAAGATATAATTTAACCTGTGTAGACTAAATAATCCAGATAGATCATTTGCTCTGTCTTGCGTATGCTAAAAGTAAGTCATGAAAATTAACAAAACGAATTCTTTGCCAATGATTTATTAATTCTGTTGTTGAATCATTTTCCTTTTATAGTATTATACAGTTGTTGCAAAAAATGGGCTGAATAACTTTTGTCTGTATGTTTCCCAAACTCTTCCTGGCAACAATTTGCCTGTCTTGGCTTTATTAAGTTACTGGCTTCTTTCTATATGTCTTGTTGTTGGACTGGACTCTGAGTGGAGTGGAAAAGTTCTACTTTTATAGACCATGTCCTAGAAACAAGCAATCTGGGTTCCAGGATTGTATTCACATCCAGACATGCAACAGTGTATCTGTATGCATGTGTACATGTACAGCATTTTCTTTTGTAGTTGTTGAGATTACTGATGCTGGGTTTCCTGTTTCATTCTACATTTCTCATATCAGATCTCAGTTTATCACACAGTGGTGTCTCATGACCTACATTGTAATAATATCTTTCTGACATCATTTCTATAGTTGTCTCAGATCTGTAAATACTTATAAATATAACTACTGATAATAAAGTACTGGAAGAAAGTAAAAAAAATAAACTGTAGATCAAATATTCCGCATTGTAGTATTATATTTATGAACACTTGGTAGGTACAGGCATTTCTTTCTTTTCTTTCTTTTTTTTTTCCCTAGGACTTGAAGATTCTCTGCTGAAGCAGGAAAATTCCATTCTCATGGTAAAACACTTTAGACATAATCCATTAAAAAAGGAGAGGAGAATATCTTAAATTTATTGAAAGAATTTTTTTATTCTCTTCATGATCTTAGAAGTTTTGAAGTAAAAGTGTATAATTTTGATTGAAGGCTTGAATTTAAGACTGAATTTGCTTCTATGGTCTTAGGTAAATCACTTAACCTTTTGGAGTCTCAGCTCACACTGCTGCAAAGGAGCATATCAGATGCTCTTTGGGGTCCTTCCATGTCTAAAACACTGTAACACAAAAGAGTTTTTTCATAGTCTGTGCTGGACATTTGTATTGTGTCACTTTATTTTATTTTACTTTTTGGTACCAGAGATTGAACCCAGGAATACTTCCCCAATCCTTTTTTGTCTTTTATTTTGAGACAGGGTCTCACTAAGTTGCTTAGGGCCTTGCTAAGCTGCTGAAGCTGGTTTTGAACTTGTGATCCTCCTGCCACTTGGGGTTATAGGTGTGTGCCATCATGCTTAGCATATTATGTCACTTTGAATTAGTTTTCTCATTATATTTCTTGCCTATCCTACATTTCTCTTTCAAGATATTTCTCCACTTTGCCCCGTTACATAATTTGCTTTTCTTTGAAGGATAATATGCTCTTGTCAAGTATTTCCCAAATATATTTGAATCTGTTGTCATAAAACACTATAAACAACCACTTTGGGAAACACTGTCCTCAGTCTGGATCTTCTAGAATTAGAATGTTTCCATTTGACTCTGTCCCATTAGGCCTCTTCTTAACAGAAGGTATTTAGTTAACCTATTCATTTCATTTTACTATGGTGGTTACTAATGTTTCTGCCAACAGTTAATTTATTTTATTTTTTAAATATATGTTTTCTAGAGAAGGAAGGACACTTGCTTTCATAGTTGATATTCTGTATAATGTAATGTTCAGGATTTTGATTAGATAAGCTTTAACTTCCCTCATCTGATACAAGAGAGCCTGTTTGTAAATCATCTACATTATCCTTTCATTTTAATTGATGCATATTTTTTTGCTATGTAGCTATAATCTCAGAAAATATTACAGTCTCATTTTTGACATTTAAAATATGATTCCATTAAAATTTTCAGCTAATAAAAATCTGTTTTTCTGCCTTTGCAGGGACACAAGAAGACAAACTAGACTCTTTAAAAATATATTTATGAGGCAAAATGTATTGTTTCGATTCATGTATACATTGGGTAAGGAACAAATCAGAGTAATTAGTATATCTATAATGTTATTCTTTCATTTATTTATGGTAAGTATATTCAAAACTCTCTTTTCTTACTGTTTTAAGGTGTAAAATACATTATTGTTAACTATATTCACTCAACAATGCCATAGAATGGGAACAATGTTTCAGTGAAATAGCAGGAGTAAGTTCTGGTGTTCAAACGTTTTTAAAATGACAATTTTTATTCTCTTTCTAAGTATTTCCAGTAGCTGGTATTGTCACCTAACATCTGTGACATGCGGGACTTGAGATTGAGTCTCTCCTCCCACATTTTATATACTACTCCCAAGTTTTCCATCTGTTAGATTCATCTGACATCTATCACAGGGTGCTCCTGTCAGCACCTTCACTACATTATCACTGTACAACTCTTACAAATACTTTCTATCCTATCATTCTCACAACTGTAACAATCTTCCACAAATTTGACTTTCCAGACTCAATGTAGACACTGTGTCTCCTGACAGAAAGGATTATAATCATCGTGACAACAAGCATGTACATAACATCACCATCAACTCTTTAGCTATAAGACAACCCACATTGATCTGACACTCTATCTTTCTTCCATTATCTCCCCAGTTCCTCAAATCATTCTGAGAGCTACACATGGCAAGTGACACTGTTGTTTACAGCTTCCTGGAGGTGTAGAGGGATTCAAGGACTCACCTCTCATCCTGCAGACCTGGAACTAGCTAGTTCTGGGATCTGAATGAAGAGTTTTAACTGATCTATTGCTATACTACCAAGTCTCTTGGGAGACAAGCATGATTCATGTAAGAGAATGGATTTCAGGTTCTAAAACACTCATGCCATCTCAAAGTGATATGCCACACAACTCCAGCCTAATAATGTCTTTATGACTCTGCTCCAATCTGCCAATGGGTCCCCATTTATGTTTCAGATTACTACTCTAAGTCTTGTCTTAATCTTCTTTAACTTGCTCCTTGTCTATTTTTATCCCCCCCATCTAATCACACCCCCTAAGTGTCCTTCATATTCTTCAAACATGCCAGACATAGTCCAACCCCAAGGCCATTGTACTAGCTCTTTTCCTTGGCCCTTGAATCATTCTTCTTCTATAGTCACTCTTCAGATATTCAAATGTCACCTTCTCCATGAAGCCCACCTTCACAAACTACTTTTTTTAAAATTTTTTTTAATTGGTTGTTCAAAACATTACAAAGCTCTTGACATATCATATTTCATACATTAGATTTAAGTGGGTTATGCACTCCCATTTTTATCCCAAATACAGATTGCAGAATCACATGGGTTACACATCCACATTTTTACATAATGCCATATTAGTGACTGTTATATTCTGCTACCTTTCCTATCCTCTACTATCCCCCCTCCCCTCCCCTCCCATCTTCTCTCTCTATCCCATCTACTGTAGTTCATTTCTCTCCTTGTTTATTTTCCATTCCCCTCACAACCTCTTATATGTAATTTTGTATAACAATGAGGGTCTCCCTCCATTTCCATGCAATTTCCCTTTTCTCTCCCTTTTCCTCCCACCTCATGTCTCTGTTTAATGTTAATCTTTTCTTCCTGCTCTTCCTCCCTGCTCTGTTCTTAGTTGCTCTCATTATATCAAAGAAGACATTTGGCATTTGTTTTTTAGGGATTGGCTAGCTTCACTAAGCATAATCTGCTCTAGTGCCATCCATTTCCCTGCAAATTCCATGATTTTGTCATTTTTTAGTGTTGCATAATACTCCATGGTGTATAAATGCCACATTTTTTTTATCCATTCATCTATTGAGGGGCATCTGGGTTGGTTCCACAGTCTAGCAATTGTGAATTGTGCTGCTATGAACATCCATGTGGCAGTATCCCTGTAGTACGCTCTTTTAAGGTCATCAGGGAATAGTCCAAGAAGGGCAATGACTGAGTCAAATGGTTCCATTCCCAGCTTTCCCAGGAATCTCCATACTGCTTTCCAAATTGGCTGCACCAGTTTGCAGTCCCACCAGCAATGTACAAGAGTACCCTTTTCCCCACATCCTTGCCAGCACTTGTTGTTTGACTTCCTAATGGCTGCCAATCTTACTGGAGTGAGATGGTATCTTAGGGTGGTTTTGATTTGCATTTCTCTGACTGCTAGAGATGGTGAGCATTTTTTCATGTACTTGTTGATTGATTGTATGTCCTCCTCTGAGAAGTGTCTGTTCAGGTCCTTGGCCCATTTGTTGATTGGGTTATTTGTTATCTTATTGTCTAGTTTTTTGAGTTCTTTGTATACTCTGGATATTAGGGCCCTATCTGAAGTGTGAGGAGTAAAAATTTGTTCCCATGATGTAGGCTCCCTATTTACCTCTCTTATTGTTACTCTTGCTGAGAAAAAACTTTTCAGTTTAAGTAAGTCCCATTTGTTGATTCTTGTTATTAACCCTTGTGCTGTGGGTGTCCTATTAAGGAATTTGGAGCCCGAGCCCACAATATGTAGATCGGAGCCAACTTTTTCTTCTATCAGATGCAGAGTCTCTGATTTGATATCTAGCTCCTTGATCCACTTTGAGTTAACTATTGTGCATGGCGAGAGGAGGGGATTCAGTTTCATTTTGTTGCATATGGATTTCCAGTTTTCCCAACACCATTTGTTGAAGATGCTATCCTTCCTCCATTGCATGCTTTTAGCTCCTTTATCAAATATAAGATAGTTGTAGCTTTGTGGATTAGTCTCTGTGTCCTCTATTCTGTACCATTGGTCCACCCGCCTGTTATGGTACCAGTACCATGCTGTTTTTGTTACTATTGCTCTTTAATATAGTTTGAAATCTGATATCGCTATACCGCCTGATTCACACTTCCTGCTTAGAATTGCTTTTGCTATTCTGGGTCTTTTATTTTTCCATATGAATTTCATGATTGCTTTATCTATTTCTACAAGAAATGCCATTGGGATTTTGATTGGCATTGCATTAAACCTATAGAGAACTTTTGGTAATATCGCCATTTTGATGATGTTAGTTCTGCCTATCCATGAACAGGGTATATTTTTCCATCTTCTAAGATCTTCTTCTACTTCTCTCTTTAGGGTTCTGTAGTTTTCATTGTATAAATCTTTCACCTCTTTTGTTAGGTTGATTCCCAAGTATTTTATTTTTTTTGAGGATATTGTGAATGGAGTGTTTTTCTTCATTTCCATTTCAGAAGTTTTGTCGCTGATATACAGAAATGCCTTTGATTTATGCGTGTTGATTTTATATCCTGCCACTTTGCTGAATTCATTTATTAGTTCTAGTAGTTTTTTTGTAGACCCTTTTGGGTCTTCTAGGTATAGAATCATGTTATCTGCAAATAGTGATAGTTTAAGTTCTTCTTTTCCTATTTTTATGCCTTTAATTTTTTTCATCTGTCTAATTGCTCTGGCCAGTGTTTCTAGAACTATATTGAATAGAAGTGGTGATAGAGAGCATCCCTGTCTTGTTCCAGATTTTAGAGGGAATGCCTTCAATTTTTCTCCATTCAGAATGATGCTAGCCGGAGGCTTAGCATAGATAGCTTTTATAATGTCGAGGTAAGTTCCTGTTATCCCTAGTTTTTCTAATGTTTTGAACATAAAGGGATGCTGTACTTTGTCGAATGCTTTTTCTGCGTCTATCGAGATGATCATATGGTTCTTATCTTTAAGTCTATTGATGTGGTGAATAACATTTATTGATTTCCATATATTGAACCATCCTTGATTCCCAGGGATGAATCCTACTTGATCATGGTGCACAATTTTTTTGATGTGCCTTTGTATCCGATTCACCAGAATTTTATTGAGGATTTTTGCATCTAGGTTCATCAGAGATATTGGTCTGTAGTTTTCTTTCTTTGAGGTGTCTTTGTCTGGTTTAGGAATCAGGGTGATGTTGGCCTCATAGAATGAATTTGGCAGCGCTCCCTCTTTTTCTATTTCCTGAAATAACTTAAAAAGTATTCGTATTAATTCTTCTTTAAAGGTTTTGTAAAACTCCGCTGTATACCCATCTGGTCCTGGGCTTTTCTTGGTTGGTAGTCTTTTGATTGCTTCTTCTATTTCATCCACTGATATTGGTCTGTTCAAATTGTGTGTATCCTCCTGACTCAGTCTGGGCAAATCATATGACTTAAGGAATTTATCGATGTCTTCACTATCTTCTATTTTATTGGAATATAGGTTTTCAAAATAATTTCTAATTGTCTTCTGTATTTCTGTAGCATCTTTTTCACAAACTACTTTTTAAAAAAATTATTACAACCCCTCCACCCTTCAATCCTCCTTTTCATGCTTTGTTATTTTCCCATAGCATATGTTGTCTTCAATATACTATGCTATTAACTTATTAGATATATTGACTGTCTATTATCTGTTTCCTTGAATTACAAGGTAAGCTTCTAAATGGTAGAAATTTTTTGTCTATTTTGTTTGATGATGTATCCAGAGCACTTAATGGGGCTCAGTACAGGTCAACTTGGTCAATGGACACACATTCTCCCAGTCTCTTTATAGATTTGGAGACACCAACTCTTCTTTGGACATGGGCTTTTGGTTGTTTTCCATCTTTGCTAAGCTGCTGTTTTAATAACCCTGGGGCTCCCTCAAAGGGGAAAGTGACCAAACAACAAGCTTACTTTTACAGCTAGAGGGAAATCCAATTTAAAACCCCACCATATTCTATAATAGAATATAGCTTGATAAAAGATCTGGGAAATAATTTAAAAGTTTCCTGGTCAGCATTGCTTTTATCAGCTGCTATATCTCTATACTGTAGCTCTTCCTTTCAGCTTTGAAATTGTGAAATACTTTTCTCTGGCTACAAGTCTGAGGGAAAGAGTGTCTAAATGGCATTTCTCTAAAGATAGAGTGAGCAAGTTAGGGAGAAACTCACTTGCACCTTTCTGATTTTTATGTTTCTCACTAAATGGAAATGATTTCCTGAATTCGTAAGTTAGTTTGCAAATGTCCAGCATTCTCCAGTTAGACATGGAGATATCTATGCATGTAGTGTGTGTGTGTGTGTGTTTGTGTGTGTGTTTATGGTATATTTGTCTTTTTGACCTTCAGTATTTGTTTTAGGACCTCAGTGAGAGTTTTAATTATTTTTATCCCAAGAGGATAAAAATTCTGTTCAGAGAGGTGATGCTTCACTTCTTATTCAGAATACAATGTTCAAGGTCTGCTAACTCATAGAACAGCATTTCCCATCAATCTGCAGCGTGATTACTTCAAAGCAAATGGGAAATATGTTAAGGCCTCTTTGCTGCTGCTTTTAGAGTTGAAAAGGAGAAAAAAAAAAGATGGCCACTTAGATGTGATCCTAACAAGCTCAATCTAAAAGATCCCTCTCCTTTTCATCAATTTTTATCTCGTTTCCTTAAGATGTCGCCTAGAGACAAAGGGAAGTTCATTCAGCCTGCATTGCCGGAAGAGATGTTAATTGAGGGCAATGGTGTTGTGCAGCAATTCACTGGCTCTGTCAGCTGTTTGAATTTGTTGATTTACTTGGAAAATGAGAAATAGGAAGGTGTGCTTGCGGATAAGCACTTGTACTTCTTTGGATTTGTGTTGGGCACTGACGATGGATGTGAGGAAGTCAAAGAAAAAGAACACAAAAGACACAGACATATCTCAGGTAGACTATCTGGTACAGTAAGGGACATGCTAGTTTCCTCTGTCGGATTACATTTTGGTTCTTCCTGAATTTTATTATCAAGTAAATGAAGTGGCAACTTACTCATTCCAGTGTTTCATGAAGCCAAGGACAAATCTCTCCCTCCCTTCTTCCCTTTCTCCCTCTCACTCCCATTTCTTTTCAATGCAAAAAGAATATGGACTTCATTTCAAGATGTCTCATCAAATGGAGTATCAGCACACTGTTAAAAAGATGCATCAGGTTCTCCTTCAGTCTATGTTATAACCCAACCCATTTTCATGAAAAGTCATATTAAATTAGTTCAATGATAATAAGGACAATGCCCTCAATTTTGAAGTCAGTTGAGTGCTATTGAAACATTTTTGTACAGTGGAGTGAATTAGAAGAGGTGTTGGTTTCACTCCTGAAGCACAGCATTGTCTTAGAAAACAAGACTGAGCTACCAAATTAACTTTCTTGTGAGTGTCTGGGTGAGCAATAAGAAATGGAGGCTGGGCCAGGTAGAGAAGCTTGGGGGGCAGCAATTCTTTCCTATGATGCAAAAAAAAAAAAAAAAAAAAAGACTGTTCTTTGTTTTCAAGTGAAGGTTGGCAACTTTTCTATATAATATTTTGCGCTTTGGTGTCATATGGTCTCTGTCATAATTATTCAACTCTGTTACAACTGTACTGTGTGGTTGTGTTTTTTCTTTTTTTAGTTCTGGGGATTGAACTCAGGGGCACTCAACCACTGAGCCACACCTCCAGCCCTAATTTTTTATTTTATTTAGAGACTAATACTGGGTTGCTTAGTGCCTCACCATTGCTGAGGCTGGCCTTGAACTTGTAATCCTTCTGTTTCGCCTCCTGAGCTGCTGGGATTTCAGGCATGCACTGTTGTGCCTGGCCTGGTTGTGTTTTGTAGGAGGAAATATTTCTTTTCCTCATTTACCCTGGGTTCATGGATCAGGCTTCTATAATAAGATAAAAATTATAAGATAAAGTACACAAATTTACTTAATACAAGTTTTACATGACCTAGGAGTCTCCATAAAGAAATCAAGACACTAAGAAAGGGTTAAGTTCATATATCTTTATGCTAGGTTTGATGAAACAGGAAGTAGTTGTAGAGCAATAGGCTTGGACAAAGAGGGCATGATCTCATGGTGACAGAGAAGCTTAGTAAGCCCAGTTGGTGGGTTCTCTTGGTGTCTGTGTGTCTTCAGAGATAAAGAAGTCCTTGTTCTCCAGACATAGTGTGGGCACCAGTAGAATGTGAGTCTTGTTACCTGTTGCAGGGGATGGTCAGAAAATCCTCCCTAGGTTTTATGTCTTCCTTTAGAGCAAAGGACACCAGAAGGTTACTGACCCTTCTGGTCCTGCTGTTTTTTAAAATGCCAATATGCCTTTTTTGGGGTAACAATATATAGCAAAGTTCCAATAGAACTTTATTATAGCACTGAAATTTGTATTTCATATAATTCTCTCTATATATATATTTATATATGTGTGTGTGTATGTGTGTGTGTGTATGTGTGTGTATGTGTATATATATATATATATATATATATATATATATATATATATATATATAAATTTTAAAAATCTTTCAGTAATGAAAAAGACATTCTTATCCTGTGGGTTGTATACAAAAGCCTTAGACCATGGATCACAGTTTGCTAACTCTTGTTTTAAAGATGTAGCTGATGGATGCCAAGACAAGTGATGGATATTAATACATACATCGCCTGGGTCTAAACTGGACTTTTGAGTTTTAAAAACATCAAATTAATTGAGATTTTTGATTACTATTATGTAATAGATACAAGGGCTAGATTGATAAATGAATATGATCCTAATCTGAAAGGATTTCTTAATCTTGTAGAAGAGACCTGTACATAAATAGTTAAATATGATTTTCTACCCTATCAAAGGAGGTAATAAAATAGATAGTGAAACTTGGATTCAAGAGTGATTAATTTTAGCTGAGAAGAAGGAAGCACTCTGGGGACACTTCACAGAGTTAATGAGATTGAGCAGGACCTTATAGGACAGGAGTATGAATGAATGAGTTCTGCCTAGTAGACTGATTTATTTATAGCTAGCTATAGTTTCTAATATTCTATAGTTAAGGCAGTCCATGTGGCTATAATATATGTTTCAGTTCATCTTCCACAATGGAATTATTTTTCTTGGTATGAATTTTAGAGAATAAAATCATTTTTTTTCTGATGGAAAAAAGTACAAAAGGCTTTCTAACACCAGATCAAATATTAACTCTCTTTGACAGAAATCAATTAGAATATCAGATAGATAATTGCCAATACTCTAAAAAGCACCCAAAACTCTAATGAAAAAAAAAAGAAACCTAAATAACATTCCAGAGCAGTTTCTTCATTCATTAAATCACTTCTTTAGTTAAATGCTTATAAAAATACCTAAAAGGTGTTTTAGGTAGATTCCAGTGACAGGTTTGGATGATGGAGATGTAGTGGTGAATAGAAAAATTTCTGGATTATGTTCTAGGATAAGACCAATAATAACATGTAATTTTAAGTAAGAATAAAAAGTTTCCTTCAAATAAAAAGAAAAATAAAAACAACTGAGGAAACAGGGATAAAATATGACTTAGAGGAGAAGGGTGCACCCTCTGATAGGCCAGAGGTTGCTGTCTGAGAAGTATTTCACCTGGGACTTCACTGAGTGTAAGGAAGTTAGCTATGGGCAAACCTATGGCCTGGGGATTCTGGGCCATGTTCATATCAGATGCAAGGAAAGAAGCTTGGTGGTATCTTCCAGAAACAAGAAGACGGCTGGCCTAATGGAATGTATTTTCTGAAAGAGATTGTTAAAAACTGAGGTGGAAGATAATACCAATCTCTCACATTAAGTTCTTTTGATATTATTAGTTGCATTTGTTATTCTAATTGCATTAGGATGCTATTGAAGGGTTTTTTGCACTAAAATGATATCTGATTTATAACATAGAAGCTTTGCTGTTGTGTAGAGATGAAATGTCATTAAGCAAAGGTTGCCACCTATTGCAGGTAACTATCAATTCGTATGGTCAGTAGATAACATTTTATAGCAATTTTCTGAAGTAAGATGGTAATTATTTTTATGCTTCTAAATCATTCTAAAAGTTTTCTTGAATTTTTGGATAGAGAGAATTGGCCAACTTACAAATAAATGTGCCTATTGGCAAGTGGACCAATTTGCACATATGGGCTATTAACATTTATAAGGAGATGGGCTTATATCTATCATAAGTGAAACCTCACTGAAATGTTTATTGATATCTGTCACCAAGATGCTAGTCAATATCTCATTTTAACATATTTTGTGGGTCATTTTTGCACAAACAATTTTGTTATAGGGCAGGAGGAATATGAAACACCATAAGATAGAATCCTTGCCCTGAAGAGTGTGGTCTACTTTCTAGGGAGCCCATCTTAAAGAATTAAATTTTAACAGATTTTATGTAACCCATCTGAATGTGCTGCTTTTGTCCATGTGGCTGGCAAATGCCCTGATTTCTTTCCTGATAAATGAGTCACTTAGCTGACCAGCTGTAATTAATGGCCCATTTCCAAAGGCATCTTTCACAGTGATGAGTGTTATTTCCATACTCTCTCTTAAGACCTCTCTCTTGCTGTAGTTAAAGTTACTTCAACGGCCTTCTTTTGTCACAACTCAGTTTTCTGCGTAAGTCCTAGACTTAACAAACTGGACCTGCTTAGTGACGACTGCACTCATGCAATGAATGTCCAGTTAGCGTTTGAGTCAAAGTCCCCACAGGCTATGGGATCATAGTTCGCTTGTATTGTGTGCTTATAAAAAGTCAAACAACACTATGAGGGAATTACACTGATTTTCCACTTTATATGGATGAGGAAACCATTACACAGAAAATATGAATTCCCAAAGTCTCAGAACAATTAAACTGGTGGAGCACATATTGAACCCAGGCAACCTGGATCAACAGCCTACACTGAGCTGTATCCTGCATCTGCCCCGCAGTTGTCCTGAATATGAAAGATTTACAAACTTTGAATTACTAGAACAAAGGGAAACGCATCCCTGTCTACCTCTCTCACGGCACATCAGCTACACTCCCCCCCTTCATGCTTAAGTCTTCTTTGGACCTGGTCCATGCAAAGGTCCTTGGACACACCTCTCATGTTTCAGAGTCTTAGAACCAGGGCTCATGTCAAGATCATGCAACCTGTTCAGATGTACAGAATACTATGCACAGAAGAGACCTGTTCTTGATTGAATGCTGTGCTATTATAGTCCAAAAATTCTAAATAATTTTACCTTTGAACATACATTTTATAAGATAAGTTCAAAGGGAAAAAGGAACATGAGCAGAGAAGAGAAATACAATATGGATGTCCAACTTTGCATAACTTCGCTGTGAGTAGCCAACCATATTATCAAAAAATGATGACCTTGAAGGAAAGGAAAAGATAGGATGCACATGTGGTTCATTTTTCTTTCAGTTTTTTTCTTTCTAATCAGTAAACCTGAATGTAGAGACCATTGGTAGAAAGTGTATGTATCAAGAAGTAAAATAAAAATAGTTGATTAGGCTGTTGCAGCTATTCCATTGTTCTACTGAGAGCAAATTATATATGTGTGTAGGAGCTATGAAATATAAACTGTGTAATTCATTGACTCTGCACAAACACTCTTATATTTATATTTAAAATTGGTATTACACAAAATAAAGATGAAATGGTGCAAGTCATCCTCATAATTTAAAATTTTAATTTTTCTTAGAACAACATCCCTAGCAAATAATAAACACAAAGACAAATTAAGGGAAAGACCATGGAAGAGAGGAAAAGTCTCATGTTTCCTTAAATTTAATAGCACATCCCCCAACCTTTTTGAACAAGGAACCCAACTCTGTCTTTTCATTTTGTTCTGGGTTCCATAAATTATGTGTCTGGTTACACTTATTATTACTACATTATTAGTAGTAGTCAGCAAGCCATGGCCATTAGCTAAGAAAACCTCAGATCTATCTCAGATGGCACCTCAGCATTCCTTCCCTATTTATTCTGGCAAAACTAGGTGCTTCATTTTCTATAAATTTACAATACTTAGCACCTCCTTATTCATTCATATTCATTCATTCTACAAACATGTGTTGCCTATTATATGCCAGGTGATATTCTAGGTCTATTTTATGGCTTCTTTAATGGCAATATCTTTATATTGTAGTTGGCTCACTTTCCTGCTAAATATAATGTCCTTGTAGATATATACTGTATATATCAGTCATCCAGCCAAGTGTTTATTCATTCAAAGATACCATTGAGTGCTTACTATACGCCAGCACTGGGCTTATTCATCTGTTTTATCTCCATCATTATGACTGTATAAATAGAAACAATTAATAAATATTTTGTAGGTAACCAAATGCATGAAATAAACAGGTGCATAAAGGTAGCTGAGTAAAGTCTAATCATTATAATAGACTTGAGTTGAAGAATGAGCCATATAGATATATTTTTATCAGTTGTCATTTATCTATACACTTCTTAATTCACTACTAGAGACTTTACATAGGCTCTGGATGAGTTATGTCAAAGTTTCCATGAGTCATCAAATGGCAAACCTGGAGTAGCAATGGTAAAATCCTGGTTGGCAATGTCCACCAGCAGAGAAGTTAGCCTTGCTGTTCTTTAGCTTCACTCAGCTAGCCATGGGCAAAGAGCTGACAATATCAAGATACCCAAGAAGTTCAGTGTCTAAGAAGAAAGAGCAGTTATTTATTTATTTTTAATTAGCCTTAGGAATTTCTGGAGCATAACTTCAGGTGATAAAATTAACTGTGAAGTGTTGTGGGGTGAATAGTAGTGTGTATAATGGGTCAACACACATGATCAGAACAAGGACAAAGTTATTTATTTTTTGCCTTTTGGGGGATCAAAGTGTCCAATAGTGTATAAAAATAGGCAAAAATCAGAAACATTACTATTACTGTCTTGAATTACAACCCAGAAGAGTGTCTGCCAGTGTTCATGGGAAAATGATCACAGGAAATAGAAAAATAAGCTGTGACAAAAGATAGAGCAAGATGGATGGTGAGCTTAGAGTTATGTCCATGCAAGAATGTGGGGCCTCTGATAGGCACTGCTAGAATGATTACCTGGATTCTGAAGTCAGAGAAGAAGTCAACAGGTTTTGAATAGTAGAATTGGGTGATTGTGTTAGCACAAGGATGGAGTTATGGGGTACAGTTTCAGAGCTGAATGAATTGAAGTATGGCAATAATATTTCAAGAGGAGGGAATATTTCAGAAATAGCAAGGCTAGAACAAAGGGAGCGAAGGAGAGATTTGTAGGAGATAAAAATAATGGAGGTGCTCTAGAAGGACCATATCACAGAGGGGCTCAAAAGTTGTGGTGGGAACTTTTTTATTCTAACTGTCACGGGAAATCATTGAAGTGCTCTGAATGAGGGAGTGACATATTGTTTTCTAGCAAAAAAGAGCCACTTGGGTTACTCTGTAGACTTGAAAGTAGAAGCAGAGAGATCAGTGAGATAATTAGAGACAATATTGGCATACATCAGGATTTTCAGCATGGAAAATGATGCTAACTCATAAGATTCAAGACACAGTGCTAAAGAAAACCTGGGAGTGTTTTTAGTCAAATGTGAAATGTAAGATGAAAAAAGAAGATAATTTTAACTTCAAAGCTTTGGTTAGTTTGGAGAATGTTAGGGCTGGGCTGAGAACACAGTGGCATGATGTAGGGGTAACTTGATGGGAATAGACTCATTTAATAGTTCAATCTTTGATATACTGAGTTTGAAACATTTGTAGAACTCCCAGCAGAGTGACTGTGCAATTGTCTGATTTGCAGTGACAATGAAACTATGGACATAAGTAGATCAACTAGAGCATGTTAATGGGAAAAGAGCACACACACACACACACCCCTATTCCAACGCACATGGAGAAAGAAAATTAATTTTAAGTCTATGAATTACAAGATTGGATTCAGTAAAATTAATCCCCATCATAACCCTATAGAGATAGGTAGCATCTCTGAGTTATGGACAGGAACAAATGAGACACAGTGAGGTTAAAAACTATCTTGTGATTGATTTGTTGTTCTACAACTTATGCTTTTATCACAACACCTAAGTACCTCCTCAAAAATAGAAGAAAGAAGTGATTGTGCTGCATCAGCTGGAGATAAAATAAAAAATGACAACCAAGAAGTATGAACAACTTGCAAGTTTTGGGGAATCTCATCCATTCTTATAGGAATGTATTCAGGGTGTAAGTATATAATTGGGGACAAAAACGGGTCATTACTTGATTTTCCCCCTGAGTAAAGTAAGCACTTTTCAATCTTATTTTTTAAGAATAGAGCAATTATCAGCACAAACAAGAAACAAAGGGTATAACATAGATCATGTCCCTTCAAATTAATTCCTTTTCACCTGTATAAAGCTGCTCACATTTTAAAATCCGATATTTGTGATATTATTTGACTATTTCTTCCTCTTCCAGCAGAACCTAGAGGCTTTGCCCACAATCACAACCCCAGCCTGAAGCATAGTGTCTAATATATTTTTAATTCTTAAGAGATATTCATAGAATAAATTAGGGAGTGAACAAAAAACTATGGAAAAATTCACTTGTGTTTCATAGGGCAACCTATTATTATTATTATTATTATTATTATTATTATTATTATTATTCTTTGGTATTGTCCTTCCTTATGTGGGGAAGCCACTTCTGGGTTCCTTTTCAATATTCTACTATTAAACCCAGGTCAAAGACCAGAAAAATAAGAACAATTAATTTTAATTTGAAGGTTCTGAGGGATAATCTTTCGGCAAACAAATTTAATAAATTCTTTATGAATAATACCTTCTTTATTCTTTAAATAAATGTTTAATTAATATTATGAGCTTGACTTCTGCATTTCTCTGTTTCCCTTGCATGAAAGAAGGTCTGGTTCACAGCCTCACAGGAGACTTTTAGTAAATATGTATTAAATGGACAAATAAGTTCTAATAGGATTATGTATTGATTTAAAGCCTTGGAAAGCACAAAAGCTGTAAGATGATAATAGGTTTAAAAAAATACCATTGCTATCATGGACTATGTGCCAGTTTTTATATTGTTCCTTGCCTTCTAATGAGAGTCAGCACTTAGATATTTATTATGTATTTCTTTTGGCCTGCCTGAATCTTCTTTGATATGTGAAATTATCCTAGCCATAAGATAAAGCAAAAGTTTGAATATAAGTTATTTAGAGAAAGACTATAACTGTGATAGAACAGTGTGGATCTTGCAGATTTTTTTTTTTTAGTAAAGTATAAAAAAGGTTTTTCAAAGCCCAGCAATTGCTACTATGTATTTGACCCACTGTTTCAGCCTGCAATTTCAGATGTTGTGCAAACTCCAATAGAATAAAATACCACCAAAAGAACAGTGTTCACTTGCTGAACCTTGCCTCTTGCTGATAGAATATAAAGTGTAATAGCAAAGAAAATTTTAGACTGAGACTTTAGCTTCAAAAGACAAAACATGTGGGTTGCTTCTTAGCAGGAGTGAAATATATACATTTCAATGGGAAAATGGGAAGTCAGAGGTCACAGTTGCTGTAGAACAAATCTCAAGGAGGAATCAATATCAAAGTGATCATTAAAGGTACCATGGAATGCAGAGGGCCAGAATAATAACATTTCAGAATGCTGAAAAAAAGGTGACAGAGAAATCTTCCTTATCTGCCAAGTAAATATGTCTTTGTTCTATTTTCTTAAACCCCAGATATGAAGTACAGTATTCAAACATTGTAAAAAATTTTTCAAAAATACTTAAAGGGGGCAGTGCTGGGTTTGTGGCTCAGTGGTACAGCATTTGCCTGGTACGTGTGAGGCACTACATTTGATCCTCAGCACCACATAAAAAAGAAAATAAAGGTATTGTGTCCATTTACAACTAAAAATTATATATATTTTAAAAAATACTCAAAGTGTTATAGAGATATGGATGTTCTTTCTCTTATCAAGTAAGATGGTCCCAATGTATTCATTGAGGAACATTCTACTGTGGAGAATCAACTTTCATGACTAATGTGGTTGATTTTATCTTGGGAATTAGACAATTAGGGATAGGAATTAAGTCAATCAATTGAGACTCTGGCCTGAACCATTGACAGGTTGGTGGTACCATTCACCATAAGGGAATGAACTGATAGGAAAATGAATTGATTCCAGTAAAGGGTAAGGATTCTGAGACATATTCTTGTTAGGTATTTGTCGTGTTCATTATTGAATAACAAATAACTAATAAAGACCTGCACTAGCAGTTGCTTAATATACATTTGTTGAATGAATGAAAGACTGAATAGTGTACATGGAACTGTAGTTGAAGAGATCTGACTGGAGACAGATTTAGGAATTATTGGTATTTAGATAGTAATTCACAGAAATTTTAAAAGGGCATATGTAGAGAGAAGTTAGAGTCAATGAGAGATGCTTAAGCTGATCTGTGAGTTCTTATAGGCAGCATCTTTTTAAATTTTTCTTTAGTTCTTCATTGTGGGCAGACACATTTTAGCCTCATCCAAGTGTAGAACTTTCTGGAAATGGTGCTCTTGAGAAAAAGAGGATATGCTAGGATCAGCCTTGTGCAGAGAGGAAGGACAAGAAAGAGAACAAGAAAAATTATTGAGCCCCTGTTATTATTGTGCTATTACAGTTTTCATGTCTATTTAGTTTAATTGCCATGTTGGCTCTATGAGGAAAGGAAGGTGGACAAGAAGCTGGGAAGATAGGGGTGGATACTTACTTCTACTTTTGTTCTAATTAGTCACACTTCTCTTCTGATGAGGAAGCACCTTGGATCACTGATTGATAGATATTTTGATTATCACCCTTGGAGGCGGGCATTATGGACCGTTTTAACAAACCTTGGAAACAAGGCTCATAGATTAAAAGTTCAGTGTCACAGTACCTGTAATTGTTTTTGCTGAGATATGAGCCCACCAGACATTTCTATCAACCAAGCCAAAAGTTGCCCTCAGCTTTTCTCCCCAAGCTCTCAGCTTTTGGTTTTCTTCAATTCCAGAGAAGAAATTGCAGTGGACCAGGGACTCTATTTATGGTAGATTGGGTGTCCATTGTGTTTACTTTCTGAGTGTCCCCTGTAAGAGCCTGTGGTTGTTGCTGGTTAAAACTCTCCATAACAATGCCATAGGAATTGTTTATTTCTGTGCAGACTTGTGGAGCCTTCCTGAATCCTAGATGGTTCAATCACTGAGAGTAGCCTCGGAGTCATTGGAGCTAAAGAATTTGATGGAAATCTGCCTTCTACCTTGTTCTGTCTCTTTGTTCTTGCTCTCAAAGAGACAAAAAAAATTTAAACAGATATGTCTCTTACAAAAAAGTATCTTCTACATATCAAATAGTTACAAGGTTAACTTTTGTTGGATAGTCTCTTTGAATGAAGTCTGGAAGCAATAAGTTTTAAGTGTGTAGATAATCATGAAAGTGGTCTGTCAGTAAAATTCTGAATAGCATAGTTAAATGGGATCTGGAATTGCTCTGACAGGGAGTATTCAGAGACAGAGATGACAGCTACTTAAAGGGACTCATTTAGGTAATTTAAATTGCTTACATATTGTGTATAAAACATTCTATCTTCTTTAATAATGAGCAACAAGTTGAAAGATGAGTGGAGTAGGCAAGACTGAAAGGATTCTATTTCCAATGCACCCTTTTATAAGTTGCACCTAAACTTCAGATTTTTATATTTAGTAATCTTAAGTGTAAATAAGCAGAATTTTTCAGTTTCTTTTTGTTGTAACGGTTCCAATTTGATTAAAATTTCCTTTGTTACAACTTGTCTTAAACAGCAACTAAGAACATTTTTTTGACAGTTCAAATCAGTAAGAGAAACATTCTGGATTTAGAGAGTTATTTCTCTTGCAAGGGCTCACAGGAATGCCTTTTTAAAAATTTCAACTGAAAAATCAGCTGTAATGGCAATAACAGTATCACAAACTTACAATTTTAATTAACATTGCATTAATTAGCAGCACATAGATTAGAAGCCAAGAAAATATATGCCTATGTGTTTGAAGGTGTATTAGTGCAAGTTTCTCAGTGTTTCAGTAGTTTTAATTATTTCAGAGAGATTTAGCATTCACTCATTAGGATCTTATGAGGGCAGAGACTCTCTGGAGAAAGTGTGAATTAGGTCCTGAAAATAGCTCTAAATCAGTGCCAGTTGTGCACATAGTTAACACCAACCCCCTCTTTCCTTCCACACCCCATTATTCAGAGGCCCAATAGATTCTACTTCTCTTGAAATCTTATTATTTTAATTTAGGTTTTCATTTTCTAGTTTGATTCTTCCATCAATCTCTCCTCTCCCCAATTATTCTCTCTCTTACCAGAATTACTTCCATTGCCAATATACTATATATTTTCTCTGACATTCAACATTCACTTTCCCTTTTTTTTCCTAATAAGGGCATCACGATTCCCCTAACTACAATGATGTTTTTGAGATGGTCATTTGTCCAATCCTGACCCATGTCCCTCTGCTTCTCGCTCCTGTTCTCCAGGCCCAGAACAGTAATTTGATCAGGGATAGGACTGCCACTCAACTTGGTATAATCAGATTGAATCTTGGGATGTGTAGCAGAGCTGCAGAGAAGAAGCACTCATCCTACATGGAATAGAACCTACTGAGATGTGGCCCTGGAGTGGCTGCTAGCTGTCTGACTGCTTGAAAGAATTACTGAAAATTGTCATTGTTTTCTTTTGGATTAGACTTGGGAGGAGGGTGTCATGTGACCTCTCGGGCAGCTTCTTTGCCCCCAGGTGTGGTTTGAGGTAACATCAACATGGAGCGAAGCAGAGGCATCAGGTAAGATGAGCTCTGAGATGCACTGTGAACTTAATGGTTGTTTCATGAAGTTTCTCACATGAGACAAATTCACTTGAGATTTCTATGTCCTGCAACAAAATAGGTCCTAAAGGATCCATCTTTAGAATCAGGGACATTTTTAGGGGGGGCATTCAAATCCCCAATCACTGCCTTAAGGATTGTCTCTCTCACTGTTCTGGAGGTGTGCAATCCACTGCCTGGTCCCGCCGAGCTTCATATGGTTAATCCGTTATTGCCTACTATTTTGCCTTTGTGTACTTGGTAAACTCCTATTTATCTTTTAACCACCTCAAATGTCACCTTTTCCAGTAATATTTCCTCACATTCCCCAAGGAGGATCTACCTCCTGTTTTCTTTTGATTCCCTAAGGGTTTTGCTCCTATTTCTATTATTGTATAAATGAAGGAAAAATGCTATCTCTGCTATCTTTTCCATAGTCACTCTTCCAACACTTCTGGTACCAAATAAAGTGCGTGTGTATGGTGGGGCAGGGAAGGGTTCCACACTAAGCAATTCTGTTCTTAGCTAACAACTATAGTGCCCTGTCATTTACCTCAATTCTGACACTAACTGCCTGGAGTTAGCACAGACCAAACAAGTTCCTGCCCACAAGACTGCACCCTGCTTTAGGCATCAGAGGTTAAGTCCCATCCCTTCTGTATTTCTGATAGGCTATACATCAGGGCTTCCTCCTTGGGTGGGAGAACTTACTAGAATGGTTCACAGAACTCAGGAAAATACTTACACTTACACTTAATCATGAAGGAAGCAGCCCAATGTGGCACACACAGAGGGTGAGATAAGGCGGCAAGTGTTCAGGAGATTCTGTGCCCTCTCTAGACCTGCGACTCTTGCACTTCTGTCTGCTCACCAATGCAGAAATTCTTTGAACTACACTGTCTAGGAGTTTTGTGGAGATTTCATGACAAAGTTCTGATGGATCAAATTATTGGCCATTGATAATTAAGTGAATCTCTAGTCCCTTTTCCCTCCCCAGTGGCCAAAAGGTAGAGCTAAAGGATTTTTTTTTTTTTTTGGTATTAGGGATTGAACTCAGGGGGACTAGACCACTGAGCCACATCATTAGCCCTATTTTGTATTTTATTAGTGACAGGGCCTCACTGAGTTGCTTAGTACCTTGCCATTGCGAGGCTGGCTTTGGACTCCTGATTCTCCTGTCTCAGCCTCCTGAGTCACTGGGATTACAGGTGTGCACCACTGTGCCAGGCCTAAAGGTTCTAAGTCTCTATTTACATGGTTAATTCTCTGGCAACCAGTCCCCATCCTTAGGGACTTTCCAACAGTTAGTTTTGTTTTTTTTTTAACATTAACTCAGATGTGGTTAAGATGCTCTTGTAATAAATATTCTTGAAAAATTTCTCTGTTTTTACTGCTCCAGAGCTATTTCAGGAGCCAGAGACAAAAGTTTAACCTTATTTTAAAATATGGCACTGTAGCTATTATTACTTGGAATATTACATGTATTTTATGGCCAGAAATTAGGGATGAACACCAAATATATATTTGTCATAATATCACATTACGCTTAAAATTTATATATTTCTTGATATCCTCCCCAAATTAGAGCTTCATTATTGCAAGGGCAACACCATATTCATTTTCATATCTCTATTTCCTAACACAGTAACTGGGAAAGTTCAATATGACAGTCTGTGGGAATTTGATGGATAAGTAAATGCATGTTCAAAAATATTCAAAATTATCACACTTTGGTCTTTTGACATTGAGTACTCTATTAATATGCAAACAAGATCCTGAAGAATGAAATTTAGCAATTTATAACCCTTTGGATTTATTTTTAAAACTTGCCAGATACCTCTGCTGGGTGACTAGAGTTGTGGTACCCTTAACATTGATCATCAGAATCACCAGGGAGGTTAATTCCTACACTAATTCCTGGGCCTTACTCCCAGTCATTTGGATTCAGTACATCTAGAAGGGAGCCAAGGCATGTCTATGTAAAAAGATACCTAGATGATGTATACAACCAGAGAAGAGAAAAACTGTGCTCCATTTGTGTAAAATGAATTGAAGCGCATTCTGCTGTCATGATAACTTATTAGGACAAATAAAAATAAATAAACAAACTGAGAGGCTCAAAAGAAAGATTCCTAGATGATTCTAAGAAATGTTGAAAAAATACTGGCATTAAGACATGTAGAGGTGGGAACGTAGAGGTCGTTGGGCTGCTCTCGGATCCCTTGCTGCTTCAGTTTCCGTGTCACGCTTCCTAGCAGCGGCCAAGCGGAGAAGTAAGAAAAGATGTCTGAATATATTCGAGTAACGGAAGATGAGAATGATGAGCCCATTGAAATACCATCAGAAGATGATGGGACAGTGCTGCTGTCCACAGTTACAGCCCAGTTTCCAGGGGCATGTGGGCTGCGTTACAGGAATTTAGTGACCCAGTGTATGAGATGTGTTTGCCTAGTAGAAGGAATTCTGCATGCCCCTGATGCTGGTTGGGGAAACCTGGTATACATTGTCAACTATCCCAAAGATAACAAAAGGAAAATGGATGAGACAGATGCTTCATCGGCAGTGAAAGTGAAAAGAGCAGTCCAAAAAACATCTGATTTAATAGTATTGGGTCTCCCGTGGAAAACAACCGAACAGAACCTGAAAGAATATTTTAGTACCTTTGGAGAAGTTCTTATGGTGCAGGTCAAGAAAGATATTAAAACTGGTCATTCAAACGGGTTTGGCTCTGTACGATTTACGGAATATGAAACCCAGGTGAAAGTAATGTCACAGCGACATATGATAGACGGACGATGGTGTGACTGTAAACTCCCCAATTGTAAGCAAAGCCCAGATGAGCCTTTGAGAAGCAGAAAGGTGTTTGTTGGGCGCTGTACGGAGGACATGACTGCTGATGAGCTGCAGCAGTTCTTCTGTCAGTATGGAGAAGTGGTAGATGTCTTCATTCCCAAACCATTCAGGGCTTTTGCCTTTGTTACATTTGCAGATGATCAGGTTGCCCAGTCTCTTTGTGGAGAGGACTTGATCATTAAAGGAATCAGCATGCATATATCCAATGCTGAACCTAAGCACAATAGCAATAGGCAGTTAGAGAGAAGTGGAAGATTTGGTGGTAATCCAGGTGGCTTTGGGAATCAGGGTGGGTTTGGTAACAGTAGAGGGGGTGGAGCTGGCTTGGGAAACAATCAGGGTAGTAACATGGGTGGAGGGATGAACTTTGATGCTTTTAGCATTAATCCAGCAATGATGGCAGCAGCCCAGGCAGCGCTGCAGAGCAGTTGGGGTATGATGGGCATGTTAGTCAGTCAGCAGAACCAATCAGGCCCATCAGGTAATAACCAAAGTCAGGGCAACATGCAGAGAGAGCCAAATCAAGCTGTTGGGTCTGGAAATAATTCCTATAGTGGTTCTAATTCTGGTGCTGCAATTGGTTGGGGATCAGCATCAAATGCAGGGTCAGGTAGTGGTTTCAATGGAGGCTTTGGCTCAAGCATGGATTCTAAATCTTCTGACTGGGGAATGTAGATAGTGGGTTATGGTTGGTTAGTTAGAATGGTGGGAATTCAATTTTTTCTAAACTCATGGTAAGTATATTGTAAAATACATATGTACTAAGAATTTTCAAAATTGGTTTGTTCAGTATGGAGTATATTCAGCAGTATCTTTGACATTTTTCTTTAGAAAAAGAGGAAGAGCTAAATGAATTTTATAAGTTTTGTTACATAAAGGGTTGAACTATTGAGTGGCTGAAAGTGAATTGCTGTTTGCCTGATTGGTAAACCAACACACTACAATTGATATCAGAAGGTTTCTCCTGTAATGTTTTATCCCTGGACTTGTTAAGTGAATTCTTTGCATGTTCAAAGTGGAAACCATTGATTAGAACTACATTCTTTTCTCCTTTTTAAATTTGAACCCCACCATATGGATTTTTTCCTTAGGAAAATCTCCTTTTGGGAGATCATGGTGTCACAGTGTTTGGTTCTTTTGGTTTTGTTTTTTAACACTTGTCTCCTCTCATATACAAAAGTACAATATGAAGCCTTCATTGAATCTCTGCAGTTCATCTCATTTCAAATGTTTATGGAAGAAGCACTTCATTGAAAGTAGTGCTGTAAATATTCTGCCATAGGAATGCTTCTGTCTACATGCTTTCTCATTCAAGAATTCGTCATCACACTGCACAGGCTGCATCTTTGACGGTGGGTGTCCCATTTTTATCCACTACTCTTTATTTCATGGAGTCGTATTAACGCTATGAACGCAAGGCTGTGATTTGGAACCAGAAAGCTGTTTGAACTTTTGAAACCTTGTGTGGGATTGATGGTGGTGCCGAGGCATGAAAGGCTAGTATGAGCAAGGAAAGGAGAGAGAGCGTGCAGAGACTTGGTGGTGCATAATGGATATTTTTTAACTTGGCAAGATGTGTCTCTCAATCCTGTGGCTTTGGTGAGAGAATGTGCAGAGAGCAATGATAGCAAATAATGTACGAATGTTTTTTGCATTCAAAGGACATCCACATCTGTTGGAAGACTTTAAGTGAGTTTTGTTCTTAGATAACTCACGTTAGTTGAATGTGTTAAGTGAAATGATACTTGTACTTCCCCTACCCCTTTGTCAACTGCTGTGAATGCTGTATGGTGTGTGTTCTCCTCTATTACTGATACATAAGAGTGGTAATGTGAACTGAAGCTGATGGGTTGAGAACATGGACTGAGCTTGTGGTGTGCTTTGCAGGAGTACTTGGAAGCAGAGTTCACCAGTGAGCTCAGGTGTCTCAAAGAAGGGTGGAAGTTCTAATGTCTGTTAGCTACCCATAAGAATGCTGTTTGCTGCAGTTCTGTGTCCTGTGCTTGGATGCTTTTTATAAGAGTTGTCAATGTTGGAAATTCTTAAATAAAACTGATTTAAATTAAAAAAAAAGACATCTAGAAAATGGTAACCTGTGTTAAGTAATGGAAAATCAAAAAAATCTTGAGGCATAAATTGATTTGAGGTTGCGGTGGGTTGTAGATAATCAACACTTGGCACTTGGAAGAAAATGAGAATTAATGAGGAACAAGGGGAGAGAGGATGAAATAGAACTAATGTTAAAGAGCTTACTTCACGTTTTCCATGCAATTTTTTAAAATTTTACTAACAATAGTCTTTTTTCATATATTTCTAAAATATGACAAATACTTTCTAGTTCAATTTAGAGAAAATAATTTATTTATAATTTTACTTACCTGCATCTTTCATATATTATAAATTGAATTGGTGACTTATTTGATCATTACATAGAAAATATTGAGGTTATTTTAAGGATTTTTTTTCAGCATTAAACTAGAATCTGCATGTGATAAAATTTGCATGGAAGCAATGCTATTGGAACAAGAGGAAATTCACTGACTTTCTGGTATAATCTGTTGATAGCTTCAGACTCGACAATGTTTTGTGAATTAGGTTAAACAGTTTGAAAAAACTGGGGAATTAACTTGTAAGCTCATTAGTTCTGCAAAAGGCTAATACATAGTACCTAGCCCCTAAAAATACAGTAATCTCTCCTTACCCCATAGCATGTTTATAAGTTTAACGTGTTTATCAAATTTGCACTTAGAACTTTTCTTCCTTTGATTTTCATTTGTGGTTTTTTTTTTGCCTTTTTAAAAATGTTTCTAAAATTTCCTGGACACAACTCAGAAATGAGCAAAATTTGGCAAAAACAAATATAGCCTTTTACATCTGTGGTTTCTTAATTTTGAAAGAATACTGAAATGGTATTCATGGTTGATTTGGTTATCTTTGGCAGAGGGAGGGGAATAGCTACTCTCTCAAATTAAAAAAAATTATGACTCAGAGTTTGAAGGAGTTAAAAGACAGAATCAGAGTCAGTTAAGCTATGCTGTTAAGCATGAATGGGGGTAGACTATAGGCATGATGATTCATGGAATTCACAAATGTGAATTGAGGGGCATAATGAATTCATGTAGGCTGAGAGAAATATAGGCTGTTCAAGAAAATAGATGCTATACATAAGATAATTTCGATTTGTTCTTGCATTTCTATCCATTTGAGTTATATAACTGAAATTTCTTAATAAAAGTGTTAAGATAATTGAGAGTGATATTTATCTAACAAGCTTGCTAACAGTACTTTCTGAAGCTGGAATTACTGCTTTATGATAAATGTATAAAAGTAGTAGGAAAAACCTATAAATTGCAAATTAGGGTAGTTTTAATCCAGAATTACCTCCTCCCAAATTATGCAATTTAGTATAACTTTCAACTATGTTCTCTGTGTTTTCCAGGAAGCAGTACTTGATTGACCTACAGTTGGCATTAATGTAGGAGTACTATTTTGCTCTGATGGTTTTGCTTTTGAGAGCTCAAACCAAATTTGAAAATGTTCTTTCTCTCCATGTTTCTTTCTCTTTCTATCTCTTACATTCTCTCCTATGCAAGGAGGCCTGTGTAATCCATCTTTATAGTCTTTATTTTTACAGACATCTTTATTTTCTAGCCAAGGGGAAAATAAATCAGTGCATAAATTTATGAATGAAAAGAGGCCATACAAAGATGAGGATGTTACTGGCTACTCTTTTTTGATCGCCAATAAAAGGACAAACTTGGTAAGGTAAAAATTTAACACTGATTGAATGTGTTTCCCTGGAACTCTACCTTTGACATGAAGCTCACTGGCCTATATGATAAACTTTAAGTAGCTGGCTTGAATTGGTTGAATCTAAGATGTTAAGTGTTAAACAGTGGCTATTCACAGATGATTATAAATAATTCTTAGAATAACATAGAAATCAGATTATGGTGCTGAGTGAGAGGGAAGGAGAGGCTGTTTCAGTTAAGCAAAACTCTTTGAAAAAGGACATTAGGAAAATACATGTAATAACGCCCCTCCTACCTATATTACCCTAACAGTGGTTATATCTGGGTAGTGGGATTTTACATGGGTTTATTTTCTTCATTTTAATCTTCATATTTTTTTTTTGTTTACTGTTTTGCTTTTTCAAACAAGGGAAAATAAAATTGAAATGAAAATATTTTAAATAAAAATATGTGCTATTTGGCAAGTAGTTATGAACAAATTCTTATGATTAACAAGTTCTATTCTGTTTTTAGAACCCTTTTTTAATTGAAACTACAGAAATGACAGTAGACAGAGATAGGAAGAAAACAAAGCATTATGAGCATTTGAATTGAAAAGTGAATACTCTTTATAAAGATCAAATATAAATGACAAAAGTGAACTCTTTCCCATTCAATTATGACACTAGGAAATCAAGGTTTATTACATAATTTCCTAAATTATATTCAGTGGATAATTTATGTCCTGAAGTTTGGTAATAAGTGTTCATTTAAATGAGGATTTTAAAATCATAGGAATTTGGGAAATTTGAATCTAAATAAAATTAAACAGGCTTGACCCATAGTTTCTCAGAATCATATCATGAGGTAAGTGCCTTGTCCTCAGGAAGAGTTGTAATGCACAGTGTGGCCTAAACCCTGTCATTAAGAACTTTTCTTACACAGAATATCTGTTAACTCAGCACATACAGTTTGGAGGAAAAATATAATGCTCCTACATTCAAACAGGACTTCATGGTTGAAGTCATGGTTGGTTGTCTCCAATTTTGCATTTATATGGTTTTGATTCATCTTTTAGAGTTTCTCCAGATGCTCAAACATAAAATTATCTTTCATTTTTTTAATATCTGGGAGGTAAAAAAGATACTTTAAAAAAAGTAATGTTTTTATCCATTGTATTCTCTTATAAGATACACAAAAAGAATTTGTTTTATTTTTAAAAAAATTTTTTGTTCTGGTGATTTAACCCAGAGGGGCTTTACCACTGAGCTGCATCTCCAGCTTTTTATTTTGAGACAGACTCTCTAAGTTGCTTAGGGCTTCACTACGTTGCTGAGGTTGGCCTTGAACTTGTAATCCTCCTGTCACAGCCTCCTGAGCCATTGGGATTAGACCCTACCTGGATTAATTTATTCTTTATTACAAAATTTTCAGGTATACAAAATGTATAAAAAAGAATAAAATGAATACTTATGTCAATACAAGCTTTCAGAAATAAAACATTAAAATAGAGCTTGGTTCCTAGTCCCCTTCTACTTCTTACCTACTATCCCTAGAAGATGGTATCTCTTATATTTGAAAACTTCAATATATATCTTTATAATTTTCTATTGAATATTTTATATGAATGACACTTCATGTGTCTTACCTGTTTCCCTTTTCCCCTTCAAAGGTACATTTGTAAATTCTTCTTTGTTGATGTTTTAAGGCCATCATGATTAAAGTAAAACCTGGAAGGTATAGGTGACAAACTCACAACCTCTTATTGTGGGATTCTTTGGATTAGGATTTAAGGCTTACTTTATGGACTAATATATGATTATTTATCATTAATTCCCCATTTGTATTTGATAAAAATATCCATAGTTTCCAATTTTAATGACATTTTATGTTTTTGAAACTTACATATTTACTTTGTAGACATCAGCTCCTATGTTTTGAAATTTTCCACATTGAAGTATGTGTACTTTTTATTTTTTTGACATTTAAATCATATTACTAAACGAATAATTGTAAACTAATATAGAACAATTGTCTTGCTGGTGAATTAAGATTTTTTTATTATGGTGTGCTTTAGTTTACATTTAGTATTTTGCTTTAAACTTTACATCATTAGATTGGATGATAACATAGCTATACTTGATTGTCACAAAGTTGGATCTTTAGTACTTTTGGATCTTATGTTTTTGGTTTACCCCTTATAAACACAGCATAGCTAAAATATTTTAATCCCATCTTAAAATATTCACTTTTAACTGATAAACATAGTTAGTTAATATTTGTTGTTTGAGTATACTAATACACTTAGTTCTAATATATTCTTCTAGTTTTCAATTTTTTTAATGTTACAATGCCTTCTATTGAAATATTTGCAATGCTTTTATATTATAAGTTTTCCTTACTGGTTTAGAAGTTATGTCTCAATTTCTAATTCATTTGTTGTCCAGAAACATTTGACATGCCTATTTGACAAGATTTAAAGTAAATCAGTATCGTTAGGCTCTTTCTGAACAATTGTTATGCTTTGACTAACATTACCTTTTCCAATTCACATATTATTGTTTTTTGATCTTTTAATTTGACCAGAAAAATCTTGATTTTATTCTCCAAATTATTATTATTGCGATTGCAAGATATAGTTATCTCTTGCTTGAATTTACTCATGCATTTATGATACCCTTTGATCATCATTACTTTTTTCTTTCTTTCTTTCTTTTTTTTTTTTTTGGTACTGGGGTTGAACTCAGGGGTGCTTTACCACTGAGCTGTATCCTCAACTCTTTTAAGTTTTATTTTCAGATAGGCTCTTGCTAAGTTGCTGGTCTGGCCTTAAATTTATGATCCTCCTGCCTCAGTCTTTCGAGGCAGGAGGATCATAAATGGGATTATAAGTGTGTGCCACTACACCTGGCTGCTCATTGTTTCTTACATATAACTTTTTCTAGTTTAGTTCTGCTTTCTTTCAAAATTTCCTTTATCAAAGTTCAAATAGTGATAAATAGGTTTTGTTTTCTGAAAAGTCTTGATTTCACCTCCTGTCAGGGTAAAATTTACCTTATGTATTATTAATACATAATTATGGATTGACCATTGTTTTCATGCACAGATGTGTAGCATTCACCATTGTCTCCTGGCTTCTGTGCTTACTGTTGAAAATCTGCTTAAATCCTCTTATTTCCATGGTGGGTCTATATAATGACAGAGAGAATTAACACCAGGTTCCTGAGTCATCTTGCACTTGAGAGACTGTGGATGGGTGATGTACAGAGGACTTGAGACATATCACAGCTGTTGTTTCTTTTGTAGGCCTGTTTATTATGACCTCTCACTCACTCTCAAGTGACTGGTAGGACTTCTTCTACTCATTTTCAATAACATGTGCCATCCAGGGACTCTGTATAGTGTCGAGGCAGCCAATATTGCATGAAATACATAGGTGCTGTTGCTACCATTTCAACTGTAGGTAGGCTCAGATGTCACTACCACATGGAGTAGCCTCTCCTTCTTGGGAGGTAGCTGAGAGAGGAAAGGAGGCTCATCACACTAGGAACCTCATGTTGCAGTTAGTAACAGTCTGCTTCCTTCTGCTGCCATTATCCTCCTGATCTCCCTCCATGACAGTGTTAGTTCTGGTCCACTTACTGTCTACCAGTCACCCCCGCCTAAGAAGGTCTTTCCTCAGCATTACCCACCCATGGCCACTCACAGTCTCTTGTCTTTTATTCTCTTCTCTCTGTCAGAAGACACCAACTTTGCATTTCTGGGTGGAGTCTACACCTTTAGGGGGGATCCCTATGTGTTTCTTCCCCTGTAGTTTTATCCTTTGTTTACAGTAGAAGGCACATCTTTTCCCATTGTCTGCACTAATTTTTTTTTTAAATCAATAATGGGCAGGTATCTTTTTTCAGTGACATTTAAGGGAATGATTTCATGATTTCTGTAATCAAAATCTTATTTTCTTTTATGTTCCATGATGTTTACTGGTGGATCATTATCATTTTAACCATGTGAGTCATAGTTCTTACCTAGCTGAAATAAACAGCACCATCCTCTCAGTGAAAGACTTTTTGAACACCTGACTGCATAAAATGATATTTGAAAATGACTGGTCAGTTCTCTTTGAACAGGGCAGATGCTTGAGAACTTTATCATGGACTTCAAGTCAAATGAGTGCCAAAGTCAAGCAGAGCAACTGATTAAATGGAGGCATTTTATAGGACCTGTATCAATGGATAGAGTAGATATTGATGCAGATTTAAAATCTGAAATTGAATGCTCTGAGAATTAAAAATATATCTTGAAACTTATTTTTTAAAGATTTTTCTCTCTTTTTTCTCACAGGCTGATGAACACCCAATTGGAATGTTGAGACACATTTGCAAAGTAAAATTGGAATTTCCATGAATTATGCAGAAATCTCTTAACCACACATAGTCTCTGTCACTGCAGCCACTGTCACAGGCCCCCACATTTTGTCTCTCCATCTAAAAAGAGGAGATTCGTGCTGGTAGACATACCACGTCAAATTACAGGGAAGAAATATGCAGAATACTCAGTTCGCTTTGTCCAAAAACAAAACAGTAAAATTGTACATTGCATGTGTTGTTCCATTGAAAACGGCTAAATTCTCTTTGATTTTTACAGTGGTTTATGCTCTCTGGAAATTATGGGCTGGCATTTCAAAGTAACATTTTAAAGGAGAAAATGGACATTTTAGAATATTTCTTTCAATATGTTCTACATCAGAATGGATTGTTAATTTTTTTTTTAACAAGTGGTAAAAATTCCTGTAAGTTGGATTCTAACTTTTGAAGGTCGAGTGGATGAACAACATCATGTGCCTTAAGCAGACCTTTCTGTATTTTGTCTCCCAATTGTTTCTTCTCATCATGGCCCCAGAAAGATTGATTTCCTGCTACTGAAAACTCTCCAAAGATGAGAAGTGGTTTCAGTAAGAACAACAGAGAGTAAACAAAGCGAATATGCTGAAAGTGAATGCCAGGAATCCTTGGTAGAACATGCCATGGACAAACTGATTTTTTCCACTTCATTAAGTCACATTGAAGGTGGAGAAGTTTCCAGGACTTTGCTGTATACATAGAGGTCAAAATGGTATATATTTTTATCAAACAGAATTCTAATTGTTAAAAGATATGACAGTGAATAATGGCAACATAGAGTGTTTATGGGAGCGTAGGCTTTGCAGTCAAACTGAAACCAATTTTAAATCCCAACTCTGTCATTTACTAGTTGAGGAGGCAAGTTACCTAATGAGTCTTAATTTCTCACATCTGTCTAATCTATTTGTCTGTTATTTGAAGAGTAAGAATTAGATGTTATTATCAGAATTAAATATAATGAAAGAAAGAACTCAGCACAGTGCCTGGCATGCATTATAGTAAATTATCAGTACATCTGACTTCTTCTTTCATTTATTATTTTTACAAGGCAAAAATTTTTTTTACTAAAAAAAGAAAAATTCTGATTTCAAACTTTTCTAAATTTTCCTAGTAAAGCAATACTATTAGTAAATTAATAGGAAAAGGTTATTAGCCATAAACTTTAAAGAACTATGGAAAAATACTTTAAAATATATTTATATTATCACAACTCTTCTTCATCCACTTCCCTTATTAGTCATAAGCTTGGAACAAGTTTCACAAAAGTAAGTACTTGTCAGATCTCCTAATGGCCTCCAAGGAGAGAGATGTCAAAAATTCATTTGAATCCTATTTTGGTGTTTAATCCTGCTGAGAGAGTGTCTCTACAATTTGACATTCGGTGGAAGCAATAAATGATGATTATATCATCAGGAAATCAGATCCACACCTCAAAATGTTTCTGTGGACCCTTTCTCTCTCTCTCTTTTCTTTCTTTGGTTTTGGGGGCTGAAACCAGGGTTGCTGTACCTCTGAGCTCCATTCCTCTACCTTTTTTGTTTGTTTGCTTTTAAATTTTGAGACAGGGTCTCACCAATTAGCTGAGGCAAGCCTTGACCTGCAATCTTCCTGCCCCAGCCTCCCAAGTTTTTGTGATTATAGGCATGTGCCACTGCAAGTGGCTCCTTTCTTACTCATATGTGAAAAGATTTAAACTCGTAATGGTTATGTGGGTATAAGTTTATGTTATGCACACGTGTGTCTGGACTTTCACAATAATTTGAATCTTTGGTGGTCTGAAATGGAATCTTCTCATTGAGCAGCCATATATATGACAAGAGTGCATGTTGACTTTACCTTTTAGTCTAATAGCATGGTGTATTTTATCTATCTGTGCCATATCCAAAACTTCTAGAACTTTTTCATATTTGATTACATATGTATATGGAGACACTTACCTGAGAAGCATATCTTTGCTTGAATAAAATATTCTACTATTCTAGATATTTTGGTTTCTTTACATTAATCAGGACCCTTTGGTTGTATGAGAAACCATCTTCAACAATATTAATAGAGAAAATGTATTATAAGAAAGTATATAAGACAGAGATACCTAATGAACTCAAAGGTAAGATGTCACTCATGTCTCCAAAAGAGGGACTGCTGGCTAACCTTTGGAAACCCTGTAGCATACTTCTGTGCATCTGTTGTATTCTTCTACCCCTAAAGGTTGACTATTTATTTCTTAGGCTATGTGTTTTTGGTATATGGCTGACTTACTTCTGCTGAGTATATATTTCCCACGTTCAAAGAAATTAAAAATGGCTTACTTTGAGAATTTCTTATTTTTCAATTCCATATTCTCTGTGGGGAAAAAATATCTCAGAATAGAGAAGCTTGTGTCAAGTGCACAAGTTCAATAAATGTGGATATGGAGGTTCAGTTATGCAATGTAAATATGTTGTACTATTTGCTTTCCCTTCATGTTTTTGAGGACTTAAATTAAGGGGTGATAATGAGTTAGGTGAAACTTGAAGGATGTTACTACTCACCTCCCAGTGTCCAAAGACAGGCACCATGTCTCAGAGCACTATAGGGGACCAGTATTTTTGTCATATTCACTTTCACACCCTCCAGTTGTTCTTCACTATATTTGTTCCTTGTTTTTTTGTCACAATTGTTCCTTCTGAAAAATCTTTGGATTTCTTAAAAGAAACGTGCTTCCCTTCAGAATTAAATGTTATTATTTTAAGTCATATTTCTACAATCTGTTAGTAGTTTATTTATATTTGAATATATAGCCATTCAGTAACTGTAGTAAGATATTAATTCTATTTTGTGTGTGTGTGTGTGGTCCTGGAGATGGGGCCTCAAGCACATGGTGGGCATGTGCTGTACCACCGAGCCACCTCCCAAGGAATATAATAATATTACCATCTATAAATCCCATAAATGCTATCCCTGGATCAGCTATGAGAATGTTATTCAGTATGCTGTGATGAATACACATATGCTTGGCTTTGACTCACCAGGTGGAAACTTTTAAGCTCTTTGGAAAAAACATCCAAAATACATTAAAAACATGTATGTGTGTAGACATGAGTTTGGAAAAGATTAATAGAGCACAGTGGTTTGTGAAAGACATCAAACCTTCAAGAGCATTGTCTCTTCTTTCAAATACATACATTTTTTACAGGAATACAGGAACATTGCCATATATTCATATCTCCTGTGGTTTTGAGGATCCTGAATTGGTTTTTAAAACACGTAAGAATCAATTGAATGGAGCATAATCACTATCTATTTGAGCATAACTTTATAAGTTTGAGATTTTCATTCTTACTATTATCTTGTGGGACACTATTTTCCTAAATCATGCAGAGATTCCCACTGTCTACTTCCTTGAGTTCCTTATTTCATAGAAGCTGGCTGACAGTATGCAGCATGAGCTAGCACGATCCCCTTGAGGAACCTTAAAACATATGTTGCTGATCTCCATTCTACTCAATTTTTCAAAGATTGACTCCACTTTTCCACCTTTCTTGCTCTTAATAAGTCATTTACCACACACACACTACTCTTGATTTGTTTTTACTGGGTGACTATCTGGAAATATCTAGTCACTCTCATATTTCTCCAGTGCTCAAGACACATATAAAAAGCATATCAATTTCCCATGCACATTGTATTAGAAAAAAATAACTAGTTTCCAAGAGGATTTTAAAATGAATAAAATAATTTTATTTATTTAATTACAATATAGTTCAGGGTGAAGTCCTATAAGGAATTAGAATTTCTACCTAAATTGTTATATTCTATTAATACAGTTAGCAATTATAAACACAATATATGAAAATGCATATAATGGCACTTATCAGGATTATGTTAATTAAAATGAAAGATAACTTCAAAGATTAAAACTTCTCCACTATATGGAGAAGTTTTTCCATGCCTCTGAACCTCCAGTTATTCTTCCTAGCTTCCTCTTTGATCTGACCTTAGTGACCAACTTTCCCTACTACCCTCTTGATGAACTAAAATCATGAAGCCAATGGCTGTTAAAACACAAGAAAAATTTCTTTCTCTTCTGAGAACCAGTTTTGCCAAATACCACTAAAGATTAGCTGAACTTCAGATGGCTCCTTTGCTGAAGACCTATAAACTCTGTCCTTCTTTCCAAATGCATGCCTTGACCTATTGAATACTAACTGAAACGAAATGATACTCTGTGCTGCAGTCTAGCTGGGCAAAATAACCGGGAGGTAACAAGCAGCTTGAAGGTTGAAGCGGGAACTGCTTTATTGCGGGGAAACTCAGCAGGAACTCAAAGTAGTGGGCACCCAAGGTAGCAGGAGCCGCTTTATTGCGGGACAGCAGAGGTATATATACCTAACTGGTTACACACAGCTTGACTCAATTAGCATCATCTAGATACAGCAATCAGCCAATAAGGAATCCCCACCATCTAAATGGCTCAGTGGCATGCTTCACAAACCACTCCTCCTGACAAACTCCCAGGCGCCATTTTGACTTGATTTGTGGTCCCCAACAGCTCTGGTTGATTGTTTTTCACCAAATACAACGAACAGGATCATGGCTGACAGACACAAGAAGGATGCTTATTAGGAACATCCTAATACTGGAAATGTAAGGTAGAGAGGAAGATTCAGAGGAGTGGGAGGAAAACCAATATAAAATGGTATCCCATAATCTTGTAGAGAAAAGAGTGTCAAAAAGGAGTTGATGACTCTTAAATATTGCAGAGAAGCCAAATAAGAGGGGAACAAAGAAGTGCCCTTTGTGATTTTTATTTATTTTTTAATATATAACTTGCATTTATGCATCTTCACTTCACAATAGCATTATGCATGGCCAAATAAGTGTATACTTAGTCTTGGAATCATAAAATGCTAAGGTACCATAGAAATACCTCAACAACCATAATTTCCCACTTGCATTGGGAATGAAAACCAAGTTTCCAAATTTATAAACAACCATCTGTGGCTTTAGACTGACATGGGTAATTATAGGGGTTCAAACATCCATCAATTTAAATGTAATTTATATTTTAAATATAGTTATATTCATCAGACCTAATAATATGCATATTATTTTTAAATGTTTGTACATGCCTATGATTAATGAAGCAAAAAGCATACATTCTTAGTGGTTGTATAATATTCTATGTTTTTAATCATAGTAAATTAAAGTACATTATTATGTGAGGGAGCTTGTATAAGGTTGTGACCTCAAAATAGAGGTTTATATAATTTAAAATCTATTTAGCTCTACTAATTTCTATTTTACTCTAATATTTCTCTTGACTTCCCTTCCTAAGAGCATGAAGTATTCACATCATTTTTCTAGGTGAAGGTAGTTCAATGAAATGTATTCTCAAATTATTAGTTATTATATAATATTTGATACATGCAAAATAATTATATCCTATACAGACATGATTTACTCATAAATGGAAAAAAATGTATGGGTTCACTTTGATTCCCACTCACGTTACATCATAGGATTTTCTTTATACAGATATGGGATATCTTTATCTTCCAAGAATCAGGCACATTAAAGAATAGATTTTATGAGTTTTGGCCTTCAAAAATAATAACACCACGTCAGTGATGAGCAATTTTATGTATAACTATTCATTTGATTTTTTGAATATTTCAATGTGAACTATCAAACAATACATGATTTTTCTAGCTATTCAGCAGGCTTTTTTTGAATTGCTATTGCTAAAGTACTCAGAAAAAAGAGTCAGTGACTTTGGGGGCCAGTGGCATTAAGTATGTATTGGAATAGATTTTATACCTGGAGTTGGTTTTAATAAAGTCTTCAAAAAGAATTCCCTTGCACCCCAGAATAACTCAGAAGTATATTTTATTTTTGTGTGTGATGATGAAATTAAATATTGTCTTCTGTACACTGGGAGCAATAATAAGTTGGCCATAGTTTCTCTTTCTTTGTAGAAACATCTTTTATTTAACTTCTTTTGTTGATTTTCATGATACTTATGTGGAATTTGCTGGGGATTTCTGTCTAAGCCTCTTTTCATACAATTAAAGCTTTACAAGAAAATGAATTCTAATACAAGCAACTTTAAAATGCATTTATGTACCTTGTAATATAAGCAACACATTTCTTTTATTACTGAGTTACCCAAATCCAATTCAGTAACATGAATATTTTATCTAGATATCTGAAAATGTCTATATTAATAGGATTGTCAATCTCATACCCTGGGGAAATATATTGGTGGTATCTTCATTCTGCTGTAAGCACTGGTTGTCAATCAGGTAGAGCAATAAGAATCTCTGGGTAAATCCTACATCCCCTTGTGACAGAAGAAAGTGGGGGGAATAAGTATAAAATAGCCAGCTTTCATTTTTTTTTCCTCTTCTAATTCTTTTGAATATCTAGTTCTGACTATTATCTCCTTGAACAAAAGAGCAATGAAGATTCAACTTCTCCAATTTTAGGGCGAGAATAAAGAGGACCTGGGTACCAAGTTGATATAACTTCTGACTAATTGTTCTTTTTTGCTTTGTTCTTAGATAGGGCATGCACATGGTAGATGCTACATAATGATGATTTGATTTTGAGAAGGTTGAACTTGTTTATTATGTACTCCATTTCTCCTAAATTTTTCCTTCAAACCTTGGCTAGTTGGTGAAGCCCACCTCTAGAAATTTCCTGTTTTATCTAAAGGTTGAGGCAAAAACTTTCCATTTTATCTCTGATTGCTGTCTTGTTTAAATTTTGGGACAATGTGACTATTCACAACTTTTAAATAATCTCAGTAGAAGCTTTCTTTCCAATATATCTGGATCTTTAATTTTGTTTTAGCCAATTGGATAAAACCAAGGTGAAATTTCCATATGGAACCTCATGGATTATATATGTTAAAATTTACTTTCATGTGTATGAACTATGTGATATGCTTGATAACCCCTGTGGTTTTTTTTTCCCAGAGTAGGTGTTTAACACAGGGGCACTTAATAACTGGGCCATATCCCCAGCCATTTTAATTTAGAGACGGGGTCTCCCTACATTGTTTAGGTCTTTACTAATTTGCTTAGGGCCTCGATAAATTGCTGAGTCAGGCTTTAAACTTGTGATCTTCTTGCTTCAGCCTCCCAAGCCACTGGTATTACAGGCCTGCACAGCCACTGTGCCTGGTTGGGAATAACTTTTTCATCTGAAATTTTCTGTACTTTTCAGACAGAACATGGAATAGGTTATTGTTCCTAGTATAGAACTTCACAGAGCTTTTTTTCCTTTACCTTTTCTCAACGGGAAGGAAGAGATCATTGAAATTTTCATAACAAATTGTTTCAATTTAATTGATTAATACTGTTTACAACTGAACTTTTATCCTTGTTGTATTAATCATAAAGGTTTTATTAAAATTCCATGAGGGAACAATATAAATTTTAATATTTATATGAAACATGAATTTAATAAACAAGATTTCAGCTTTTCTGTCTGATTCCTAGTGATCATGTTCCTAATGTAAATAAATGATAAGTATTCTTGTGTCTCAAAGTGAGAAAGTCATGATATCATCATCCTTAATAGGAAATTTTCTCAGATGCCTTCTTAAAATATCCCCCCCGCCCCACAAAGGATCTGTTCTTTGAGATCCTATGTTCTGTTCAAATCAACATAGTTTCCTTTTAAACTAAAACAAGGATTTCTTTCAAGTTTAGGAAATTATTATTAGGAAAAATAGTACTGTTGATATAGAGAAAATTATAAGGCAATTTGTGCAACAATTTAAGGAAAAATGTTTTATCAGAACTTAACGTTTTGCAAAAACTACAGCTTTTTGGAAAATCTGTAAATAATGGGAAATAGTTGAGTGAAAATAGTCAAATTCAGCTTGTGGAGGCAGCTCCAACGCAAGGGGATATTATAAAGGGCACATGTACCAATGCATTTTTTTTTAGGTAAGAGGAGAAGATTCTTTCTTTTCAATGTATAGCATGTTTGGCCCAGGGCAAGGCAAGAATGTTACTCACTGGGTCTTTTTCCTCATAAACAAAGGTCATGTTGTTTCACTTCTCAAGCAATTTTCTAGGCTGTGTTTTTACTATGTTAGAAGTGGGAAAGAAAGATTTCGAGTGTAACCTTGAAAGCAGGAGAATCATTTTTTTGACATTGCATAGAATATTATCATTTTGGTGCTAGGCTTTGAGATCACTGAAGTGGTTGCTTCTTGATGCAGGAGGAAGCAAAATCTCCTATTTGCAGAATTAGCTACTGTTTTTATATCCTTTATAGAGAATAATAAAAATTCATAAATATTCAGGAAAAATTGACTTTAGTCATGGAGGTTTCATCTTTGGTCTATTGTTACTTTAGCAGAGTATTTTCAGAATGACTTGTGTTATTAACTATTAATTAAATTATCAACTTTAGTTTTTCTCCAGTAGAAATCCATTCTGTTTTTATATTTTTCTATTCCATCAGTGGAACAATTAATAGAGTTAATCAGCAAGCAATGTCGGAGGCTGTTCTGTATCAGATGAGCGGTAGATGGGATTCCTAAACCACAGAATTTTAATATACACAAGGGGGTAATACAAAAAAGCCTGAAGATATTGGCAAGCATGTATGAGAGTCTATGCAAATTATGCAAATTCCATCTATTTTTAAGTGCTATATTGTGTGATATAAATGTATGACCATATGTTACAAAACCAAAATCAGAATTCATGTTCCAATAATTTTTTTATCCAGTTATTGGGCATGAAAAACAGTCTAGGGAAGGTAGTTTCAGTGGTGCAGCAACTGAATTTTGAAAACATTTTAATGGTGTATGGGAATAGCCAACAGATATTTGAAATTAGATTTTCTCTCCAGAATCTGAGATATAAACTTTATTTGGACACTCTGATATAACAAAGAATATTAGTAATTAGAGTTCTGTTACTCGGGACTTTCATATTCAGGAAGGATGATGAGACTTTTTTTCTCAATTTTTACTGTTAGTAAAAAATTATCCATTTGTTATGTATCAAAATTTGACAAACTAGTGTTGGAAATAACCCAATATAATTCTATGGACACAGTGATTTTGATTTCTTCAAGCAGACTGGATTTTGGTAAATAGTGAGAGGATCACTGAAAAGAAGACCTTTTAGCTATGGGAATTACATGATTCAGGAAACAGAATCCAGAAAAATATGACACATTGGTGGGATGAAGAAAGAGTGGCATCAGTTAAGCAAAAGGTACACATTATGGATTAGTGGACATGAGGAATTAATGGCAAAAGGAAGCCAGAATTATAAAAGGATTGCAAAACCAGACAGAGTCTGGGCATGGTGGGTTATCTGGATTTTTTGTGTACTCCCATTGTAGTAAGGCAGAGAGTCAAATATAAGATAGTTGTGATGGCTTTATGTTACTTTAAAAATTATTATTGGTGACGGGGCATACTGAGTGATGACTATACTTTGTACTGTTCTAAACTTCAAATTTCTTCTTTTACTGATCATTTAAAATATAGAAACAACTTTAACAACTTCTTTCTTCACCTCCTCCTTCCCCCTTCCCTATTGCTCTCCATTTGACTGTCTCTTTCTTCATGCACACACACACATGTTTGTATATATACTTACAAATATGATGATCAATTAAATGTGGCTGAACATAAAGACATTAGTTAATTACTTTTACAGTGCTTCTTTTATTTTTCTATGATACTGTAATTTCATCATTGATCTTAACATCTAAAAATGGTAATGAATAGTAGAACAGAAAAAAATCCCCCCTCCAATTATTGGAAGATGGTTAAGGTAACGAAAGTTAAGCAAAAATAACTGATAATCGCTGCTTTGGATACTTTCATGTATACAAGGATTCAATTTTCTTATCAACCACAGAAAGGAAGGCCTGTCCCCATTTTACAGATAAGGATAGTGAAAAGCAAAGTTAATCAACTTCACCAAGAATATACTGTAGGCACAGAAGCCCAGGTCCATCTGGCTCCCACATCCTTTCTTTAATCCCTTTATAATTATTTGCTCAAACAAAGTATTGCCACCATTGGGTCAGTGGCCTAGAAGATTAAAATTGCATTGATCTTTTGAATTACATACCTTTTTGACGTAATTGAGTAAAGTATATCTTTTGTATTAGCTTTCCATTATGGACCAAGAAATAGTCACTCATCAAGTTTTAATGGGAAACAAAACTGATTAAAGTATTTGCTCATAGAAGCCATAAGATACATCAGGAATCATGGATTTCATGAAGACTGTTCAGAGTTGACAGATTAATTAAAGTTTTCCTGATAAGTAACAGGGGAAGTTTATTAGACAGATAGTACACTTGATCTCAGCCAACAGGCTGAAGAATGGATAAAGAAAATGTGGTACACATACAGAAGGGAATACTATTCAGCCATAAAAGGATGAAATCCTGTCATTATTGACACAGATGGAACTGGAGATCATTATGTTAAGTAAGCCAGGCACAGAAAGATAAGTATGGCATGATATCACTCATATGTGGAATCTACAAATGTTGATCTTATGGAAGTTGAGAGTAGAAAGTAGGTTATTAGAGGCTGGGGAGAGTAGGTATAGTAGAGGGGAATGGAGAAAAGCTTGTTAGATAGGAATATAAATTTCTGGTGTGCTATTGCACAGTAAGAAGACTATCAATAATGAAAAAATACTGTATATTTCAAAAGAAAAAAACTCAAATGTTTTCACCATAAAGAAATGATAGGTGTTAAAATATGGATATGCTTAACCCATTTTAATATTATACAATGTATAATTGAAACATCACCTGGGACCCCATAGGTATGTATGATTTTTATGAGCCAGTTAAAAATAAAATTAAAAAAAATGAAAGGAGTGGTTTCAAGGTTTTTTTTTTTAATGTTAAAATAAAATGGGCCTTCTTCTCTCCAGTATCTCTGCTATCCACATTTTTAATACTCACCCTTTCTCTCTGCTATCTGAAACCACAAAAGGCAAATCACATTTTAATCACAGGCTGATCTTATAACATGGTACCCTAGTGAATTTTTTTTACATATATATGTCCTTCACCCACTTTGCCTCTGTCTGCATCAGCTACTCCTAACTGCCTGATCATTTAATAAGAAAGAAAAAAAAGTTAAGCTTTTCACAGCTATTTTTTTCTATGTGAAAATTTTCATTCTTGCTTCATTCACTTACCACTCATTTCTATTGGTTTTCTTAGAGAAATAGACTGAGCAAATGCTGGCTTTCCCACACATGGTAGGCCCTGCCTGAAATACAACACTGATGTAATCCTTACTCTTAACCCCTGCATGCAGTTAGTTTTCTTATTATCCCTGCTTTACTGATGCATCTCCCAAGGCATAAATTGGTAATGTAGCAGAAATTTGAATACTGAATATAGAGTCCAAACACTTAAGCCCTAAATGGTACCACTCAGCACCAATAAGAAATTTATACTGGTCTGCAGAGTGCTTTCAGTATTAGTAAAATCAGATGGTATTTTCTAACTTTTGGAACCATTACAATTAAGTTAGATAACTTAAGGCAATTACTGTGGTATCTGACAAAAGCCATTTTCTCAAAAAATAGTTGTTTGTTATCACATATTTTATTACTATATAAATCTAATATAATATAAAATGTATTAAATGTAAGTAAAGCATACATTTGTATTATATATAAATCATTACAATCATCTCATCAATTGTGACAGCCTGTCTCCTTCTGTTACAGGTATCTTTAGGACAGAATCTGGTTTTATTTACTTTTGTGCTCCAAGTGCCTAGGACAGTGTCCACACTTAGTAGTTAACATGTTTGTTAAACAGTTAGAAATGTACAGATTACTTAATTAGTGTCACATGTTTTGAATGTTTATTTTGAAATTACTTTGTGCTGTCCATATTATGATTAAGCCTTTGTGGAGTGGAAGATTTTTATGCCCCTTAAAATTTCATAAGACAGGATATAGCATGTGTTCTATAATAAAGGATGAATAATCATAAATTGGGATCATTAAATTAATTGAGAAATGGTAAACGTTATAGTGAGCGCATATAAATGTTCCTGTAGACATTTTCTATTATAGATCCACCAATGAGTGCAACCTTCAGAAACTTTACAGATATAAAGGTTGGATATTTACTTCACAGAGGTTGTAAGGGAGTATGTGTTTTCTCCAGCTGAAATATAAATTGATGTAATGTGTTTCTTTGAGAGTATTTTAATTCAAGAATGTTACTGTCAGATGATGGAATATGCTTTAATATTCTAATACACTTGCATCTTAACATTTAGCACATATAAATACATATGCCAAGTAATGACACCATCACAATCTTATAATAAAAAATTACTGATAATTGTTTAAAGAAGCAACAATCTTTTTAGTTTGTAGGTTTACAGTGAAATCAGTGGAAAAGAACCTATGAAAGAGTTTGGTATGTGGTATAACATTGCAACTCGAAGATAAATTTAGAATCACATGACTTATTTTTTCTTTTCCCCCTCTCCTGATTTTTTTTTTGTTGTTGTTGTTGTTGATGGTCTCTTGGAATTTCTCTTTAATATGTTCTCCTCTTTCTTTGCATCACTCATCCATTTTCTTAATTATTTTGCTCTCTCTGGTGTTCTATAGTAAATATTTATTCATTTTTACAACCCTTTAACACATTTATTAATTGCTCCCTAAGTGGCTGAACTTTGCAGTGAGATGTTCATGAGTTCAAATCTTCACGTGACACAAGAGCAGCTGTGTGCTTGCAACTGACTTTTTTCTAAGACCCTTATTCTTTCTTTTTTCCCCTCACTGCCTCTCAAACATTGTCACCTGCAAAACAAATATGTACAAAAAAGACTTTTACATAGGATAGCTGAATAATTTTAGTAGTGTGAACAAAACAGAATGATGAGTACTTATCTGTCTTATTAAGTGAACTTTAAAGAACCAACTGCAACCCAGGAAACCCACAGAGGAGAATCAATTTCACAGCTAGTAAACATATTTATGGTTAAATACATCCTTTAGTGTGAATCTGTCTATTAGCCCTAAGCCATCAGAACCCCAAGTGGACTACTAATAAATCAGTGATGTCCTAAATATCCTTATTTCTCCCCTCCTTTTTTTAAATTCCTTCCTAGCTATGTTCAGCCAGGTCAGGGAATAGGATTGTGATTGATACAACTTTAGCATCTCCTTCTTGCCATCATGGACAGCATCTCTGAGTATGTAGAGAATATATACTGACTAAAGGCATATCATGGAGAAGATATTATAAAATGTAGAGTTGGGTGAAGAAAGGAGCAGATTAAGATTACAACTGTGTAACATGATGTGTTTCTATAGCCTTTAGTACAAGGGCTAGTTTTCCTGCATAATATAGGCCATTGAAAGAAAGAATGTATATGAATTCTAGAATACCTGTACAGAAAACACTACAATCAGAGGTGACAGGCTCTTCAGGGAGATAAGAACTGATCTTCATACCAAGAAAGATCTGGTAATACTAAGTGAGAGTACTTGGTACTCTCCACATTGGGAAGCAGTTAGAACACACTGCCACAGTAGTATCCTGTCTATACACACTGAGGGAAGGGGCAGTGGGTTGAGAGGATCAGTGGAAAGAGAAAGTGAGTAGCCTGGAAATACTGCTGCTATTACTCTTCCTGTCTTCGTGAATTGTTACCCTATCTTACCTTGTGCCACCTACTGTTCATCCTTTCCTGTACCCTCTGTGGTGAGGACCACTCAAACACAGCAGTCTGCAATACAAGCAGTTTGTGCCTATGACCTAACACACTTCTGCTGGAATTCTGTTCTTTGAGTTCTTAAACAAATTACTTCAGCATAAGTTCTGTTGGGACAGTTATCATGTAATAATAACACAGACAAACATTTGTGTAGCTTTCCAATTTGTATAACGATTTCTCATTTCTCAAATTACTTACTATAATAGTTCTAGATTATTACTTCTACTTTGCAGATGAGGCAAGAATATGGAATGAAGTAACTGGTTGAAAGTTATACAAATAAAACATGGTAGAACCAGAGCAAAAGTAAAGGATCTATATATATATATCTCTATATAAAGAGAGATATCTATATCTATAGATTAGATATATAATGCATATATAACACAAATAAAATATATTTAACAAAAAACAAAAAAAAGTGTGTATATATGTTATATATGTATATAATATATATGATATATAATATATACCTATATACATATATAATATATACCTACATACAGATATATAATATATATCAAGAAATATATATATGTGTGTATATATGTTATATTATATATGTATATAATATGATATATGATATATATATATTATATGTATATAATATATATGATATATGATATATAATATATGATATATATTATATATGTTTTTTGTTAAATATATTTATGTCTAGTACAAAATTATATATGTATATATAATTTTGTACTAGACATTGAACCTAGGGGTTGCTTAACCACTGAGCTGCATCCCAGTCCTTTTTTTTTTTTCTGGAGACAGAGTCTCACAAAGTTGCTTAAGGCCTTGCTAAATTTCTGAGGCTGGCTTTGAACTTGCAATTTTCTTGCCTGAGCCTCTTGAGCCACTGGGATTATAGGCATACACTCACAAATATTTATTTAATATCAGCTGCCAGGCCTGGATCTAGGCACTGGGATATGACAAAAACAGAATATATTTAATTTAGTAAAGACTCACATATCACAGAAGGGAAGAATATTTTGATGAGAAAACTTCTGTTTTCCTAGCTTGGGAGGCTGAGACAGGAGGATCTCAAATTAAAGAACAGCCTCAGCAACTTAGGCTGCAAGGAACTTAGTGAGACCTTGTCTCTAAATAAAAAAAATAAAAATAAAAAGTACAGCCACATCAATGTTTATAACAGCACAATTCACAATAGCTAAATTGTGGAACCAAAGCAGATACCCTTCAATAGATGAATGGATAAAGAAACTGTGGTATATATACACAATGAAATATTACTCAGAATTAAAAGAGAATAAAATGATGGCATTTGAAGGTAAATGCACGGAGATGGAGAATATCATGTTAAGTAAAGTAAGCCAATCCCCCAAAGCCAAAGGCTGACTGTTTTCTCTGAAATGTGGATCCTGATCCATAATGGGGGTGGGGGGGAGGATGGGAGGAATAGAGGAACTTTAGATAGGGCAAAGGGGAGGGAGAAAAAGGGAGAGGGCATGGGGGTAGAAAAGATGGTAGAACGAGATGGACATACCCTAAGTACATGTATAAAGACACGAATGGTGTACATTGGTGTACATTGCATACAACCAGAGACATGAAAAATTGTGCTCTATATGTGTACTTATAAATTGAAATGCATTCTGCTGTCATGTATAACAAATTAGAATAAATGAATAAATTTTAAAGAAAAGGGCTGGGAATGTGGCTCAGTAGTAAAGCATCCCTGGGTTCATCCTCAGTAACTAAAACAAACAAACAAACAAACAGTTTTTCCCCCATAAAGGAAGAAAAAAATAAGATGAGGAAGCAGGGAAGATGGAAGGAAGAAAAAATGAGTTTGATTAATGTCAAGGGCAGAAAATTTGAAGAAGATAAACTAGATTTTCAGGTGAAAGTGACAGAAATAGTAGGGAAGTTAAGGAAGTTTGAGGGGCAGAATAGCTCCTCCCTGTTGAGTAACTCAGGAGATAGCACACTTTGTAGAGTCAGTTCTAACAGGGGACTGAAGAAAAGTTGCCATGTTAGTAGAAGAGGGACGTACTCCCAATTCCACAGTGTGTGGAAGTCTTTAAACACAGACCCAAACCTAGAAACAGAATGAGGAGGTCATTGTGTCTAGAGGCCATATTAAAGCAATAGAGCCATAAAAGGTGGTGGTTCTCCTAATGATGTGAACAATACGAGGGGAACTGTGCCTCACCTCAATGAAGACCAGGAAATACAGATGCAGGGTTTGGGTCCAATTTCTTCCCACCCACAGCCAACACTGAGTTGAGTGAGTTGCCTTGAATTAGCACAATTAACTTTTCCCTAACAATGTGAAAATGTGCTTGTTATATTTAAAAGGAATAAAAATAATGTTTTGCATTTTCTCAACTAATTGAATCACTACCTTTATTTTTAATAATGAGACACCTTCATACTCAATTTTGAACAACAAAAACATTTTTCAATGTACTCATCAATAGGACATGCATAGTCACTATCACTAATATTATTCAATATGGTTCTGAAAGTTCTATAAAATGTTAGGCAAGAACTCTACCACTGAGCCATATCCTCAATCGTTGAAAGTTCATGAAAATGTAGTAAAAAGAGAAAGACAGTGAAATAGAAATGAGATCACACATTGTCATTGCAGATAAAATGACTGTATTTATAGGAAAACAAAAATCACCAGCCTGAGTGGAGAGTACTTTACTCAGGCTGGTGAAGAAGTATACGTAGAAAAATCAATATACGCCACAGTATCCAAAGGAACATGATTAAAGACCTAAATATAAATAACAAAGTTATTAGATGAAAATATAGAAAACCTTTATGACTTTCAGTTAAGAATTCTTCCTAATTTAACCCTGGATATGATTATAAATGAACTTAAACATAAATGAGTTAATTTTGTGTGAAATTAATTTTCTATAAATTTTTATTTAATCCTATATGCCTATTTAAATCATGGTAGCAGTGTGCCATACAGATAGTTTTATTTACTATAGGCAACCACTCACATTCTGTCACCATAGATGAAGCTCTCATTTTCTAGAATTTTATTTGCATAGAATCATACTGCATGCACCCTTTTAACATTTGGTCTCATTGATCGAGCATAATGTTTTTATTGCTTAACCATTGTATGTACCAGTTGTCTTTCTATTGCTGAGATATGTTTCATGGGAGAACCTCCCTCAATGTCCTTCCTCTAATAAAATCCCTCCCTGTTTGAGTGTAGGTGGAACCTGTGGGTGTGGTATCAGTTCTGTAATTATGTTCCATTCTATGGCAAAAGGTATTAATCCAGTGAAGCCAACTGAAACATAGAAGAGGATTTTTAAAAATGTTTAAATTTGTTCTAATTAAGAAGAGGATTTTTAATGGCTGGTCTACAGAAGAGTAGTCAGAGATTTAAAACATGAAGTGATTCACTTACCATGGATACCTTTAAAGATGAAGTGGGCAAGTGTCATGGAATGAAGGTAGCCTTTAGGACCTAAGAGCCACCCCAAGTTGAATAGCTAGCCAGGAAGGAGAAACTGCAGTCCTGAAACTACAAGAAACTGAATTTGGCCAGCAATCTGAATAATCTTAGATGCATAGAAATAGGATTTCTGATTACCCTGTAGGTATACTTTTTTAAAATAAAGATTTGCCAGTTGTTATAAAAAAGTGGTTTTACTATTTTATATTCCCATCTGCAATGCAGAAGAGTTCCAGTTGTTCCTCATTTTGAAAATACGTGTGTTTCAGTGTTTGTAATGATAGATTCCCCCCTCCTTTTTTGTGCTTGTGCTTGTGTGTGTGTGTGTGTGTGTGTGTGTTTGTGTGTGTGAATATATGATAGGATCATGATGAAATTGAAGAAAAGGCAAAACTTTACCTCTATCCATTCAGGATCTACAGTTGGCCTAAGATTTAGGATGATATAGACAGATTAATAGGAGAAAAGCTTTCCAGAGGAAGTCTGTAAAAATGTAGATATTTTCCACATTTATGAGAACCACAATAGAAAATTGGAGACCCAAATAAGTAGGTAGAGCTAAATGCTCCTAAGCATGTAAAATTGCACAGAGTAGTAAACATGACAAAACAAAGGGACCTGGGCTAGAGCAGTTAATCATGGGGAAGTGAGAAGGAAGATCAAGGACTGTTTATCAAGATTTATTGGTATGGATTTTCCTTCACTTTGGTTCCCAGTCTTCAGTGATAAGAATGTCTTTCTTCCTTTTGGTATAAGGAGGATGTCTTTCACATGAGTTGCCTCTCCTGTTTTTAGGAAGAAACAGGAAGGTCAGAGTGCCCTTCCTACATCTGCTATTTTTTAAGTGTCTTTAACTTAAAATTGTCGTTATGCCAAAATGAAATATTTTGGGCTGGAATATTCTGCCACTCTTCAGAATAATTACTAAAAATTGTTACCTTTTATGTGCTTATTGAATAACTGTATGGCATAGCAAGTTTAATTTGTTGATCCTCTATCATTAAGTCATAAGGGCTCCCTTATATAATCTGCATACTTTTCTAAGATATATATTGTAAATATAATTTTCTAATATTCATTTTTAAAATTTTTATAAAACTTTCCAATGACAGAATTTTAAAATTTTAATAAAGTCAAATTTATTGTTTTTAATACTTGAAGTTAGTATTTTAACATATCCTGCTTCAGAAATGTTTGTCTACCCTGATATTAGGAAGATTTTGTCCTGTGTTTTCTTAAAAAAAATTATAGCTTAGATTTTACATAATACATATTTAGTATTTCTCTTCAATTTAGTATTACTCTTCAATTGTGGTAGTTAGGATTCAAAGATATTCCTCAAGATTCCCCATCTCCCTGGTGGGCATATATTTTGTTATTCTTGAATATGTGAATATGGTGTACTTTTCTCCTCTTATTAAATCATATATATAGCACAGTGAACTTGAATATAGAAAAAGTATTCAGTGGACATAGGCTGATCACATTAATCCTTTAAAGGCAGAGTTTTCTCTGGTGGAAGATGAGGAATTTAGAGATTCACAGTGTGGCAATTATCCTTAGCTGAGAAAGAGGGGACCCTAGAATGAGAACTAGAGATTGGCTTCCAAAAGCTCATGGTATAAACCTCTTCCTACTTTTCTAAGACTCCAAGTGATTAATCAATTTCTCCACTGTCACAGAGCTATTAGAATAAATACTAATTCAGAATTCAAAATCATTTCTTACTGATTTTAATAATGTTGCTACATTCTACCACATTACCTCCCACATGTTTAATCTCCCAACTTTGATGTATAAGTTGGAACCTTGAAGATCTAAACATTTCTAAATTCTTTATAAAAGCACACTATCACACAGTACAGTAAGATACTAAACACATTCAACTCCTTGATGTACTAATATATCCACATAGGAATAGCTCCAAGAGGTTCAAATAATTTACTCCTGCAGTTTTTGAAACCCACCTATAAAAATCAAGTTTCACTAGATTGAAGTTAGTGATGGCCAAAGACCTATTGGTAGTTCACTGGTATAGTTAGGAATTAAGATCGTATGAAATGTAAAATTAGCCTTCAGAGAAAGACACATTTGGTCTAATTCAGTTTCATTGTTATTTTTTTCCTTATAAGTTTGGAAAATAATTATAATTGTTGTTTAATGGAAAAATCAAAATATTGCTAATGTGTGATACATATAATTAATATCTTCTAATCTTTTGATTAGTCAAAATTAGTTTAGAAGGAGTTCATTAAGCTTTGATAATAAGTTCAGTTTCTGGATCATGCTTTCAGTTTTGAAATATAGGGGAAATATTTCCATCTCTCCTTTGGAAGAAAAACTGCTATCACACTTGAAACTTCTTTGAATATCTTTGTGTTTGCTTATTTCTTTTTTTAGACTAAAATATACTGAGCTGACATATAAAGCATTTTTTAAAAACTTGCAGATATATGCAATGGAGTACAATTATTTTTATGAAGTATTTCTTGGAATATATGGGTTTTATGGAAAATGTTCTATGAGGTGAGAATATTTTTAAATAACATCTTCAACAGCAACATCTTAAAATTTTATTGGAAATGTACTATAATATGTAGTTTTATTGAAATTAATTACATTTGCAAACACAAATTTGTAAATTTTTCCGATGAAAGTCAAATTCATACTATCTCAAATTGATGCAGTTTGATTAGTCTCTTTGGGAGTATTTCATGGGGCTTACGTCATACTGAGAAAGAACTTTCTCTAGGGAGAAAATTAGTTTGACTTACATAGGAAATTTCATAAAGAATAACTTGTTATTCAGACGAAGATTTTGTTTAGAAGCAATGCCTTAGAAAAACAGAGAGAGAATTATTTACCAGAAAATGAAATTTTAGGAACTAGTTTATGAAGTTTACGGAGTAAATAAAGATATGTCCTTTCATCCGATCACTCTCCTTTACTTCTTTGTCATGTTATCTGATCGTATATTTATGTTATTAAAAGAATGAAGTCCAAGAATGCAAATGAGATTGCCAGGGATGAAAATGTGTTTTTAATTAAATTTAAACTCTTGGCACAGTTTAATCTCCTTGGATTTGAGTAATCAGCATCCCTTTCTATCACAATTCTCTTGTGCCATGACAACTGACATATTTAAAGCATCGTGGTAGTTTTCTCCAAGTCCTTTGAGAATTTTCAGACCTACATAAGAGATCATCTCTCCTATCATCAATAAGAGGTAAGAAAAGACCAGATGCTAAATCTCCATTGGCCTTGTCTTTTAGTGAGTCTGTGCAGTGCAATCCAAACAACAGCTTTAAAGTCAGATATTTGCAAATTTCCCATTTACTAACTTCATGGACTTGGTTCTCATTGGTTCAGTTTTCTCATTAATAATAATAAACATGATACTAATAGCTTTGTTTAAAAGTCATGATGGAGATTATGTCAAATGACATGTGTAAAGGGACATTTGTAAAGCACTTAGCACAAATTCTGACCCACCGTGATGTACAATAAATGTATTTGCATTATCTTTTTGCATTTCCTTTACTTTCCCTCTCTTAACTTGATACTCTTACTAAGATAAATTTTATACACACACAGTAATCTATACTTGGCCAAAAACTTTGTAGGTTTTATGCCCATTCCTTCAGAATCTACTTTCCATTCTACAAAGAGAAAAAAAAGTAATCCAATTTTAAACCATGTTAGAAGAAAATGATTTGACGTTCATGTGGGTGAGGAGAAATTCATTAATTTCTCAAAATGCCTTTATTTCTGAACATAATTTTTAAATACTTAATAGTTTCTTTCAATTTTATTGAGCAAATGCTTCCTATATTTATGTCAACTCTTTCATTTTTTCCTATGGCTTTATGATATACAGTGAACTTGCATCATAATGCATTTAAAAAATCATTTACTTGATAATGTTTTAATGCTAATAAGATTTTTAGATGATTCATACTTAGATATAAGGACATTCAGTAGAACCTCTGTATAAGTAATAAAGTATTTTTTATTTTTTTTTTTTTTTAGTTATAGATAGACACAATGTCTTTATTTATTTATTTTTATGTGGTGCTGAGGATCAAACCCAGTGCCTCACACGTGAGAGGCAGGTACTCTGCCACTGAGCTATAGCTCTAGCCTGGTAATAAAGTATTTTAATAGAACAAAAGCAGTGGATTTTTCTCTTATCAAGGCAAATTAGTGGGAGAGAGGGTAACTTCTTCATTGAGACCCAGGATTTCCTTAATTTAAGTTACTGGGCTCACCTGAATGCCAAAAAAATAAAAAAAGGAAACTTTTTCTAGCATATTTCTATTCCATTTGTTAGGAGCCATCTCTACATAGATCTACTAGAAGCACAAAGATGAATCAATATTATGTTTGTAAACATATTCATTCAAAAATTAAGTATTGACCCTTGACTATGTTCCAGGTACTGAGGATTGGAACACTGAGGATGCACCAGTGTCTCAAACAGACTGTCAACTCTTCTACACCCTTCGGAGTTTCCATTTTGCAGCAAGATGTTAGTGAAGTAGGCAATAAGTAATAAAGCATAATACATAAAATGTCCACTTGCTTGAAGGGGATAAATGTTTAAACAAAAAAGAAAAGCAGGTAAGTTGGACCAGACCTAGGAGAAGACTGCATTTAAATGCAATGAGAGAACTGTTGCTTAGTTCATTGATGTTTTCAATTGAAAACAACTCAGAAAAAAAATTTAAAATATATTAATAGCCCAAAGTATCTTCCAGAGAGTAAAAAACCAGCAGGAGAAACCCACAATCATGATATGTAAATTGTTATGGAAAAGGGATCATCACTACATACAACCAGCACTAATAGTCAGTGATCAGAACCAACACAGTTTGCACCAATAAAGCTAATGACCTGACCATAAACTTCTACCACTGCTACCTCCCTCCTCCATGACCAAGATCACCAATAGGTGGATCCTGCAGATGCCTATGTATCTCATCAAGGTTCTTCTTTTTCCTTGTCACTCTCTTATAAGGGTGTATCAAAATGGCAGATCTGGGTTGTTTGCCTGTGCCATAGGAGCACAATGAGTCTTGGTATCTACCATAGGATGATAAGACTCATAGGAAATTCCCCAACATGCAAAAGAAATTTGAATGATTTATTATAAACCAAACATGACAAATATCCACTATAGCTAGCAAACTCTGATTAGCTTCCGAGCTCTATAATTTCATTTTTGTTTTCCTTTCGTTTGGCTGTCTCCCCTGCCCTTAACAGATTCACACTAGTGTAGCTCTGTATCTTCCAATAGAAGGGTTTTGTATCATTTAGTGAATATGTGTTTTTTTTCATAAAGGATAAAGATGGAAAATTGGTTGGTATTGATGATGATAGTGGCTTTCATGTTGCTTTTGATAAGTAATAAAAGGAAAGAGTTTTTGAAAAGTACAAACTGGTTGTAATTTAAACACAAAACCCTAAAGTTTAATATGCTGTAGGAAGTCAGTACTCTAATTATACCATCCATCTCCTTTTAATATAATAATTTTCCTTAGGAATAGATTAAAAATATATATTCCTTCTCCTTTACAACTAGTAAGATAAAAGGATAATTGGTTGAAATATTCTCTCCAAAAGTATATGAAATATTGTAAAATCAGTTGTAGAATTACATGTCTTGAATAGCAACATAGATATTTTAGTTATGATTTACGAACTATGTATTTACATTTATAAGTAATATTTTTCTTTTTTCAAAGACCTTAGTTGTTTTTTTCTGCATTCCTCAACTTTAATAGCTCTCATCTATAAGGTATTTACCACAAATTCTTCAAAACATACATTATTCATTTAAGTACTTTACATGTATTTATAAAAATGTCAAGTACACATAATTTGTTTTTTTTTTTACCTCATTTAAGTGAAATGGAACTGAGCCAAAAATAGCGATGAAATCTTTGCTGAAAAAAGTAACATAACATAATTTTCAGTCTAGGAATCACATTAAGAAAAGACAGGAAATGAAGTAAAAATCCTGAGTCAGAACTAGAAGAATGAATGTTAGGCAGAATAAGATGGCAGCTGAGAAAAATCCTCCAGTGTTTGTCTCTCCACAGCCACAACCAACTGGACAGCTCTTCACGCACCAGACTACTTTCACAAGAGCTAAAGACATCAGGTAGGAGACCACAGTGCCTGCGTTTACTATAATGAAACAAAAGGCCCTCTTTAAGAAGGTGGGAGGTGCAGAGAGACATCTGCCTCTTGTGGGACAGAGAGGGAATTAACCTGAGGCCTCATCTTGAAACCTAGGACCAGGTCTGCCACTGTGAAACCAAGTTCTCTGTAAAGTCCCTAGCTTCCACCCCCAGGCCATTGATGGTGGACTATGAACTGAGCAACTAGAACTGCATAAGCCAGGTGGGCTGACTGAAAACCCCACTCTCCTCCACCTTCAGCAGCAAAACTGGGAGAATGACTCCTACTGCTGGAAAGAGAGCAGGGAAGCCAGCACAGGGATGTCTCAGAGTTTGCAACGGAGGGATGCCAGGGCTAGACCCCATATTCCATAGGAACTGAAGGCCCTGTATGCAGGCCAGTGCTCACAGACTGGGCTATAGAATTACCCCAGAACCAGGCACAGATCAGACTCATGTTTAGCACTGCCAGCCATGGCTTGAACTTTGGTGCTCCCCTGAGACTCTGCAGGTCCTTGTATCTGTGATATGCAGATAGAACCTAACACAGCATCACTATAAGTGGCCAAAGGTCTGCCTTTACAACCTTATCCCAACCATAGATAGCATAGCACAGTGCAAGATTCCATTTTCTGGGAGCAGAACAGGATAGTAAGTATGAGACATTGCCCTGGAACTTGATGTTGGGTTGGTGAAATCAAATACCAAGCAGATTCTGAGGACTCCCATCCCCTTGTCTGACTGCAGACAGAGCCTCTGGATGAGCTCCAGTGCCAGGAGAAGACCTGTTTCCACCAGTCTATCAGTCTTCCATTTCAGGTAGCCTCACCTGTGGCCAGTTGCAGCCATCTTGAGCCAGAGACCACCTTAGTAATAGGCAGCCATTGCGGTGTGGGCATTGATCCTACCCCAGTGTTGAGTTGGTCTTGACAGTTCCTATGTTAAGGGTGTAACAGAAGTTGTAGACATGGGTGACCAAGTGCGTAATGTAGGAATCTGGGGCAGAGTGGGCAGAATCCCATAGTGCCTGACCATAGGCATCTTGGCCTACCACGGCCCCCCAGGGACACAATACCTTTTCAAGGTATTGATTTGAAATTATCTTACTTATATGTGGGATCTAAAAAGGTTAATCTTATAGAAATTGAGAGTAGCATGGTGGTTACCAGAGGCCAGGGGCTAGAGGAACCTGGGACAGTGTGGTCAATGGGTACTAAATCACAATTTAAGAGAAAGATATTCTGGTGTGTTTTTGCACAATAGAGTGACTACAGATAACAATAATATGTTCTACATTTCAAAATGCCAGAAAAGATTTTGAAAGATTTCACCATAAAGAATTGATAAATGTTTGAGGAGACAGATGTGTTTATCCTGATTTCAACATTATACGATGAATCCATTCATGGAAGCATTGCAGAGTACAGCATTCATATGTCCAATGATTTTATGTTTTTATATACCAGTTAAAAGTATGTTTTAAAAAACGACTGGAATATGTGACTGGGTTACAGAACTGCACATAAATCACAATGGCATGAAATGATTACCCTGAAGGATGGAGTGCATATTTGCTTATAAGCAAAGTTTTCAAATTTGTTTCCAGGTCCAAGTAACTTAGGGCCTTCTAATATTCCCTGTAAATAGTCACCCCTTTACTCTCCAAGCTATTCTGTTCATAGCACCTGGCTGTGCAGGAGGATTTAATTCTTATTGTGGCCTTTTGTGAGATTGTAAAGCAAATGGTACTCTCTTCCATGGACCGATTACTGTGTGTTTCTATGCAAGACTGGCAGAAAATTGGGGCACACATGAGTTCCTTTTAAATTAGTGAGCCCGACTACAACTTACCACAGTTGAAAAGACTTTGTAACTGTTGCCAAGGATATTTGGACAAGCCAGATTTCCACAGCTTCCCACAGGGGAATCCTGACACATTTGTCATTTCCTAAATCAATCAGTGGCCTTGTTGTTTTGCTAACTTTACCAGTGGCAGATCTACTCTCCCCAGAGATACTGAAAGTCTGGCTGAAAGGACTTGTAGTCTGCAAAGACATGTGCCACAGCCAGAACCGTCCAGCCACACAAGTTTCCCTGGAGCTAGGAACGTCTAGCACTATTCTGATGCACAGAATACATCCTTTATTTGGATTGTAAATAAAGGAATTTTCAGAATTAAGCATCCTTATATATTTGGTAGTGTCATAGAATGCAATGTACAGAAATTAACCTGATCATTGCCTAAAGAATAGGACAGAGAAGGGAGAACCTAGGCGGTCTTGTCACTCCTTCAACTGTGTCAAACACAGCAACAAAACAAAACAGCATCCATTGATTTTCGACACACTTTATCCCTTTTCAACATTTCCTCGCATGTACTAGCCCATTTCACTAGAACAACCTGTGAGACTTGAGACAAGGTAGTATGTGGTTGAGCACTGGATGGGGAACCATAAAATGTAGGTCTAAGCCACAATTAAATCTGCATGTTATTAGCATCTGAATCACATTGTGTACAAGATAATGTGAGGATAAATTAGATGATGAATGAGCAAGGGTTTTGTAAAAGGCTCTATACAAATAAAGCAAAGATAATATCAGTGAGCTTGCATAGTACCACGGTAGGTGAGGCCAGATACTATGATTTATCCAGCCTAAGACTTCTGTCAAGATCCTCAGAATTAGATGAAGAAGGAAACCCCAAGGGTAGGGGTGGGGGGAAGCCAGACCAGACCTCTGTGGACAAGTAGGGTGAGGATTTGAACTATTCTTATTTGGGCTTCAAAAGAAAAGATGACCCCTGAAACTTGGAGGAATCTAGGTTATCTGAATTACATAAGCAACTCTTTGAAATGCAGCAATTATTTTTGGGCAGACAACACTGGAGCAAAGTTTTTATAATTCTGTTGTATGTGGAACAAACAGTACCTGTCCAGGTACTGGAAACTGAATGATGGGTGCTTTATTTGTAGAAATGGCAGATAGGAGGTGGCAGTTTTGACATGACTATAGAGTGATGGATGTAAGCAGAAAAAAAAGGAGACTATGCAATAATTTTATTTTCAGATCCTACAGCAGTTTGGTTTGAATTTTCTATGAAAATATTAAATGTGTATGCATGCACACACATCATGAATACAAAAAAAAATGCTTACTATAGGGCAAGGCTGGAGAATTCGGATGAAATTGTGACAGCACTATTGAAGCTGCTCTAATTTTAAATTTCCTCTTGCAGCTGCAGCATCCTGCCCTAATCTCTATGAATACAACACATCAATTTAAATAAAAATAGTTATCTGCATCATGCTTCCCTTTACCAGCTGCAGAACTATCATAAGCCTTTGATTTACTCTCTATTAGAGGTATAGAAATAAAGTCATTTAAAATTAAAATAGTAATGTCTCCTTTTCCAGTCCCCAGCTTCCATCAGGTTTAACCTAATATCAGTGAAGCAACTAGTCTTATATTTAATAAAGGAATAAATCTGGTTCTTTCTGTGAACTAGAGAGAAAACCTCTTTTAAGCAGAGGTCTTTCTTTCTGTTGGTTATGTTTTGTCCTGGAGTTGACTGTATAGTTGACATCCTTTATGGTTGTTCTAGAACACACTTCAGTCTTTTCTTTAGTCCTTGTAAAAGTTTCTTTTCTCTCTTTTTTCTATTCCCCTCTGAGAAATCTGTCCTGATAGCACTTTTATCACTTATCCACCCTGTTGCATAAGAACTACACAGAGACAGATATAACTTCAGTGCTTCTCCTTTGTGCTCCCAGAGCACAGCGGCTGCTCTCTAGACCAACTTATGTTTCACTAGAGTGCAATATGAGCAAAGACCCTGTCAGTATTTCCTGTCATTATATTCCTAGTACAGATCACATAGTAAATGATTAATAAAAAATAATTGCACACATGCAGGAGAGCAATGAGTGCATTGCCTGTGTTCTTGCTTGTCTCTTTTTGTGCCTTAGACTTTGCCTTGCACAGAGTGGATGCTTACTAAGAGCTGTGTGTTGAAGAAGCACATCGAGTGTATTATAATGGTCTTAGCTTGTCTGTGTTGGCCATAGAGGAAAATGATTCTGAGGGCAGGAGAGAAGACATTCCATTCATTATCTTCCTTGTTATTAGAATAAAGTTAGTAGCACCTGTGAGTGTTAAAAGGCCCATCCTGGTGAGAATCTTGCTCACTATTCTTCCTCATCTCTTACCTGTTATCAGATCTCTGCTTGCCCCCAACACCATTGCCTCTGGAGAACTAATACATCAAGCTCTCTTTCTGACATACTTTGCATTTTATTCCTTCTACCAAAAATACCTTTAATATCTTCCTTACTTTGCTTACTCAGCCTGCAAGTCTTGCCATAGACTTCTTCTCAGAAGACCATTTCCAGACATACCAGGTTTACAATAAGTGAGTTGTTATGTGCTACTTTTGCACAATGAACTCACCCAGGATTTGTAGCCACATTGGATTGTAAGTTACGTGATTTCTAGACTTTTAAACCCTTTTATAATGTATGATTATGAGGGCCATTTCAGTTAAGGTAAAGCCCAAATTTATTCCCATGGGAGCTGAAGGTCCTTGGGAATGAAACCACTGTTTGCCATTCTAGCCTCATCTCAGTCTTAAGATCTTTGGCCATGATGTTCCTGATACTTGAAAAATTCTACCTTTCCTAAAAATTCCTTCTCATCTTTTAGTCCTGTGTCAGACCAGAGAGAGGCTGGTGCTCTCTCTTGCTCTTTCTAACTAGCAACTAGTTAATTCCTAGCTAGAAACTTGTTGCACAAGTGAATGAACTAGCACTGTACAGCTTAGCTACAATGACCAACTCCATCAAGGTGTAAGCATATCAGTTTTTAGTGAAATCTGTATGTGATTTTTACAGAGCCTCGTGCCCTGAAGATGAATCAGATTTGTGTGCATAATGCAGTGCCTCTCTCTCCTCTCATTAGTCTGTAACAAAGACCCAGAGGTTTGTTGTTGCTGTCTCCTCATATCAATTAAACCCTCAAAAAGGATATGAAGACGTGTAAAAGGAAAATTGTTGTTTAGCACCCTAGAATTGGGAGCACATGAGTTCAATGCCTACATCAATAAATAATCACTGCAAGGTTATATTATTCACCTGAACAAATTGTATAAACGAAGGTGCTCATTGCTTTAATGAAGCTCCAGAGCTATTCCAATTAGGATTTCTGTAGATAGATGTGAAAGGAAAGAAGGATAGAAGTGGGGAGTTAGAGTATCTAAGCAAGAAAAAGATGATAGAGAGACTGAATAATCAATTTCATGTGGCATAACAAAGTCAGGTTGCAGGAACTTCTTTTTTTTTTTAATTTTCTATACTGAAACAAGCATACTATAGTGCTTAATGAGCTAGGTCCTCCTAGGGTCCAGGGAATGGCATGTAGAACAGATTAAGAGCTGCTTAGTAAGCCTGCTGTGCAGATACAGGAAATATTAGGAAGCGAAATTAAAATGTTACATGGAAAGCACTGGTGAATCAGTGAAGGGATTTATAAGAAGAGATGAATAATGTGTGATTATTTCGTTTGAGATTTAAGCAGATTGAAGTCAGGGGTAATTAATAATGACTTAAAAAAAGATTTAGAAATATCATTGGTACTGTCTACGACAGATCTAAGAAAATGATAATCTTAAATATTCAGATCAACTACATATTAGGTTCCTACTGTGTGTTCAACTTTCTGTATTTTATCCCAAAGCTTCCCATAGGCCTATGAGATTCAAGTAAGCTTTATTATTACCATTTCAAAAATGAGGAAAGTAGTAACTACCATAATGTTCCATTGTGATCCAGATGTCAGAATTGGTATTTGAACATAAGACATTGAATCGAAAAGAGGAGGTAATTCCCTTGCCAGTTAGCACGTATTACTGAGTTTATTATTCCAGACAATAAGCCTATCGAGCCAGTGTTATAATCTTCATCTTATGAATGAGAAGAATGAAGCTCAGAAGAGTTCAGCACCTAGTATATGTACATACCCTCTGTCAGTGGTATCCTGCAATTTGAAACCCAGTCTTTTGTGATCTCATACAGGCTTTGTTCTACTGGCTTAGATTTCCTGTGGTAATCCAAAGCCATACTCATTGACTTTGTGGGTAAGGAGGCAAAGAATCATTTCACTTTTATATAATTCAGTTATTTTCAATGGGTTAATAATCAGTGTACTTGAAAACTGTCTACATATAATAGAAATTTCTTGAAATCAAGCTTGTAATATGACTTTGTTGTTTGCAACTTATTTTTATGTCATGCTTTTGAAATAAGTTGGTGTCAAGAACTACTGGGTCAAATTGCTGCTCTGAATTGATTTATTTGTTTCAACATAATCTAGCCTGACGTGGCTAAAAAACTTTCCTTTTTCCCAACTCTACCACTTTCTAGACATGTAACATTGGGTGAATTCTATAAGCCTTAATGCTTTGGAATCCTTATCGGCAAAATGGAAGTAGTAACAATGCCTAGCTTATATGGAATTTGTGAAATTAAACCGGCTTATTTATGATTCTTAGACTGGTGTTGGTACAAAGTAAAGGCTCTTCTTTAGGTTCAAAACCCATCTTCTCAGATGCTTATGTAAAAAAAAAAAAGATGAAACACTGTGTAGTCTAAGAAGTTCACCAGGCTCTTCAAAGTGGTCATTTCAAAGCTTTGGCTGAATTTTAGGACAAGTAAAGGGGAGCCCTGACCTGAGTTGACAGCAGGGGCTTTGCAGAAGTAAATTTCTCTGCATGAGGAAATGAAAAGGCTGATGTTAGTATCATTGCTGAGTTTGAACTTATATGGCTTTGCCTTTAACATGAAAGAGAAGGAAAGGATGAATTAGTAAAATGGAATTATTAAATCTCATAGTGGCCCAAGGATAAGTATTAAAATTTAAAGATGTTTTTATTCCTCTGATACAAACCACATTCATCTCTCCCAAATTTCCTGTCACATAGAAAACTTGGATAAATATGAGTGTGGTGGAAAGAGGGAACAAAGTGTTGTTGAACTTTAGAAAAGAGAGTGATGACTACTACGTAGGATTTCAATTATTGGTGGATATGATGGGTAGACATTACTGGCACAGGACATGAGGAGGGAGATAAAAGCAGTACATCAAAGGGTGGGTATAGGAAACATACTTTATTGTTATTAGAAACTGAGGTACATAAAAAGAATAAATGGGGATTAAAACTGGGAAAAAATTTTGAGAGATATTGAATATTCCTGGCAAAGACATTTAGTTTGTTCAGTATTCAGGAGACAGCCATTGGAGAGTTTTGGACTGATATGGGCATAATTGAGTTTCAATTGAACAATTTCTAGAAATGTACTGTATATCATGGTGTCTATAGTTAACAACATTGCATTGTATGCTAAAAATTTTTGTAAGAGGGTAGGTCTTAAGTGTTATTATCACTAATCATAATACTAAATAAAGAGAACAGGAAGAAACCTTTCAAAGTGAAGGGTAGCCATAGGACATAGATTTTGTTGCTGGTTTCATGGGTATACAGAGATATCCAAAATCACCAAATTGTATACACTAAATATGCTTAGGTTTTTGTAAATCAATCATACCATACTATAATAAAGTGTTTTCTCAAAAGTATAATTGAGTTCCAATAGAATTTTCTGGGAGCTATCTGGGAGCTGTGCGAATTAAAAAAACGTTATGGAAGCCATTAGGCAGCAAAGTCTGGTATCTGGGAATGTCCAGCAGCAATTCTGCTGGGTTGAGACTGCTCAATACATGTGACTTCCTACCTATCTCTAAGTTCAGCACCAGATATAGGGTGACCCACTGGAGCCACACAGCCACACAGCCTCTTAGAGATGGGTGTGACTTGCCAAGATGCCAATCAGTCTGTTTGCTGCAAGACCCCTGCCACACCAAGAAGCAAGACTCCTCCCATTGAAACCTTATCTCTGCCTTTGATGTACTCTCCCTTAAATAAAGAACTGGAGCCATTTTTTAGTTGTTCAGTTCTAGCTTCTAACAGGATTGGAGGAACTATCAGGTGCTCTGCTTCCTTTAAATCTAATTTCTGGCTCTGGCTCTTATTTTATACTAATTATTTCAGACTTTCTTTTTCTCAGGTGGCTCATACCTTCTGAGCAGAAAACTACCTTGTTGGGTTGCTGGCCACCCCACAATAAGGGATCACCTGGAAATAAGGTCTAGAGTGGATAGGAAGTGAGAAAATTCTGTCCTATTGGGGGAAACAGGACAACCTACCAGAAGGTAGCAAGAAGAGGAAGAGTAGGAAGGATATAGGAAGGAAATGAGAGTCATAGTGAGGATCAGAAGTATTGTCACCAGCTAGAAACCAAAATCAGAGAGGAAGAAGTCAAAGGGAACTTAATCCTGGTGTTGGTAATGGAATTAAGAAAGACAGAGAAATGAATGGGATGTGGAAAAGAGAATTAATTTTGGTATATTCTAAATCTGAGGCTTAAGGATAATATCCAAGTCAAGAAATCTAAGATAAATTGGAAGGACAGTCTGGACTATCAATTTCTTTTGTGAAGAACACAGAATTTTCTCTCAAAGTTTGTTCTTTGCTTATTATTATATAAGCATGCAGCTCAATATATTCTAAGAATAGGTGTGTTCAGGAAGGGGATGGAAAATTATGTAAAAATTGTGATGTGATGTTAAATAAGACTAGGAAATACTTAAGAGATGCTTAAAATGCATGGTTTTAACTCTTAAATCATAAGATATTTCTCTTAATCTCTTGGAAGGTAATTTTAATTCATGTTTGAAATTGGAATGGTCAAGGAAGGGCTGGAAATATAGTTCTCTGGTAAAGCCCTTGCAAAGCATGCATGCATCCTGAAACCAGCACACACACACAAAAAATATTGTTAATTAGTATTATGACTCTTATCTTCTTATTCTCATCTGTTGTACTTTCAGACTATTTATACTCATTTGTAGACACACTTTCATTGTTGAATTACACTTTTCCAAATCTTAATCATTCCTATCATCTCTGGATATGCTTTTACCCTAATCACCTTCAAATTTATATTTTACTCTTGAGTTTGAATTTTATGAGATGTATTGCCAAGAATTTTCCATTTTATCTTGATATGTTTTAAAGATTTTGACTTCTTTTCTATCCTGTTGTATTTATAACATATTTCAGTGAGCATTAACCTGATGTCTGGTTGAAATCACTTGATTAAAATTTTAATGAAGATCTTAACGATAAAGCACAAAAAATTTCTTTTAAGTTCTTGTGGTCTTAAAAGGTTTGGGGGCAGAAGATAAGGCTTATTTAGCAGAAAATGTCTCCCACAAATATCACATGGGGGAGATTTTTTTTTCTCATGCAGACATGGCTTTAGGCATATGTAGTTAACTACAGAGATAATTTAGGTTTAGTATTCCAGATGTCTTAGTCAGTTTGAGTTTCTATAACAAAATGCCACAGAACAGATGGCTTATTAATAACAGACATTTATTTATTGCAGTTCTGGAGGCTAGCAGTCAGGATGCCAGTATGGTCAGGTTCTGATAAAACCCCTCTTTCAGTTTGCAGACTGCCTCTGCTTGTCTCCTCATGTAGTGTAAAGACAACTGGAGGACTTTCTGGGGATTGTTTCCTAAGGGATATAATCTCTCCCCAAATTCCCACTTCCTAACAACTTTAAATTGGGGTTAGGATTTGAATATATGAATTGTAGGGGAAAACAACATATTCAGACCAGAATACTGTCCCCCCTTCAACATCTAGCTTTGCAGTATATTTTTTGTGTGTGTGTTAGACAAAAACAGTGGCAATTTTATTTGAAAATTAGTTGTTAAAATATTTATCTAGATACAAAGGAGAAATTTTAGTCCCTTCCCAAATATATCAATAATTTGCTTTCTTTTGGTCAGAATTCTACTGGAATATACTTGTTTTCTCTTCAATGTTTGAGATAAAGCTGTTCATCTTTTCCATTTTTTAGAACTTTATTCTCACTTAGTTTCAGAGGCATCGAACACTGGTAGCTTTGTTCCCATCACACTGGGAACACTTGATTTACATTACCAAAGTTTTCAGCTCCTGTGGCTGTATAAACTCTTCTCTACTGATGCACCAGTTTTCTTCCTTGGGGTATATATTCTGCCTAACCACCTTGGACTCTTTCATATTTAGTTTGTAACTGTATTTTGTCTAGTCTATGTCTTAGATGGTCTCTTTGTGCTTCTCATTCTTCCTATTGTGGCTGCTATAGACTGGAATTATCATCATTCTCCAGATTATTGAAATCAATGGCTAATTCTTCCTCTTGTCTTTCATTACCTCTCTAGCAATGCCAGAAGTAGAGTCTAAGTCACATAGATGGGCATATACCAATTCCACCAGTGCTTTCTTAGCATGCCACCAAGGCTATGCAAAAACTTCATGACTCATTTGAGAGTGAACCCAAATTCTTTTCCCCCTAGCAGCATGCACTCCATTGAGGAGCCTGTCCCTTGGGCATCTGTCTCTGTCCCTTTGCTCATGATCTTTCACTTCCCCAAGGTATCCTACATTCCCTAACCTGCTTTAAAATGTCATGCTCAATTTTAAAAGGGTACATAAATATCGCCTCCTATAACTTTCCTTGATTCCTTTGTCAGAATCAATTTTTGACTTTATTGGAGTATCCACAGAACTATGTATATACCTCAATTGTAGAGTGTACCACATTGTTTCTAGGGATTTGCTTTGTACCTGGACAATTACAGAGGTTTGGGATCTTCTCATAGGTAGAGGTACCTTATTTGCCTGAGTCCAGTGCTAGCTCTCATATTAGAAATGAGTAATTGTTTTTTAGGAAAGCAGAGAAAAAAACAACTTTCTAAAAACAAGAATGGAGAATCCAAGAGGATTTAAAGCTATTGAACTAGAATTTGGTTCACAGAATATTATTATGATAAAACATGTTATTAAGACAATTGAGAAAAAAGACATTTGCACTTGAGAAGGTTGTCCTGTTTTGCTGTGGGGGAAAATGGGAGTCAGAATAGACAGATGAGAGTAAAAATGAGGGCAGAATATGAATATTGGCCCTGAATTAAAATAGGCCAATAACAAAACTGAGCTCTACTGAGATTCAGGACATATGGATAGCTCCTAGCTACTAATTGGGCAAATTCAAACTTTTATACACATTCATCTCCTTTCCCTAAAATATCTTTAGTTTTATTTCTTCTTTGTTCTTCCTTTCTTGTTCAAATTCTTCTTCCATATTAAAAACAAATGTGTGCAAGGTAAGGAAGAGTAAAATTAGGGATGGCAACTAGTGATTTATTGAGACATACCCATGCTTGTTCTCAGAAGCATGTTTGTCTTAGAGAAAATGATGCTAGCTACACCATTAAGTAAATTCCAAAATCTCAGTGGTTGAACACAATGGAGGTTACCTTGCCCACATGAATTCAAGCTGGCACTGGGGGTTGAGGGGGGCGGGTAAAGTAGAACAGCAAATGTATACTATGTACAGTGGAAGGGATCTGCTCCAGACAGTCATTCAGGAGTCCAAGCTTCTAGAGACTTTACTTTCTTCAACATAGAACTCAATCACCTGGGTAGTCCTAAGTTTGATGTAGTCCAGGAAGCCTAGCCACGTGCCTGGGAGAAAAGGGAACTGGGTATTCAATACATGGTTAATCTCTGCCACACTAAGTACACATACCTAGAGCTGACAAGAATAAATCTGATCTGTTTTATTTCTATTCATATACACACATGCGTGTGTCTATGTGTGTATATACATTTAAAGCAACAAAAGAAATTCTGACAGAATTTTTCTTAAAAAGCATACCAGTATCTAATCATATACTTTTTGAATGCCTCCATGTGACATGAATAGGCTATGCTTCAGTACATTTATTTTATAGTTTGGAGGCAATGACTGTAATATCACATATATATTGTTTTTCGTTTTTTCTAAAATAAGAACAGTGAGAACTTTAAATCACACTTGCCTAGGGATTCAAAAGTAAAGCGATTTGTGGGTGGAAGTGATTTACGTGTCATATAAATAATCTTATTTTTGTTTTCAGACAACTGGGAAAAAGCAATACAGGCATTCTATTGAGTTAATGCAGAAATCCTTATTGTCGGTACATGTATTGCTAGAAAATTGAGGAGTAAATAACACATTTCTTGGCATTTATACTATATGAGCTGCAATTTCAATAATAATGAGACTTGTTTTATAGAAAAATTGAGTTAAATTTCAAATAAAAAAGACAGTTTTGTCTCAGTCTAATGAAGAATACAGTGTCAGATTAACCCACTTCTATATGTCTACACTGCATTCATTCATAAGGCATCCTTGCAATCTTCACACCAGCCTCTCAATTCCTGGGAATAAATATACTCCAATAGAAAGACCCATCATCTAATTTTGCAGTTAAGGAAATACAGCCCCCAAATTATTTTTCTTAGGATTAAATACTAACAAGTCCTTAGCTGTGTTTTGTTTTGTTTTGTTTTTAAGTATAGTCTCAGGGTTCATTCCATTGGAAAATATTTCCTAGCACTTTTCACATACTTAAATATGGTATATGGGACTTCAGGCTTTTTAATTGCTGCAACAGAGAAGCAATATGACTCAGGTCTTATGTTACTGTGTTGGTATCTGATTCCAGAACTGAAAGGTACCCTCCAAGTGGACACATTCTTGCCTTTACTATTTGCAATCCTCTCTGCATTCAGTAAGCTAACTTGTGGTTCAATTGTATCCAAAGTAGAAAAGTAATTGCATTCCATGCCTGCAGAGGTGAACTTCAATTAGTTGCAAGTGTTCAAAGGCCTCCTGATTGACAGGTTACATTATTCTTGTATGAGGGTTTTAAATTACTTTGAAGGCATTTTCGATAATGTCAACAGGTGGGAAAACTTTTGAATGATTTTGATGCTTATCTTTGCCATCATTCCATTAAAACTCTAGTTTATCTACAATGTCTAACAAAAAAGCCTGATGCTTGCCTCTTTGGAATCAAAATTTTACTTAATTTTTATTTTTGCTAAAAGGAGTTGGGTAATGAGAGAAAAGAACTTTAAACACTAAGCAAGAGTTTAAAAATTCAAATTGAAGTACAGCAGTATCTCAAATTCTCATGGACACACAAATTCACCTGGAATTTTGTAAAAATTCATATTATGATTCAGTAGGTCCAGGCACTACCGGGGATTCTACATTTCTAATTACATCCCAAACAATTCTAATGTTGTAGTTCTATGAACCAAAATTCACAGAGGCATAATATTTTAGTAATCTGCAAAACTAAAGTTTGTCCACATCTTTGCCTCTGACTTTCTGATTTGTAGAATAAAGTCTAAATATGCTGTTTATAAATATGTTTTAAAAGATCTATGAGTAGCTACTCATTATTGCTGAACCTCAGGCCCCTGGCAATTAAGAAATTGAAGAAGGAAGATCCAGTAGTCCTAGGAATTTGGCCTAAAGAGACTTGTTCTTAAATTCTGGAGAATAAATGAAGTAAACAAGAAATTTGGCATCACAATTTGTAATATCACAAAGATGTGAGTCTATCTTAGCACCCCTAGTATTTTGCAGAGTTCCTGGCACTTATTTGTTTCTTAGTAAAAGTTGAATGATTTTAAAAGTTCAATAATCTCTGATTGTCAAGAAAATTTGATAACCAAAGGAATGCTACAATGATTTATTTAGGTTGGAATATGTTAATACTTCTGCCATTATGCAAGCTTATTAATAAAGATTTGCTGCCCTGGACCAGATCATGTGAAGAGATTTGTTGAAGGATTTCCATGATTAGAAATTTTACATACTCCAGAAATATTTCAAGAAAGAGATTACCAAATGGAAGATAGGATAACTCAATTAGTGTTAAATTAATAAATGGAAGAAAGTAGAGGATGAAACAAGAGTAAATTTTGGATGAAGAAATTCCATGTGAAAAGTATGGGTTCTGACATCAATAGTTAATGCTGAATGTTTTAGAGAAAAACTTGTTTGTTCTACACAAGATAAAACTGAGATACCAGATGGCAGGTAGTTATTAGGTCAGATATAGTCATCTATTGATTATTTCAATAGACATTTATTTAATACTTACTGTTTTCTAGGTAGGATTCTACGTTCTTGGCATACAGCAGGGAACAAGAGTGAAAATCTTGCTCTTTCAGAGCTATAATTCTAGGGTGTGCGTGTGTGTGTGTGTGTGTGTGTGTGTGTGTGTGTGTGTTAAAAATATTAATGAACCATTTTGTTTTATAAAGTCTGTCATAGTAAATATTCTAGATTGGAAATCAGAAAAGGAAGAGGAGAACTGGTGTGGGGTGGGAAGAGCTGCAATTATAAATCAGGTAATCACAGAAGGTTTGTCTGAGAAGACAACATTTAAATAAAAACTGAGGAAAATGAGGGAGTGAGCCATTTGAAAATTCAAGGTATGAGTTCTAAAGTAGGTGGAACTGCAGGGTTTTGAGGTGTGAACAAGGCAAGGAGCTGATGTAACACAGCAGAGGGAGGTGAGGGAACAATAACAGAAGTTGAAATCAGAGAGGTGAGATTGGAGGCGGAGGTGGAGATCATGAAGGCAGATGAATTAGAGAAGAGGAAGGACAGTGTTGTGGGGGAAATATGTGTGTGCAATCTTGAATCAGTAGATTTTTAAAACATTGCCTTTAGGGCTAGGGTTGTGGCTCAGAGTGGTAGAGTGCTTGTCTAGACCTCTGTGAGGCACTGGGTTCAATTCTAAGCACCACATAAAAATAAATAAATAAAATAAACGTCTATGAACAACTAAAAAAATTTAAAAAGTAAACATTTTCTTAATTTTGAAATAGGAAGTTTTTTGTTTTTTTAATGGTTGGTTTGAGTAAGGCAAAGACAATCTCCTGTGACCTTCTAGTTGGCCATTGTGTTATTAGGAATAAATTGAAATGGATTGAGTGTGCAAAGAGATACGAGTTGGAGAACTTTTTTTTATTTTTTTAATTCAGCAGAGAACAGACTGTGATTAGAATTAAGGGGGCAGCAGTGTGAGAACCAGCTGGAATTTGTTCACATTGTGAGGGAAGAAATGGATGTCCTTGCTGAAAGAGCCAATGTTGGATAGTAAGAGACAAGGGAAACCAACCATAACTCCCAAGGTTTGGGGACTTAGCAAACAGAAGGTTGAGATTGTCTTTAAGATATAAGGAGCTATGTAATGTTTTGAACAACCAATAAAAAAAGATATAAGGAGGATTGTGTGCTGAGCAGATTTGGAGGGGAAAAATCAGGAGCTCAGTTTCAGTAATATTAATGTTGAGCAGCTTAATAGACAACTTAGTGGGGCTGTCAAGTAGGCAATTATACACAGAATTTGGCATTCACAGCAAAGGTTCAGGATGGAGTTATAAGTGGGAGTTGTCAGTTTAGAGACAAGACATAAAGTCATGAGATTTAATGAAATAATCTGGATATGAAAGAGAAAAGACTGCTGAGATACTTATATCAAGTGGTTAGGGATATGAACAGGAATCAGCAATGGGACTTGAAAGGGAGCAGCTAGTATGTAAGAAGAAAGAATAAATACAGTAATTCCAAGAAATAAACAAGGGAGAATCCTTTGGTGATTGAAAATTGAAAACAAATTCGAAAATGAAAAGCAAATGCTTTCCAAGCTCAATCAATGTATAGAATACAGAGATACTTAGAAATGTGAGGAGATATCATTATTTGAATTAGTATTATTCACAAGCAAAAGGATCAAACAGTTATCATTTACAAAATACTCTGTAAGTTATGACTTTAATTTTCACAAAAATAGTAATATTCTTCAGACTTGGAGGAAGATGAGAAAGGTGAGTGTGTTAGTCATCTTTCCATTGCTAAGGCAAGATACCTGGGAAAAGCAACTTAAAGGAACAAGGATTTATTTCGACTTGTGGTTTCAGAGATTTCAGTACACTTTCATCTGGCTCCATTGATCTGGGCCTATGGTGGGGCAGAACATCATGGTATGGACGGTTGGCAGAGCAAATCTCCTTACCTTAGAGTATCTGAGAAGGAAAGAGAAAAAGAAGAAGTATACAGAGACAAAATATACCCTTCAAAGGCATGTCTCCCTTTACCCACCTCTTCTAACAAGACCCTACCTTCTAAGGTTTCCACTACTTCCCAATAGCACCACCAGCTGGGAACCAAGACTTCAACACATGATCTTTGGGGAACATTCCAGATCCAAACTGTAATAGTAAGCAACATCATCACAATCACTTAAATATGAAGAACTAAGAGAGGATATGAAAGTTATAACTGGAATTTAGATATCAACTGGTACAAAAGACTAAGACTGATTTCAAAACAAGCATTTTAATTAATTTGAAATTGTTACGGTATCCGACATTCAGCAGAAGATAATAAATATATGTAAAATCACACGGCAAATATTAGTATATCTAACCACAAGGGCATGAAACCAAACACTTCAGGTTACAAGTTCTAGAGTTCAGAATTCTAGAAACAGCTCAACTGTCCTCGAGATCACCAGCTTCTTATCTATCCCCCAAATAACTACCAATCCTGAATTTTGTGATAAGCATTTTTCTTTCTTTTAAATATTTTTTAGTTATCGATAGACCTTTATTTATTTGTATGTGGTGCTGAGAATCAAACCCAGTACCTCAAACATGCTAGGCAACAGGTCTACCACTGAACCACAACCCCGCCTGCATTTTTCTTTTCTAAGTAATTTTGCCACTTACATACGAATTCCTAAACTATATAATTTTATTGTTATTGAACTTTATGTAAATTTATTGCAGCAGACCAAAAGTTTTTGTACGCCCCCCTTACTGAATAAAAATGAATTTATATGTTGAAACCATGATAGATACACAAAGGAGATAATTAGATCAATTAATGGAATTAGTGCTATTACAAGAAGAGTTCAGAGAGCTAGTGGGCCCTCTTTTACCACGAGAGGATACTGCGTTAGTCAGCTTTTTGTCATTGCAACAAATATCTGAGATAGCTTTAAAGAAAAAAGAGATTTATTTTGGCTCATAGTTTTGAAGGTTCCAGTCTGTGGTTGGTCATATTGCTTTGGCCACATTATGGCTGGAGTGTGTGGTGGAGAAAAAACACTCACATTATGGCCACAGTACAAGAATATGCAGAGGGGCTGAGATTCCCACAATCCTTTAAAAAAAGGAAATGACCTAAAGATCTCCTAATTGTGCCACCCTACAGACCAAGCCTTTAATATAGGAACTTTTGGTGGCTATTCAAGATCCAAACTATAGCAGATACCAAAAGAAGTCTTCTATCTTCAATCTCATAGAGGGTTCTCACCAAGCCAACCATACTGGCGCCCTGAGCTAGGACTTTCCATTTTTTGTAACCATAACAATAAATTTCTATTTTTTACAAGCCAACTAGTCTGTAGTTCTTTGTATTATAGTAGCCCAAAATGATAAAGACAGATGTATTTCTTCAGCATTTTAGGGTAAGATTTTCAGCCAAATACATCAAAAATGTTTGTAAGACTAAAGACTGAGACTGCATGTTGTAAACATGAATTAGTTGCTTTTTACAAAGAAATATTTGCTCAGAAAAGATAAACTATAAACCAACAAATAATATTGCTACTTGACTACTTCGTAAAACTTTGTAAAACAATTACGAGACAACTGTTTAAAACCTAATTCATAGATCTGCACTTTGTTACACCTACCAATCTGGAAGTATATTATCTTAGACTTTATATAATTCCAATAAGTACCCAAACTTGAAGTCTCATTTTGAACTACCTGACTGAAGACCCTAAGAACTTAACCTTATGAATCATTCATATGATATTGCAAAGGTAGTGTTTTCCTTTACTGTAGTAGTTTACAGTAAATTAAACTTTTCTTTATTGATAGGAAGCTGGTGATAGTTTGGGTAGTTTCTCAAGCTTGGGTATCTCACAGATGCCCATTCAGGACCTCCTTGCTACAGTGATTAAAAACCTTGACTCAAAGTGTCCTCCATGGAAGTCCTTTAAATCTCTCAGAGATCTTCCTAAACATGAAAATAGAATTAATTTTATAATGAGACTCAGCACTGATTTCTTTGAGCTCTAAGGGTCTTTACTCTATGTCCCAAGAAGTAGGATCCCACTGAGGAATCATTGTTTTTTTTTTTTTTATCTTTTTTTTGGTACCAGGCATTGAACTCAAGGGCACTCAACCACTGAGCCACATCCCCAGCCCTATTTTGTGTTTTATTAAGAGACAGTGTCTCACTGGGTTGCTTAGTGCTTCGCTTTTGCTGAGGCTGGCTTTGAACTCCTATCCTCCTGTCTCAGCCTCCAGAGCCACTGGAATTACAGGTATGGGCCACCACACCCAGCTATTAGTTTTTTGATCAGATTTGAAATCTTTAATCTCTGGTGGGAATTTACTTTGTGACTACAAATATTATTTGTTTCATCTGAACTTGACAATTTACATCATGCATGTATAAGAAAGATTTCATAGAAGAGGATGACCATAAACTTAATCACTATCTTTGTCTTGGATTACATTTTCAAATCCTTCTAAGAACCATCCTCAGTTGTCTTGCTAATAATGTCTAGTTTTGTGTAGTTTTGAGGAATCTGTTGACCTCTTCATTGGTAATAGACATTCTGTTGGCTGCTTTCTGAAGACATGTTTGTTTTTTTTATGGGCACCGTTTTTAAAGACTAATGCAATTCTCCAGGGACATTCAATTTGACGTTGATAATCCATATGGAACTGGTTTTAATGCAGAGTGTGAAGTAAATATTTAATTTTATCCTTCTTCCATATGTATACATAATTTCCCATAATATTTAGAGAAAAGTCTGTCTTTGTCACTGAATTGTAATGTCATTTTTGTCATATATTGTGTCCACAAATGTGTGTGTCAATTTATTGACTTTCTATTATGTTATTTTCATATATTTGTCTAGATCAAGACTATGACCATATTATTTCAGTTATATTTTATAATAATCCTTGAAATATGTTAGTACAGTTCTTCCCAGTTTGGTTTCTTTATGAACTCCTTGGCTATTAGACTCTTCTCATTATTTGATACATTACAAATAAGCTTATCAAGTTTGACTAAAATTGTCAGGAGTTTATTGGGATGGCATATAATCCATAAAATAATATGGAGAAAACTTACATTTTTCAATATCAGGTTTTCTTATCATTAATATGGTTTATCTTTCCATTTGTTTAAATCTTCTTTAGCATATCTCAATTAAATTTTGTAATTTTTTACAGAAATACTTCATATGTTAGTGGACACATTTATAGTTATTTTATTATATGCTTCTAGCTATACTATAAAAATTATCTTTAAAATTCACGCATTAAATAGTTGTTGAGAGTATATAGAAAAGCAATATATTTCTAAGCTCTTTTTCTTAGCCAATTTACTAATCTCTTATTAATTCTACTGATTTACTTGTAAATTGCTTTGATAATATAGATTACATTCACTAAATACACATATAATCTCTAAACAGTAAGAGTTTTTGTTCTTTAATTTCTAATCTTATTTATCTTTTCTTTTCCCCTGCTCTGTGGCTAGGGCTTCTTAGGCAAATGCTAAATAAAAATGTTTCTGGTGTCATTCATTTACCGAACCTTATATAAAGGGATCACTCTCAATATTTCACTATTAACTAAATATTTGTTCATGATAAAGTGGAGATACCATTCAGCAATTAAGAACATTCCTATGCATGTTTACAAAGTATTACTTTTTAGATCTTGAATGTGAACCTTTATCAACAACTTCTCTGCTCATGATTCTGCAAAAAAAAAAAAAAAATCTGGATATTATTCTTCCTACTCTTTTGAAAAAATACAACCAGTCTACTTCACGATTTCTGTTTTCAGAATACCAAAAGTTTGACTCCTTCTCATGATTTCCAGTGGTGACAAGGCACCTAGTTGAAGCCATCATCATCTATTGCCTGATTATTAAAAAAAATTCTGTTCCATTTGGATTTTGACATTTTTAATACCTAAATTATGCAGACCATATGGCTTCTCAGCTCAAAACACTTCAGTTTCTACGCATGTCATTCAGGTTACAAGTCAGAGGCCTCAACATGACCCTCTATGCTCTTCAGGATCTCCGTCTCACACCCTTACACCATATATAACCTCTCTACTGCATTCTCTTTATTCTTCTCTAAACTCTCTAGACTCTAGTGATATTGCTTCTCAGTTATGGTGTCACATCCATGTGTGCTTGTTTAATTTTGACTGTGAGTTGTACTGATAGTCCTTTGGACTCTTGTGAAGCCTTTGAGGCTCAAGATGAAGTGCATTCTCCAAGGGCCATTTGCATTTTCTTCTGACAAGCTTCTGTAGCACTATTTCTGTACACTTCACTAAGCTACATTTATAATTCAAGAGGTGTTTTGGAGTATCACAGATAATATCACAGAGATCTAAAAGGAGTCATCTGAGGCACTCTCTTTCCCCCATTCTGATCTGCTTGGAGACAAGGTGATTTTTCATAATGTCTCCCAGAGTGGAGGTAGGAGAAGGTTATTTGTGTTTAACCATTTTGCTCTAAGCGCAGGCATTTGGACTTTTAGCTTTCCCGTCAACTAGACTGCCTGGCATGACTGGTCATTGTGTTTTATTTTGGTCTGCTTTTCCCCACAGACCATCATAACTAAAGCTAAATTTTGCCAGGTTAGAAAAAGATTTCAAGGCAAACATGGGCTTCTTGCATATGCTTACTTCCCTTAGTTTCTAACTTCCCTTGAATATACTTTGTTTGAAAACAAAGATTTTTAAACAACGTTAAAATCATTTTAGTTGGAAATAGACTATTAAAAGGAATAGTCCAAATGGCTCATCATACTAATAAAAATAGCTTCTAAACATCTCTCTTTAATCATAAGGATAGCATAAAACTTTATGAAAGATTTAGAAAATTAAGGGAAAATTATCTAACATAATAATATAGATATTATTAGTATTTTAATTTATGCCATGCAGTTTTTAATTCATGTAATAAATTCTGATTGTTAAATTTTATGCACAAAGTGGCATTTTTTATATCACATAGTACCTATACAAAGTAGTGAAATTTGTTGCTGCATTAATAGTTTCCACATTGTGCTGTTGCTTAGTAATCTAAGGTTTAGAGTCAGTTTTTTTTTTCTAATTTCTACCACGTTTACTGTGTGATCTAGGTTAAGCCATTTTAACTTCCTGTTTCTCATTTATCTCATTTTTAAGATTTGGGTTAGCTTCCCCTATTTGCTGTGAGAAGGGTATATGAAATGAGTTATCATATAAATCACTTAGAATAGTATTTGTCACATAATAGAGCCTTATAAATATTTATTATTATAATTACTTATTATATTTAATAGCCATTTTATTTATTTAAAATTAATAATTATACTTAATCTACTATGCATCATGCTATCAACTACTTAATTTAAAATTACTGTTAATGCTGATTTATTTTGGATTATCTTAATTGCTTTAACTAATAAAAGTAATACAATGATGGGCACCATTGAATGTCAACTCTTTTCATATTTCTATTATTTACTTGAAAAAAAGTCTGAAAAAAGAGCTGTACCAGTAAACGCATGTAGGTATATAAAAAAAAAAATTTTGCATCAATGAATGGTAAAGACTCTGCCTTTAAGCTTAAGTTGTATAATTTTTGATTATTTTTAATAGACAAAGATACATTATGTGGCATTTGGATTTGTGTCTGATTATTGTATGAATGAATACTTTTCCATATGTTTGTTTATTATTTGCATTTTTTGCTTTTGGAACTGTTTATCTGCCCATTTCTTTTTTGACATAGTTTTTGCTATTTATTTTTGATCTTCCTAATATAATGAAGAGATTGACTTTTGGTCCCTGTTATTCTTGTTGCAACATTTCCCTATTCTGTTTGGCTTTTAATTCTGGATTTTGTTTGCATGTAGAAATTTGCATTCTTTGTTACTTTGAATCTACAGATGCTTTCTTAGGGGATTTCTTTTCTTGCTTCTAGCCTAAGAAATTTCTTACCCCAAAGATATTTGATCAACATTATTTTTTTCCTTGTTTTTACTAAAGTTTAATGTTCATATATAGCCACTTAATTCCATTTCAATTTGTTTGGCATATTGTGCTATATAAAGAACAAAACTGAATCTTTCTAGGTTACTAACTATATATTACAGATCTATTCATTAAGTAGCTGCCCTTCCATTGCTTTCAAATGCCCCTCTGTTACTAATTTATTCATTTAAAATATGATTTTTGTTTTAGTTTTCAATTACACCAAAAATGTTTGATACTTTCTAACTGTGTAGTATGTTTAGGGATAGGGAAGGAATCCCTATTAAGAAATAAATTAACAAAGCAGATTTTATGGTAATCAATTGTGCACCATTGTGCTGAAGAATAGATACCCTCTTTCTTTAATAGCTGCTGTGTGGGAAAAGGTTCAACACATTTAGTTCAACTCTAATGTTACAGTGAATCTGATTGGAGCATAAGAACTTGAGAGCTATTTAAATGCAGAATTTACCATCTTAGGGAGCAATGAGTTCCCCTTCACCAACAGCTTGAAGAAAGTAGTTAAATGAGGGCCAACTGGGGGGTTTTCATGGAGTCTTTGTTTCATATTAGAAAACTTAAAGGCTATTTCATCTTTAAAATTCCTTTTAAATTTCTTGAGTTTCTGGGGTTCCTCTGTATGTATTTTTCTGTGTAAGATTTAGAGAATAAGCATATTTTGGTTTAACTTCTGAGTAGCTCTTAAACCATGGAGTAAACCATTTGTTTTATTTGATTCTATTTGAATGACTAAATTTGCATAGATTCTTATCCAGTTTAATGTCTGCACTTACTGTACTCTTTCTTAACAGTGTGTAACAAAGTTCTAAAAAATTAAGTCAATGCCTATGAGAAACAAACTTACTTAGAAGTTCCCAGGATGGTTTTAGAAGTTGAATAAAACCACCAACTGGACTTCTCCTTTGGGGATTTGTGCCATTACTGAGAGAATATAAAACTATTACCTATTTTAAGGAGGATAATGATGATGAATTCATGAAACCATACATAAAGCTGCCTTGAAAGCAAAGTTATGTTGTTCATTCAGATATTAAAGAATAAAACCCTACATGTGGAATTATAGAATATTTTAAATAAAAATTTAGAAGGATAAATTGAAGATCTAACAAAATATAATCTGGTTCATTTATTTTGTAAAATAAATTGCTCAGACAAGCATGCATTGTAATGAATATATGCATTACATTTAAGTAAATGCATTTAGGATTAAAAATTTTGGTTTTCTTTTATCATTTGAAAAACATTCATGGAAATACAACCCATTAATATGCTTATTTGCTTGTTTCCTGTGATAGCCTAAACATTGGTCTGAACTTTTAACAATCAACTAATTTAGCGATTAACTAAACGTATACTGTTAACATTCCCTATAGAGCAAAAGAACACTATTTAAACACTTATCACTAAAGAGGTAAAAAAAAAATCTTTGGTTTCTAGGATATCTCTTAGTATAAGCTCAGCTCTGGAATTCTGACATCTCTGAAACAAACTATGCATACAGGGTACAGCTAATTGCACATTTTGGTACTTCCCATTCTGCTGCACAGTTATAGACATGACCTGAGCCGTTTGCATGGTACAGATGGTTCACAGTTCCTGGAACAAACACAGAGGAATTTGTAATGAATGATCATCGTTTCAAAAATGTTGCATTTATTTTCTTCTTTGGAGGAATCATTTGTATAATGTGTCTACTAAAGATAATTTTCGTTCTAAAACATATGAATACACATATACAATGCAGTTTCATACTTTGAAATAGCTATTTTTTCAGAAAACTTGATACCAGAATTAAGCTAAAAATGAAAATAAATGTATGTTTTAACATAATTGAGTATTTTTCAAGGAAGATGAAGACTTTACTGTTTCTCAGTTTATTTGAATATTTGGTGAGAATGATTATGTTACCCATCACATTGGGTATTGAAATAAACAGAAGGCATAAATGTCAACATATATTCTTGTTATTATTGCATAGAGTTTAATTAAATGTGATCTTCTTAAGAGAAATTTGATACACACTTAGAAATTTGTCCTCGTGTTGGGGCTCAAAACTGATATTTTTATGACAACTTAGAATACTGAGTACTTAATTGAAGGAGATTAGGTGGGCTTCAGAAGTAATATCTGTCTATTCTCCTCTATCCTTCTGTCTCCTGTTAACCTGTCTTACTGAAGATGGGTAACAGAAACCAGAATTTCTCTCCCTGATGATAGGGCATGAAAACTAGAACTCATTATCTCCAAATCAAACCAGAAGACCTAGACAAGTCTCTGACCAACCTCCTTTGAAAGTAAGTTGCAAGAACCTCTGAGATCCTACGTTATATTCCAATTATATATAATATTTCAAAATGTACTCTACTGTCATGTACATCTAAACAGAACACACATGCACATGTGCATACACACACACAAGAACCTCTTGTGATAGATGTCCTGTCCTATAAATTGGAAGGGAGAAAGAATACTACACAGAGAGACCTAGAAGAACTTGAACAAAGAGGTCTTACTGGCTACCCCCAGTTTATTACCATTAGATGGTACCCATTTTTTTTTGTCTAGTCAATAAAAATTAGTCCATAATTATACACTTTATTCATCAAATTTAGTAGAATAATCCACAGCTTTCCATGGGTTTGGGGGTCTTCATTTCTGAAAATACCCATGTTATATAAAATAAATTGGTTAAATAAATTCTTTTGTTAACCTGTCTTTCATTATCAGACATGTCAGCCCAGAACCTTGTGATAGGTAAGAAAAAATATATGACTTTTTTTTTACCCACACACCAGATGTAGCAGAGAGATCAGGGTAAAAGAGATAGATAGCATATGCCTAAATGATAGAAATGAATTCAACCAGTTAAAAGGTCGACTGTGATTTGGAATAGGAGGTGGGTGATTGAGGAACACCAGCTGGGGACAGGTTTAAACACTTATCCACATCGCAGGTTACCCTGGACAAAAAATATTTATCATGTACAGTCTCAACTCCCCACACTGTATTCTTCCAATAGCCAGACAACCTACCACTAGAGAGATAATTAGTTGGTTTGGAAGCTTGTGAAACAAAAGTATCCTAGTAAGAGAGTAAACTATGTGGCTTATTTTCCATTCTTCCCACTCCATATTGATTTTCCAACATTCTAAATCTGTTGTGCCCCTTCGTAGTAGTAGGCCTTTAAAAAGTCAATTATCTTTGCCTGAAATACACATAGTTTGTCCTTTCCTGCCCACTACAGACTTTGTCTGCTAAACTTACACTTACCTTTCAACACAGATTAAAGCCACTTCCTCTGTGGATCCTTCCCCTACTCTCCCACAATGGTGAGCTGCTTTTCTCTCTGAGGTCCCCCAGTGCTTTCCTTTAGTGTCTTTTATTCATTACCATACTGTCTGTCGTAATTTTTCTATGCTAGATGGTAATCTACCTAAAAACAGACAAAGGTTAGCTTCTGAAGAAATCCATAGACAGTGCAAATAAATGTCATCTTTTTCTTTTCGAGTAGGAACCCTCCAGAACTGTGGCATGGCCAAATTTTTTATTTTAGGAAGAACATTTAGGCATCATATTGTGTGATTGGAGGTATCCAATGTTGGATTTCTTAAAATATACCATGTACTGTGTTTCTAACAGATCGTTTTGGTTGAGTTGATAGATAAACTCTTTTTTAAAATCATATCCTGCTAAAAATAGGTCTGAGCTGGAAACACAGCTGAGGGATTAAGAGAGGAAAGTCAGAGATAATCAGACATCTTTAGGAATTCCAGTTCTAGGAAGGTACAGGGAAGCAAGTCTGGTAACTTTCAAGTGAGGGGAGAAGTTTCCATGTGGTAGAAATGGCTCTAGGCTTTTGGGAAAAATCAAAAGCCAAGCTGCCTACTTCTCAGCTCTGCCCAGGGCAGACTCTGAGGAAAGAGTCTTCAAAATTTAAATTGCTACTAATTTTAAGTATGACCCCCCCCCCCCAAAATAGTCACCAACGCGTACTCTAATAGATCTTAGTGAATCTTATCATTTCCTTCTCTCTTGCTTGTTTTATTCTGCAAGGTTTAGTTAATGTGCCAAGTTCAGGTTTGAAGTTTTCATGCTTCTTACATTACATTTATCCTTCACATATTATAGGCAAAAAATAAGCAAAACGCAAAGTAATTAATTTTTCCACTATTAATTTAAAAGCATGTATTTGTCATTTATGAACTTTTGCCAGGTCAATTCTATTCTACATATGACTATGAAGGGAGAAGAATCAGACAAGGATGTGTAAGATGTCTGAACATGATATCTGCATCCACAGAGCTCAGACTCAAGGAATAGCGGTATTTTATAGTGTTTTATATGTAAAGAAATATTTTCATGTTGTGTTTCATTTCACCTTCTTCCTACAGCTTATTCCTTATCATTTAACAGATGAGAAAACAAAAGGGAAGAGATAAATGACTTAGTCGAGGTTCTAGGTAGTAAGTGAAAAGGAGTTGGAATTTCTGCAAATAATCACATATCTTTGAAGAACACACCATGCTTTAATATTTATCAATAATCAAATTGATAAAGCTTATCCTCAGGGAGCTCAGTTTATCTTTGGAGACAGGTACATTTCCCATGTTTTCTTGGAGCTCAAGCCAGACATATATATAAAGCATTTAAAACTATGTAGAAGATGAGCTGTGTTATTGGGAAATGTGAGAAGAAAACACGCTAAGGGAATTGATTCTGAAACTGAAGAGTAAATAAGTGGTAGCTAGATAAATGTTGGGGAGATTGCATTCATGTAGAGAGGACCGTGTGTGCATGCATACAGAAGTAAGAAGTGGCAGGATGTATCTGGGAGAACTGGTACTGCAGACTCAGTGGAGAAGAAATGCAAAAGATCAGCTTCTGAAGAAAACCATAGACTATACAATAAAAGTCATCTTTTTTTGTTTTAGAATGGTGCCTCTACAAAATTGTGGCATGACCATATTGTTTTGGAAAGATCATTTAGGCATCATATTGGGTGATTGGAGGCATGACAAGGTGGAAAAGCAACACAATAAGCCATCACAGTCACCCATAGAAGAAAATAAAACTTAAAATACAAAAATAAATGGAAAGGAAAGAAGATACAAAATTAATATGTTAAATATCTATGAAACTTGCTAAGTGATTTTACAGTTTAGGTGAAGTGGAAAGCATGATCCATGATAATTCTCAGGTTTATGGATTGAAAATCATAATAAATCTGGAAGATGTAAGCAGGTCTGAAAAAAAGATACACTGAGTTTAAGGTGGCGTATGTTAGCTATGAGGTATGTTTGGGACACTTAAGGGGAAGTATTTTGTAAACATTGTTGTGGAGGAAGCAGTAGATATTTAGAATTATTTTCTGTGATGTTAAAGTCATTGCATTTCAAGTCCTGCTTACTACTTACCAGTTCCATATCTTTAAAAAATTACTTAATATCCTAAAATCTTAAGTTTATAACTAGCAAAAAATGGGTTGAAATAATTAGCCTAAAAGTTATTTGAATATTAAGTACAATGATCACACATGCTATTTATTTTCTGCCCTCCCTACTGAATTGTTTGCTCTTTGAAGACAAGGATTCCTTCTGTTTTGTCTAATACTCTCTTTCACATACACAGTAGAATTGTGCCTGGAACATAGAATGGGTGGAAGAAACATCAAGTCAGCTGAGTAAACAAATGCATAGAGTCTCTTGTGAAGTAGGTGCTGAGAAGACCCTGAATAAGATGAGCAAATATGGCACTAGAGTTTAGCAAACAGGGTTGGAATGTATATTTGTTTTTTCCTCCTATTTTTATTGGTGCATTATATTTATACACTATAATGGGGTTTATTGTTACATATTTATACATGCACTTAACAATATAGTTTGGTCAATGTTGTTCTCCAGTACTTCTCTTTTTTCTCCCTTCCTCCCTCCATCTCTCCCCAGGTCCATTTTCTCTACTTCACTGATCTTGTGAATTTTCATGAGATCCTTTCTCCCAAGTTCTTCTTTCCTTTTTTTTCTCTCTTGCTTCCACGTATGAGAGAAAACATATGATCCTTGACTTTCTGAGTTTGCCTTATTTCCCTTAACATAAGGTATACATGTTCCTTTCAGTTTCCTGGAAATAACATAATTTCATTCTTATTTATGGCTGAAATCCATTCTGTGTATATGTTGTTCTAAGGCTTCTTTTAAAGAAAACCTTGTAAATGCTGAACTTGAGAAACATGGTGGTGTGGAGTCAGACTCAATAAAATTCATTCTGTATACACACCACATATTCTTTATTCATTTATCCACTGATGAACAACTAGTCTGGTTCCATAGTTGGCTATTGGAAATTTTGCTTCTATAAACATAAGAATGCATGTATTGCTACAGTATGATGGCCTTAATTCTCTAGGATTAATACCAAGGAGTGGTCTAGCTGGGTCATATGATAGTTCCATTCCTAGTCTTTTGAGTAACCTCCGTCTTATTTTCATAGGAGTTGTGTTACTGGACGAGGTCTGAGGAGGTCCTCAGAAGGTCAAAGGGGACCTCAACTTATCCCTGGCAGTCTCTTCACCAATACTACAGAAATGAATTTCAGAATATATGAATGGAGAAAAAGTAGAGGTTTATTTTGGAATGCAAGATATATTTAGGAAAGCAAGTAATATAGTAGGATACTCAAATGGAGAAGGAATTCAAGTACTTGAGAATAAGATGCAATATGGTGTTCTAAGGCTTCTTTTAAAGAAAATCGTGTAAATGGTAAACACGAGAAACATGGTGGTTTAGAGTCAGACTGTTAAGCTCAATTCCTTTGGTTGTGGAGCACAGACCAGGTCAAGGTAATCTGGTTCTTCTCCAAGTCTTCAAGTTGATGTTATCTAGTTGATAAATAATGCTTGGGTTGTTCCCACATCATGGGTCCCTAACAATCTCTCTCTCTAGGCTTCTTTTAATCAGTCTAAAAATATATTTTGTAAACTAACAAAGTATAAAGGCACTAATTAATTGGATTTACAGTATTTCAAGATTTATTGTAACTTTGAAGAATTCACACCTAGAGGAAAACAGGCTTGGGGGCAGAGGATGAAGATGAGGGTGTTCATAGAGTTTTGAGTTAAAGTTACAGTTTCTCTTTTCTTCCCATTTGTTTCTATTCCATATATACATTCAGGGAAAAAAAAATATATATATATATATCCTACCTCACTTGTAGTAATTGACAACCACCAACATTGTAAAAGTGATCCTTTTTCTCAACTTCCTCTCCAGAATTTACAATTGTTTATATTTCTTTTTTAAAAAAAATTATTTTAGGTACTGGGGATTGAACTCAGAGGTACTTGACCACTGAGCCACATTCCCATCCCTATTTATTTTGAATGTTATTTAGGGACAGGGTCTCACTGAGTTGCTTAGTGCCTCACCATTTCCGAGGCTGAGTTTGAACTTATGATCCTCCTCAGCCTTTGGAGACACTGGGGTTACAGGTGTGTGCCACCTTGCCTAGCTATTATTATTTATATTCCTGGTGGCTGATATATTAATTAGAGTGACACAAAAAATCTGTTAATTTTGATTTACATTTTCCTAACTGCTAAAGATGTTGAACAGTTTTTTTTTTCATTGACATTGGTGATTTATACTATTTCTTTTGATAAGGGTCTGTTTAGTGCATTTGCCCATTTATTGATTGGTCATTTGGATTTTTGTGGTAATTTTTTGAGTTCTTCAAGTATTTTGAATATTAATGCTCCGTCAGAAAAGTAGCCGGCAAAGATTTTCTCCCATTTTTTTTTTTTGGTTCTCTTTCACAGTCTTAATTTTTGTTGTTGTTGTTGAACAGAAGCTTTTTAATTTGTTGCCATCCCATTTATTAATTCTTGGTAGTACTTCAGCTTTAGGAGTCCTATTGAGGAAGTCATTGCCTGTGCCTGTATGTTGGAGTGTTGACCCTATGTTTTCTTCTAGGAATTGCATAGTGTCTAGTCTAATTTCTAAGCTTTGTATCCATTTGCAGTTGACTTTGGTCAGGGTGAGAAATAAGGATCTAATCTTATTCTTCTACATAGGGATAACCAGTTTTCCCAGCACATTTTTTTCTTCAGCGAGTTTTTGGAAACTTTGTCAAGGATCAAATTACTATCTCTGTGAATTTGACTCTGTGTCTTCTATTCTGTACCATTGGTCTACGTGTCTGTTTCTGTACCAGCACCGTGCACTTTTGTTACTATAGTTCTATAGTATAATTTGAAATCAGTTATTGTGATACCTCCAGAATTGGCTGAACATGCTTTGGTTATTCTGGGTCTTTTATTCTTCCAAATGAAGTTTAGAACTCTTTTTTTGTTTTTTGTTTTCTAGTTCCATAAAGAATGTCATTGACATTTTAATAGGTATTGAACTGGAACTGTAGATTACTTTTGGTAATATGGCCATTTTAACAATATTCATTCTGCCTACCCATGAACATGGCAGGTCCTTTCATCTTCTTCGATATTTGTGTCTTCTTCAATTTGTTTTTTTGGTGCACCATAATTTTCACTGTAGAGACCTTTTATCTTCTTTGTTAGATTTAGTCCTAGGGTTTTTTGGAGTGGGGAGCAGGGGTACTATTGTGAATGGAATTGTTTTCCTAGTTTCTTTCTCAGAAAATTCATTATTGGTGTATAGGAAAGCCATTGGTTTTTAGATGTGGACTTTATATCCTGGGAAATTTATCTTTGTAATCGATTTTAGGAGCAGGTTCAGAGTAGACCAATTTGAAGAGTATGGAAATTTTGGGGAGGAATGGAAATTTTAGGGAGTACCAGAAGGAAAAGGTGTCCCTTGTCATGACTCTAAACATTGCCCAGCTATTGTAAGTTCATCAAATCTAACAGTCTTAATATCAGATCTGGTTCCTAAAGATGTTCCTTCCTTCATTTGTTAACCCTAGATTCATCATGGTGACCTCTCCCATGATATGCATCGGTCAAGCAAAGATAGATTGTGTTAGTCAGCTTTCCCCCACTGAGACACAATTCTTAGAAAAATAAAGTAGAGGAGGAAAGATTTATTGCACAGTTTCAGAATTTCAGTCCACGGTGGCTTCACCCCATTGCTGTCGTGAGTCAGAACAATGCTGGAGGCACCTTGCAGAATAGAGCTACTCACCTCTCAGCACCCAGGAAACACAGAGAGACAAAGAAGAGGCTGGAGTCCTAATGTATCCTTCAAGGTCACAATCTCAGTAACCTACTTAAAAATGGGCCCCACCTCCTAAAGTTTCTATCATCCCCCAGTAGCAACAGCAGCTTGGGAACCAAGACTTGAACTTACAGCCCTTGGAGAACATTATAGATCCAAAGTGCAACTTGGGTTCCAATTGAAAGAAGAATTCCTCATTCAGGTGGCCTACTGCTCTTCTGTCCTCTGAGTTGCCTGACTCCATCCATGACATTCAAGGTGTCATTGGTCTAAGGAGGCATTTACAGCACAAGCGTGAACATCTGCTCCTTTCATACAGTGCTGCATATAGTAAGCTGTAGGTGTTCCCTCTATTTGGATCCATCTCACAACTAACTTCAGTGCTGCTGCTATTAAAACACAAGACAGCCGTGACATCTTTAGATGAGAAAATCTGATTTGTTCCATGCTATTCTGGATTAAAGTTTCTAATTAGGCTCAGAAGGTGACAACACTGTGGGTGTTTGAAGTTGCTTTCTTGCAGCTGAGTATTTCTCCTTTTTACTTGCATGCCAGAGAAGACTGTGCTTTGCTTTGTTATGACTGCAGGACAGATGCTTCTCAGGCTTTCTGACAACAGCTGGTCATTTTCTGTATGCTCAAGATTTGGTGTACATTCAAAGTGTTCTTCACTCAGGTGACGGAAGTGTCATAGGGTGATTCTCTGATCACAATCCACAATGGTTTTTCTATATATCTGATATCAGGACCTGTTGAGGAGTTACTTCTTTGTTATCCAAGTAAAAGGGGATGGCGCCTGAACTAAAATGGAAGCAGAGAGATTAGAGGGAAATTAAGGAATTTAAATATATAAGGAGCTAATAGAGGTGAGCAAGTTAGAGAATCAGTGAGGACCTGCTCCTATCCTCCAATAATGGTAAGAACTCAATTTCGTTTACATACTCTCTGCTTTTCCTTTTGTGTAACAGTCCTAGTATGATCACTTTTTAAAGTTTTATTCTTTACTATTGAGTTGAATTTGCTGAAGGGGAGGGACCATATCTTTCTTTTGTATTACAGTATCTTTAACATCTGGTGATTAAATACCATTCATTAAGATGTGGATCACAGAAGAAGCAGGTTGAAGTTGAATGAAGAAAACACAGTTATCAGCATATGTAAAGCATTCAGATATATTTGTGTGCTAAAATATCTGAGATAACAATCTGGACTCAGAAAGGAGTTCTGTGCTGGGCAGTTAGATTATGAAGCTCTGAACATAAAGAAATTAAAACTATTACAAGCTATGCAATCTTCCATAGATTGTTTTTGTCTTCACCCCACAAATTCAGATGTCAAAGATCTAATTCCACATGTGGTAGTATTTGAGATATAGGCTTTGGAAGGTTCTTATGCCATTAGGAAGAAGCCCTCATGATTGAGTTAGTACCCGTATAGAAAGAGACACTAGAGAACTTGCTTCATCTCTCTCACCCCACCAAGTTCATTCATTAACCACCTTAAATCAGGAAAAGTTTCTTCACCAAATACTGAATATACTAGTATTTTGATATTGAATCCAGAATGGTAAGAAATAAATTCCTGTTATTTTAAGCCATTAAATCTATGGAATTTTGTGGCATTTGGCCCAAACTGACTAAAATACCATCTATATAGAATTTTCAGGATGAGAGAAGACATTTTAGAATTCTGAAGTATGTGAAGACTTAAGAACAAATAGAAGACCATATCTCTTTAAAGAAGTTAAATAAACTAATAAATTCAGAGTAACCTGTGGGCTTATTACCAGAGATCTCATCTATTCCCTTGCTAATGGCAGACTCCATGTGGTTTTGGCAATGAAAACAAATTTGTAACAGATAATATGGCTTCCGCCACTGCCTATTTTGAAGTAGCTATTTCCTTTTTTGCCAATTGAGAATACTCCTGTTTTTCTCTCCATAATTGCACAAAATTTATACTGTAAGTTAAGGGTTTTTATCAACTTTGATCCTAAAGAGGTATGCTCCAGGACAATTCTTTTAAAAATATTCACTTTGCCTTTTAGCTTGAAGTTTTATTCTCCTGCTCTGAAAATTCTGTCAGTTCTAGTGGATTTTTCCAAGGCCTTACAATAATGAGACAGCGTGTCTATCTCTTGCTAGAAAGAGAGCAGTGTGGAAGCTGACTTAGAAGTGCCTTGTTTGTTCATTGTTTAATTGCTGTGGTCTCTGAAACTTTAGGTTGCAATATCATAGATAGCTTGGCCTCTGAAACTCACTGTTTCTCTGTGTAAATTTTCATACTTGCATTTTTCTACATAAATACATATCAAATTATTTATCCCAGAAATGGAGTAGTGGGTCACAAGTAGTAATCCACTGCCATGCCAGGCACATCTGAACCAGAACAGAATATCTTCAGTAATCCTGACCTTTTAAACATCCATCATATCCACATCCATGCTCAAAACAAACTCATCACCAAATGTTCTGTGTATGCAGCTGGAGAAACTGATGCAGGGAATAATAAGGTCCATGTCAAAGAGCTAACAAAGCATGGCAAAACCATCAAGGCAAAGATTTATTGGCAACGATCTCCAAAGAGCAATAATCTCTGCCCTGATATGCAGCAGGTGTGCACATCAGACAGGAATTAAGTCATCTTCTGATGCCAGCCGAGGGCCTGGTCCCCACACTGTTAAAAGGGAGAGAGAACTTCCCTTAACTCCCTGGAACATTGCTAAGTTGAATATAGCCTGCCATTGCAGATGATAGACCCTGCATTATTTGTAGGACTCTCATTATCATAGGCATACTATGGGGCTTGAAGAAGAGATTATTTAGCTCCTAATGCTGTAAATTTAATTTTCTTTCTGAACACCTGCTAAAGGACTAACTAAATCATTTGCCAGTGTGAAATACATCACACTGAAAGTTTATGCTATATTTATTCTCATAGAGACATTCTCCTTAAGAAGTCTGCCTCAGTCTGTACAGCCAGAAATTAATTTCTTAAAGAAGATTTTATAGCAGTTAAATCTTTCTAGGCTAAAGAGAATTATTGGGTATTTGTAGGTTACACATATGAGTCAGAGTACTGATTAAAATGTAGAAAGTCTTTAAATAGTTGTTCTATGAAACATTTGTCTCCCGTTTTAATTCTCTTAGTTGTGAAATTATCATGTGCAATCATCCCTCTTCTCCCTCAGAAGCCCTGGTGGCTTCCTCAATAACAGTTCCACAAATGAGGTTGATAATTAATAGGTAAGGAAACCAACTGTCCTCCTACTACAAAAAGTAGGACAGAATTAGGGCAAGTGCACTTTTAGGAGGAACTTAAGAACTTTATCTCATTTTAAATGTACAATAGAAAATTCCATTGTCTGAAGAAATTGTAAAAAAAAAAAAAAGTGAAGGTACTGAATGTAAATCTAATTTAGTATTGCCTCTAGAGTTCAACTTAATTTCTTTCCAATACCTATAGCAATAAAATTATGTTTGGAGACTGTTATGATTTGGATGTGAGGTAAACCGCAAAAGCTCATGCATGAGACCATGCAAGAAGTTTAGAGAAGAAATTATTGGGTTATGAGAACCCAATTGGTGAATTAATCCCCTGATGGTGATAGACTGAGTGGTAACTGAAGGTGGGTAAAATGTGGCTGGAGGAAGTAGGTCTCAGAGGCATGCTTTAGGATATATATTTTGTATCTGGTGAGTGGAGTCTATCTCTCTCTGTTGCCTGATCGTCTTGTGAGCCACACCCCTTTCCACATTCTTCCTCCGTGATGTTCTGCCTCACCTTGAACCTCAATGAATGGCAGCAGACTGCCTGTAGATATAAACCTCTGAAACTTTGAGCCCCCAAATAAACTTTTCCTCCTCTATAGTTGTTCTGGTTGGGTCTTTTAGTCACAGCAGTGAAAAAGCTGACTAAAATAGAGACTAAACAAGATAATATATTTCTAAGCTATAAGTGATCCTTAAAGTAGTCATTTTGGGAATATAGACAGTTTGGTGACTATCTCTTTGGGAATACCTGCAGAATCAGATTCACATATGAAATTCAGATTTTATATTATTGCAATGTAGCTATTACCAAGGTATGTTATATACATTCACGTATTATAAAATTTGGCAAAATACTATGCTTATTGATTAAAAGTAAATTAGTGATTTAAAAATCTATTATACTTTCCTAGTATCATATTCAGAATGGCCTAACTCTATACTTTAGCGTATTTGTACCTCTTCTTCCCACTTGCTATTCCTTGAAAAAAAAGGTTCAAATTACAAATTACAAAATTGATTTTTGAGTAGTCAAATCTAAAACAGTGGGACATGGGGCAGGGCAGAGCTTCTGTATGGCAGTGTTCTCAAAGTTCAGTAGAGAGCTGCATCAGCTCTCAGAAATCCAGTTTCCATGGTGCCACCATGTATGGGTGCTGTCCTCTCAAGGATCTCTTAATCTTCTTTAAGAACCGCCTTTCATCAAAACATAATCTTTCACATAGTCTAGGAGAGTGTTGTGTAATCAATCATTTTTATTTAAAATTTATAGAGTACTTGAGAATCCAATGGATCTAAGAACAAAGAGAAAGAAGAAATGTGGAAGGTTGGGTCACACCCTATAATTGTACTCAGGTTGTTTTCCCAGGTAACCCAAAGAAGCAACAATTGTTTTTTGGAAAAAACTTTGCTACTTATAGTTGCTACTGTGAGTTGAGTGGTAAGAGGGACCTCTTAGAAGATGGTCCTAACATTTTTAAGGATATAGCAGAAAGCAGCCCTTCAGTGTTCACTAAGACTGATTGTAAGTAAGACTGGTCATAAATTAACCAGCAAGCAAAATGAATTATTGATAGATTTAAAATCAATAATCAATAGAGCCTCAACTCAGCAACTCCTATCTGGCAAAGGAACCCTTGCTAGCTACCCAGGATCTGCCAATGTCTGCATCACTAGACAAAATCAGGAGTTGCTAGAAGCATATGAAGCCACCATCACCTTATTCAGGTTGGAGGGTTTTAAAATTTTTTTCTGTTGTTGATGGACCTTTATTTTATTCACTTATTTATATGCAGTGCTGAGAATCAAATGTAATGCCTCACATATGCTAGGCAAGCTCTCTACCACTGAGCCACAATCCTAGCCCAGGTTAGAGTTTTTTATACCATGAAAACTGCTCTAAGATGGGGCTGAATGCATGAATCATTTTTGTTTAAGTAACTTCAAGCAGAAAGCAGACATTGTTTTAAATGCTCACACAGAGGAAGAAATAGAAATGCCTAGCTGTGGGTCAAATGGCACTGATGTTGAAATATAATTGAGCTTTTACTTTTTAACCAAAGAAAGAAAAGTTTGCTACTTTAGGAAAAATGTTTGGAGTTAAAAATAAGAGAAGCAAAAAATACAACATTCATTTAGAAATATCTGCTAATGAAGTACTAGAATTTTATCTTTATTATATGCCATTTAATTCCTTAGTGAATTTAAGAGGGTTTCAACATTTATTTGATATTTAAATTTATATTTTATTTGTGATTTTTTATTGTTCTTTTAACATCTTATTTTAAAAACCACTAAAAATTGCTTCTTTTACAGAAAATAGCTGGGCTCATTTTAGCTTTCTTAGCTCTGTGAAAGCAAATTGAAAATGAATTATGAAGTTGTTTATTCATGAACAACAGAATATCCCATTCTTTGTTGAAAAGACAGCTTTGGTTAATTAAGTATATGGCAGGCATTTGCACTTCTGTGGATAAAGCACAATAGTACACGTTCCTCATAGGAGCAACTTCAAGAGCATCCTTTCCTATTTTTATTAATTAATATTTTGATTTTATAAATTTTGGGGTATATGCAGTATGCTACTTTGATACATGTATACTCTTGACAGTACTTAAGCCATTAAAAATATTTATTTCTTTTTATGAATGCTTATTTCTTCCTTCTTCCATTTGCTTATCTCTGAATTTTTTGCTAATATAAAAACCAAATTACCAGCAATTCTTACCACAAATACTGAGTGAAAATAATTCTCTCAGAAAAGTTGATTATTTTTGAGCTTGCAGTTTCTAATGTGTCCCTGATTTCTTCACCCTTTGCCCTTGAAGCATACTCTCACTTTCAGTTTATGTCAACAATTCACTCTACCAAATCAATCTCTCTTGTCTTTTCTGTAGCAGCACTTACTATAGCAGGCACAGTGGGCAAGAGCTTCAAGCTTCAATTTTAATCCCATATGCTCTTTGACCATGTCCTAAGGAAGCTGTGAAATTTCAGTTTCCCATTTTTTTAAGCAAGCATTTGTTGTAAATAAGTCTGGCAGATGGCCACAACACCTGGGACAATAAAGCCCCAGGGACGGATGAGTAGTTTCTAAGGCAAGTAGAATTTTCCATCTGCTCAAATGGTACTTTAGGGGCTTAAACAAACCAGTGTTGGCTGCCTGGGGTGTGTGCCTCATACAAACTTGCTTTTCTGTCTCCTGCATCATCTTGGCTATTCCTCTAAAAATTAGAGAAAGAAGGAAAATAAATATTTATTCTATTTTACAGCTGTCTGACTATGGTAAATGGATAATTTACGTCCACCTGGTTTATCTTTAAGAAACGAGATCTAACAATTTGCATGAAAGTGCACTTATATTTTAAAAGCATAACGTATTTTTGTTTGTTCTGTTGTAGAATATTGCAAGCCAGAATTAAATGCAAAAGGATAAATTAGCCCATTTAAGAGATATTGGTACACTGTGTAACAACAGATTGTGGCTACAACATTCAGAGTCAGTCCTTCCCTTCCAAATGCCCTACCTTCTCTACATGCATACAACCCACTAATTAATTTTGTATGATGGAATCTTAACAAATCCTGAGGAATATGTTATTTGGAACCTAGCTTATTATTTTGAAGGTTTGTTTCTTCTGATAAAACTATAGGAAATCTTTCATAAATTGAACAGATTTTTTTGTTGTTGTTTGTTTGCTTCTGTTTGAGAATTACAGTAAGTTGGCTAGTACAAGAAAGCTTCCTACATCCCTACAAACTTTATTCACATTGCCATGAACTGTCATTGCCAAGTTTTCAAAAATGAGTCTGGACTGCTATTCCAATTCACCGCTGTTCCGCCTCCACGGCAGATGGTGTTCGCTTATGCAGGGGAAACAGCTGAAACTGCACAGTGGAAGTGTCATTCCTCTGTTTAGGTTTTGGATTCCCTTGCTCTGAAGAACTTGTGTGCCCAAGAGTAACAGCCTCCCTCTTCTTCACTCTCCAGCAACCACTAGGATTCATCCTTGTCCTTCATTTCCTCTAGAATTCACCCTGTAGCATGGCTTTCGGACCACAGCTCTTCCCTTTCTAAACTTTATTTCTTGCAAACACAATGACTTCTTACGTTTTACTGAAAATACATTTTCAGTTCTGAAACTCAGTGCCTTTCTGGCTTCATTATGTGGGCAACCTCATGGGCAAACCCCCTAAACTTTAGCTGGGCTTCAACTTGTCAACGAGTTAAAGTAGCATGAAGAACAAAGACTATGGCTCTTGGATTCAGACTGACCAGGCTTGATCTTAGCTGGGTGCTTGCTACCAGTGTAACTTTCGGGTGTATATTTGATCTACACTACTTATAAAATGGAAATAGTGATTCTTCAGAAACCTCATAGTGTTGGAGGCTTAAGTGAAACTGAAAATTTTTTGTTTCATATGTGATACATGATTGTGTTCTTCCCACTGCTAATATTGTGATGGTTGTACAATTCCAATGTTGGAATTGTTTTTAATGTCTTCATTATTTTACCTTCTAAATCAGGCTTATCAACATGCTTGCTTGATTATGGTCCCCCCCGCCCTTTTTCTTTGTCTATGATAAAAGCTTGGTGCAGACTTTTACATTAAACCAGAAATATTGCTATATTGTACATCCACATGTCTTTATATTTTCCATTTTTTTAAGTAATTATATTTTCTTTTAAATTTTGCATATATGAGTGCAAACTTACTTTGTTCCATAGATTGTTGGTCATATCATAAATGGGATTGCTGGGTTCTTTGTGAGGCATTATTAGTTAAAACTCAGGCCCTGGAGCCAGACCATTCTAGTGAAAATGCCACCTTGACAACTTATTTACTATATAAGTTTGGTAAGTTGTCGGGAGCCATTCATGGGCTATGTGTATGAGCTATGTGCATTTGAGTACATGAGGGGACTGGCCTGACATTACTATCTGATTGGGCTATATAATGTAAATGTGCCTTTCCTCTCCCTCTGTCTGTGATTTCACATAGTACCTCAGATGTCAGTCAATCTGCTGAATATAAGACATCACCAAGCAAGACTCCATCCTTTGAAACCCAATCCCTTGCCTTATTTGGGTGGAACTTTCTCCCATGTCTTTCCCCCAATAAATAGAAGGTTTCCCATGTGCTAGATCTCTTGCTCCTTCCAGTGCTGGAACTTACCCTTGGGGTCACCAAGTGGAGCCATCCTGCCTTAGAAACTCATATTTGTGTACCGTGTGGTTTCTTCCTCATTTTCTTAGTTATTGATACAGCCAGCTCCTTTGAACCCAGTTTATATTGCCAGCCCAGTCAGCTGGTGATACTGGGTTATTTAATATCTCTTTATCTTAGCCTCCTCATCTCTGCCAAGGATGTAATTAAGAATCTAATATCATAATGCTTCTTAAAAGGAACAAAGCATGTATAATGCATATAAACATGTTTAACTTGTAGAAAGCACTTGTAATTATTACTTATTATTATGTTTCAGCATTTTCCTCCCATTTTGAGCAACCACAAGAATAACCTCTTCATTTTATACCAAAATTAACCCTCCACATTCAAGTTAATAATTCACACCAAGTATTTTGATACCTGCCTAAATTCACAGTTAGACTGCACAGGTCTTAGCTTCCAATCAGCATGATTTCTCTACAGTATGAATTCTCTGTCTCATTAAACCCTCATGACCATTCATGCTTTTTTTAGTTTGAACTGAAGTGTCCTTCAGATTCATTTTTTTTTCTTTTTGCCAAAGTCATTCCTCCTTTTTTTTTTTTTAATTTCCAACATCATGCTTAAACTTTTAAAGAACTTTCTCTTTCTAAGTACCCCACAATATCTATTCTTGTATTTCTTCCATCTTTGGGACAACTATGTTTTCTTTGGCTATATTTAAAATACCGTTCCTTAATCTTTCTTAAATCCTTCAGCTCCAGCTGCACTGGTCCCTTGATGTTTCTGAAGCAGACCAAGTATTCATCCATCTTAAGGCCAATCCACCTACTTTTCCCTTTAGTTAAAAATAATGCTTCTCTCTAGATATCTGCACGGTTTGTGTTCTCATTTCATTCAGATCTCTACACAGATCTCACTACTGCAGAGATTACCTCTATATCACCTTCACATGGTTTCATTCTTCTTTGAGGCATTTGACATAGGAGGCTCTTATGCTTATTTGTTTATTGTTTGTCTGTGAAAGGACAGAGCCCAAGCTCCTAGCACTGTACCACTTACAGAGTAAATCTCATTAAATATTTATTAAATGGATTAATGAATACATTGTAACTTAACATCCCGACTGCAAATAAAAATTCTAAATGCTTAAAACCTAGGGATTGTGCCTTGGATTTTGTAATATGTATTGCTATAGAGACTAAAACACATTGGCTCAGTATAAAACCAATCCAAATTCTCAATTATTATCTGAGTGAATTTCAGTAAATTACTCTTTAAGCCTCAACCTCCTTATGTATAAGATAAGGATAGCAGGACACACTATTGTGTTAATTTTATGTGAAAATTATGTGCCCAGCTATTTGGTCAAGATGCTGCTAGGAAGGTATTTATTTTAGATGTCATTAACATTTTATTAGGTAAGTTTTAAGTAGATTACTTTCTACAGTGTAAGTAGGGTTGTGCAATCAGTTGAAATTCTTTCAGAACAAAAACTAAGGTTTCCTGGAAGCAATTCTGCCTCAAAACTGCGACACAGAAGCTCTTCGAGAATTTCTAGCCTATAGATTTCAGACTTAAAACTGTGGAGTTGATCTTACCTAAACTTCTAGCCTGCTGGTATGCTCTATAAATTCTGAATTTGCAAGTCCCAAAAAACTGAGTGAGCCAGTTTCTTAATTTTTTTCTCTCTCTTCTATTTTGCTATTCCCTTTCTTCCTCTTTCTTTTCATATATACATGTGTGTCTATACCTGTGTATTTATAACAAAAATGCCATATTGAAGAACACAAACAGCAATTATTATTACATCCTTAGGCTATATCTGCTTACTAAGGATTTCATGAACAAACAAATGAATGAACATCAGAAAACTGATAAAAGATTACTGAAAATTCATACAATTTAATAAAAAATGTATTATTTTTGAATATTGTATAGAGCCAAATGAACAGCATGTTCCATTCCATGTAATGATCTGAGAATGCTTTATATCAATGCAATATTATTTGTTCATCATAAGTATTTTCTCTATGATCACAAAAGTATTGCTTGTGAATGAAAGGAAATTTAATGCTAAATTACTCCATAACTCTTTCAAGGGCTTTGAGATAAGCCTCTTTTCATATATCTGAGAAACCTTAAGAGTGTTTCCAATACTAGTTAGCTAATTGGAGCAATGTTCTTTGGGGAAAGAAAACACATATTATACAAATGTTAAGTATTTTAGTTCAGATGGAAATGGGAAGTGGAAAGGGATTGCAAAAATATTTGAGCATCTGGAAATTAAGTACATAAATTTTAAAAATATATAAATTCAGATGGTGTTCTAGTGAGAACGTATTATGATCCAAAGAACTAAAAAGACTGCAACAGTGCTGAATTTTAGCAGGTTTGCACGCCTTGTAAAAGTGTTTTGCAGCAAATGAACTCAGAGGCTTCCAGATGCCCTCATATTTGGAGTCTTCCCAGAGGTATCCAGCAGAGCATTAAAAGGTAGACCCTCTTAACAGGTAAGGCAGAACAATCACCAGGACAGTGGGGGGAGTCTTTAGTGCCAAACAAGCACATTTAACAAATCCTCTGCCCTACAGAGACATTTAGGGAGTGAATAGAAGGAGGGAAAGATTGAAAGGATCAAAACAAGATGCTGGAACCCAAATAGCTCACCTTCAGTTTTGCCTAGTTTCCCAGCAGAGTTCTTCTAAAGGAAATTATATCTTTTAACTCCTTTGGAAATTTTAGTGAGGTAGAAATATCCTAAAATTCTACAGCAATTCTGGCCATCTTCCAGCCTATATTTAAGACAAGTCTCCAATTCTGTTGCCTCTGTCTTTCAAATATCCTGATTTGGTTGTTGGTTATAAACGTCCTAATGAGGATGTTTTTGTTAATTAGGATTTTATCTAGAATAGAAAAAAAAATCTACTACTTTTAAATATGCCTACATTATCGACCTACTCACTAGAATAACTAGATCTTCAAGCATTTAAAAATTACTTTATTTAAAAATTCATTCTTAACGATTTTATATTATATTGAGTCATGTTATTTCAACAGATGCTGAAGTAAGCCTTGTAGTTCCAGGGGAATTTTAGCAACAAAATAGGAGACATGATGGGATTTCAGTTCTTTTCCCAGGGTATGAATTCAAGCCAACTACAAGATATTAGCCCCTAGATGTGTTCAAGCTGTCAGATTGGTTCTTTTTATTTTTCATGAAAATTACACATATTGGAACACCAGTTAATTGGAGAGAGTTAAGGAAAAGAGAGAACAGAATTAAAAGAACCAAAGCCAGTTCATGGGCTCTTTCTGTAGAATCCTAGGTTCCCTACATGGCATAAAATATCTTGTGGGTATGTTTAGGCAAGTAAAATGATATTTTGGACTTAGGTTAAATTCCCTGTTTTGAGGAAGAAGAGAATTTTTTTTTTCCCTAGGGCAATAGATCTTGCAAAATTAAGCACTATAAGATGAACTACATGTCTAAAATCCATAGTAAATATCTTTAGCCCCTGTCTTAAGCATTCAGGAATTATCAGTAAATTACTCATTGTCTCATGGCATTACTAATGCTCATTTGACCTGTGATGAGTCCATAGTTTAGAGAACATTAGTTGAGAGCACACAGGAACCAGCAGAGTGTTTTAGGAAGAGCCATTGAGGAATCGGTTCTAATCCGATTGATTTTTAATTTGAGGGATCTAATATATAAATATTTGCCCAACTCTATCATCATTTTTTACTAAGCTAAATGGAATTTGCTACAAATGACCCTTCTGTTGATATGCATAGGTCTAAAGTGCCTTTAAGCTGGTAACAGTATTCAATAAGCTGTGAAACAGAACTCAGTGTGTGTAGTTTTTTTAAAAAAATAAAAAACGAAAACAGTTGCTCTCAAACTTTAAGCAAAATAGAGGAATCTTCCTGCTACCTGCATCTTCTAGTTTTATAGCTTCAAGTTATATCATTCTGTACATATCTAGCTTTTTAGAAAGTCTTGTCTGTAAGGTGTTAAAAATTTGCTAAAATAAAGTTTTATATGAAAAATGCTTTTTTATTTGTTTGCTTATATTTAATTTTGCTAAATTCCAGGTACATTATTCTCTATACAGCTGATTACTGTGCTTTTTCAAATATTTTCCCATCCAGAAATTATATGTGTGTACACACATACATACATATATGTACATGTAATAAATGTATGTGTGTACATATAGCGTTTGCCAAATTGGCGGTCGCTAAGCCACATGCAAGCTATCATTTTTTATGAATTATTTTATGTTTCAAAATGACAGGCCTAACTTCAGAAACCTGTCACTATAGGACTAGATTATCTGGCATTGGTTCAAATGGCAGCCAACATGTTGGCCACAGGCTTTATTTTCCAAATCTGCTCAGTGAAACTTCACAGCAACAGTGGTCATTACCAATAAGGCTACTAGATATTGTCAGAAAATCTGGAGACCATAAAATCTGCATACTATAAGCATAAATTTGAATACAGAATTGTAGAAGTCTTATCCCCAAATAAGAAAACTAAGAGACTTTCTGAAAGCAGGTTCTTAGGTTGATCTCCATTCTCATCCCTGGACATCTGAAATTTATGACTCATTGGGCCATGAGGTTTAGGAGCAGTGGGGTAGGAGTGCTGTGTTCTTAGCAGCTAGCAGGGAACCATTTTCAGATGATGCATACACAGATCTCTGTTCTCTGCAGCTCTGTTCTCCTACAGAATAAACAAAGTTGAAAATTTAATTTTACATGTTTAATTAATCCACTAGCTAAATTCAGTTCTGGCTAGTGGTAGAAAAAGAAATGGCCAAGTCTTCCTGACTCCTACTATCTTATAATTTATCTTCTGTCATAATATCTCTCTGTGATAATCTATAGGAATAAAGAAAGAGTTTGGAGACAGTCCACATCATACTAGCAGGTCACCTTCTCTCCACCCTCATAAGAATTGTTTGGGACTCATTCATGGAAAATAATCAGTGACTTTTTATTTGTATTATTCTACTTCTGAACAAAAATAATTAAGAAAAAGCTATTTTAATATACAATATCCAAACCTAATCATTTCAGTTCATGTACAAAAACAATTTAATAAAACTCTGGAAGCTTCGCTTCCCCTTGGTTTGTAGGTCACATCTATATAGAAATGTTGAAGTTAAAGTTTTTAAATAACAGTGTTTATTTTTCAATCAGACCAAGTAATATTCACATATATAAAATATAACTCCTAGTCAACAGGATGATCAAAAATAATGAATTAGTAAGGGATATACAGAGACAGAATCTAGATGAGTGATTAGATAGAGAAGGAAAGAGGGGAGAGATAGATAAGAAGGGACTCTGTAGGGGAATTGGTTTATATGATTCTGAGCCTGAGAAGTCCCAAAATGTGTCATCTGGAGAACATGTAACCTGGTAGCATGGGTCACTCCAAATCCAAAGGTATCAGTAGTGAGAAAGGCAGTGGTGTCCCTTAGGAAGGCCTGATAAATTACCTAGGGTCCTGCTAGTGCAAGCCAGAGTCCACAGGTTGCAGAACCTGGAGTTCTGATGTCCTAGAGCAGGTGAAGAGGGTGTGCCAGCTCCAAAAGAGAAAACAAATGTGTTTTCCTCTGCTTTGTTTTTTATGTGGGCCATTGGCCAATTGAATTGCATCCACTCCTATTAGGTGAGGATGGGTCTTCCTTTATCCATTCACTGATTCGATTGCCACTGTCTTCTGGAGACAACTCACAGACATACTCAGAAATAATAGGATACCCACTATCTGGGTTTCTGTACTTCTAGTCATGGTGGCACTAAAGTTAACCATCACTCATTTCAAGAACTTTTCTAAACAGTGCCCTATACTCTCTTTTACTTTCTAATTGTAAACTTCTTATTTCTTCATTTAACACATTCTAATTGAAAATGTGCTATGTTCCAGGTATTGTAAAAAAAAAAAAACTTTGAGAAATTAAAAAAGTTATCAAAATCTCCTCCCTAGGTAATTAAAAAATCCAAGTGATTAAAAAAGGTACTGTAGAGAGCTATCAATCTGGATTTTTACCAGCTTCCTCACAGCTCTTACACATAGTTCATGGGAGGACCTGTACACTTGATGTCAAAAGCTGGAGCAGAAGAATCAGAGGACCTGAATTAGAACTGAGCATCTGCAATGAGCTGTTCCTGGTTCCTATGGCTACTTCTGAGGAGCCTTTGGGAAGATGCTGAAGAGTTCCCTCACTTGTAAAATAAGGACATAATAATATCTATTGCTTGAAGTTATTCTAAGAATCAAATGAATTGGTATTATGTCAAGTGTCTAATAGAGGGACCTGTGTGGAGTCAGCATTATAAACAGTAGCTATTTTCAAGGGATTAACATAACAGCCAAATAAGGCCTCGCAGTCCGTTTTTAAACAGTTCTAATTGTCACAAAGTTCTGAAATCTGCTTCCCTGCAAATTCCAACCATTGAAACTCATTATGCTCACTGGAGCAGATAAGTTTAATTCCTTATTCCACACGAACAACCTTCAGAGATCAGAACACAGCTTCTAACTCGTCTTCATTTCTTCCCAATTGAGCATCAGCATGAACTTTCTTAAGTGTAATGAATACATTAGAACCTTCAAAAAAATTCATGCTGGAGTGGATCAGTATAGGATGGAACATTTTGTACCTAATTCAAATCTTTTTAGTAATAGAAACTAGAAAATAACTTTTCCAAGTTTACTTATAACATAAATATTAATAAAATTTCATTCAGACAGTGTTCTCCTAGACCATACCTACCCTGCTTAGTGAATCATGTTCTAAGCACAAATCCATATTCTATTTTTCACAATGAATAAAACTTCTTAGCTTCATTAGTGCAGTTGTTCACATATTTTTTGGATTATGGACTCCTTTTTCTCTTTAAAAATTGTTGATGATTCTCGAAAACTTTTCTCCTGTAGGTTAAATCTGTGTTTATTAACTATGTTAGAAATGGAAACTGAGATAAATATTAATTTATATAAAGTAACAAAAACTCTACTATATGTTAAGACAAATAGTATATTTTTATTAAAAAAAGTATACTTTTCAAAATAAAAATAGCAGATTGGCATTGTTTAATATTTTTGTAAATCTCAGTAATACTTAGCTGAAATTAAAGTTAACTGAATTCTCTTCTGTGCTTCTGCATTTAATCAGTTGTGATTTTTTGTTGTTGTTGTTATTCATAGTATGTGACAAAAATTGTTGCTTCACAGAGATATGTAGTTGGTATATAAAGGGCTATATCAGTCATTTTCAGTTAATTTTGGATATTCATGTTGTCTACTCCACCAAAACTCAACAAATGGTAGTTTCTTACACTGTTGTTGCAATATGTAATCTGAAATATAAGTGGCATTTTTTACTCTAAGTTAAAATCCACTGGTCTAACTTGCATCTTCAAGGGAACTTTTGCCCATGTATGATTTTTTTAATATCATGCTTTGGTTATATGGATAGTATTGGTTCATGAATTATACAGATATTCCAAATATTGATGTATTTTATTATATAGTATCAATCATAAAAGTCACATTCATTGATATATCCCAATATTGGGATGTCTTCAATATTAGGAAGTTGTTAAGCTTATAGAATAAGACACAAGTTTTCCAAAATTTTCATTTTCCCTTGAAAATTAGTTCTATCCTTGTCAGTTGTTTTCATTAGGGTGAAACTTTATTTTCAAGAAAATGTCTGCTGAATATAACAGCATTATAAAACTAGTTTGGGTATTATGGGCTTGCTCAAAGAATTTAAGGACCCTAGGGACCACAGTGTGGACAGACCACACTTTAATGCTAAGAGCCATAACCAAGTAGTATGATGCATGGCATTTTTGGTTGAAAGGTGACAACAAGTCATTGAGATGATATGATTATGTGAAGATCTGCATTCATATGGATATTAGACCCCTGCTGTCCACCTCGGCCTACTAAGGGACTCCTGGAGAGTTCCCATTGGTTGGGGAAGTGCAGTAGGAGGGAATTCCGGAGGAGGGATTTCCTGTTGGTCTGTGTGTGGGGGGGAAACACCACGTGTGTGGGTCGGCATATTTCCCGGGAGCTTACAGGGCATTGGCAAAAATTTCAAAAATAAAATTTGTTCCTGTTTGAGTGGCTCGTGATTTTTGTGCCCAGCCAGACTGCGGCACTTTAACAAGCCTTATTTTGTCCTTCAGTAAGGACAAGTTGCAGCCCACCTTTTTCCTGAGGATCTAATCTGCTCTGGCCTTCTGGTACCTGCCATCTACCAATCCCAAAGTCTAACTTTCCTGAATATCCTGGTCCCCTCTCACACTTCTTTAACTTAAATATTCTATTAAAAAGCACCCCCCTCTTTGGGGGTTCAAGATTCATGAAATCTTCCTCCAGTCTCTTCAGGTTTTTTAAGACATATTGACCATTTTCACCATGAGTCTTTACTGAATATGCACTATGTGTAATTTTGTCTTAGGCCTTTCAAAATTCCATTTCTTCACATACTCATCTCTTCCTTTTAGATAGTTACTTAAGTACCAGTACTCTATCTTGTTAAAAATCTGTCAGAAGGGAAAATCCAAGTTATACCAACTATTAGCTTGCATTAGTTTCTTAACCCCTGTCCACTCTTCTGATGTCTCACCTATTATTTACCTCAGAGAAAATGTTGTGAAGAGTCTCACCTATTATTTACCTCAGAGAAAATGTTGTGAAGATGAAATGAGAAGACACATGTATCTGTTCAAAGTATTAAGTATAGTTATGTACAATCATTTGTATAATCAATAACATAATAGTTAAGAATTATCACTAATGTCATAATAACATACTTAATTATAATTTTTCAAATTACATAATTTGATTTTGCTCAAAACTGTAGTAAAACTATATAGGAGACTAATCCCACGGGTGACATTTCCTATTTTAAAATGAAAATAATTAGATTTGAGTCTATGAAATTCTATAAGGATTTATTTCTTCTCTTGCATTTTCTATTTGGGGCCTACATTTTAGGCAATAATTTATTTTGTCAACTATTATCTTCATGAACTCTTGGTAAGTCAACACATTAAAGCATGCTTACCAAGCTTTCCAATCATAAACTTTCCTGAGGGCAACTGTCTTCCTAAACTCCTGCTCTTAATAGATCCTGACTTGTTTGCTTGTTGTATCATCTGACCAGGAACATTCAGACAACAGGAAGGCAGCTGATCCAAAGGATGCTTAGTCATGAGTTAGGACCAATGTCATGCTGAGTAGTAACATTTGAGCTGATCAGTTGGCAAAGTGAGCTAGAAGGACTAGAGTTATTACCTGAAGGTGGAATTTCTAGGTCTTTCACACATGCTTATCTCCATGTCTGCTCACCTCTTACATGCGTGCCCACATACCACATACTCTGCCTGCCACCTTCTCCACAGATATGCGCACAAACCATGCCTACTTAATGCAAATGCCTCTGCTGGTGTGCCCAATCACATTTACTTAAGAGCATGAATCTACCAATTCTCTGCATTTTCTCCTATGTTATCTCCCCCTCCCCCCAAAATTATTTTCATGTGCATGCAAGTATGTTATAATTTCTTCCATCTAAAGAAAAAGAACACTTTCTCTTGACTTTCCATTTCCCCCCTAGCTACTATCTTATTTCTCTTCTTCCTTCCTGAACCCTCTCCATTTAAGCTTTGATTCTACTATTTCAGCAGGTAAAGTTGGGCCTTCCTTTTCCTTGATCAATGAGAAGTTTATCCCGATAGTCAGGTCCTTTCTCAAAATTCATTGTCTGAAATCACCTGTTCTTCCCCTTATCTCACCAATCTTTTCAAATTTCTCTCCCCCCCCCTTTTTTTGCTTTAATAAAAGTCTTTTTTTCTGCCTATTCTGGTCCCATTAATATATACATTGAGTGAGTGAGCAAATGGATGCCCAGCCTATAAGGCTTTGCTTTTGTAAAAAGCAAAAACTTGAGAGGAGAGGAAATAAACACAGACCAGGAGCAAAGGAAGAATGAGAACATATGTGTGGAGGGTAGAGACAGGAAGGAAGGTGGGAGAGAACAAAGACATCTATCGCTGTCTCTATCAATTCCTGTTCTAGCATGTATATTTTTCCCTATAAACCTGCTTTTCCCTAAGTTTAGTTGAGTCAATCTATCAAATTCCTGGTTCTTGCTACTGGATAAAACCAGTTAAACCTCCCCTTAGACTCCTACATAAAACCACATCTTTAATATGGAATGTTTGGCATTCCAACTACTACAAATAAGGCATCCACTGGTAAATTTTTGAATAAAAGTATTCCTCACTTTTCCACCATCCCCATCAGTGGGTCTTCTAACAGTTTGTGAAGAGCTTCTAAACAAAATCTATTCTATATTTTCTAGATAGGAAAGAGAGCTATATGATTGTCTTTCCTTGAGAAACAATTACTTTGATTATTTTTTCCAGAGCTGGGAGTTAAACCCAGGGCTTTGCATATGCTACGCAAGTGTTCCACCACATGGGTGACACCTTAACCCTTCAGAAGCAATTACTTTGAATATCAGCAGAATCAAAAATTATTTTGAAATTGATAATTATTAATTGAGGTTATCACCAATTTCCAGTTGTTAGAAATAAGAGTTACATCAGCTTAGAAAACTTTTAGACCTATAAAGAAAAAAAATACATAGTTCCAACTTTACTAAAACTTTTTGAATCTAATTGAAATTTTGTATGTGCATGCATGGATATGGCATGGTGGGTCCTGGCATCAGATGTAAATGTGATAGACATCATCATCCAAAGTACATGTATGAAGACACAAATTAGTGTCAACATACTTTATATACAACCAGAGATATGAAAAATTGTGCTGTATATATATAATAAGAATTGTAATGCATTCCACTGTCATTTATTTTTTTTTAAAAAATCAATAAAAAAACAAAAAAAAGTTAAAAAACATAAAACAAAAAACTGTAAATGGCTTGAAAAATGATCAGTGGAATGGAAGGAGAAGACACAGGATTTGGGTGATGTGCTGGAGACTGAACCATAGTGAGTTGAGTTCTATGCTTTTGTGATTTTGTCAAGCCTGTATCCTGGTGTTGCATATTAATTTAAAAGAATTTAAAAGGAAAATAATTTAAAAAAAAATTTACATGTTGCCATTCATTGATGGGCTTTCTTGGCAAATCCAATCAAAGGTCTTAGAGAAATCAGTCAAAACAAGTATAGCATAGAGATATGTTTTTCATCAGTTTGAATAACCCCTCTACTCTCTGGCTTTTCCCAATTCTACCTTACAATCAGCCACTTTATTACTGCTGAGTGAACTGCCTTATTTATTATGGCTTTCATAAGGCAAAAGACCTCTTTGTTCCCATCATAGTGGTGTGTGTGTGTGTGTGTGTGTGTGTGTGTGTGTGTGTGTGTCTGTCTGTCTTCTCTTGGAGGCAGAAAGTCATTCTGCATAGCTTTGCATTGCAGTCTTTTTCCTAGTTGTGTTGGATAGCTAGCTGTTCATTGCTGTGACCAACAATCTCTGATGAGAACAACTTAGAGCAGGAAAGATTTATTTTGGCTCAGGGGTTTGGTGGATTCAGTCCGTGACTGTCAGTCTTCATTGCTTTGGGCCTGAAGTGAGGCAGAATATCGTGGTGGAAAACCATGGTTGATAGCAGCTGGTCAGTTCATGGTACCAGGAAAGCAGAGATAACAAGAGAGGAAGAGGCTGGGAGAAGTTCAAACCCTTCCAGGCCATACCCAATGACCTACTTCCTACAACTGGGTCTTGCCTCCCAATAGTCCTTTTCAACTATCAGTGGTGGTCAGAACCCTCATATCCAATTATTGCCTAAATGTCAAAACTTCTCAGTTTTGCTGCATGGGGGAACCATACTTTAAACACAAAAGCTTTTGGGAACATTCTAGATGCAAACCACAGCACTAGTTAACTTTGAAGAACTCTGTCTCAATTCATCACAAAACAGTTTTTTTTTCCTCCTCCAGAATAAAAAACATCATTTCTATTTCTTTCTTGACCTCTAAAATAACAACAAAAAATGTATCTAAAGAATTCATGTCTCTTATGCTAATTATTTTAGCAATTGGTTGAGCAGAAGATAGATTTTATGCTCCTATTTTTGATCTCTTCAACTGAACCACCTTTTGTATAAATGAGATGCAAGAAAAACATCTGTCTTTGACTTTAACTGAGGGTTACTTTAGCACCAGGTCTAAAGGGATGTGTATGGAATGATTCATGATAAGACTAAAATATGGAATTTGCTTCTTTTTTCTGAGGTTCAAATGTCAAAGCTCAATCAAGATTCTTAAAGGAAATCTTCAGTTGCAGGACTCTATAAAGCAATTCTCTCCCTCCAATTCTCAGCAGGTCAGACCTGCCCTAGCTAACTGCTAAATACAAGCTCAGCACACACTACATGAAGAAGAGCCAGAGGGGATATATTGTTCTGTAAGAGGGTCAAATACATGGTTCAAATCAAAATCTCTGAGCATATTGGTTTCACAGAAGAGGGAAGTATCTGTACTGAGTACTAGGGATTTCCCAGTGGGACTACATTGTGTTTTATTCTACTTCTGTTATGTAAAAGATTCAAGGAACATTGGAAACACAATACATAAAAACTACCCGCATGGATGCAAACACACACACACACACACACACACACACACACACACACACACACATTCATTTAATTGTGTAACCATCTGCTATTTTTTTTTAAAAAAAAAACAAAACTCTTCCATGCTAACAATTAAGTGACCTCTCAGGAGATAAGGTTTGGAACATCATTTATTAATGTTACTATGAGATGCTCAAGAAGCTCACGTCTTTCGTACTCTATGGGAAATGTGAGCCAATAGAAGCAATAAAAAAGAAAATGAGATGTTTCTGATTCCCCACTCCTAATTCATTTTTTCTTACTTGTTCTACTTTAGCTCTTAATTATATTTAACATTTATTATTATATATGCACAATGAAGTTAGACTCATAACTTTCTAAGATATATGATCTTAGGATTTCTTCTGATTTTTCAAGTAAACTATGTAGATGATTTTCTACTTTTTAATCTTGGGAAAATAAATATAGAAAGTATAATTCATTGTGATTTAATTCAATAAAGAAATTCTTTCAGTGTAAACAAGACCTTAAAAACTTTAAAATGCTATGTTAATTGCAATTAATATTAGGAGGGTTTAGATTGAGATGTGATAACTGCTATTTAATAATTTTTTATAGCTCAAGCTACTCTGGAAAATACAGTAATTAGGTTTTGATTATTATTAGTGGTCCTGTTTGGCATTATGAAAGCTGATAAGGAGATTGAACAAAGGGAGGTAGCTACTGAGACTGAGATGTAGAAAAGTTTTGGGATCACATGCCTTGGGGGTGAAAATATGGTCAGTGATTTACATTATTTGTATACCAGATAGTATACATAAAAATATTGATATATTTATTCTTCATAGTGATGGAATATAGCATTGGTACAGAAAATAAATGACTTGTTAAATTTCTCACGAAGGTCAAGTTTTTCTTGAGGCATATTGGTGGAAGTATAAATAACACTGGGCATTGTCTGGTTGTTCATTCAAGCTTCATTCCTTCCACCATTATTTATTAGAGCTTCTACTGCATATGTTAAATAACATATTAGGCCTTGGAATCTAAGGATGAGCAAGACAAAATCCTTACAACTAATGAGTTTTAGACATGCTGATGAAAGTGGTCAGCATTGCAGAAGTGATACAATATCAGTAGTACCGATATAGGTAATCACACTACTTAGAGAGATTAGAGCTCTCACAACCCTGTACAAGGTCTTCCTGTTTCACTGAAAGTATTTGAGTCTCCTGAGTATGTTTTTTTTTTCCCCTCACAAATAACTTCTTGTACTCTCCTCGGAGCCACCTTGCTGAAAGTGAATGAGTTTTCTTTTAGGTTCCAAATCATTTTGAGATATATTTTTAAATTTTTAAAAATTTGTTCTAATTTTACATGATAGTAATGTATTACAACATATTATACATATATGGAGTATAACTTCTAATTCTTTGTGCTTGTACATGAAGTAGAATTACATTGGTCATGTAATCATATATGCACATAGGATAGTAATGGCTGCTTCATTCTACTGTCTTTCCTATTCCCATTCTCCCTCCCTTCCCTTTATTCCCCTTTGCCTAATCCAAAGTATTTCTATTCTTCTCTAACCCTCTCCCCATTAATGGTGAATTAGCACACACATATCAGAGAAAACATTCAGCCTTTGGTTTTTTGAATTTAGCTTATTTCACTTAGTGTGATATTCTCAAGTTTCCTCAAGTTACTGACAAATGCCATAATTCCATTCTTCTTTATGTCTAAATAATATTCCATTGTGTATATATACCACATTTTCTTTATCCATTTGTCTGTTGAGTGGTACCTATGTTGGTTCCATTGTTTAGTTGTTGGGAATTGAGCTGCTATTATCATTGATGTGGCTGCATCAGTGTAGTATGATGATTTTAAATCCTTTGGGTATAAACCCAGGAGTGGGTCAGCTGGGTCGAATGGTGGTTCTAGTTCAAGTTTTCTGAGGAATCTCCATACTGCTTCCCAGAGTGGTTGCACCAGTTAGCAGTCCCACCAGCAATGGATGAGTGTACCTATTCCCCACATCCTTGCCAACATTTATTATTACTTGTATTCTTGATAATTGCCATTCTAACTGGAGTGAAATGAAATATCAGTATAGTTTAAATCTACCATTCTCTAATTGCTAGAGGTGTTGAACATTTTTTCATACATTTGTTGGGTGATTTGTATTTCTTCTTCTGTGAAGTGTCTTTTCAGTTCCCTAGTCCATTTATTGATTGGAGATTAATTCTCTATCTGAGGTACAAGCGACAAAGATTTTCTCCAACTCTGTAGGCTCTCTCTTCACATTCTTGATTATTTCCTATGCTGTAAAGAAGCTTTTTAGAGTGATTCCATCCTATTTATTGATTCTTGATTTTACTTCTTGTGCTTCAGGAGTCTTGTTAATGAAGTCAGTTCCCAAACCACCATGATTAAGATTTGGTCCTACTTTTTCTTCTACTAGGTACATGGTCTCTGTTATAATACTTAAGTACTTGATCTACTTTGTGTTGATTTTTGTGCAGGGTGAGAAATAGAGGTCTAATTTCATTTTCATATTGATTTCCAGTTTTCCCAGCACCATTTGTTGAAGAGACTGTTTTTTCCTCCAATATATGTTTTTGGCACCTTTGTCTAGTATGAGATAACTGTATTTATATAGGTTTGTCTCTGTGTCTTCTATTCTGTACCATTGGTCTAAATGTCTGTTTTTGTGCCAATACCATGCTATTTTTGTTGCTATGGGTCTATAGTATAATTTAAGGTCTGGTATTGTGATGCCTTTTGGTTCACTTTTCTTTAATAAGGATTGCTTTGGCTATTCTGGGTCTCTTATTTTTCCAAGTGACTTTCATTACTGCTTTTTCTATTTCTATGAAAAATGCCATTGGGATTTTAACAGGACTTGAATTAAGTCTGTATAGTACTTTTGGTAGCATGGCCATTTTGACAATGTTAATTCTGCCCATCCGAGAGCATAGTGGATCTTTCCAGTGAGATGTATTTTTTAACTGAGTCCCCTCCCTCTGCCTGGGTTGTTGCTATACTATTTTCTTTATGGCTCTCACCACTAACCTTTTATCATAGCCATATTTTGGGTTTCTTTCTACCCTATCTAAACATGCTTCCCCTGTCAGTTTCTGTGTGTATGTATGTGCGTGCATGTGTGTATACTTTAGTAATACTAGTAGTAGTTGTAGTAGTAGTAGTTTTAGTTGTTTCATGGGCACAACTCATAGTCATATGCTTCTATATTTATTTATTTATATGTATACTCTTATTACTATTCTGACTTATAAACTTGATGAGAACTGTTGTACAGGAAATTCCAGTATATAGTAGGAGCTCAAAAAATGTAATTATGAGAAAAGGCAATGGTTGGGGGAAAAAAATTCCAAATATGATAACATCTTTCTTGTTTGTTGACAGCCAGGTTTTTGATAACTTTCATATACTTCTTTGCTTTACTTCTCCTTGAGAGACAACTTAAGGTAATTCTTCTTACCTGAAGAAAATGGTGCTAAAATTCCAAAGTAGTGAAAACACAAATCTAACAACAAAAGTAGGGAAGCTCTCAGAAAGATTTTTCTCTGTGTGTGTGCACAAATACACACACATAAATAATCTCCACTAAGGGTACATTTTTAAGGATATCAAGTCATAATCATCTTTTTCTAAGCCTCTAGGAACAGCAAATATTTCTGAAAAGACTGCCTGCCATACAAAAGGACAGAAAGTACCACAAAATAATGAAACTAATCAGGTTATAACTCCAGTCACTTTGAAATAAGTAAAAAGAAGAGAACATTTCTACCTGACCTGTATCTTTTACCTTCTGAAAATTCCATCTTGTATGTGGTCTATCTCAATGCAGGAAATGGGATCCTTAGATTTAAATTACTCCTTTTTAAAGTATAGCAAGGCAAGGTAAAGTGGTAAGAATCCATACTGGTATGCCTGGAAACCCACTTGCAGTTGTGGAAATCTGAACGTAAAACTATGCTAAACCCTGTATCTAATAGTGCATCTCGTTTTCAAATCCTGTTATTTTTTATCATAACACAATTTTGTGGGTATTGCTGAGATAAAGCTAGGTCTTGTCCAAAGGTATAAAAAAATTCAGCAAAAATGATTTTAAATAATAAAGGTAAGATTTTTGGTAGGACAAAGATAAAGTGGTTATTGTAAGGATTTTTCCATGTGTATAAGAATGAAGGAAGGTACTAAAATGCACTTAATAGTTTCAGTGTGTACTTGGTGATTAATATTTAAGCATTTGGCAGGCAAGGAAGGTCAGCTTTCAGGGCAGTGGATCTCACATGAATGAGTACTGGGTGTGCCTAATGATCCTGTTTCCAGTTTTAAACCCCTCTATGGGACAGGAATTCTCCACATGTAGATATCCTATACCTAATGATTACTGGAAACCTCTGAGTCCTTGGCATTGTGTAACACAACATCTGAAATATTGATTTGAAAATAAAATCAACATATTTAGGCATTATTTAGTCTAAATCTCTATTTAAACTTTGCAAATGGAATGTTTTGATGGACTAAAATCTTATAAATTCAGAATATTCTTCACCTTTAACAATTCTCTAAAATTTCAGAAAACATTAAGAGTTGTGAAATTCATACATCCTAGTCACATAGGATATGCTTTTTGGCATTTGGGGTGCAAGCTTAGTCTGTCACTTCACTGTCCTTTATTATGTAAGCCTAAATTTCAGTTTCCTCACGCTTCAGCTTTTTTATCTTTTATAGTAAATGACTTCATAGTTCTTTATAAAATTACAATCATCTCACTTGTCCATATAAACCATTTGCTCAGACAAAGCTATTTTCTTTGAGAGCTCACTTCATTCCTGAAAAATTTGCTTGTCTCTCCCTCATAGTTAAAAATAAACTATTGTACTTCTTGGAAAACAAAGCCATTGAAATCCTAACTTGTAAGTTAAATAATGGAACAGAATGACTCTACCGGAATTCTAATTTCAGCATACCTAATTAGACAGGGTGCATGGCATTTTGGATAATTGAAACAAAACTCCAAATGACAAAGTAGTTGAATTTTAGCAAAATTTTGGAGAAAATGTCATACATAATCCTATAAAGAACAAAACTGAATTCCTGTTATGCTTTTATATCAACATAGCTAAGGCACAGGACCAGCAAGTGAACTAAAACCCAAAACGAGTCCTGGTGCTAGTTTTAAAAGTCAGCACGTCCATAAAAAGGGGGAAAAAAAGTCAGCATGTGATTGAACTATGCATGCAATCGTATAATTTTCAGAAACTTCAAACTAATTGTTTTTCTAGAAATAAAAGTGTCCACTGAATCAGCTTTCCTGGAAACAAAAAGTGGAAGTGTTTAGAAATCTGTTTTCTCATGTTTGTTTAAAAACAGAATACTATTTTATGAAAAAAAAAATATCATTGCTTAAGAAGCTAAGAAAATGAAAACAAATAGGTTTTGTCTGTTGGGAAAGCATGGATTAGATTATACTGAGAATTTCTGGCTTCCAATGAAAAAATACATACAATGCAGATTCTGTACTGAAAATGGGAAACCTGGTATTAAAGATTTTGCTAAAAGCAGTTGGTTGCCATGGTAACAAGCAGTAAATTCAGATACTAATGGGAAAGAATAGATCAAGTAGTGGTATCAGATAGGATCAGAGTAGCAAGAGGGAGTTTTGTTTTCCTTTTAATTTGGGGAAAGAAATGAAGAATGAGGATGACTGGAAGAGATCATAACCCAGCTGAATCCAAATGAACAATTCAAAGTAGTCCATGCTCTGAGGGAGCTTTGAGTAAGATGTGTGAGAGAGTCCTACCCTATTACCTAGTGATGGGTGACCTCAGAACTACTGGCTAGAGAGGGGAAAAAGACAAGGGCTCAATAGTTGGATCCCGTGCACAGGCACTGTATGTTTTGTAGCTAGAGGAAACACATATAATATACCTATATGTATGTTTTATGAATTTTTCTAGTTGAGTTTTATATTTTAATTATATCATACCAGTGAATTAAAATCAATGTAAATTTTTTTTTGAGAAAGAAAGATATCTTTTACTTTTTTTTCATATTTGTTTTAGTTGCCAATAAACTTTTATTTTATTTATTCATATGTGGTGCTGAGAATCAAACCCAGTGCTTCACACATGCTAGGCAAGCCCTCTACTACAGAGCTACAATCCCAGGCCCTACCTTTTACTTTTAATACATAATGCGTACATCCCACTTAATAAACAACAACATGTGAAAAATATATGCATCTTAAAAGCTAGAGTTGATTTTAGGACAGGAGTTCTATACACACATTATATTATCTAGTGTAAAATATAAATTACAATTCTTATAAACATGAGTAAGTTTTATGTATTATGTCTAACCTTTATTTCCTCTTTCAATTTAAAGTGTGGAACAAAACAAAAATCCTACCATTTCCTCTAAGATTCATTCCTCTTTTTCTCCTCTACTTACTCATGACTCCTACAGATGGTCGAAGGAACTTGTGCTCTCAGGAATCACTGCACCTCCCACCTTCTGACGTCAGGGAATGTGGCTCTTTATGGAGCAGCTTGTACTTTTCAAAGAACCCTTCACCACAAGAAGGGTGTCCTTCTGTTGCTAAAATTCCTATTTTTGCATGTAACAAAAAAGAGGCAAAGATTTGTATTGGGACCATTTTTTTTTCTCATTATATCACCAGAGTCAACACCTAGGCATCTGCAGGGTAAGGAAATTCTTGCCTTGCGCAAAGACATGTGGCCATATGTTAACATTTGTTACAAGGTGTCCCCTCAAAACTCCTGTGTTAATGAAAGATGTGAAATAATTAGATTATGAGAGCCATAGCCTAATTAGTGGATTAATTAATTTGATGGATTAAAATTTGCCTAGTAACAGTAGGCAGGATGTTCGGCCTTACCTCTGGCCCAGAGTGATGGAGTCAACTGATCATGGACAAAACCTCTAAAAGTGAGCTCAAAATACATTTTTTTTTCTCCTTTAAGTTGTTCTTCTTGGGTTTTTTGGTCACAGTGAGAAGAGCTGACAAACAACATAAATGAGCATGCAGATAATCAATTTCTAGTTATGTACCAAAGCATGAACTATGTCTTAAGGTTTGTCATTTGAGAGGGAGTAAACTTTTTGAACTTAGTGCAAAGTTACCATATAGGCTAACTAGCAGTGGCTCTGTGGGCCACTGGTCAAAAACAGGGTAAGCCTCCTCAGCTTTAGTTTGAAACAGGAATAAAAAGATTTGCATATGGGTGATAGTATATCTAAGAAACCCATTGGAACATGAGCACTATTAGCAGAAACAGTAAAAGCAATAAAATAATAATGTCTAAAATTTATTGATCATTTACTATACACATTTTCTGTGTTTTATAGAAATTTATCTCATTATCTCACTTAATCTTCAAAATAAACTTGTGATATCTGGATTTGAATCCCCCTAATTCAGATGAAGCTTACAAAGAATACCTTATCCAAGGAAGGACAAATTTTGAGTAAGTACAAGAACCAGGTTGCTCTTTTAGATCTGAAAGGTACCAATATCAGTGCCCTTAATGCTTTGTTTTCCTGATGCTTCTAAGTGATGGAACACCACACTCTCATAAGTTTGGCTTTCAGAACTGCCAGTGATTGAAGTTCTATAAGAAATTCATAGACCCAGAAATAATACATTAGTGGATATCTGCCTGAAGGAACAGATATATTAAAGATGGAGTTATATAATATTTATAATATTAAAATACCAGAAGTCTTCTCAATATATGTCCCTTTGTACAAAGTTAATATCAATACATTTTTGTTAACTAGCCTCATTCTGCTATGTGATAAATACCCAAACTTACTCTACTTATGTAACTGTAGCATTGTACATACAGATCAACCCCTCTACATCCCACTATCTCTTGTAGCCACTGTTTTGCATTCAACTCCTATGAAGGTAACTGATTTTTTTATACATCAATCAAGAATAAAGATAAAAATTTTAAGTAAATTTATATTTAATGGCAAAGGATCATGATATAGTCATAAAAACAAATGCCAAAAGTAGAAAAAAAAAAACAAGATTAGGTTAATTCAACATGAGTTTGCCCCGAGCACCTCTTCCACTCTCCCCCCACAAACATAATACAAATTAAAACAAAATATTGTTGAACTAGAAATAAAGCAATATCTGTATAGGTCAGTTTCTAGACTTGTTTTCTGACCCATGTTCTTTTTCTTCCCCTAATAAAATGCAGTGTGGATTGTTAGATCTTTTAATATAGCTTGAAATCAGCTAGTGTAAGTCTTCCAATTTTGTTCTTTTAAAATTGTTTTAGCACTTCTAGGTCATTTACATTTCCAGATAAAATTTAGAATAAGCTTGTCATTTTTTATAAAAAGCCCTGGGAGCTTCTTTTTGGACTGCATTGAGTGGGGGAAATAATATAGTTTTGTGTATGTGTGTGTGTATTTGGGGAGAACTGATATCTTAATAATGAGTATTCTAACTCATAAAAATGGTGTGTATCTTCACTTATTTAATTTTTTTGGCAAATCTTTTATAGATTTAAATATATAATCCTGGAATATATTTTATTGACACATGCTAGGTTTCTGCTGTTTATTGGAATTTATTGCTTATTGTTCACAGTATTTTGCTCCTAGTTGGAAATGCAATTGATTTTTGCACATTGACTTTGTGTCCTGTGACCTTATTAATTTGATTTTTTCTAGTAGCTTTTTAATGGATGTCCTAGGGTTTTCTTCAAACCTGATAATATTATTTGTGAATTGAGACAGTTTTACCTCTTACATACAGTCTAAAGCTTTTCATATCTATCTCTTGCTTTATTGAGATAGACTGGTCCTAAGAACAATGTTTAATAGGAATAATAAAAATAAAGCTTCTTGTTTGTTTTTTATCTTAGGGCAAAAACATTTAGTGTTTTATATTTAAATATGATTTAGCTCCAGTCTTCCATTAATGACCTTTCTTCAAATTGAAGTAATTTCTTACATTCTTAATTTATTGAAATGTGTATCGTAAACAGGTATTGGATTCATATAATGACTTTTTTTTAGTATATGATCCTCTTTAGAGACTTGTACACTTTCTATTTTTTAGAATGTTTATATAGTAAATCACATTGATTGGTTTTGAATGTTCAACAACCTTACACTCTTGAAATAACCCCTATTTGATCATAAGGTATTATTCTATTCACATTTTGTTGACTTTGACTTGTAATCATTTGTTAAGGGCTTATGCACCTGTTTTCAGGAGGAATACACTGGCGTCTTGTTTGCCTGTAATGTCTGTCAGATTCTATAATCAGGATATACTGGACTCATGAAACACGGTGGAAGACACTCCATTCTCCTCTACTTGTGCTAGAGTTTGTGTATGATTAACATTTTTTTCTTAAATGTTTTGTAGAAAGTGCCAGTAAAATTTTCTAAGCCTGAGGATTTTGTATGTGGGAAAATTTTAAACAGTGCATCTAATGTCTTTAAAAGATACACTGTGGAATGGGATATATATTTATTCTTGAATGGATATGGGTCATTTGTATCTTTCAATGATTATTCTTTTCATCTAAATTGTCATACCTATTGGTATAAAGGCGATGATAATTTTCCCTATTGTCTTTTTAATATCTATAGTATTTGTAGGAATAGGCCCTCTTTCATTTCTAGTATTCTTTTTTAAATTAATGCATTATAATTATACATAATATTAGGCTTCATTTTGACATAATTATACAAGCACGGAATAAAATTTGCTCTAATTGAGTTCCAAGTTCTTCATCTGTCCCTCCCCCTATTCCCTTTCCTTTATTCTACTGGTCTTTCTTCTATTTATTTACAGTTTTTTAAAATTAGTGCATTATAAATATGCATAAGGATGAAATTTACTGTGATTTATTCATATATGTACACAGGAAAGTTTGGCCAAATTCAGTCTTGAATTCTAATTTTAATTTTTTTCCTTTTGGTCCTTATAGTTTGGCTAGAAGTATATCATTGTTATGGTTCATTCATACACACACACACACACACACACACACACACACACACAAAGCTTTTGGGAGTTTTTAAAAATATTCATTCTCTTTTCTATTTCATTGCTTCTTTATTAAGGTTTAATATATTCTTATTTTAACTTCTAAATATGGATAAATTATCAATCTCAGAACTTTCATATTTTTCTCATACAAATCTTTAATGCTATAAATTTTTCCTTAGCACTATTTTAGCTGTATTAAATATATTTGATATTTATTTTAATTAATTTCAGTTCAAAATATTTTCTGATTTACCTTGTGCTTTTTTATTTGACTGATATTATATTTATCATTATTTTGTTTATTACCCAAACACCTGGAAATTTTACAGTTATTGGATAATAAAATAAAATAGTTTTTGACTCCTCTTCTTTAATTCCATCCACAGGATGAGAGAATTTAGTGTATCTGATCTAAATTTACTTGGCTTTTTTAAGGTCCCAAACTTGGTCCATAACATTCAGAGGCAAATATTTTATATGCACTTGAAAAGTACAATCTTGTTTTTAAATACAATGTTCTATAAATATCACACAATATCGAACCAGTCTTTTTCAAGACTTCTTTATACTTATTATTTTCTTCATTCATTGTATAAATTAATACAATTTTAGAAATTTGTGATTCCTCTGTTTTTAATCAGCTTTTCCCTCAGCTTTTCGTCAGCTTTCTTATTAGGTGCGTTTTGATTGATTAATACACATCTCATTATGATGGACTCATAATTATGACTAGTAATTTTTTCTTTTAAAACTCTGATTTTAATATAACTACTGAAGTTTGAAGTCATGTTTTTTACTGGAATTGTATCATATTTCTTTTCTCATTATTTTATTTTTGCCTTTGTACTTAGAATATCATTTTTCCATTAGACAGCAGATAGTTGAGTCAGGGCTTGTGACATTCCTTGGTTTTTAGGTGAAGTATCTAGATTACTTATATTCAATTCCATCATCAAGATGGTTGAGTTTAAATCCACTATCTTTTATTCATATCTTATTTATTCCATCTCTTTTCTGTCCTTTTTCTTTCCTTTATGTCTTAAGATAGTGTTCCCTTTAATGATTCAATTTTTATCCTCACTTTTATATTATTGAGTATAGCTCTTTGTCCCATTTTAATTTTTATTGGTTCTGAGGTTTACAATATGTGTCTTTTATTAACCACCCTTTACATTTAAATAAATTATATGACTTCATGTATCTTATAAAACTCTGCAATAGTGTGATAGATTCACCTATCTTTTGTTATTTCGAACACACTTTTTTTTGTATATCTGAATTTACAATTATATTAATCAATATGTTTACTGTTTTCAGTTCTCTTCATTCCTTTGTATAGATTTGAGTTCCCATCTGGCATTATTGTCCTTTGGCCTAAATAAATCATTTTCATTATTCTTGTAATAAAAGTCTGTTGACAATAATGTATTCAGAGTTTATTTATGTGAAAAACTTGTGACTTTAAATTTATGAAAGAGATTTTTCTAGGCATAACATTTTATTTTACCAGTTTTTTTCTTTTTTGCCTTTCAGTGTGTTATTAATGTTTTCTGTTCCCTTCTAGTCTGTATAGTTTCTGAATAGAAGATTGTTGTTCTAATTGCTGGTCCTCTCTTTGAATCATTTGTTTTTAGACTTTCTCTTTTAATTATGGACCTTGATATAGTTTAGTATTTTTTTAATTAAAAAAAATTAATTACAGATGGACACAATACCATTTATTTATTTTTTTGTTTGTTTGTTTATTTATTTATTTATTTTTAAGTGGTGCTGAGGATTGAACCCAGTGTCTCATACATGCTGGGCAACTGCTGTACCACTGAGCTATGACCCCAGCCCTGGTTTAGGTTTTATACCTAGTCTGTCATTACATAACAAAATATGAGAAACAGAATACTTTTGAAAAAAGAGATTTATTTACCTCAAAGTTTTGGGATTCAAGGGCATGATGCAGACATTTACCTGGCTCTAGTGAGGACCTTGAGCCAGATCAAAATGGAGGAAGCACCATGTAAGATACAGAGATCACATAGCCATGCAGGAAGAAAACAGGTGGGCCAGGTCAGGCTCAGGTTTTTAGAACAACTCTTTTGTGAGAATTAACCAGGGATCCATGAGAAGTACTTCAATCTCTTCTATGGATAACCCTCAGTCTCCCTTACCTGAAGATGGCCCTCTAGGCCTCACATCTTCAACATCCATGGCATCTCCCAACACTGAGACTGTGGGGACCAAGCCTCAGATACATGAGCCTTTGTTGGGGCAAGTCACTTCCAAACCACAGTCTTCCACCCATAGACGACCAAGGTTCATGTCTTCCTCACAATGCACCATGCCCTCATTCCATCCCTGATTGTTCCAAAGTCTCTATGTGTTGCAGTGTTGCTCCAAAGTACTGTTTTACCTGAGAGTAGGCCAAACTCTCAGCTGTGGGTTCCTGTAAAATCAAGAAACAAATTATAAATATCTGAGATTAAATGGTGGGACCTGGATAGGTTAAATATTCTCATTCCAAAGTGGAGAAGTTGGTGAGTAGAAAGGAGGCATCTGCTGAAAGCAAGAGGATAACCCAGCAGGGCAGATGTTGAATCTTAACTTTCCAAGTCCAGCATCTTCTGCATGTTGCTTTAAGGAATGGCCTCCCTTTCCTTTTGCCTTTGCTTTCCATGGATACTTGACACAGAATATTTCATCCCTCTCTTTGAGAGTCAGGTCTGTAAAATGTCTGCTTTAGAGAAGCCAATGTTTAGCTCTCAGGGCTAAACAGAAGGATATTTATGTAGAACAACTATATCAGTTACAATGTAGTAATGCCTCTTTCCCTGCAATCCTTCCTCTGGGATCCCTCAGAAATCTTTAAATCAAGAAACTAAAGACTTAATGCTTGACTCTCAAGGGGCTTTCAAACTATGTTCTCCCTCCAAGGCCATAGTCCACTATTAATAATTACTGTTCTCCTGATACTGATAGTTGAAGTATTCTGAATATCAGCTGTGGTAATAAGACGACTTATGAGCATCCCACAAAAATTTTCAAGGAGCAGAATTATTCTGAGGATCTGCATACACACACACACACACACACATGCCATACACATATCCATACTTATAAGCAACAAGTAGGAAGAGTGAAAGAACAAACTAAATTAAGAATAAATCATTAGTAGGAGCAGTAGAAATTCATGATGGTAAGAAAACCTTACAGCATTGAGTGGGAACACCGATATCAGATGCCTGTGCTATAAAGTCAATGTGGGATGACTATATGTAGCTGATGGGCATATGCTTTACCTCACATAGTTATCATTTGTGTGGTGAGAACACTTTACATTTTACTCTCCTAGCATTTTTCAGGAATATGATATATTCTTAACTACAGTCACCATGTTGTAAAATTGATCTCTTGAACTTAATCTTCTGATATATCTGAAATTGTATATTCTTTGACCAACATCTATCTCCCCAACGACGGTCACCTCTGGCAATCACTGTTCTACTCTCTATTTCTATTGTAAGTCTACTTCAAAGCATCACGTTGTACACAGTAAATATACACAACTTTATCTGTCAGCTAAAAAACCTGGGCTTTTTAAAATAAAAACTGCATGCATGCTTTTAGAAAAAGAATAAAGAACTTTCCTGAGGTTCAGATTAAATCATTTAGATTTTCTAAATCCTAAAAGGAATAGAGGGCCCCCACCCAACAATACTGAACGTGGAAATATGTGTAAGGAAATTCAGCAAAGGTCTGTCTTATTTCCATGCACAAGAAAATATTTTGATATATTTTTTTTAAAATACTCATTTTGAAGAATATTTTGTGTTCACTTGGCTAAGGTACAAACTGACTGAATTGTCTAGTTAGTATGAGTATTCATAATCCAGCACACACTCTCCTCTACACTCTCTTCATTTATTGCATGTTTCCCTTTACTGTGCCTTAAAGATTAAAGAGAAATTTAGAAAGGGAAGACTGGCCAAGCATCTATTTTCTATTATTTGGCAGGAGTTAGATGGATCAATAGGAAAAAAAGTGGTTCTTTTAATTTTACTCTCAAAATAAATCTTTAAGAAAGGTATTATTATCCCCATTTTAAGTTTGAAAAAAGAGATTCAAAGGGCAAAGAAAATTAACCATTGTAAGTATTTGGGGCTTTGATTTCATTGCATCTGACTCAGTGCAGTGCCATTCCTGTGTATTATATAAACACAGAAGACTTTGGGTGTAGCCTCTTTATAATCTCCTCTAACTATAGGAATATGATGATCAAGTTGCACAAAACAAAGTAAAGCTGAATTGACAAATTGATAAGTTCACATTTAATTTTTATGATGTTTTATATACAAATGTGGCATAAAAGGCTTTTTAAAAATCTTATTGGTACTGTATTGCTTCTCCACATCCTTTCGTATAAATATACATTCTTCTTTATGTATATTTCTATGAAATAGTGGGATTCATGGTGACATATATACAGCATGTAGCATAATTTGGTCAATTTCATTGCTCAGTATTCCCACTCTCTCCCCTCCTCCCTAATCCTGATCCCTGATCTCTGTCCTCTACTGGTCTCCCTTCTATTTTTATGAGATTCCCTCCTTTTTAACTTTTTTTTTTTATCTCTAGTTTCTACATATGAGGGAAAACATGTGACCCTTGAATTTCTCACTTAATATTACATTAGTGAGTAAGTAACCTTACACTCTCAATGTTACATTCTCCAGTTCCATCTGTTTTACTGCAAATGACATAATTTTGTTCTTCCTTATGACTGTGTAGCTATAACACATTTTTTTTCTCCTTTCATCTGTTGATGGACATGTAGGCTGGGTCCATAATTTGGCTATTGTCGATTGTACTGCTATCACATTGGTATGCATGTATCACTACTGTATGCTGATTTTAATTCTTTTGGATAAATATTGAGGAGTGCGATAGCTGGTTATATGGTAGTTCTTTACCTGGTCTTCAAAGGAACCTCCATATCATTTCCATAGTGATTGCACCACTTTACAACAGTGTGTAAGTATTTCTTTTCCACATCCTTGCCAGCAGTTATTATTTGTAATCTTGTTAAACAAGATTTTTTTGAAAGGAAGTATTTTACTTCATTCATTATGGGTTGACCAGTCCTGGTCACATTCAGAATGTGAAATGTGAAAATATTCAGAATACAATTGTTAAATGAATGAATCAATGACTAGTAGGTTTTTATATCCTTTGTAAAATGGTTATGATAGACTGTTCTTTTGATCATTTTTTTGTAGGCCCACATATATGAACTCATTTTATCTCACAAATGAGTAAATATTTATTCAGTATGGTTGGAATGAAATGCTTTGCTTTAATCTATTTGAATAATTAATTGGGACAGATTTACAAAACTAAATGATTATGTTGATAATAATATATATATATTTCACACTATAAACGGTGAAAATTCTTTAAAAATTCTCTTTAATATATACTTTTACATTAAAACTATTAATGTAGTAATTAATAAAGTGACTAGAATCTTATCAACTCTTCACTTTAGTGAATAAAGATACACCTATATGCTCTATTTCCTCAATTAATATTAAAGTAATTTAAATGTTAAGTACAAATGAGCATAGAATCCAAAAAGAGGGAAATGTAATTGCAAAGAGGACTTATTGGCACATTCTGAAAAACTGATGAAGAAACTTCAAAATCTAAGTAGCTGTTAGAATTGTTTGTATTGAATCTTGATCGATATTTGATTTTTTTCCACTTTCCGTTTTTCTTTTTGTATTGGAGCATAAATTTTTGAGACAAAATTCAATTGCAGTTAATCCTAGCTTATCTGAAAATATTTTATTTACATTTAGAAATTGTCAGCAGTATTCTTCCTGTAACCCCCTCAACTGGGTTCCAACTTAGAATGTTCTTTCCCAAAGATCAAGACAAGGTACAGAAGTGTTCAAGCACGATCATGTAGGCAAATGTTTACTAAATTAGTATCTAAAAAAGTCCTTTAAAATTGAGATGGTACTATTCTATAAAATAGAAGTGTGCCAGTTGGTTTGAATAAATAATTGTACATTCACAACTTTGAATATTATGTGTCCATTTCCAACATTGAATTGAAACCAACTCCAACAAATTGGAGTGATTTGAAATTTCACAGTCTTTTGCTGAGTGAAAATAATACACAAAGATATTTGACCTTTATTTTGAGCATATTTTTATAAATAAAGTAAAATATCTATTTATGGATATCTGACTATAAGAACATAGAGAATACAAATCTTAACCATCAGATGATTTATACAAATTAGCTAGTGCTTTGGGTTAAGATTGCGGTGAGGGAAAAACATGGAGGATGGAATGAAGGGAAGAACAAAGGAAGAGAAGACAACTATGTAAAAGAAGGTAGCACCAAAATTAATTGAATGTATGATCCGGTTCATGTAATCCTGTGTGTGTTTATAAGTATATATATATATATATATATATATATATATATATATATATATATATATATATATATATGTGTGTGTGTGTGTGTGTGTGTGTATAAGAAATAGAGGTACAAAAGGTATAGTTGAGTCTATATTTATTGAGTAGTTAAAAAAGTGTGAGATATTAGATGTTTAACAGTGGTTGTCTCAGTTTTATTGGAATGGAAATGTGAGGTGACATTTTGTATTGTCTTCACATAATTTTATTTGTCCTATTTCAATCAAGAGAATTAAATATATTCTTTCATTCATAGATTCATGTGTACATCTTTCTTACTATTGAAAGAGTAGCTGGAAATGATTTTTAAGCATTGTTTTCATGAATAGAATATAAAAAATAGAACACAATTCATTCTCAGTTAATGTGATTTTTCTGAAATCAAAGGAAATCTTATTTATATCCTAAAGAACACATTATTATATGAATAGTTTCGGTAGAATCACCTGAAATTTTTTCATTTGTTTGATAGTTTTTTTTTTTTTTCAGTTGGATGTACTTTTCAAAGAAACTAATTGGTAACATATCCTTTACCAAGCTTTGAAATGTTCATCAAACGGAAGAACATGAAAATGAGTCATAAAATATTAGTTTTATATTATTGAATGCTCTCTAAGTATCTCTGTGTTCACTTCTTTGCTGGAAGCATGTTTTTCTCTTTACATAGTCATTAATTTTCACAAGTATAAATTTAAAACATCTCAAAATTATTTTCCTTTTGGTACTCTACACTCCTCACCAGCAGGGTAGCCTAATTTGATGATGCTGGAGAAGAAACTGAATTAATTAGTTTTGGGATAAATACTATAACAATGTGGTTAGTTGTTGATATATAAATAAAACCTCAGATAACTGCAATGAAAATGAAAATATCTTCTATCTATAATGTCATTCTTTCTATGAACAGTTATTTCAGACCTGTGGATATCACACCAAGATAAATATGCTGTGGCTAATGTCAACCAAAAATAAAAAGCATATAGGGAATAATTTTCTTACAAATTAGAGCATAAAAAGCCATTTGATATTCATAGCATCCAAGTTTTAATAATTAAAAAATTACTTTACATTTTATAAGAGTTTTCTAGAATATTCTATTTAACATATATGCATACTAATTTCTAAAAATGATGTAGTGCATTAAAATAAAATCTTTAAACAAAAGAAAATTAAAAATAAAATTATTCAGGAATTCCAGATATGCTATATTAACTTACTTTTCATCTTTACTCTGTGTATGCTATTATAAAACCAGTTTCCATGAGGATATTCTTCATCTATTTTTATCAACTTGTAAGAAATTTTTTTTCAAAATTAATATGATTCTTTTTGTTTAAATTTTTTATTCTTTTTAATTTATACATGACAGTAGAATGTACTTTGACATATCATACTTATATGGAGTATAACTTTCCATTTTTGTGTTTGTTCATGATGTGGAGCTCACACTGGCCATATATTTATACATAAATGTAGGAGAGTTATCTCTGATTCAGTCTATTGTCTTTCCTATTCCCATTCTCTCTCCTTTCCCTTCATTCTCCTTTGTCTAATACAGTGAACTTCTATCCCCCACCCCACCTCCTGCTTCTTGTGTGTTAGCATTCAAATATCAGAGATAACATTTGGCACTTGCTTTTGGGGATTGGTTTATTTCACTTAGCACGATAGTTTCCAGTTCCATCCATTAACTGGCAAGTGCCATAATTTCATTCTTCTTTTGTCTGAGTAATATTCCATGATTTATATGTACTACATTTTCTTTATCCATTCATCTGTTCAAGGGCACTTAAATTAGTTCCATAGCTTACCTATTGTGAATTGAGTTGCTATAAAAATTGATGTGGCCATATCACTATAGTATACTGATTTTAAATTATTATTATTTTTTAATTTTAGAGTTACCAACAGTAACTTTTCTGAACAATAAAATATATGCAGTGCTTTGTGCGTGGTTCTGTATTAGAAGAGAATCATAAGTACAGGTACACAAGGTAGTCCTAGAAAATAAACCTATGCATCACTAATAAAAAGTGAATGTACAACCAGCCTCCATGGCAGGGAGAAGACTCCCCCACTCTTCTCTTCCAGTGCTTGTTGTTGAGGAGGAAAAGCTTCTAGGTGAAGCAGAATGATTAGGAGCACCTTAATCAAAGAATATATTGGTAAAACCTGTTAACATTAACTCAATGGGAAGGCTCTTTGGCAGGTTTATAATCCAATGCCATCTCATTTTTTTTCTCTGATAAATGGGAACAAATAACGTCTACCTAACAGGGTTGTTGACATTATTAAACAATATTAATGCATCTACACATTAACATATTATTTTTCCCATCTTAACCAAGCCTTTATACTTTACCTCCACTTCTACAAACTTTCCTATTCCTCTATAACTCTTTATAGCAAAACCCTTTAAAAAAGATTTCTGTATTTGGTATTTTTAATCCTCCTCCTCCTCCTCCATCTTCTTCTTCGTCTTCTTCTTTTTTGTAAACTCATTCTAATAAGGCTGCACCTCCTCACAGAAACTGCTCTTACCATATCTGTAATCATGACCCCATTGTTAAATCCAGTAGTCAATTCTTTGGATAAATGCATGGGTAAAATTCTCAGAAATGTCTCTCTCTCTCCTATCTTTTGCTTGTTCCTTTGCATCTCCCCAGTTTCTTCATTTTGAAATGCCTCCAAACTCTGTTCTTATACCTTTACTTACTCAGCTACACTGTTGATGGCCATATCCAGTGACATGCTTTTAAATATAGTTTATTCTCTAATAATTTCCGTATTTTCCTTCTATCCAATACTCCCTGAACTCTCTAGACTTGTATACCCAGAGTTTTATGGATATTTCTAATTGAGTATCTAACATATACCTTAAAATTAACCAGACCACAATTAAACTCCCAAGGTCCCTTCTTACACCTTCTGTACCCAGAGTTCTCCCCGTCTCAGTTAATGATTACACTATTCTTCCAACAACTCAGACCTGAAAACTTGAAGTCAACTTTGATACATCTCATTGGAAGTCATTTTGGCTCCAACTTAAGTCAGAGCCAAAATAGACTTATTATGACTTCCATTGCTACTGCTGATACATACCACCCTCTTTTTGTCTTGGATTATTTCTATAACTTCCTAAATGTTTTTTTTCCTGTTCCAATTCTTGTCCCCTTAAGTTTCTTTTCAATGCATAAGTATAGAAATTTAATAATAACTACATCAGATCATGCCCTTGATCTACTCTGATTTCTGCAATGATTATATTGTACTCAAAGTAAAATGGAACATCCTTGAAAATAGTAGTCTTCAAATCCCATATGAACTGGCATTACTTTTTGCACTTCTTTTCCCCTGTTCCCCTTTCTCATATGTCTCCAGCTGCCCTGGCTTCCCTCCTGTTTATGGAAAATCTCTGGCACATTCCTGCCTTAAGATCTTTGTCCTCCTGCTTCCATTCCCTAGAATGATTTTCCTCCACATATCGGCATAACTTGCTCTTTTCTCTTTCGTGTCTTTATTTGCTGCATGCACTCTTTAAAACTGCCAGTTTCGCCACTCCTTCTGGTTTGATTTATTTTAACTGCACCCATCACCTTCTTAGATATTGCACCATTTACTTCTCCAACTAGAACTTAAGCTCCTTTATGGTAAAGGATTCTGCTGTGCTCGTTCACGGCTGTATTCTCAAAATAGTGTTTGACACTGAATAAGAGATCAATAAATATTTGTCTATGGAATGAATGAATAAATAGGAAAGCAGTTTGTTTAATATAAAGCACTATAAAAACAGAGGTTATCATGGTTATTTCTGGTATTATAGGAACCATTATTAAAGTAACCAAGCATCCCACTAACTAAAGGAGCAAGACTATAACTGTCCTTACCTATTACCTTTTTAATGTTGCCATTTGAATACAAACATTTTGAGAGCAAAGATTATAAGAATCAGGCCTAGTCTATGTCGAATGATAATGTAGTTCAATTTAGTTTTTAACCATCTTGTCTCATTGAGAAGGAACACATCAACAAGAAACTCTAGAAAATTGAAACCATGATTATGAATCAAAATTCAGACTTACCTCAGGTTTTGAGGAAGATATGGGTGAGTTTACTTAAAAATGTGTCTTATATTGCAACTTTTTGAAAACTAAGCTTTCTTGACAAGAAAAAGCACTGGATATGACAGAGAATTTATGTAGTAATAATGGTGAGGGAGGATGGGGATGCTCAGAAACAACATTCTCATACTCATTGACTTGTCTCTCATCACTGTTTCATGATTCTAAACTCATTTTTATCAGATAATATGTGCAGAATTTTAAATACTTCAGATTACTGCATGGATAAAATTTGAGAGACAGGCATCCAGTATATCTTATATGTATTTTTGAAAGCCCTAAACAGTCCTGGAAGAAACTAGCCATGCCACAATATTCTGAAATACAGTCTGATAAAATCACTGTTTGAAGAGTGGAGCTTGGAAAAAAAAAAAAAAAGATCCACAGTATTTTCTTCTTTCCTACTGTAACCACAGCAACCTCAATTGTGACTCCCTATTTGATGCCTTCCATCAACCACTTAAGCTTTTCATGGGGAAAATAAGACATGATAGCATCCTTCTCTCCCTCTCTGCTGTTAGTGCCTGAGTTCTGCATTCATGTGTTTCCAGAGCTGGGAATACACCAACACTGCCTTCTCACCATTCTCCCTGAGCCTGTTTTTCCTAAAACAAGAGTGTGAGCTTTCTTTTTCTTCCCTTAAGTCTCCCAATAGCTCCTACATGTTCCAATATCTCCTAAAACACACACACACACACACACACACACACACACATACACACACATCAGAGTGGATCCCAAAGCCTTCCACAATTCTACTTTTGCAACCTGAAAGGGGTGTGGATGAGGATGGTAATGATGACAGCATCTATCATTTCCTGAACACCTTCTTTAGACACTACAAAGATATTTTAGATGCCTGTTTCCTTTTAGGTTTCACAGAAACCCTACAAGGTAATTATTATTCTCCCCCTTTAACAGATGACACTCAGATATGTTAATTAGCATGTTCAAAGTCACCTTGCTACTTAGTGGTAGGTAAGTGCTATAAGACATGGCTTGTCTGACTTCAAAGCTCATGTTTTCCCTCTGTGATTGTAACTTACAGCTTAGCCAGATGAGTCTTCTTAAAGTTCCCCAGATGCCTCTCAAGGTATCTATGTCCCGATGCATTTGTGTGGTTTGCTCCCCCTGTCTGAAACACTGTCTCCTCTTGATGGCTTGGAAAGTCATTATTCACCCATCAAACAACTAAAGCACACGATTGTCTCTGAAGCCCTGGCTGCTTTCCTTCATGCCTGGAGCCATTTAGGTAATCAACTCCCTCCACTGCCTTCAGTGAATCCTGTGTATAACTCTATTACAACACCTAAATTATCACATTAATGATTAAGGTTTGCATATTTGACTCAGTTTTTGGACTCTAATTTCCCTTAGGACAAAGTGTCATGAATTATTCTTTTAAACATTTTAGGTACTTCATAAAAGTAATTTTAAGTAATTCCAAAACATTATAATCCAAGTATAAGAAAGATACTTTGGAAACAGTTGCAGTTTGCATGTTTCCTACATTGCACCACCTGCTGTTGAGAGATATTTATATATTCTTCATCATGAAAACTCTATTCAATGAAAGAAGAAAGGACATCTCTGAATCTCAGGGCTCTATGGAAATGGTAGCATTACCAAAGCTGATTCTTTTCTTTTAGATTGTCATCTACCTGCTTTTGCTCATGAGGCTAATGAAAGGCCTCACATCTATTGGTCCCCCTTGTGGTACTTGAGACTCACAGGTCTAGTTTCACTGGGGTAAAAAAAGCAATGGCACCATTTTGGTTAGCATAGAAATTTCTACATAGATTAGGAGAATGAACAACCATTAATGAAGGCAGCGTGTTGTTCAAAGAAGTGATTTTTTTTGGATAGTGAAAGGAGAAATCCTGTTAAATATCAATGTCAATTAGCATGTTCAAAGTCACCTTGCTACTTAGTGGTAGGTCAGTGCTATAACACATGGCTTGTCTGACTTCAAAGCTCATATTTTCCCTCTGTGATCATAACTTACAGCTTAGCCAGATGAATCTTCTTAAAGTTCCCCAGATATCTATGTCCTGATTCCTTTGTTATATTCTACCATCTACTCCTCGACTGAAAGTTCTGTGCTCTCAGGAGCACATCTCACTTGGTCTAGCGTACATTAAACATCTATTTCCAATGTCTTTTTTTTTTTTTATCAAGAGGAACCTCCAGTTTCTCAATGTCTCAAGGCAGAGACACAAGACATTGTCCTGCTTCTGTTATTTGGAATAGGAAAGGAATAGTAAATGTTGTTAAGAAGGCCAATTGTATGTTTAGTAAACTTTAGACCATGATCTATCTGTACTTTTTGCATCCTAGGTTAAAAAATTAACTCTACCCAGTAGTGGGATTGCTGAATCAGATATTAGTTACAGTTACAATATCTTACATTCCAGTTTGAGGACTTTCGGTACTGATTCCTGTACAGCATACTAGCATACTAGTTTATATTCCCACCAACATTGTATAAAGAACTTAGCTCTTGTCTTTTTGATAATAGACATTCCAGTTGGAGTGAGGTGATATCTCATTGTGGTTTTGATCTGTATTTCCCTAAGGATTAATGATGTTAAGCTTCACTTCCAAAGGAAATGAAGTCAAGGAGACTTTTATATTCTCAAGTTTACTGTAGCACAATTTATAATAGCTGAGAAAGGAAAACCCTAAACATCCATCAGCACATGAATTAATACAGAAAATGTGGCACATATACCCAATGGATACTATTAAGCCATAAAAGGATAAAGCACTGTCATTTATGATAATATGGGTGAAACAGAAATTCATTATGTTATGTGAAATAAGAATCAAAGAAAGACAAATACTGCATGATCTTATATATGTAATCCAAAAGATGTTGATTTTATAGAAGTCAAGAGTAGAATAATGGTTACCAGAAGCTGCAGATTTTAGGGAGACGAAGGGATGGGCAAAGATTGGTCCATGGGTACCAAGTGGTAAATAGAAGAAATAAATTCTGGTGTTCTGTTGCATAGTAGGATGACAATAGATAAAGAGAATGCATTGTATATTTTTAAAAGCTAGAAGAAAGAGTTTTGAGTATTTTCACCACAAAGAAGTGATAAATATTTAAGGAGATAAATATAACTACCCTGATTTAACACTGTAAAACTCATACATGTATCAAAACATCACATGATACCTCATAAATATGTATATCTTATGTATCAATTTAAAAGTTGATTTAAAAGAGAATAAACAGTAAATTTTATTCTACAGTTGCTGGGCAAAGGATAAAATATTTACTGCAGAAAATGAATATCATGCTCCAATTCCTGCTGTATTCAAGAAAAAAAGGAAAACTATTATTTTAAATTTAGTATTTTTTCAAACTATTGAGGATTATCTATACATGCACGAATTTAAGAAATATATATATTCACACATATATACACATTTGTAAAATATATAAAAGTTTATAAATACCTACTATAAATCTGGTACAATATCAGCCCCTGTAATTACTAAAATAAATGGAATTAATCTTTTCCTAAAAATATTGAATTCTTGTTGTTGAAACAGACATTCATATAGGTAATTATAATACAATGTACAGACTGCTGGATTATAGTATCTCATTACAGGGCAGATCAGTGCTTCTTGAATCATCTTAAACAACATAAACTATCTTACATTCCAGTTTGAAACCCATGAATCACATACATACCTATTGTCTAATGGAACTGAGGTCTCCTGTGATGGAGACCCTAAATACTCTGCTAAACCTACTTCTTAAGGAATTGTTTGGATATTCCATGTTTTTGTTATATCAATATATTATTCACAATAATCCTTCCTTGCTCTGAATTAATTACAGACAGTCATTAGATATTATCAGTACATATATATGTGTGTCATGTGTATGTGAACGTAAACGTATGTGATTTTTGATAACTAGATTTTAAAGAATCCAAAAAAATAAGAATCTATGACTTGGGTTTGTTCTAAATTTAGTCTATGTTCTGTCCCACTAGATAACAGGGATAACTATAGATAAAATTGCTCTACAAAGTATTCTGAAAGTGAAAAACAAAAGAAAGTAGAAATGATAAGGGAAGGAAAAGTTAGAAAAGGAAAGGGAAAAGGAGAATGGTACTTGGCTCCAAAGACTGAATGATGTCCATCACAGTTGCCTGTAGTCACAGGTGGCTATTTAAGTTTAAATTTAATAAATTCATTAAATAAAAATTGAGTTCCTCAGCCAAAATATCCACATTCTGAGTCCTTAATATCTATATGTCACTCATAGCTATTGTACTGAAAAATGGACAGCATATCCATTGTCAGAGAAAACTCTATTAGCATTGATCCACATTACACAAGCCAATACTTCTCTTCAGTACTGTGTCCGCAAACTTTGTATAACTTTCAGATATTTTCAAAGCAGAAGACCTTCTAGGCTATTATTTCAAGTAGTGTTATAAAGGAAATGGATATGGAAGTTGAGCTTGTGTCAAATTAATGGTCTATTTGTTGTAACTTTTCCCATCCACCTTTTTTCACAGCGGAGAACCACATTTTAATAAAGTGGACCTGCTACATAGTCGCATACATACCTTTTCAGGCATAGTCCTGTTTTGATTGGAAAAAGAAGACCCAATGGCCACAAGAGAATTGCTTGTCAATATTTATCATTTATAATCACCAATTATTTATGAGGGATTTGGTTGTACAGAATTTAATACATCTCAAATCTGAAGTAAGATTGATGGATTTTTTTTACATACATACGAAGTTTAATATTCATTTCATTAACATGAGTTACTATGAATACTTAACCCATAAAGAATAATCTGTAAACAAATGGGAGGCAGAAAGTTGCAAGTCTATTTCAGGTGCCAATATGGTTGTGATTGTATAAAAGAAAGATTAAACCTTATGAGAATCTTGAATAATAATATGCATTTAGATAGAAATTCACTAAATCACTATTTTTATTTTATGATATACTCAAAGCTAATACCATGTCTGATAGACTCTATAGAAATCAAAACAGTTAAAAGAGGTTGTTGTATTGATAAGAATGAGCTCAAACTTGGATGATAGCAAATGTCAAAATACTCCCAAAGGATTCTAATCTTGAGAAAATAAGAAGATTTAGATATATGTTAATGAAGTCTCCTTTTTATCCAGGGAGTTGTTATAGACCAACTTAAAGCAAAACAAACTTTAATCCTAACTTATTTAGATGAGTGTTATTTCAAGGATCACCAGTAAATAAGTGACAAAAGAGTTGAGTGTTCTTTCATTGTGAAAGAGAGAAAATAAATTAAAATATAGTATTTTGAAACACTGAATCTGAATGTTAAGAATATGATCCTACTTGCAGTTATAGTTCTGAAATGTGAGGTAGTTAATAAGGTCATCCTAAATCAAATACAGCTTTTAATGTTGAATGTAACTCTTGTAACTTATAAGTACAATATTATGTGTTAGACAAACTAAAAGGGTAAGCTTGTATACTTTAAGTGCTCAGGCTGACTATCTAGATGTTTTAAAGCAACTTTTACCTTGTATTACAGTTCAATGATTTTTATTAAAAAATAATACAGTCTACAGTAAATTTTAAGAGTCATAATAGGTATTCTTTGGGGGCATTATGCAATTTTACTCTGAAGCATTCTGAAGTTTCTGAAGTATTCACTATAATCTAGTCTTCTAAACTTACTCCCTTTCTCTGAATTAGAAATAATGGTGGACTTATTTTTCTTTCTTCCTCTATCTCCTCTTCTTCTCTGTTTTCTTCCTTTCTTTTCATGAAGAATTAGTGAACACCAACTCTGTGCCCAAACTGTGGTAGATGAAAGATCACTGGCTATAAATGAAAAAAAGGTGTTCTTAACCTTCTTTGAACTTAGAATGCACAAAGAGATAAATTAAACACAGATACAATTCTCATGTTAAAGAGGAAAATTAATATCACACTAATTCAATTTATACCTGCCAGAGTAATCCACTAATATTCTCTAAATTGGTCATTGTTTGCTCCTTTTTTTTTACTTATGTTTTTCTTTATAGTTCCTCAGCAGCCATTGTAAGTAGAGACACTTAGACATAAAAGATTAGGGGATTTGGATAAATTCAAAATCTGTCAATACTAGTACCTCTGATGATTGGATATGTTGCAATATGTGGTCCAAAATATCATTGCCATGTCTTGATAGAGAATGGAAATGGGATCTCATTTGCAATCAAGAGAAAATTCAAGCCAATTTACTTTAAAATAAACAAAAAAGTTAAATTACCTCCCCATAAAGATTCTAGAGGGAGGGTGTACTTCCCCCTAGGCTCTTCTGCTTCTTCTCTTGCTGGCATTCCTCATACAGCTGTTGCTGGCTTCAAAAGAGCACATTACAACCAGAGACGACAGAGACATTTTTAGAAAACTCAGACAATCTGGTAATCCTTGGTAGTATGAATTGGATTGCATGTTTATCCAGAGATTGCAGGGCACAATAACAAAGTAGGGTGGTCCTTAGAAGTAGAAGTACTCTTGACAGAACAAAAAGAAAAAAAAAAAAAAACGGAGGAGATAATAGAAGTGGGGAAGGCAGCCAATATTGATTCCTTTTAGTATACATAACAGTGCATTGAACATCACACACCAATGCAGTATAGTCTAGCCTTGAAGGTGTGGACATAAAGGGCAGTACTTCTACAAAAAACTTGCTCTTCTGGTCCTTATCCTGTAAGAAAAAAAAGAATAGTTATAAATATTATATTATACATATTCTAGGGCATTGTCTGCCATTTGTCTATTTATTTTTTTTATGGTTCCTCAACAGGCATTTTATGCAGAAAAATTCAGTTATAAAATATTAGGAGATTTACGCAAACTGAAAACCAGTTGACGCTAGTGCCTGTAATGATTGAATGCTGTTATATGTGATCCAAAATATCACTGCCATACCTAAATAAAGAATGGAAATTAATATATACATCTGGTGCCTCACTAACAATAAGTAACCATTGTATATCCATTTCCATAGACTCTGATGTTCTTGTTTGGTTATTAAATAACTGTTTGACTTTGATCAATTTTCTGAATCTCTATGTGTTTCAGTTTCTTTTAATCTCAAAAATTTAAGTTTCTGAGAACCTGCTATGTAACTAAAAATGTTGTAGAGCAAATAAATCACATTAACACACATAAAGCCCCATGAATAAATAATAGACTAATAGGAAGTAGTAATATTATAAAATGATGAATAATACAGAAGCTATAACTTGGTTATCAAATATTGGGAAAATATATTTGGCACAGGTCAAATAAAATTGAAGACTACAAGTAGTCAGCAAATTTCCTCTAATATTACTCTTAGAGTATCTGTTTCCCTTAATCTAACTTTTAAAATATTCATTTGGTAGCTGAAGATAAGTAGAGTGGAATTAAACTCAGCACATTTGAAGAGCAAAATATTCTACTCAAGATGCACGAGAGTGATTTTTATCCATATATCAGCAAGAGAAACAGAGGGTCAGTGTTCAGTGATCCAGTAGGGCAGGGAGAGTTGGCTAGTTGAGAACTTGTTCCTAGGTCAGATGCCAAGTAGGTATATTGTGATGTTTGAAAATGTAGTAATTTGTTTTTGATTCACCCAGCCTTATCTTTTCTGGCATTAAAGTGTTATCTTCATTTCCCTGAAGAAGCAACAGGGAAATGAAATGCAACAAATACTGTTTATTGCTAGAGTCCTAGAGAATGGTTTGGGATTTGAAGAGTCACTGATATTCTTAACAACTCTACTGTCTCCACTGAACAAAGGAGGAGAAAGCACGGTGACTGTTATAAACAACAATTATGATTTTAATATAAAATTGCCTTACTGAAGTGGTTTGAGTTCTTTAAAGAGATAACATACATTTTGACTGAATAAATCCATAGAGATAAACCAGAGTTCTAAAAATTATTAAAGAAAGACCTGCAGAAAGACTAATTTCATGTGCCTCAGATGACAGTCTTGGATTAGATGGTTAATGTTTTTAAATTGATCTTTGACTAGAACCCCGAGGCATAAATCCAATTAAAATTTATATGGATGTATGCATGGAAATCAAATAGATTTTTCTCCTGTATTTTATCAGAATCAGAAACCCTTGTGGAATTTAAATTTTTAAAAATGTACGGGGATGAATAGTTTTAGATTTTCCAATTACGAACTGCTTAAAATAATTTTGTAATAATAGCATTGTTTTTTACATTTGCTGAATGCTAGTACATCTGGTTATAAATAATTCAATTATATTTAAAATATTCTACTAAAAATTCATATAAAGATAATATTATATCCAAATCAGTCCCTTTTAAGTTACTTTCTCTCAGTTTATTTTTTTTTCCTGATCAATGACTTACTGTGCTTTTTTACCCCTCTTAAATGTGAATATAACACCATTAATTTGTTGTTAAAGAAATAATTTCTTTAATGGATCAAAATTAAGAAATGGCTCAAAAGTGACCTGTCTGGTCTAAATCAATCCGAAAGCAAATCTCATAAATCAGAGGGAGGTATTCAAACAACAGGTTTCTGTTTTCTCTACCATATATTACCATGCATAAACAAACTTGAAAATAATTTATCCTCTCCTCAATTTATGAGTCCAGATTATATTATCTGAAAAAGAGGCCCTTCCTTCTCTAATTAGATTGGCATATTGCACACTATCTCTCCTTTCACTTTTAGATGGTTCTAAACTTTGAAATTTTTTCCTATAGAAAGCTGACAGTTGCCGACGAATAGTACTCATTCGTTAATTGTGCATTTTCAGTCTGGTACCAAAAGAAGAGCATCCTACCTCCTTCAAAAGGTAGAAGTTGGCTCTCATAAAGCCCTAACCTCCCCCAACTTGACGCCTGCTTTTTCAAGTCAAGAAGGTTCCATTCATCTTTCTTTTTGTATTTTATGCAGTAGACCCTCTGGGAAAATCTGTTGAAATGAAATTATTCATTTATAGAGTTTTTAGAAGGATTCTTAAATATAATTATTTAATTGCCATCCTGAAATTTTGCAACTGGAACAACAACAACAACAAAAATAATAGCAATGAACATGACTTTAACCCAATTTGAAATGTTCCCAACTTTATTTATTTATATTGGGTCTTAGAAAATTTGTAATTTATTTCTTCAAATTTTTTTAAAATTTGTTTTTTAACTGATACAAGACAACATGAGAAAAAATATATATATTACCATGTTTTGATATATGGTTACATAGTATAACGTTTAAATCACATTAAGTGTATTTATCTCCTCAAACATTTATGATTTCTTTGTGGTGAAAGTTTCAAAATCCTTTCTTCTAGGTTTTTGAAGTGTACAGCATGTTTTTGTTGTCTATAGTCATCCTACCACACAACAACACGTCTGAACTTCTCACTCCCAGATAGCAGGAAGTTAGCACCCACTGATGGGTCTCTTCCCACCCCTCTTTAATGGATCAACATGAAGAAATGGCTCAAAAGTGATGCGTCAGGTCTAAATCAATCAGAAAGCAAATCTCATAAACCAGAGTGAGGTTTCCCAGCTTCTGTTAACCATTCTAGTCCCAACTTCTGTAAGATCAACTTTTTAGGTTCTATGTATAAGTGAGACCATGTAGTATTTGTCTTTCTGAGCCTGGTTTGTATCACTTAACAAATTAATAATGGTCTTCAGTTCTATCCATGTTGACACAAATGACAGCATTTTGCCCTTCTTATGGATGAATATTCTGATTGTATGGGCATCACATTTTCATTATCCGTTCATCAGTTGATGGATACTTAGGCTATTTCCATGCCTTGGTTATTGTGAATAGTGCAACAATGAGCATAGGAGTGCAGGTGTCCCTTCAACACACTGACTTCATTTCCTCTAGATAAGAATCCAATAGTGGGATTGCTGGGTGACATGGTAGTTCTATTTTAATTTATTTAGAAATCTCTATCTGGTTTTCCATAATGGTCATATGAATTTATATTCCTACCAAGAGTGTGCAGAAATTCCCTTTTCTGAACATATTTGCCAGCACTTGTTATTTTTAATCTTTTCAATAAGTAGCCATTTGTGCTTGAGCGAGGTGATATCACATTGTGGTTTTGGTTTGTGTTTTTCTAATGATTAGTGATATTGAATATGTTTTCATGTACCCTTTGGTCATTTGTATGGATTATTTTATTTTCTTGGCTTTTAGGGAATTCTTCAAAATTTCTTGCCCATTCCAATGTCCTGAAGTATTTCCCCTGTTTTCTTTGACAGTTTTATAGTTTCTGATCTTATATTTAAGTCTATAATACATTTTCAGGTTTTTTTGAGGGGTCATAAGGGAGTATTGGTGATTGCACCTAGGGCCTGATGCATGCTAAGCAAAGGCTATGCCACTGAGCTATATCTCCAGTCTTCATTTTGAATTGAGTCATGCGACTGGGTCAATTGGTGAGATACAAGGGTCTAGTTTCATTTTTCTGCTATGGTTACCCAGTTTTCCCAGCCCTATGTATCAAAAGGGCTATCCTTTCTCCAGTACATGTTTTTATACATTTGTTGAAAATCAATTGGCTGTATACAGATAGCTTTATTTCTAGACACTCTCTTCTGTCCCATTCACCTATATGTCTGTTTTATGACAATACCATTCTGTTTTGATTACTTCAACTTTGTAGCCTGTTTTGAAGTCACATAGCACAATGTTCTTTTTTGCCAAAAAATGTTTTTGATTGCTCAGGATTTTTTGTGGTTCTATGTGAACTTTGGATTTTTTTTCTAGTTTTATGAAGAATACTGTTTTTATTTTAATAGGGATTCCATGGAATCTGTAAATTGCTTTCAGTAATATAAAACTATTAACAATACTGATTTTAAAATACATGAAAATGGGTTGTCTTTCCACTTTTTTAAATGTCCTCTTAAATTTCTTTCATTAAATTTTTATAATGTTCATTGTTGAAAATTTTCAACCATCTGGTTAAATTTATTCTAATTTTTATGGCCATTATACATGGGATTGTTTTATTTCTATTTTAGACAGTTCACTGTTGGCACATAGCAATACTACCTATTTTATTTTATTTTATTTGAGCTTGCATACTTTTACTTTACTGAATTCATTTATTATTTCTACTAGTTTTGGTGAGTATTTTAGAGTTTTCTGTACATAAAATCATGTAATGTGCAAAAAGTGACAATTTAACTACTTAGTATCTAGTTCAAATGCCTTTTATTTCTTTCTTTTGTCTGATATTCCAGCTAGGACTTCTAGAACTATATTGAGTAAAAGTTGTAAAAATGGGCCTCCTTATTTTATTCTAGCTCTTAAAAAGCTTTCACTTTTTCCTCATTTCATATAATGTTAACTGTTGAGTTGTTATAAATGACCTGTATTGTGTTGAGGTTCATTTGTTTCAAGAAATGTCTTAATGTCCTTTAGATTTATTTGTTGAACATTCATTCTTCAAATATGAATTGTTTAATTTTCATTTATTTGTAAAATTTCCAAAGTTGTTCTTGTCCTTGATTTCTAGTTTTATTGTAGTGTGGCTAGAAAAGATACTCAATACAATTCAGTTTTTGTTCAGGCTTGTTTTGTAGCTTGATATATAATCTTTCCTGAAAAATATTCCATGTGCTGGGGAGAAAAATATCACATATTGGATGGAATGTTCTGGAGATGTCTATCAGGGTCACATGGTCTAGGGTGCAATTTGACTGTAATTTCTTTGTAGATTCTCTATCTGAATGATCTGTCCATTGCTGAAAGGGCAGAGGTGTTAAAATTCCAAACTATTATTGTATTGGAGTTTATCTCTCCCTTTTGGTCTATTATTATTTCCTTTATATATTTGGACTCTCTGATATTTGGTTGTATATACTTTATAATTGCAACACCCACTTGCTGATTGACCCCTTATTCACTATATAATTATCACCCTTGTGTCTCTTAAGTGCTTTTGATTTAAAGCCTCTTAGATATCTAAGTATGAAAACTTCTGCTTGCATGGAATATCTTATTCTCTTCCTTCAATTTCAGTCTACCTGTATCCTTAGAGGTGAAAGAAATTTCTTGTAAACACCATATTATTTGGTCTGGGATTTTTTTAAAAAAACCTATTCAGTCACCCATGTCTTTTTTAAATTTGTTTTAATTAGTTACACATGACAGTACAATGATCTTGACATATCATACATTTGAATCAGATGGGGTATAATTTCTCATTTTTCTGAGTGTACAGGTTTCAGAATCACATTGGTCATGCAGTTCACGTATATACATACAGCAATAATAATTTAATTCACTTACATTTAAGGTAAGTATTGATAGGCAAGTTATTATTACAACCATATTATAACTTGTTTACTAGTTTTGTGTAATTTTCTTTTCTCTTACAATATTCCTTTGTGGTTAAGTAATTTATTTTAATTATATATTTTGATTCCTTGGTTTGCATTTTATAGATTTTTGCTTTCTGGTTACCTTGAGGCTTACAAAAACATCTTTTGATTATAGCAGGTAGTTTGAAATATAGGAACCTATCACAATTGTAAAGGTAAGAACAGAAACAAAGAACAAGTGAAAATAAACTAAAATTTCTCCACTTATACTTCATATCCCTCACATTTTGAACATTATTTAGGGGGTAGGTACTAGGGATTGAACCCAGGAATGCTTAAACACCAAGCTACATCACCAGCCCATTTTATTTGAGACGGGATCTCCAATTTGCTTGGAATCTTGCTAAGTTGCCTAAGCTGGCTTTGAACTTGAGATCCTCCTGTCTCAGCCTCTGAGCCACTGGAATTACAGACATATTCCACTGCACCCAGCCTGCATTCAAAATTTTTGATATACAATTTTTGAATTTTTATATTGCATATCTTTTATCATATTAATGTAGTAATTATTATTTAGTCTTCCTTCTGCAGATATGGTTCATGCACCCTACTTACAGCATTAGAGATTCTAAATTTGTATAATTATTCTCATGAGTGAGTTTTATACCATATGATGTTTTCTCCTTATTCCTTAACATCTCGTTCTTTCAGTGTGAAGAGCTTCCTTTAAAGCAGGTCTTTTATAACAGGTCTGGTGGAGGTACAGTCTCTCAGCATTTATTTGTCCAGGAAAGATTTTTTAATCCCACCATCATTTCTAAAGAATAGTGTTTCTGGGTGTAGTATTCTCAATTTACCTTTGTTGGTTTTGCTTCAGCTTTGTGGAAATCTCATGCCCTTCTTGTATTCTCTCATAGGGTATAAAGTTGAGAAGTCTGCCTCCAGGCAAACTGAGATCCTCCTAAGTATTGTTTCTTTTCTGTTGAAGCCTTGAGAATATTCTCTTTATCTTTCACCTTTGAGAGGTTGATTATAAGATGTCTTGGAGTAGACTTGGTTGACTTAAATCTGATTTTCCTGTACTTGAATATTTAAACCCTTCCCCTGGTTTTGGAGGTTTTCTGTTATTAATTAAAAAAAAACCACAAGATTTCTATTCTTAGCATTCTTAAGTCTTTTGTGAACCCCAATAATCCAAATACTTGAACTTGTATGCTGGTCCCCAGTTTCTATCACTTTACTTCATTCCTCTTCATTCATTTTTTTTCTTTTTCTCCTCCAAATGTGCATTTTCAAATATGCTGTCTTCAATCTCACTGATTCTTTATTCTGTTGGATCTATCCTGCTTATGATGCCTTCTGTCATGTTCTTGATTTTGTTGAGTATATTTTTCAGCCCAAGAATTTCTGTTTGATCTCTTTAATTTTTTGTATCTCTTTGTTAAGTTTCTCTGCTAGAGGATTGAATCATTTCTTTGTGTTTTCTTTAAACTCATTGACTTTTCTTAAAACTAGTGTTTTGACTTCTCTGAGAATTCTTCCATACTTATTGATATCTGTTCAGTTTCTGGCACCTTATTTTAACTATTAGGTGATGTCATGGTTTCCTTAAAGCTCTTAAAGCTTGTTGGTATGTGACAACTTCTGGATATTGAGAACTAGGTATTTATTTCTTTCTTCCACATCCAGCTTTGTTTGTGCTTGTATTTCTAGAAATTCTAAGCAGACTGCTTAATTTTTCTTATTCTGTGGTTATTTTCACTGCTTTAATATTGGATGGTGCCCATGTTTCCTAGAAGTCTACTATTGTACATTGTCGCTGTTAGTAGTATACTGTTGATGTATTGTTCAGAAAGAACCAAGAAAGTACTTCATAAGAATAGATTGACATCTAAGCCTTCCCTTGTTTCCAGTGCAGGCCAAGATGCCTTATCCCCAGGTGTACTGTAGCTCTCATCCCGGGTTACAATCTTGCTCCCATCTTTGGAAGTAGAATGGAGGCGTGTGTAGTTGATGTAGTTACTGCCTGGCCTGTGATCAAGCACTTTAGGATTATGCCTGACACTGGGAAAAATCACCAGCAATAGCCTAGTACCTAGTTCCCATGTCATAACTATGGTGAATAATGCTGATAAGCTGTGCCATACCAAGCCTATAGTCTTCCAAAACCAGCATAACTATGGGATAGAAACAAGGTCTTCCTTGTTATAGGCTGTCTACTGCTGAGGTAAACTTATGGACCACCACTGCTATAACAAGCCTCTGGAGATTCTAGCTTCAATAGAAGTCTTATTACTAGGGCAGGATATGTTTCTTTAGCATTGGAGTTGTTTCAGATTCTTCATCTAGAGGTAGGCCTAATAGAGGGATATTAGAATTTTCCTAGTGTTAGGTTTCACCAGCCCACCATTAAGTTCCCTGACAAAGTCTTATGCATATTATTTTTGTCCTATCCATAGTGAATGGGGTATGCTTCACCATATGCTTCTCCAGGTTCAGGTAGTATTGGTGAAGCCAGACTCTTGGCCACCTAAGCTGACTCTAAGATGGATCATGCCTGAATCTAAAAGCTGAAGGACAGGCATTGTCTCAAGTATGCACTGAGGCTCATGCTACAACTGGTGGTAATATAGGCTGAAAAACAAGTCTATCCCATGGGGTTTTAGGTCTCTGCCTGATCCTAGGACAGTTTTAGAGTCTATCTGTGAGCACTTGCCTTGTGAGAGCTGTGCCTCTCAACTTTTGGGGATAGGTAGTAGAGAGAAGTGAAGAGACTCCCTTGGCCACAAAGGCTGATGCTATATGGTTGTCCCTGAGTCTCACAGCTACTAAGGCCCACACAGTCTCAGAAAGAGGTTGGGTATTCCTTGTGCTCACTCCAAGGCTGGAAATAATGCAGGTGAAAACTTCTGACTGTCCTATCAGTACACAGGTCTCTGCCAGATGATGTGGCCAGCCTAGAAGTTCAGTTTGTGAGCTCTAGCCTGCATTAAGGGTCCTTCACATTAGTATATGGAATGCTGTGTCTCACTGTGGCTGGCAAGGTACTGGGATCCAAGACAAAGCTCTGTGCTAGCTATAGCGCACCACTACTCAGGAGTAGAGTCTTGCTCCCAGCTCTGCAATCTGAGGTTGAGGGAGGGGTAGTGGGGGCAGTTAGTTGTCTGGTCTACAGAAGTTCCAGCAACTCAGTCTGCAGTTATTGGTCCTGTTGTGGGGGTTCCTGGGCCTTTGACCGGCCATGGGTTTCAACTTGGTAAGCCTAGAATTGGGTTGCAAGTCTAAGTCCTGGACTTACTTCTCTCTCCCTTCACAAAGAGGAACATCTTTCTTCACACAGGGCTGCTTGGAGTTGGGTGAGGGGTGATACAGAGAGCTCTATCCTTCCTGACTTCTTCAGTAGGTTTTTGTTGTTGTTGTTGTTGTTGTTATGGAGAAAGCAGGCCACTATGGTGTCTTATCTGATTCCTTTTGTTCTTGTGACATTAGTTTGGTGTTCAGCTTGTGTCTATGTGTAAAAGATCACCAGAGGACTTTTCTCAGCAGTCACCATGCTCTGCCTCTTACACATAAGTAAGGTTGTTAATTTACATATATTGGTTGTGTTGAAGGTAGATGAAGGTTTTTGCCTAGCATCCCTGTCACCATTAATGTGCATTTGTCATCTGGCTGGCTATGCTTTCAGAGGTCTTTTGTCATTTGAGTGAGAGGTTTCAACTATGAAGTAACTATAAGATATGTCTTCTTTAATTTCATTAGTTTTATTATACCTGATGCAACATTTTAATATTTACTACATAAAAACAATCTAAAGTTGAACATCAGTCATAAGGGTCATGTGTTGTGTGGTTTGTGGGTCCCTGTCTTTCCCTGGTAAACTTCATTTATTAACTCCCAGAGCAATTGATAGTAGAATATAGATTGATTGCTTGTCTCAAGTTTCTTCTTCAACTTATCTTCTACATTGATGACAGGCTTATTATTAAGATATACATCTTCTTATGTTTTGACATAGATAGAACTTGAATTAAATTCGAAAAAGTAGAATTCAGAGAATTGTCCAGATTATATAGGACATTTTGCATCAGGTTAAAAAAATGAGAGATCCCATGTAGATAAGAGAAGGAATTCAAAAATTTTAAAACAGGAAAGAAAAATGAAAAAAAAATTGAACCATGAAGATCATTCTGGGTGGCTAAGAAAAAAAGTAAAAATTCATAAAGTGTGAACTGGAAGTAAACTCACTTTGCTCTTTGTTCTATTACTGAAAGGCTGCTACAAACAGGGTACAAATTTAATTTCCATTTGGTTATCTATAAAACAGTTATGGTCTACTACCTTACAAAAGCAGATATATGGGTTTAAGTGACATAAAAATAATACCTTCAAAGAAAGGAAAAATAACAAGCCATGTTGAGAGTACAAAGAGCTCAATCTATTAATATTATTATGTAAATATATACACAGGTGGTGGTTTTCAACATTACAGCTTTCAGAAAAAAATTAGAATTAAAAATAATGAAAATAAAAAAATGTCCATATTCGTATTCTGATTAAGACATGTGATGTTTAACAGGCATAACCTATTGCTTTGTTGATAGTGATGGGCAAAATGAAAGTTATAGAGTTTATATGAGGGTATAATAGAAAATAACCAAGATAATGAAACATCAACAGTACAGCTTTATAATTGCCATTCAATTATCAATCCCATCAGTTTAATTTAAAGTGATACACAATACAATCACAAAACCAATTCAGGGTTACCATGGAAAATTCAAACACATGGAGAAAGCCAGCTGCAAGTCACCATTCCAAACATTCAATGATTAACTAAATTTGCTTAAGTTAAAGAACCAACTACTGTATTACACAGACAATTAATAACTACCACAAAATAGCCAAGTGTTTTGACACCATCCTCAATGTCAGTAAATACTTTGATGGCACATCCATATCTATCACAGAGTCACCAGAATGAAAGTGAGTTTTGATATATAGTGTAAATAGAAGTTACAATCAAAAAGTATCAACTTATTATATTTTAAAGATACTTTATGCATAGGTTTATACACAAATGAAGACGTTTCTAATTCTCTTACTGGCAATGAATACCTTTTTAAAAAACAAACACATGGCTAAAGCTAAATAACAGCTGTACTTCAAATTTCATGATCAGGTCAATGTACCAAATTTCTTTTCATCTACATAATTTTTAAAGGTTTGTTTTTCTTAAAGGTGACAGCCTAGGTGTGATCAAGAATTCTCTTCATGCTCTAGACTATGTGGTGTGTGTGTGTGTGTGTGTGTGTGTGTGTGTGTGTGTTTGTGTGTGTGTGTATGTGTGTGTATGTGTGTGCATGTGGACCTCAAGAAACAGAAGAGCATCATTAGCACAGAAATATCTTGAAGTTGGGGAGTTCTATCTGTCTGAATCATTGTTAGTTCCTAAGGCAGACATAGAATAGATTCATACAAGATATTTGTTGAATAAATGAAAATAGAATAACATGTCATATCAAAGAAATATATTTCTGGAGTAAGCAGTTCTGATGGTTCCTCCTAGGGTTGGACCTTAACCATGCTAAAAATAATGTAAAAAGGAAAATTACATTGATCTTTTAACTGTTTACTTTGCTTTTTAATTGTCACATAAAATTGTGCCTATATATGTAATACAGTGTGATAATTCAATACATGAATACAATGACCAAATTAAGGTAGTTAGCATTTCCATTTCCTTGTCATTTCTTTGTTATTTATCCTAGTTATTTATAAAATATATGATAGGTTATTGTGTACTAAAGTCATTCTACTCTGGTATCAATGTTAGAGCTTGTTCCTCTTGTCAAACTATATTTTGGTATCTGCTATACAATCCCTTATATCCTCCTTTCTAATACCCTTCTCAAACTCTAGTCATCATTACTCTTTGAGGTCAACTTTTTTTAGCTTCCACATTTGAGTGAGAACATGTGGTCTTTGTATTTTTGTTTCTGGCTTATTTCACTTAAATAAAATCCTCCAGTATTATATATGTTGAAGCAAATGACAGGATTTCATTCTTATTTAGGGCCAAATGATATTCTATAGTATGTATATTCCACATTTTCTTTATCCATTTATCTACTGGTGGATAATATTTATTTTATAATATTTATTTATTTATATGTATTTATATTCTGTATTTGTTCTTTTTAGATATTCCTGATAGTAGAGTGTATTTTGACATACTATACATACATTGAGTATAGCTTATTTTAATTAGAAATCCATTCTAATGGTTGATATGTAGTATTGCTAGTCATGTATTTATATTTGAACATAGGAAAGTTATGTCTAATTCATTCTACTGATTTTCTTATTCCCACCCCCCCTTGCCTTCAGTTCCCTTTATCTAATCCAATGAATCTCTATTCTTTACTGTCCCCCTTATATTGTGTTAGCATCCACATATCAGAGAAAACATTTGGCCTTTTGTTTTTTTGTGACTGGCTTATGTCACTTATAGTCTCAAGATCCATCCATCTACTGGCAATTGCCATAATTTTATTCTTCTTTATGTCTGAATAATATTCCACTCTGTACCTATAACACATTTTCTTTATCTATTCATCTGTTGAAGGACACCTAGGTTGGTTCCATAACTTAGCTATTGTAAATTGAGCTGCTATAAATATTTATGTGGCTGCATCACTGTGGTATGTTGATTTTTAAGTCCTATTGGTATATCCAGAGGCATGGGATAACTGAGTCAAATAGTGGTTCCATTCCAAGTTTTTTGAGGAATCTCCATACTGCTTTCCAGAGTGATTACATCAATTTGTACTCTCACAAAAAAAATGTATGATTGCACCTTTTTCCCCACATCCTCACCAACATTTATTGTTATTTATATTCTTGATAATTGCCATTCTGACTGGAGTAAGATGGAATCTTATAGTTTGTTTGTAATATTTATTTTTTAGGTGTATTTATTTTTATATAGTGCTGAGGATCAAACCCAGGTCCTGCCCATGCTAGGTGAGTGCTCTACCTCTGAGCCACAATCCCAGCCCAGAATCTTATAGTTTTAATTTGTATTTCTCTAATTTCTAGAGATGTTGAATTTTTAAAATATATTTGTTGGCCATTTGTATTTCTTTGGTGAAGTACCTGTTCTGTTTATTTGCTCATTTAATGATAGGGTCCTTTGTTTTTTTTTTTTTTTTTTTTTTTTTTTTTTTTTTTTTTGTGTGTGTGTGTGTGTGTGTGTGTGTGTTTGTTTTTTTTTTTTTTTTTTTTTTTTTTTGGTATGAGTCCTTCCAAGGTCCTGGAGATTAATGCTCTATCTAAGGTGCAGGTGGCAAAGATTTTCTCTCATTCTGTATACTCTTTCTTCATGTTTGTTTCCTTTGCTGTGAAGAAGCTTTTTATTTTGATACTATCCCATTTATTAATTCTTGATTTTACTTCTTGTATTTTAAGAATCTTGTTGAGAAAGTTGATTAACAAACTGACATGATAGAGAGTTGGACCTATTTTCCTTCAAGAAGATATAGGGTTTGGGGTCTAATGTCTAGGTCCTTGATTCACTTTGAGTTGAGTTTTGTGTAAGGTGTGACATAGGGGTTCAATTTCATGCTACTTCATATGGATTTCCAGTTTTCTCAGCACCATTTGTTGAGAGGCTATCTTTTCTGCAATGTATGTTTATGTCATTTTTGTCTAGTATGAGATAATTGTATTTATGTGGGTTTGTCTCTGTGACACTGGTCTTCATGTTGTCTTTGTGCTAATACCATCCTGTTTTTGTTACTATAGGTCTGTAGTATAATTTAAGGTCTGGTATTGTGATGCCTCCTGCCTTACTTTTTTTTCCCCCTAAGGATTGTTTTGACTCTTCTGGGCCTCTTATTTTTCCCAAATGAATTTCATGATTTCTCTTTCTATTTATATAAAGAATGTCATTGAAATTTTAATAGGAATCACATTAAATTTGAATAGCACTTTTGGTAGTATGGCCATTTTGACAATATTAATTCTGCTTATCCAAGAACATGGGAGATTTACCCATCTTCTAAGGTCTTCTTCAATTTCTTTCTTTAGCATTCTGTAGTTTTCATTGTAGAGATCTTTCAAATCTTTTGTTAGATTGGTTCCCAAATATTTTTTGAGGCTATTGTGAATGGGATAGTTTTTCTAATTTATCGTCCAGTTGATTCATCATTGGCATAAAGGAATGGAATTTATTTAGGCAAGTTAATTTTATATCCTGCTACTTTGCTAAATTCATTTATGAGTTCAAGAAGCTTTATGCTGGAGTATTTTCTTCTAAATATAGAATCATGTTGTTTGCAATTATAGATAGTCTGACCTCTTTTTTTCCTATTTGTAACCCCTTAATTTCTTTCATTTGTATAATTGCCCTGGCTAGAATTTCCCAGACTATGTTGAATGTAAGTGGTAAAAGAGAGAATCCCTGTCTTGTTCACATTTTTAGAGGGAATGCTTTCAATTTTTCTCCATTTAAAATGATGTTGGCCTTGGGATTAACATACATAGCTTTTATAATGTTAATATATGTGCCTATTATCCCTAGTTTTTCTAGTGTTTTGAGCATGAATGAATTCTGAATTTTGTCAAATGCCTCTTTTTCAGCATCTGTTAATATAATTAGGTGATTTTTGTCTTTAAGTCTATTGGTGAGATGAATTATGTTTATTGAATTCCATATGTTGAACCAACCTTGCATCATTGGGATAAATCCTATTTGATCATGGTGCATTATCTTGTTAATGGTCGTCAATAGTGTATTATTCAGTGCCGAGGTATTAATAGTAGCTTCTGTTTTTTGTTTTAGCATTGATTTCTAATTTCATTCCATTATGATCTGATAAAATGCAAGGTATTATCTCTATTTTTTGTTCTTACTAAAAGTTGCTTAAGGTATGGTCTACTTTAGAGAAGAATCCATGTGCTGCTAAGAAGAAAGTATATTCAGTCGTTGAAATATTCCCTATATATCTGTTAGGTCTAAATTATTAATTATATTTTTTAGTTCTATAGCTTCTTTATTTAGTTTTTGTTTAGAGAATCTATCCAGTGATGAGAGAGGCCTGTTAAAGTTACCTAGTATTATTGTGTTATAATAGATTTGATTCTTGAAAATGTGAAAGGTTTGTCTGATGTATGTAGATGTCCCATTGTTTGGGACATAAATATTTACAATTATTATGTCTTGTTGATCTGTAATTCCCTTAAGCAGCATGAAATGTCCTTCTTTGTCCCTTCTGATTAACTTTGGCTTAAAGTTCACTCTAATATGAGGATAGAAACTCCTGCTTGTTTATAAGATTCATGGGAATTATGTTTTTCCCATTCTTTTACCTTCCAGCTATTGATATCTTTGACTATGAAGTGAGTCTTTTATAGACAGCATAATGTTGAATACAATATGCCAGTCTATGTCTTTTGATTGATGAGTTTAGGTCAATGTTCATTCAATGTTATTATTAAGTTCATTTAATGTTATTATTAAGATATGATTTTTATTTGCTGACATTTTTTCTGGTTTTTAATTTGAATAAATTTCTCTACTGATTGACTATTCTTCTAGGGTAGTTCCTTCCACTGGTAATTTTCATTTTTATTTTTCATTTATTTTCCATGAAATTGTTTATTGAGTGTATTTTTTAATTCAGACATTCTGGTTGTAAATTCTCTTAAATTTTGTTTGTCATGGGAGGTTTCTATTTCTTCTGAAGCCTAATTCTGTAGTTTATACTATTTTTGTTTGACATCCATTTTCTTTCAAAGCTCCTAGCTTTAAGGATATGTGTTGAAAAATCAACTGAGATCTGGAGTGGTTTACTTCAAAATGTGACAGGTCACTTTTCTCTGGCAGCCTTTAAAATTCTATTCTTATTCTGTATATTAGGCATTTGCATAATAAAAAATGTGCTTTGGTGTGGATTTGTTGTAGTTTTGTATATTTGGGGTGCTGTATGCAGCCTGTATTTGATTTTCCATTTAATTCCAAAGGATTGAGAAATTTTCAGATATTGTTTCATTGAAAAGGATGCACATTCCTTTAGTTTGTACCCACAAGCCTTCATCTATCCTGATAAATCTTGTTAAGTTTATCAGGATTGATAAACATGGTCTTTTCATGTTATCACATATTTCTTGAAAGTTCTATTTATGGTCTCTTAACATCTTTTCTCTATAGTCAACTTTATTTTCCAGATTATATGTTATTTCTTCATTGTATGAAACTCTGTCTTCCAAGTGGTAGTCTACCATGATGCTAGAAATAAGAAAAAAGAAATAGATATGAACATGTATGTGTCCAGTTAAAGTTAGAGTTTTAATAGGAAAGAAGAAGAGATGAGGAATACAAAAGGGTTTGTGGATTCAAGAGACAAATAAGGCAAATGCTTAGGCAATGTAGGATGTGTTTATCAGGCAGGAGAGAAAAAATAGAAGTAAGAGAATTGAAGGAAAAGTGAAAGAGAGAACAACAGAGTTTGGCTGTTAACCAGAAAAATGAAAGAAATAGAAAGAAAGGGAAATAGGATTGTGAAAGAGATAATACAAAATCAATCCAAAATATGCTGACCAAAAGCCTTACCCTCAAAAAACACAGCACGAAAAATAACTACCTTCAAGAAATAAAAAAGCAGAAACAAGTGTGCATGCAGACAAATGCATAAATGCCCATCATGTGTCAATCATTACACATTCAAAAACAAAACAAAAACAAAATTACAGAACAGGCAATGAGAGTATATGCACAGTGTTGGTACCCAAACTATCTTTCCATTTCTCAGCTTCCCTTCTTGGAGGGGTTGTATGGGGAGCTGTGGAAGATGCTTCTGCCTTCACTTTCAGGGCATAGTTGTAGCTGGATTATATGAGATGAGTTTCTAGAAGTGGAGCTCCCAGGGGTAGGGATTAGATCTAGTTTTGCCCTAGTTATTATATTTCATAGGGAGTTATCAGGCATTAATGACTCAATGCACCTCTATGACTACCCCACTACTTTCCCCAGGGCACCACTCATGGGAAAGGGGAGACAGTCCTTTGCCAGTTTTGTTGTTTAGGAATACTACCCTTTCTTGTTTCCTAGGGACTATCTACAAGCACAGAGTTCTGTCACCCCCCCTGTTCAGATTCCCCAGCTGCTGCCTGCTCCTGCGCTGGGCACTGCAGGGTTAAAGGGAATGGGGGAGAGTAGGCTTTCTCTGGCCTCTCAAACCTATATTTCCCCAGGAAAAAATGGTCTCCATACCAGAAATTCTCCATGCCAGAGATTCTCCTGATTTCCTATGTTCAGTTTAGATCTCGAAGCTGGCACCTGCCAGATTCATGTGTTGGACTCATGGATCAAAGTTCCCAGTCTAAATTTGTGTCACTGCTGTATGGAGGTACCAAAATGTCTCCAGCTTAGGCTCCCCATGAAGAAAAGGCAGACCTGGGTGACTTTGTGCACCAGTTTAATGAGCTAAATAGCCTCTGGATGGACCCAAAGCAGGCTGCCCCTTTGATCCTGGGATTCCCATGGCAAGACTTTCCCAGCACTTTTCAGTCTTTTCTGACCTGGTGTACTAATTTTCCATGCCTCCACCAACTCCAATTCTTTTTCTAATCTTTCTCAGATCTACCCCAAATTTCCCAGTCTTCAAGGCTCTCTGTTTAATATTTATTATCGGGGGAGTGCTTTTATCACTCACCTCACAGAGAAGTAGTTTTCTTGCTGTTTGTGTCCCAAGTCACAGAGCTGTGAGAAAAGCCATTACAACTAACATGCCATCTTGTCTCTCCTCCCTAATCTCTTTGATAAGCTGATTTCATTTTCTTTTAATCTATGCCCCGAAGTGAGGTACCTAGATTGTATGATAGTTCTATTTTTAAATTCTCCAGGTATCTCCACATTATTTTTCATATGGCTGAAATAATTTACATTTCTACTCAGTGTGTAAAAGTTTCTGTTTCTCCACATTCTTTTCAGTATTTGTCACTTTTGCTTTTTTTTGGTTTAATTTTAAAAGTCTTTCTGACAGTGCTGAGGTGATGTCTCATTGTGGTTTTAATTTCCATTTCCATGATGACTAGGGATGTTGGAAATCTTTTCATGTTGTCCATTTGTATGTCTTCCTTTGAGAAATTTCTATTCAGATCAATTGCCATTTTTAATCATATTATTTATTTTTAATTGTTGAATTTTTTAGTTTATTGTATATTCTGATATTAATCTCTTATTGAATGAAAAGTTTTCAAATATTTTCTCCCATTCTGTAGGTTGTCCCTTGACTGTGCTGCTTTGCCATGAATATCTTCTTGGTTGATATAATCCAATTTTTCTATTTTTGCTTTGATTTCCTATGATTTTGGGCTCTTATAAAAAAAATCATTGCTTGTATTGATGTCTGCCATTGTGTCCCCCTGTTTTCTTCTAGCAGTTTTGTAGTTTGGGGTCTTAGACTTAGTTCTCTAATCAATTTAAGTTGATTTTTATATGTAGTGAGAAAGGCAGGTCTAATTTAATTTTATTTTTCTATCTATGAATGTCCAGTTTTCCCAGAACCATTTACTGAAGAGTCTGTCCTTCCTCAAATGTATATTTTGGATGCTTTCCATTGATATTTTAAGCAAAATACCCTAGTTTTATACTTTGACAGTTCAATAAAATTTATAAATGTAGGCTTTCATAAGTATAATTATAAAAATCAAGTCTCACCTATATTTACACATTTAGTCATTAAAATCCATAGCTTACATTTTAAAAACATCTTTTATAAAAGAAAAAGCAATGGTATGGCAAGGAATGGTAAATTGCCTATTTCATGATCCAGATGTTCACCACTAATTCCTTTTAAGAAATTCTTTCTGTAGAAATAAAATTAAATGGGCTAATATATATTCTTAAAGATAGATATCTGGATGAGTGTCATAGAAAATTCTTCTTTACAACACCATATAAAGCCAAATTTTAGACTTAGTTTCTCAATTGTTTCATCAATATACAAACACTAGCCCAATTTTTCTTACTTTTTAGATGATTAGATATAGATTTTGCTATCATTTCTAACAATTTTGGAAAAGTGTTCATTCATTCACTCACTAATGTAAAAAATAAGTATATACCACCTCTTCTGTACCTTCATTAAGCTAGGTGGTGCATATTTAAGATAAATAAGAAAATATCAGGGTTCAGTTGGAAAAGGCAGGCAAAGAAATAGCATAGGTAGTGTCATAGAATCCTAATTAGAGATACTTGATGTTAACAAAGGATGTTGCAAAACTTGAGTAGTAACCACCTTTAAGAATTGAAGTGGTAAGGATAACTTGGGACCAATAATTTAAAAAAATAAAGTTCTGTAATAATTTAGATGATTTTCAGTAGGCAAAAGGTTGCAGAAAGTCACCTTAAAACTAGTTTGAGAGAAAAAAAAATGATTGCTTTGGGAACAGAGTAGATAATTGCAAGGGAAAAGAGAGGGAGGTAATCTGACAAATTAGTAGCCTATTTTGATAGACAAGTCAAAATGATGAAAGCATGACTTAAATAGAAGCAGTGGAAATGCATGAAAGAAGATTAGCATGATAGATGATAAGCTGATATAATCAACAGTACTTGGTCATTACTGGAGGCTGGTGACAAGGAGGAGTCCCGAAGAATATAAAATGACTTGGGAGACTGAATGAAGAACAATGGCATTCACTAACGATGCTAGAAGAGGGATTAGGCTGTGGAGGATAAAAAAAAATGATACCCACTTTTTGATGCTGCATTTAAGCTGCCAAATCACAAGTAAAGATATTCGGGAAGGAGCTAAATCTTAGGATTTAAATTTATAAATGGTCTGGTTTAAAGATAATTTGGAAATCATCATCATAAATGAGAACCAAAGCTACACAAGGAACACGATTATACTGAAAGACTGATGGAATGTCACCAGTTTTCTGCTTTTCGAGAAAAAGTCAGAAAAATTATGTAAAAATTAAGTTGTAAGAAAGGTAGATGCCACAAATATCAGAACTATGGAAGCAAATGCCTAGGAAATCGACATCAAAAGTAAATGGTTAGGGGATGCAGAGAACCATTAGGGATATTTGTTTCCAAAGAGGCATGCTGCCTTATCCCTTCCTTCAGCTTCTTTCCTTAATACAAGACAATTTTCAGGGTAAACCAAGGATATCTTTCCCTTACCCTGACTTCAAATTGGGAATGGATTTAAAAGGTCAAGATGTTTAAAAATATCATTGAATTATTTTTTTTGTATTTGCTTAACAATGGAATTCTCCATGCCATACATAGAGTACATGAGTTAATATTCATACAGCTAAAGTGAAATAGAGAACTAAAATTAAAATAGCTTAAACAATAAGTAAATGTATTGATTAACATTGCCAAAAGCCCAATTGTTGGAAAGTTTACCAGTGGTTTAGTGATGATATCGAGGACCATGTAATTTCTATCTGTATACTGGCTTTTTCCCAGACTGATTCCCAAAATGATTCTTCACTGTGGCCAAATGGCTGCTAGTAAGTAGCAAACAAGGTTTCATGTTCTATGCTCACATAAAAAGGGGGCTTTCTGAAATTCTCTCTTAAGAAGGGGGAATATCAGAAGCCTCAAGTTAACCTCCTTTTGTGTGTCATTAGCCAGCATTGGATTCTGATGGGAATTCTTCTTAGACAAAAGAGATCCACTGTGAGATTCAAAGGGTGAAGTCAGCTTCCCTCAGCCAATTTCTACTGCAGGGTGCTTCAGTTCTTGATCCTAAATCACCATACCACTAACAGTTTCAGAGTGATTTATCAACAAAGCACTTTATGTCAATTTTCGCATTAATGGTTATACCATCTTTTTGTAGGTGACCTAATTTTATCTCTTTTGCAACTGAAGAAGTGAAAGTTTCTGGAGATTGTGCAATTTACTTTTAGTACAACAAATGCAGGACCTCATTCTGGCTTTGTCTGCCTCCAAAGCTATTAACCATGACATTTCATTCCATCTCAAGGAAAACTCTTTATCTTTCTGCCTCATTTCTCCTTTGGTGATAAAAATATTGTTTCTTTCCAAAAAATTGACCAAGGCTTGCTTTGTGACCTCAAATCTTCAGATGTCTGAAAAATCTCCTCTTGCTCATTGTGACCTACTCCCATCGTAGAGGTCCAGGACACTGCCAAAAAGTCACCTGCGACAACAAAAGAGTGTGAATTCCTAGAATCTATTGCATAGGAACAGGGTGTTTGCAGCAGTTAGGCTGAGAAGCGGTCACAAAAATCATTCTCTTAGCTTTTTTTGTCTAGAAATGTATAGAAAGAGAGAGACTGAAGCTTTCTACTGGAGATCCCTTTGTTTCATCATTTAGAACTAACAGGGTGAATCAGAATTTAAATTTAGACTCATGAAAGGAACTCTTACAGTTTAGCAAAACTTGGGAAGTCCAATCTTTTAAAGGTCATGAGACAGTAGCAAAATATTATGGTTTTCTGCCACTGGTTATTCATTACAAAAAGAGGGGAGGAAATTTTCTTTTATACCTGACCTGGAAAATGTGGACATAGCATTTCTTTTGTAAAATGTGTCTCTTCTTTTAAAAAATAATTCATACTGGATGAAAGGTACCTAAAAAGAAATTACTGACAATGCTATCAAAGCCTTCATTTAAAGATGATTATTACATTCTATTAAGGTTAAGGTCATTCTTTACATTACATGATATAAAGCCCTTGTATCAAATTTTGGATTAAATATTTCTTAGTTTAATTATTGAATAATTTGGAGAGTGATGAGATGAGAATTTAAATTATTATGCATATATATAATTCATAATTAGGAAGGAAGTAAAACACTAAATAAATTAATATTGGGAGGAAGGTAGATTAATTGCTTTTCTTTCAAGAAATGTATTTGAAGCAAGGCTTGGTGGAGAACACCTGTTATCCCAGCAGTTCAGGAGGCTGAGGCAGGAGGATCAGAGTTCAAAGCCAGCCTCAGCAAAAGCAAGGCACTAAGCAACTCAGTGAGACCCTGTCCCTTAATGAAATACAAAATAGGACTGAGAATGTGGCTCAATGGTTGAGTGCCCCTGTGTTCAATACCCAGTAGCCCCCCCCCCAAAAAAAAGAGAAATGTATTATAATTATATTATATGTAGTATAAAAATAAATATAATTTATTTTCTAAAAATTATATTTCTTAATTTGCTTTAAAAACATGTGTAGTACATGAAAGGAACTATCAATAGTGTGAAATATGAATTACCATAAAGTGACATAGGGTGCATGTGTTAGTCAACTTTTCATCTCTGTGAGAAAAGTATCTGACAAGAACAAATTAGAAGAGGAAATGTTATTTGGGACTCATAGTGTCAGAGATCTCTATCCATTGTTGGCTAGCTCTTGCTCTGGGCCTCAGGTATGACAGAATATCATGGTGGAAGGCCTTTCTAGAGGAAAGAAGTTCAGTTCATGGCACCTTGGAAGCAGACAGGAGGAGGAACCAGAGACAAGATATAGTCCTCAAGATCATGCCCCCGTGACCTACTTGCTCCAGCATTTATGACCTGATAGTTCATTCAAAATATTAATACATTGAGTGGAATGAATTTATTCACTGTTGAAATTACATTTCTCATAAGCCAAGCTTTTCACCTCTGAATTTTGTTACATTGCCTAACACTGGAGCTGTTTGGGTAATATTTTTAGATCTAAACCATAAAAATGCAATACAAAAATAAGTTTTTTATTTAAATAATTAAAATACATGTAAAAAATAATGACTGCCACATAAAAAGTGCTGTCAAAACCAATGGTATTTTGCCATAGTAATGCATACATACCGAAGTTTATAGCAGCACAATTCTCAACAGCCAAATTATAAAACTAGCTTAAGTGTCCAATAAATGCATAGATAAAGAAAATGTGGTATATACACATAATGGATTTTTATTTAGCTATAAAGAAGAAAGAAATTATGTCATTTGGATTAAAAAATGGATGGAACTAGAGAGCATTATGTTAAGCTCAATAAAACAGACTCAGAAAGTCAAACGTCATATTTTTTTTTCTTGTATGTGGAAGCCAGAGAGAAAAAGGGGGAAATGGCGTGTGAGTGTGGAGGGGGCAACATCTCATGAAAATGGAAAGGAAACCAGGAGAATAGAAGAAAGGGAAAAGGGGAAAGTTCTGGTGAATTAAGCTGACCAAGTTATGTTATGTGCATGTACAAATATGTCAATGAATCTTGCTGTTATGTGTAATTATAATGCACCAATAGAAAGGGGGAATCAATTGCCTTGCTAAAGGCAAAAATATTACATTCAATTGAATAATTACATTGAATTGAATAATTGTGGAAGATTTGATGGAGAGAGAGTCCTTGAGATGAATTCAAGGTTAGATAGAAATTGTACATACAGATTAGAAAATGAGGATTCTTTGTAGAATGATCAGTATAGGAAAGCATGGAGTATGAATAGTTATCAGCAGGTAGAATGGATAGAATATAATTTTTCAGGCTAGTGCTCTTGTTCCTTCATGAGGGAGTAATTTCATCTCATCTAATATTAATATTTTTGTCATCTGTGGTTTAAATGGTGGCCAATCTCAAGTGTGACCTTCTCTCAGACATCCACAAAATGAACTTAGATTTCTTTATCTCCCTCATAAACATGAGGGGGTGCTTAGACCAACATGACGTGGAGCTGAGACCACCTGATAATGAACCTGGACCCAGATATACTTCTGTCACCTTTGCATTCCTAGTCGCTGCCTGGTTATTTCTCACTTTCCACAGGAATACACACTTTAAATGTTGAATTCTTCCTATTTGTAGCTTATTTTTCCTAGCTGATACATGGCAGAACACCACAGTGCCCAAATCAAATTCATAAGTTCAATGGTACAAACTGGGAATCATCTTTGATCTCTTCCTTGACTCCAAAAACTTCCCGGTGTTCTAGTCCTGTCAGCTCCACTTTTGAAATACTTATTAGTCATATACTCTCCCTACTGAGCTAGGCAAGTCCTAGAGTTTCACTGCTGATCTAGGCAACCTCTGCTAAACCATTCTTCTACTCACCAGTATTTTTCTATCCATTTCATCTTTTTCTCTTTTCAACAAATTACATATATTCTTCCTTTTTGATATTCCCAGACACACTTAAACATGCATACATGTAAATATATATTGATTTTTGTGGCCTACATGTTATTCTTATATTTGATTTTATATTCTATCTACATCACTTAATAGCTTTGTGATCTTAATACAAGTTGCTTGATTTCTCTGTACTCCAGTTTCCTTATATGAAACAACTAAAGTTAATAAAATTCTTCACCCATGGTTTGGCTGTGAGAATTGGCTTATATTCCATACAAAGCAATTAAGTTAATATTTGATGGGTGGTGAGCACTAAATTAATTGTGACCTATTATTATTGCTTTCTGAATTCCATGCCTGTTCATACTATTATGGCCAGAACTTGGGTATGAACAATTCTCTGGCACTATTATGGACAAGGTCTTCTTTCTATATATAGTCTCCCTGCTCTTCTTAAGGCCTTATTTATCCACCACTTTAGCCAGTCGCTCAGGTGATCATAACATTTACCTGTGACAATGTGGAAAAGCAATCACATTCTGGATTACACAGTTGTCACTTTTCACTGTCCGACCTACTTCCCTCTTCATCCTCTGCCTGCCTGCCAGGTCCCACTTCACATGGCACCCTCTGAAACTGACAGTGTCTGACACATTGCCCAGAAATGTCTTTCTGTGAAGTAGTTGTGCCACTTCCAGGGGCCCTGATATTCAGCCCTGTAATATGACATCCTAAGATGTCTCCATTTTCAAAGGAGCTGTGATTTTTTTTTTAGTTCAAAATAAAATTGTTGTCATTTAATTTATCTTGGTTGAAATGAGATTTTAGAGTATTAGAGTGGCAAAGTCCTCTAAATTGATAAAATTTTGCTCTTTGGTGAGCAAAATAGAGTGAAATTAAAGTTAATAATAATAAATTAAATTCATCAATAAAATGTTGATACATCATGAACTTCACTAAGTTAATTCATGAATTTTCAGCCATATAAATTGTCACTGAAGCAGAATTATATACTTTGATTCACAATCTTATAACTTAACCCACCAATTAGGATATAAATTTTTAAAAATATCTCTACTTCAAGTTTTCTACTAAGGTTCATCGGGTAGACGTGGGATATAATTTGATATGGGTTAAACTTTCATTTCTATTTATAAGTTTATAGTGGTATTTAAATCTGACATAAATTAAAGAGAAAGGAAAATCCAAAGAGTTTTCTCTTCATTGGGTTTGCTGTTCTTATACATTTTGGCACATATTTTTTTTAAGAAGAAAATGAGATTTTTCTCTTATTTCTGGAACCAGGTACAAGTCAATTTGAGGTTAAAGATGCAGTATGATTCTTGGGTATTGGGAACATTTTTTAGAAAAGTTTGCTTTTGGGAAGGTAGCTACATAAACGTATCTCCCCTTACCCCACAGCAGCAGTTAAAAATCCATTCAGAGGTTTTAAGCAAAGTTCACTTGATTGTAGGTCAGTACCCAGTGGATAAATCACAAAATTGCTTCAAATAATGTACATGATTTGCTTTCTCCCTGCTGAGGAGAAGCTCTGAACTGAGAGAGCATGAAGTAAGAATTGTTTCCTCACCCTTAAGGTTAATGCCCTGTCACAGCTGAAGTCACTGTCAAACAAACACAGAGAAAGTAGCTTAAAATGCAACTGTTTTCATCCATCTGCCACAGGCAGTGGAAAACAAATGATTGTGGCTTCCATCTTTGCCGGTGGCAGGGCATTTGTTAAAGTACAAAGATAAGAGAAAAGGAAGGGAAAAGAAATCCCTTGGCAAAGAGCTTGAGTGAAATATGCCACCAGGGGTTCTGGGCCTTTCAAAAATAGTCTTTTGCAATCACTGAGGCCTTTTAGGGTGGCAAAGTGTAATGTTTTGGTGAATTTGTTAGGGTGTAAATGTTCGCCTTTATAGCATTAGGCTATTGACCCCCTGCTGCAGGAATAATCTTTCTCAAGTACCATTTTGATCATGTCATTTATACTCAAGGACCCTTAGGGAAGAGCGCCCTGGTGTCTACCATATTAAATCCAAACTCTTCAGCGTGGCATCCCCAGTGGTCCTCCTCCAACTGAACTTTGCCTCGATTGCACCCGCAAACAGGCCCTGTGCAATCCCTTCAAATAGATCAGCTTGCTTTCCTCTGCACATTTTTTCCTTCGAGAAACTGACTTTAAGATTTTGCTATTTCCCAGCCTTGAATGTGCTTTTTGTTCCCAAAACTGCAGACACCAATCCAATTTCCATTCCATGCCTGTTGGGAATTCTTTAAGACTAGCTTTAAAATTGGCTTCACTTACTAACCAGAGTCCTACTTTATTAATTTGGAGTCTGGATCCCTTTATTCAAAAAATTCTTAGTATGGTTTTTAAATATATAGTCTGCACTCTAAATTTCATTTCTGTAAGTTCAATGCACCAAACTAAAGTCAAAATATAACACTTGGCAGAATTTTTTATGCTGGATTTCCTAGTGAGTTGATGATCACCCATTCTTTTATTAATTCAGTATTTATTACTTAATTACTCCATTGGAAATATTGCTAAATTCCAAATACAAAAATTAAGGATAAAACTGTTCCAATTTTGAGGAATACTTAAATTCTACTTGATAGAAATCAAAACCAAAGTACTATGAGTGACAGGGAAGCTTTTCTGAAAGAAATAGCCTTATCTTAATCTATGTGTGATTGTACTAGGAATGAACTGGAATTTCTTGTAAGGATGAAACAAGACTGAGAACCTGTATTACAAAGAGAGAGTTGTTTGTGGGAAGATAGATTGTGAATGTGATTCTAATTCTTTGACTCCTCATTAGTACAGTCTTTTCTCTATCATGGGTACATTTGCTGAATGAAGGTTTGTTTTAAAAAATTTAAGTCTCTAAATAGATGTCATATTAGGTGTTTCATGGTTATAGGATTATTTAAAATTTACCTGGTGCTCTCAGAAACTAAATGAATGCATGATCTGTCCACTGACCTCAATATTCTCAAACTTGCCCTAACATTCTGGTCTGTTAGTCACCTCTTCATGACACTCTCTTGCTCCACGGTTGGATACAGCATGTCATCACTTATTTCATTGCCATTGTCCTTTTTTTCTTCCTTGTTCTTTATGAATATGAGGAATTTCCATGCTTTAATACTTGCTCATTGCTTTTCTCTCTCTGTATTCTCATCTGCATATGGTCTGCAGAGGAGGGCACTTTTCCTTTTCCTAATATATCCTCAGAAAAGGAGAAACTGTTTTAATCTAACTATTGAGAGGCTGAGACACTGGGTTGCATTTACTATGTGTGAGGTCATCTCATTTACTGCTTTCCCCTTTGCTCTGCCCACTACCACCTTTATGGGGTGAACACAAAGTAGGTCCAGACCTACAGGGCGATTGTCTATCAGTTTTCATCTCTACCTCCAAAGAGAATACAAAGAGTTGGATAAGTTAATACAATATCCATTCTTCAGATCTAGCTATCTTGCTTCCCAATGCTCTTGTGACCCTTTTATTTTGATTTATCCAGGATAATTTTGCAGCTGGAGGGTCAAGGCTAATTCATTTCCAATTAGAAGTGGTCTTCTCTCTCTTTTCTGCTGTTCTGCAGAGCAGACTTTCTAGGCCAGCTCATCACAGTCTATGACTAGGCAATTTGTAATAGTCAAGCTGCTATTGATATTATTTATTGACAAATATATCATTTTGCATTAAAAAAGTCTTGTATTGAAAAATTAGAATTTCAATATACCGACTTTTCAGTCTGTTGAGTTGGATAGACTTATTTTTTATTAATAGTCTTATTCTATTATTTTTTCTCTTTTGTTTATTTGGTCATCTTCAGACCATCCTTAAAAGCAGGTATCATATGAGTTAAAGAGCATAAATATGTGAAATGCTTGACTTAATGTTAATACCAAATATTTAAACTGATGACCCTATTTTGGAAGCTGTATTTGGGTTCTCTAAAGAAAAACAACAAATAGGGCGCACGTGTGTGTGTGTGTGTGTGTGTGTGTGTGTGTGATCTACCATCTATCTTCTAAATTTGTATCTATCTCTATTTAGAGAAGGGGGAAGGAGAAAAATAGAAAATGATTGATTAAGGTGTTGGTTCATGAAATTACAGAAGCTGGCAAGTGTAAAATCCACAGGGTGGACTGGCCAGGCTGGAAACCCAGGGAACAGCCAGTGTTACAGTTTAGGTTCCAACGTGATCTGTTAGCAGAATTTCTTCTTCTTTGGAGTGAGGGGTGGGTGTCAATTTTTGTTATATTTAGGCTTTCGACTGATTGAATATCATACATCCAAATTGTGGATGGCAATCTGCTTTATTCAAAATCTGTCAATGTAAATAAAAATCTCATCCAAGCACACCCCTTACAGGAAAGCCCAGCATCATATTTGATCAACTATCTGGGCACAGTGACCCAGCCAAGTTGACACATAAAATTAACTAAAACAGAAACCAAAAGCATCCTTCTTTGCCTCACTTGAAACTTCATTAAAAATTAAGGAGGAAACTATGTTCAAGGCTCATTTTTTTTTTTGAAATCACATTAATTGAATACATACTCATGAATCATAACCTCAGTTGCGACAGCCTCTAACCTGGGCTCTGTATTGTTCACAAAAATGTTCCTAAATCTGGTTAATCAACAAATATATACTATATTGAGTATTCATTAGGTGTCATGCCCTGTTCCAGGTGCTGGCTATTTGTTTGTGATGCTTATATCTTATTAGGTATGATAGATAATAATGAATAAATAAACATAATATAAAGTCAAGTAATAATAACCACTAGGAAGACAAATAAAGCAGGGTATCAGGTAGAGCATAGTGGAGAGAACTATGGTTAGTGGATCAGGGAAGCCTCTTGGTGAATGTTGAGCTTCTATTTTAGCAAGAACTTAAAGAAGTGTTGAGTTAAGTAGGCAGAGATCCCTAGGGAAAATGTGTTAAGAGAGATTAGGACTTGAGAAAAACTGTTTTCCAATTACTAGTTCAATATTCTTAAACCCTTTAATACAGCAGGCTATAACATAATTGAGAGGGAGAGAATTATTTTTGGAAGAGGAGTTTCTTATAAGCTACTCTGAGTCCCACACTCAGAAGGAAAAGGGATGCTGGTCTATCAGGAAAAGCCTGGGAGAATAGGATGGCTTCTGTAGGATTAACTCAGGAAACTTTTGTGTCTCCTGGATCCCATTTGGAAAATTTCAAAAGGCAGATATGACTTAATTGATGTCAGAAGCTAAGTAAAAGTTACTGCTGCATTATTAGGAAGTTGTGGGAAATAATGCATAAAACAATTACCATCATATAAAGAAGCAAATTGAGGTGGTTGTATTTGATCCTGTAAAAAGTGGGTGTTATGGTTGAGATATGAAGTATACCCCAAAAGCTCATGTGTGACACAATGCAAAAGTTAAGAGGTAAAATGATTGGATTATAAGAGCCTTAACCTAATCTGCTGATAGAGATTAGCTGGATGGTAACCTCAGGAAGATAGGGTAAGACTGGAGGAGGCAAGTCTTTGGGGACATGCCTCTGAGGTATGTATTTTGGTCCTGGTGAGAGATGATGTTTCTGTGTTTCTTTTTTTTTTCATATTTGGAGCTGTTTTCCTCTATCATGCCTTCTGTCTTGATGTTTTGCCTATTCTTGGGCCCAAATCAATGGAGCTGGCCAGCTATGGACTGAGACCTCTGAAAGTATGAGCCCCAAAGAAATTTTTCCTTCTTTATATTATTCTTGTCAGGTCTTTTTGTTGCAGTGGTGGAAAATCTGACTAAAACATGACAAATCCAACTCAATACCACTACATATCCACTGATATAGAGTTACTAAACAAAAGAAGCTGATAATTCCTTATTGGCATCAAAACAAATGCAGATGATAAGGCCATGGTAAAGTGGTGGTTTCTTGAAAAACATACAAAAGTGCTCCATGAGTCAGTTTAAACATTGTCCAGGCTCACCAAAGCCAGTTTATAACCTTAGCCATCTGGTAAAAACTTATTACCCCTTACAGTCCCTCGGTCCCTGCCTATGAATTCTCCACTCTGGAAAAGTAGAAACTGCCATCATGACGATGATGTTGATATGTAGAACATGCAACTGAGAGTTTTACCAAACATAAATTCAATTGTGAGTTGTTATCAAATCATTTTTTTCTCAAACCATTTTGTTTTAATTATTATACGTATCTTTACCTGAAATTAAAAACCTCCCAAATTCTTCACAGATATTCCTTAGGCCAGAAGTCATCAAACTTTTGCTCAGAAAGACTAAATAGCAAGTATTCTACAATTTGCAGGCCCAGGGGTCTCTGTTAGAACTGTTCAATGCAGCCATTGTAATATGAAAACCTCAATAGATAATATATAAGTGAATGAGAGGACTCTGTTCCAGTAAGCCTTTATTTTTATTTTTATATATATATTTTTTTTAAAAAAACAGGGAGTACACTAAATTTCCCCCATGGCTCATAGTTTGCCAATGCTTGCCTTAAGTGGTAGAAACAACTGTACTCCTGAGTTTTTATGAATATTCTCATTATATCTTGAAATACTGTGGAGTCCAATTGCTAAAGCAGCCAAAAGCCTTAGATGCCCAGTTTAGCATTAAATAAACCCATGGTATTACTTAGCTAAATAATACTTTGCTTTCCCTATTTTTCAAGTGTAAGATCCTATAGTTTCTATAATTGTTTCAGTTATTTTGTCTTTTCCTATAATATTTTACTGACCTGGTGCTGCTTCCTATAATTTTTATTTACTTGACATTTTTTTCTACTATCTTTAACTTTATATTTCTTCTCCCTTCCATAAAATAGATCTTCATTTGAATCAATAAGTTACTGCCAGATCAATGTTCCTGTAGGTACATTATATAGACCATGCTAGCAGGACAGGTAATAGTCAAATAAAGTATCTCTATGCATCTTTATGATGTGGTAAGTAGGATAATGGCTGGAAAAGGTCATTGTGTCCAATAAAATGTTGTCATGCCTGAAGATTGGAAGTTTCATTTCAAATCCTTGGTCACCATGGCTAGACTGTCTAATCAAGAAAATAAATAATAGTGCTATGATTCGTCTTCAAAAATAAGCATAAGAAATATATTTATTTCTGTCATCTGTAACCTTTCTTGTCTTAGTTTTATTGGTTTATTTGCTATGAGGTGTAAGAAACTAATGAGGCATTTGATTAATTGATTTTCAGGATGTAACACAAAGTAGAACTGTGTTCACTTGCCCTCTGTATCCACTGGTTCTGCATCCAAGGATTTAACCAGTTGTATATTGAAAATATTTTTAATGGCAATTGTAATGAATTTGTACAGTTTGATTCTTGTCATTGTCTCCTAAACAGTGTAGTATACCAAATATGCACATAGTATTTATATTGTACTTCATATTACAAGGAATCTACTGATTATCTAAAGTATACAGGAGATAATATGCAAATACTATGCCATTTTATACATAGGATTTGAGCATTGTTGGAGTTTGCTATCTGCTAGGAGTTGTATCCCCCACAGATACTGAGAAATGGCTATACTACCTATTCTGGTAGGTGTAAGAGTAAAATGATCTCAGAAGTACATCAATTAGGCTAAGTCAATTAGGAAATCAATCATTGACATAGCATTTAAGCAGATTATTGAAGAGAAAGATTATTTCCTCAGAAAGTAACTTCATAATATGCTAGTCATAACATATCCTTTATTCTAGAGACAGAGCAATAGATAATAAAATGTGTAATGAATTGGGAAGTTATTTATTAATTTGTTGGTTTATTGGAAGGGCACAACCTGTCAAATTGGAAGTTTTATGGGTTTGTCATTACTGTTGCTGTACTGTGGCTGCCAACATTGGGGTTAGAATGACATTGCTTTTATTTGATTCTCATGAATATACATTATGTCTAAAGCCCACATGGAGAGAATTTCAAAAAGGTGTTTTTCTGCCAATATGATGACAGGCTACTATTCCAAATAATGTTTCCCTCCATAAAACATTTAGAAATACATTGTAAAACATAACATACAATCTTTCATGTGCATAGTTAAGTTCAGGTGAAGGAAAAAGAAAATACATGGGACTAAAATCAAAGAGCCAGACCACCAGAGGGGTGATTTGTAACTGAGGATGAATCTGCATCAAGGGCCATTACAGATCTCAGAAATCTATAACCAATGTCTCAGTGCATTGTTCACTCAGAGTCTAATACAACTTGGGCTTATGCAAGAAATATAAAAGACTGAGATCTGCACAAAAACAGTGGCCCTTGAAAGACCACAGCCATAGGGAAAAGGAAGACTGGAAAAATATATTTATTACCCTAATGATCTTACTGGAAATTGAGTCTGTGCTGATCTACAAAATAGGGAGCAGGAATTTCTTGAAAATTAAAATCTACTAACTACTTTATTGCAAATTTCAGATTGTCTTTGTATTACCTGCAGAACGCAGAATAAATTATAGTGGTTGCAAATTGGTAAACTCTGGAGATAATGCAGCAGAAATAAAAGGGAATAATTTCTCAAAATGTGCACATTTATGCCAGGTTTCAAAGCATTTATACAGTTAAAGCCCATAAAATGTGGATTTACTAACCAAAATTGCAGAGAATACAAAGAAACAACCATGGATAAGATTGATCAGAAACAAGAGTATAATATCAAATAGTTAAGAATGTCAAAGAAAAGAGTGTTACACATAATCATATATTCATAAAAAAGAAGAAACTATACATGTAAGCAGGAAAATCCGAAATACCTCAAAGTTTATAGCAATGAAAACTATAACTTTTAAAATTAAAACTCTGTGAATTAATTAAAATGCATGACACACAGTTGAGAATCTTATTAGTGAACTAGAAAAATTAATTCAAGGAAATTATATAGAATGTAATAAAAACAAAACAAAAAAGTAAATGTACCCAACAATTAAGAATAAACATTATTCTCAACTACTCACAGAACAGTGCAGAATTCAATAATTTAGACACCAAAAACAAAAGCAACTTTTTAAAAAGCAACTGGAAATTTAAAAATATACTATTTATTAAGAAGTAATATGAAAATTGGAAATATTTTGAGATATATAATACTACTGATCAGACTTATGAAAAATAATTGAGTTACTATGTAAAATAAAACATACACTTCAAATTTTTTGAAAAAAAAAATAGACTCAGCATGCAATCTAAGAACATATAAACAAAAGAGCAAAGTAGATCCAAATAAAATGAAGGAACTATATGAGATTTCAAGAGCTTTGTAATATTTTGAACAACCAATAAAAAAATGAAGGAACTGGAATGAAAGATAAAAGCAATTTCAGAGATCAAAGAACCCTAAGTTTGTTTCGTAAAAAAGACTGATATAATAAACAATTTTGACAAAAATGACCCAGGGAAAAATGGTGCTACAAATAAAAAGAGAGAGAATAAACAGAGTAAAGCAAATATAAGTAAAAACTCTAGGGCATTACATTTGAAAATATGAAATGGTAAATCTCTTTTGTAAAACTTTAACTTATTTAGGAATGACTCTGAAAGAAACTGAGCATTTGGATTTATTTATGATTATAAGGAAAATCAATCCAAATAATCAGTAGGTGTAAATATACCTCCCCAAAAATATGAATACTAAAATTACTAAGACTATATTGTTTCACAAATGAGTTCTAAACACATCTAAAATACAAGTAAGTCTAATTGTATAGTTAAGTTAACAAGAAATAATTTTTCCTAGTTCTTCTAATGAGACTTTTATAAATGTAATGAGTTAAGTCAGCCAAGTACATAAGAGAATACATGTACAAATACATATCTAATTTGTACAGGCATATAAAAGTCCTAAGTATGAGCAAATTGACTCTAAAATATGTAAAAGTTAAATGTGTCAAAGGTGAATTTATTCCAGTAATGCAAATTGGTTTAATATCAAGAAAATCTATGAATGTAATGCTCTACATTAATTGATTAAAGCAAATAATCATCTCAATAGTGATGAAAAAACACTTGATAATTTAACAGGCATTAATAATAATTAACAAACTTTAGTACAATAGAAAAGAAAATAGGAATTTCTTAATCTGAGAAAGGAAAAGGGTGATGAATTATCAGCAATTTAATTCTCCCTCGGACTAGCAGTTCTGGTGAGCACAAAAATAAAGATAGAAGAGGGAAGGAGAATAAAGAGGCGAATGAATAAAAATTAAAGCCATTCATAGATTATTTGTTGTACATATAGAAGTCCCCAAAGAATTCAGAGAGAATATTAGAAAAGTAGGAATATAAGCTAGGTGGCTAGATAAAAGAATAATAAATAAGAGTCTGTGTTTATTCTATATTTGTCAGAAATTATAAATTTTAAACAGTACACTAGAAACAAAAGTATAAAATACCTAAGTAGAAATGTAAATGATGATCAAGATCTGGATGGAAAAAATTGCATTAGAGGTGAAGTAATTAGTAGAGATACACAACACTGATAAGAAAACTCATTATCTTAGTGATGACAGTTATGTCTTAAGTGCAATACAAATCTAAATTCTTTGTGGGTTTTTCATGATTTTGACAAACTACATTAAATTAAAAAAAGGTATTTGGAAGAGCAGATGGCCAATAATAGACAATTTAATCTTGTAAAATAAAAGAAAATAGCAAGAGTTTCCAGTTACTGATATTTATTATTACATACTTTTTATAAGATACCAAGATTTATTAGTAGTAAATTATACCCATTCATCCATGGAAACCTGATGTATGACAGCAGGGCAATGCAAATTATGAAGAAAGGATGAACTATTTGGTAAATTGTGGAATTAGTCAATTTTTTATCACATAAAAAATAAAATAAATTTCATTATGTGTACCACACACACTAATTACAGATTCAATAAAATATGAAAAGCAAAATTTACAAAAACATTATAATTGTTCTTTTTAGAAAGGCATGAAGAGATATTTTTTATTGAATTAGAATTAAAATTCTGTGTTTATAAAATGTGATAAACACTAGGTAGATATATGAAAGATACTGCAGTGCCTTTGGCTAACAAAGAATTTGTGCAGACAGTAACATGAAAATCACCTCCAAATTCATAAGCAAACACAAAATTCAGTTGAAATGAGCATAAGAATCCAATAGACAATTGATGGAGGATAAATCCACAAGTATCACAAAAACGAGAATTTCATAACAACAAATATAAGTCAAGTTAAAATCACAATTATATACAATTTTACCTCAGATTGGCCAAAAATTTTCAAAGATTCAAAATATGGATGAATGATAACTGCTGACACTTAGCATGTCTTAAATAGCTTGCTTAAAGAAAGTTGACTAGGTAATATTTGGCAAATTAAGATAATGCCTAAAATGCATATACCTTATAAAATTTCACTCCTAGATATATAGCTTGCACAAAGTGGCATGCATAATATCCATATTATAATAACCATTAAAAGGTGTACCCACATTTACATAATATTGTATAGAAATGTAAACAACTGAAAGACACACAGATGAGCATTGATTAACTTCATAAATGTTAGTGAATAAAAATTCCTTAGAGGGGATGTAGCTCAATTGGCTACCCTGCACAAAGCCCTAGTTCAATCCCCAGCACCAAACAAACAAACAAAAATACCTCCTTAGAGATTACTGCTTAGGGATAGTAGTAAGAAGAATTGAGAATTAGAGATTAAAAATTAATTTGGTGTTTCATTCTGAGCAGAATGACAGCATAAAATAAGAGTGTATCATACAGAGACCTTGAACTCTGTAGTTAAACTGGCTGGTATATGATGTCTATTTTTCTCCTGTCTGAAATTTTTCAGAATAAAATATGCAAAAGAAATAGAAAAGATCTACTAAAATATTTTCATTTTTTTCTACTATCATCAAGTGGCCTACCAGTGTATGCCACCACCTTTTTATTCTTCAAAAGAATCTCATTTGAATTCATTCCATAATAATAATAATAATAATCTGCATGCATGATTCATCTGCACCTCTCTACTCTTGCTTTATTACTCATACTATTCCAAAGTCATAATGTTTTTTGAGCAAATGGTGTGAAAGAGAAAATATAATGTTTGTTTTGCAATAAAATCCAAAAGGCACTGTAAATATTTTTCAGGAATAGGTCTGGGCTTACAGTTCTAGAAGCACTTTGGCTTTTTAGAAAGATACTTTAAAACCCAAAAGCTATTCCATGAAAACAGAATCAGTGGAACCCTGTGTAATTACTTGATGTCACTGAGTTACAAAATGTATTCACAGTGCATCCTGCCCTGTTTAAATCAGTAAGTAAAGAAATAACTTGATTGGTGCAGAAATTTAGATGTGATAAAATTTCCTTTTAAAGTATGTATGTAAAAATGCACTATGTATGTTAAAAAAACAAGCACGAATCATGAAAGTAAAAATGTGACATATGGACTGAACAGAGGAATTTGGCAGTCATTTTTTTTATTGGTAATCTGCAGTAGCACTAAATGTTACTGCAGAAAAACACTAATTGATTATTACCAAAAAATCAAGAAAGAACAAACCTTAAATAACATCTTTGATAGAATAGTGATTCCACTAAATATGCAGTAAGGAGTTTTTCTGTAGTTTGTTACTCAGAAGATGCTGATATAACTGCTCCTTTGAAACACAACATTCAAAGGAATTAGAAGACTAGTGTATGAAAAAGTGTCAATACTTGGTCCAACTTGGGACCATAGAGTACAGTCAGTGGGTAATCACTGCAGTGGTACTTACGTAATGCCTGTGCAGAGGCTCGATTTCATAGATTATCAAGCAGATGTGATATGTGGGAAAGTGATAGCTCTTCCTACTTGAGAATCAGAAGCAAAGGAGGATAAGCATGCATAGCATTGAACAGCAGATGTGGAATAGCTGTAGGGCAACTAAAAGGAGCAAACCAGTCAGTTTAGCAATCTTCAATAAGATAGATCACACTGTGGGCAAAGAGGCCAAAATCAAGCTGTGTGTGGAATTTAGGAGGTATGATATAACAGCCTTCACAGATCATAAAAGTAAAGATAGGACATATTCTAGATTCCCATAAACCATATGTAGATGTGACCCAAAGGCATAATCTTAATGGTAGAATTTTGCAATATCCTATGCACTGTGACTTGATGAATACAAATCATTTTAACTTCCTTTTTCAACTATTTTATTTTTAAATTCACATTTATCTTTTTAAATGAAACATAAGTACATAATATTTATGGGGCACCATGTGATGTTTCCATACACATATATATCGTGTAATGTATAAATCAGGGGAAATGTAATCTTTCTCCTCAAACTATTATTTTTTATCGGGGGGGGGGATGCTTTCAAATCCTTTCCTATAGCTTTTGAAGTATACAGGGGGTTATCATTATCTATTGTCACCCTACTATGCAGTAACACACCAGAACTTCTTACTCCTAACTATAACTTAGTACCCTTTGGTCATTCTCTCCTCAACCCTTTCTCTCTCCTTCTCTCCCTAGCCTCTGGTAACATTCTACCCTTGGCTTCTGTGAGATCAAAATTTTATTTTTCACATAGGAATGAGATAATGCTACACATGTCTTTCTCTACTTGATTCTTGTAATATAATGATCTCCATTCCCATCCATGTTTTTATAAATAATAGGATTTCATATGTGTGTATAAACACACATGCACACACACATGTATAATTAATGGTATTCTATTGTGTATATGTACCACATTTTCTCTTTTTTATTAATCAAATTTACTTTTTAACTGGTACATAAAGACATAAAATTTATACATATTGATGAAGCATCATGTGATGCTGTGAAATATACTTTGTATAATGTTTATATCAGGTTAAACATAACTGTTTCTTCAAATATTTTTCATTACTATTTATGAAGACTTTCAAAATTCTTTCCTCTAGTTTTTGAAATATACAGTACATTATTGTCATCCATAGTCACCCTTTTGAGCTATAGGACACAAGAACTTGTTGCTCATATCTAACTGTAACTTACTACCCTCCATTGAGCTTTCCTTCTACCTCCCTCCCTGATACTCTTCCACAGCCCGTGGTAATCACAATTGTAGTCTAACTGACTATGGGATAAACCTGTTTTAGATTCCACACAGGGGTGAGATGCTGCGGTGCATGTCTTTCTGTGCCTGACTTACTTCACTTAACATATGACATGCAGTTCCATCCATGTTGTCCAATATGACAAGATTTCATTCTTCTTTATGGCTGAATAGTATATCATTATGTATATGTACTGCATTTTCTTTATTCACTTATCCACTTATCAGTGGGACCTTAGGTTTAAATTTTGGGGGGCTGGAGTTGTGGCTCAGCAGTGGAGTGCTTACCTAGATTGAGTAGAGCACTGGGTTCGATTGTCTGCACCACATAAAAATAAAATAAGGGTTATTGTGTTCACCTACAACTAAAACAAATATTTTTTAAAATTTTTAGCTATTACAGACAATGCTACAATGAATATGAGAGTGCAGATATCTATTGGAAATACTGATTTCACTTCCTTTAGATAGATACCAGGCAGTGAGATTACTGGATCATGTGGTATTTCTATTTTAAATTTATTGAGGAACTTCCATCCTGTAGCCCATATAGTGGTACTAATTCACATTTTTAACAGAAAGGTATAAGAACTCCCATTTCTCCATGTCTTGCCAGAATTTGTTATCTTTAGTGTTTTTGATAATAGTCATTCTTAACTTAAGTGAGGTGATATCTCATTATGGCTTTGACTTGTATTTATCTGATGGTTAGTAATATTAAGCACTTTTATTTTGCATATACCTATTGGTCATTTGTGCATCTTCTTTGGGGAAATGTCTATTTAGGTTTACATCTATTTATTAGTTGAATTGTTTGGCTTTGTTTTTTTTTTCTATTGAATTGTTTGAATTCCTTATATATTCTAGATATTTGGATATTAACCACTTGTCAGAAGTATAGTTTTCAAAAACATTCTCCTATTTTATAAGATGTCTCTTCATTGGTTTGTTTGTTTCTTTTTTTGTGTGAGTGCCTTTTAGTTTTATATAATCTCACTTGTCCATTTGTGCTTTTGTTGCCTGTGCTTTGAGAGCTTGTACAAAAACTCTTTCCCATAGCATTTTGTCTGTGGTTTCACAGTTTGGGTCTTACAATTAAGTTTTCCATGCATTTTGAGTTGATTTTGCAACCAATGAGAGACTGGGGTTTACCTTTGTTCTTCTGCTAGTAGATACCCAATTTTCCCAACACACTTTTATAAAAAGACTGTCCTTTCTCCCATGCTTGTTCTTAAAACCTTTGTCAAAAATCAATTGGCATCAGTTGCAAGGGTTTACTCCTAAGCTCTCTATTCTTTCCTGTTAGTCTATGACTCCTTTTATGCCAACACCATACAGTTTTCATTCCTATAGATTTGTAGTATATTTTGAAGTCAGATAGTGTAATGCCTTCTGCTTTGTTCATTTTTGCTCAAAAAGGTTTTAGGTATTCAGTGTTTTTATGTGGTTCCATATATATTTTATGATATTCTAGTTCTGTAAATGATGTCATTGATATTTTGATAGAGATTGCCTGAAACCAGTACATTGCTTTGGATAGTATGGACATTTTAACACTATACATTTTTCAAATCCATGCACGTGCATGTTTTTCCATTTGTTTCTGTTCAGTACTATTTCTTTCATCTATGTTTTATAGTTTCCAGTGTAGAAATTGTTTACTGGTTTGATGCAATATTTAATTAAATTTATTTTGTTTTGTAGTTACAATAAATGGTATTGCATTCTGGATTTCTATTTCAGAAAATTTTCTATTGACACATAACAACATTACAGGCTTTTATATGTTGATTTTGCAACTTTGGCATATTAATTTTTAGGTAGAGTTTTGGCGTTTTTTTTTTAAATTTTCTCACTATTTATTTATTTATTAGGTGTTTTTTATATATAAGATTTTCTCCTCTGCAAACAGTAAAATCTGACTTCTTATTTTACATTTGTATGCTTTTTATTTATTTTTTTCTCTTGCCTGATTGCTCTGGCTAGGACGCTTTGAAATATATTTTGAATAAAAGCAGAGAAAGTGAGCATCTTTTTCCATAAGTCAACTTCCAGCTTTCCCCACCCAGATAATGTTAGCTGTTGGTTCTTATACGTGGTCTTTATTGTGTTGAGGTCTGTTGCTTCTTCCTAATTTTCTTCAGCATTTTTATCATGAGACATTGTTGTATTTTATTAAGTGCTTTTTCTGCATTTTTTGAGATGACCATGTGGTTTTTACCCTTCTGTCTTTTGATAGGTTTTATCACATTTATCAATTTGGGTATGTAGAAGCATCCTTTTATCCCAGGCATGAATCATACTTAATCATAATGAGTAGTTTCTTAAATTTGCTAGGATTTTGTTGAAGATTTTTGTTTCTCTGTTCATCAAGAATATTGTCCTATAACTTAATTAATTTGTGGATTATCCTTGTCTGGTTTTGATATCAGGGTATTACTTGCCTTGTAGAATGAGTTTGGAAGACTTCTCTCCTCCTCATTTTTTTTTTTTTTGATAATTTGAGAATTTTTATTAGTTCTTGAATGTTTTGTAGAATTCAGCAGTTAAGCCATCTGGTTCTGAGCATTTCGTTTAAAGGAGATGTTATTCTGGTTCAATCTCAATACTCTTTTTCATCTGTTCAGTTTTTCTCTTTCTTTATGATTCAATCTATCAGAATCGAGGAATTTTATAGTTTCCCTCTAGGTTATCAAAGTTGTTAGTGCATAGTTGCTCATAATATCATTTAATGACTCTGCATTTCTGTAGTGTCAGTTGTAATGACTCACTTTTCATCTCTGATTTATTGAATCTTCTTTTTTCTTTGCCTTGTAAAGTGTTAGTCAATTTTGTTTATTTTTTTTTCTAAGAATCTGCTCTTTGTTTTGTTGAACTTTTGCATTTTTTTCAATGTTTCATTTATTTGTGCTGGGATTTTGATTAATTTTTCTGCTAATTTTTGGCTTGGTTCATTTTAGTTTTTATTCCTTGAAGTGCATGGGTAAACTATTTGATATATTTCAGCTTTTTGACATAGTCATTGATTACTACAGACTTCCCTGTTAGTATATTTTTTATTATGTCTCAAAAGTTTGGGTATATTTTGTTTCCAATTTCATTTGTTTCAAAAGATTTGTATGAGTGAATCTGAATGAATAGTGTTTTTTTTTCTGTATATTAGAAACAGTCCTTCTAAAATCACAAAGAGAAAATGCAACCTACAATTTGCAGGCAACTCTAAAAAAAGGAGCCAGACCGAGAAGAGAAAAAATGTCTTGAAATGTGAGAAAATGACATTGGATAATTGTAATGGAGTAAGATTCTTGAGAACTTTGAATTCCTCTATAATGAATCTGGTTTTATCTTACACAAGAAGGAGAGACATTCAAATGTATAAACTGACCTGAGAGAGCAGTATTTTTTAGTAAAATATATCACTATTTAGTTTGTAATAGTAGTTGGAATTGTGAGGTTGGGAAGAAGTAAGGGTGATACTGGTGTTAACCTATTATGAAATGAATAAGATCTATGCTCCTGGTGGTTCCGGTGGTGACAGTAAATGGTTAATTATACTCACATGAATATTTTTATATTTATTCACTCAACTAAAATATATGCTGAATTCTTAGTAAGAATAAGTTTCATTATTTTAGGCACGAGATATATTACAATGATCATGAAAATAGTGTCTCTATCCTCAAAGAATGTATGTCCAAGGACCATGAGAAAAAATAAATTGGGACAATAGGATAATAAGTAACTGGGGAGATTAGCTAACTGAGATTGAGCATTTGGTCAGGGAAGGCTTTAGGAAAGGCTGTGTTTGACTTGGATCCTGAATGAAATGTGAATGAGGTAGGGGAAATGAGCCCTGAGCAAAGAGCATCCCAGATAAAGAAAATAATAAAAAGTTGCTGCATTAGAAACACTCTTGGTCTGGGAATTCACTACAAAAAATAGTATATTAAAGACTCTTTTAAGTCCATCTTTAAAGAATCATTTAAAAATGTATTTCTTACTGGGGCTGGGATTGTGGCTCAGTGGCAGAGCGCTCACCTCACACATGTGAGGCACTGGGTTTGATCCTCAGCACTACATTAAATGAATAAATAAAATAAAGGTATTATGCTCATTTACAACTAAAATTTTTTTAAATATTTTTTTTAACTTTGTCAATTTGTTTGATTCCAGGCATTTGTTATTATTGGAGTTGTTTTTCTTTAATCACCTATTGGTTTTATGGTAGACATTTCAAAGTCTCAATAGCTTTGTAAGTTCTATTTATTTTTTGTAAGATGAAATACAAATGTAAATAAAATACCATTCCCTAGGATATTCTCTGGGTTATAATAACTTGTATAATGTAAATGAAATACCAGTTGTTATTATGATAATTCCTTTAGATTGTCTCAGGGATGTGTATTTTTATTTTCACATGTATGAAATTTATACTATTTTAATCTTTCTCTGCTGACTCCCTCATCCTACCTCCCCAATCGGTTTCTGTCTTCTGTTCCCTTCTGTGTCAATTACATTTTAAATCTCCTACTGGAGTAAACACCTTGCAAAGGTTGCATATAGTTTTTTCTCTGGTCAATAATTGCTTCTACATTAGTTACAGAATAAAGTCAAAATTTTGTTATCTGACATTCAATACTTTTATTAATTGTGCTCCAAACTTCCTTTATAAAAAAATTATCTTTTACATTAACCACATTTGAAATTCTCTACCATTGATTGTGATTAGTATTCAGATCCATCTAAAATGGTCCCCCTCCCTCAATATAAATTTAATCTGTGTTATTCATACTTCAAAGCCTATGATTTTTAGGATTTTTTATTATTATCATAGTTCTTACTAATTTATGATTTCAGTGCCAATAGTTTTCCATACCACTAATGTGAGATATATGTAAAATACATTAAAATTTATATATTTGTATAATATATATTTATATATTCGTATAATAATTTGTATATAGCATAATTTTTCTAGGTATAAGGATGTATTCATGAATATCAAAAGTACACAACTGTGAGCTTCTGAAGGAAATATTGATTTATTTATTTCTTAGCCCCAAATGAGTTATCAACTCTTAATACTCAACAGATATGTATTTACTTGTTGTTCAAATACCTATAAATTACAATTGATGAATTTGCTGACTTAGATGTGTTTATACCATTATTGGTACAGGTTTGTCTTGCTCCATACATTCCCATGCCCCACTTATTTCTACACATGTTTATAAAATGTGCTCTGTACACATTCTTCTTTCACTCTTTCTACACATATATCTGTATGTATGTATCCATTTGCATGTACATGACAAAATAATACCACCATGGAGATTGTTTCTCTATATTGAATATATCAGATACATATGACAGTGTTGCATTTACAATAAATTTATTACTTCACAAATTGTCATTACTTCTTGTTCCTGAGAATTAAATTAACTAAAAGATGGGAAATATGACCCACCACCTGTTTTTGTAAGTAAGGTTTTATTGGGATACATCCACATTTGCTTGTTTATGTATTCCTTGTGGTTGTTTTGCCACTAAAAGACCAACTTGAGTAATTGCATCATGAAGCATATGGCACACAAAGCCTAAAATACTTACCATGATCCTTTAATCATGTTTGCTCATACCTGATACAAACCAAGAAAATAATGTCATTCTGTTCATTTGCCTTGTTCTTGAGAATCAGGTGTCATAAATTCATTGATATTCTTCTTCTTGATTTCTTCTTTTATTCATTTGTAATAGGACCCTGACACAATTACTGAATGGGACATTGCTTCCAAGTCATTCTTTTGTTGTCAAAGGCTTTCTGTTTGAGGTATACTCCTCTTGAAAGTGTGGAAAATATTTTAAGGTGATCTCAGAAGGTAGAAAAGCTGAGCATAATCCAGAATTACTTTCTTCCAAAGTTCTTTTGATTATGCAAGGCTTAATTAGCAAGCTAAATCATAACACGAAGAATGTGTTTGCTTTGCAAAATCAAATCAGTTGCACAATTTATGTCCCCTGCAGCTGCTCCTTCCCATTTTTATAGAAGCAGATCCATTCCAGCTGTGGATATGAGCTGCTTTGCCTCCGACTCATTGATAGCTAAGATGTTTAAAGCTCAACAATACAAATGCCAACCATCAAAGCTTATAAGCATATTTTTTTGAATTAATCCAGAATTTCAGAACTGAAAAATAAGTAGAATTAATAGGTGTTTAATAATGTGATGATATAGAACAATACACACCATTACATATTAACATCAATTTCAAAGTTTATTCTGTTAACTTAGGGCTTGAATTGCATTAATATTTTTATGCATCCCAAATCTGACATTTTAAGTTAATGATTTATGACACACTCTAAAAATATAATATTGAACACTATCGTATTCCTTCATACCACAATTTAAAACAACAAAAGTGAGAACTTAATTTTAAAGGGACAAATAGTTTTTCATTAGTAAAATAAATGGATAAATTCCTTTGCTATTCTAAGTAAATTCTCTTGACTTTATTATATTCAACTATTTATATCTGGGAAATATCTAAAGTGTGGATTGTTGCTCGGTCTTTTCTTATTTATCAACATCTATTTTGCTTAATAAATCTCTGGCAATTAGTTGTATTCTCTTTTTAGTTTTATCAACTGCTGTTAGTATTAATATTGGAATATAGCACAAACTGATATTAAGTAATCCTGGAAAGGAAGAAATATAAATTCTTACCAAGCAAAAGCATTTTCTTAGAACTGAATGAAATGAACATAAGTGAAATCACACAGTTGCTTTAGATAATAAAGCCAATGTATCCCTCTCCACAGAATGGGATTCTGAAACCACTCTCATTAAATTTTTCTATGCCTGGGAACTTAGATAAAAGTTGAGATTTTGTCCAAAATTATTGTTTATACTTAAGCATAAGTACATTCTGTATTTTTTTATTTTTTGTACACTTGCTAATTTTGATCCTATATTTTTTCAATGAAAACATATTTCTTTTCTTTACTAGTTGTTCATGGATCTTTATTTTATTTATTTATATATGGTGCTGAGAATTGAACCCAGTGTATCACATTTGCTAGGCAAGCTCACTACTACTGAGCCACAATCCCAGCCAGTGGTCTTATATTTTTAAATTTCTACTTTTACTCTGGTAAGAGGTATACTTAAGGATAGAAAATTGATTCTGAAAAATACAAAGGAATAAAAGAACATATTTTCACTATAATATATGTGTTTATTTGAAAGTCTAATAGATGCAGGGTTTATACATAAGCATAACATTTTTATTTGTGCAAACAGCAAAATACATTTGAGCCAATGTATCCATTTAAGTTCTTAAGAAAAAATATTCATATGACTTGTCTTATAATGTTATCAGCACCAGACGAGGAAAAGTTCTTGAGCCCCTTCTAGCATCTGAACCATGGCAGGGAGAGCTGTATATATGAATATGAATAATTTGATGAGGATAACTAGGAGTAGGAAAAAAATAATGATACTAATTGATTTTTCCTAAAGTATATTTCTAGAAATACCAGGACCTATAATTGCATCAAAAATTTTTAACAATTATAAGGATCCATGATTAAATCATTTTTGGAAAACATTACATGTTCTTTCCGCTGGACACTAAGTGCTCATTTATATATCAAAAGGATCTGAAAAGTCCTAATTTAGGACTCATACTTTGTTTTATTTTATTTTGTCTTATTTTTTCTCATTATTCATTCTTCAAACTTATTTGGTCATTGAAACAATTTTATTAAGTAACAACTACTGATATCATCTGGGGAAAATGTTCCAGAAAACACATTGTGAAATATGAAAATATGTCTTTGACAAAAATAGATGAGAACCCATATGGAAGTATGGTATAGAAATCTCATGGGGTATCTGGTCAGTCTCCACAGATGCCTTTTTTAGGCAGACACCAATTCTAGGTATATTCAGGTATTCTCTGGTTAATAGGTAACCTTCACATAAGACAAGACCCACAGAAAGAACCTGGAAATGTGACAGTTGACTTTGATCCTTCTTAGAATAGCGTTCTGCACCATGATACTCTCTGAGGATTCCTTCCTGCAGAGAATTCTTGTTGCTAAACGTCACAACCCTTGTTAAATCATAGGCAAGACCCTACAATCATGTCATCTAACAGAGAACCATAAAATATTATCGAGCATGCTGCCCCACTTTGGTAATTCAATTAAACAACCATTTATGGAGTCTTTACCATGTGCCTATTCTTCTGTTAAGGCTGAAGATAGAAAATGGTGAAGAAAATGTCAAAGAAAATGTCCCAAAGGAATAACAAGTTGTTATAAGACATTCATATAAACAGTTGGCCACAATAAAGATGATAAATACAGTACAATGAAAAAATGAAAGTGGAATAAGAACCCTGGTTTGTGAAGAAGCGTGCATTCTGCTTGTGGAAGACAGAGGTAAAAGATGGACACAATTTCCCAGAGTAGGTGACATTTAAGCTGGAGACAAGACAAAAATCACTCTGTTGAAAAGATGGATGAGGAAAACCGGTACCTACTGCAGAGTCAACCCTTTTAAATTAGGTCACAAACTGCCAGAAATAAATCTATCAGGTTCAGCATCATGTCACCTGTATACAGCAATGGTCTTGAGTAGTAATGGCTGTAGTGATGGTCAGTCAACAAAATATGCTTGAAAATTTACCATATACAATTCATATTTTCTAGGTGCTAGGTATACATTTATGAACAAGACACAAAAGCTCAGGAATCTAATGATATAAAGTAAAAAATACCATGATATTCAAATGGACAATTATAATAAATACTGAAGATAAATGTATTCAAAAGGCTGCATGACCTAGTGAGTCAGTTCATTGTACTTATGGAGAATTTTTACGAACCAGATGTGGCTGGTAGATGTTGAAGTGTGGGAAAGAGGAGAATACTCTGATCATTGCTGTCAGGCATTGGCAGTCATAGATCGACTTTGATAAGGCTCTGTTTTTGTTTGTGCATATATGTGTGTGTGTCAGCGTGCACACACCTGCACATGCACACATACATATATAGGGGTATTATATGCAACTTATTTTTATTTTCTTTGTTAGAAATTCAACAGTGGGTCTGAATTACTTGTAGGCAATTGTATAGTTTTGAGATTTCAAAATGAATTATTATAAATGTTCATGGTGAAATTCATATTATGTATATGAATCCACATTAATACTACCTAGTTTATACCTACAGTTTGCTCACTTTTGGAATTTTTCTCAAAATGCTTTTTTTGTTTGGGACATTTTCTGCTATTTCTAGATCCCTTTATTAAGAGATATAGAGATGAGTGTAGGTGGAGAAAAATTTCTCTGTTAGTCTTTTTTCCTTTAAATTTTTGCACATAGGAATTGAGTTGTCAGTTTTCATAACATATCCAATTTTCCACTTCTGTCAGAAGTGAAACATGGATTCATTGTCATGGAATAAATGCAGTAGTACAGATAAGTTGAACATATTAAAAATTGAGCATTTATCTAAACTCAGTTATATTGTAGATAAATCTGGAAAAAAATTAAAACATGTACAGATAGACACAACCCTCTTGGGATGAATGCTTTACTTCCCTTAGAAGCAGATGGTTGAAATGAATTTGACAAGTTTAAGTGTATCTTTTTAAAAATTTCCACAATGAACAATAAGTCCCTTAACCCTTGATTTTAACATGATAAATTTGCCCCTCTGCCTAATAAAGATATGATATCTGCCTTGTTGTAGATCTTAGTTTTAAAGATTATAGAACCATGGTATAATAAAGCATAGTTCATGCTATCAGGTCCAGAAGTATTCTGTGCAAATGTTAACAAGAGCACAAAATCATAATCACCTGAGACCACATTCCTCACTGTAAATGGGTGGCTGCTTCACATGCACACATGCACACGCACACGCACATCTCTGTTCAACCAAAAGTCAGAGGTGATTTCTGAACTTGTTTTACCGTTTCATATTTCTTTAAAGAAAAATGTGACCATTGCTGAATCTGTTAATTAATATAGGAGTCAGATATATCGATGATATTCAAATCTTTTCCACTCTGAGGAGAGAACTTGATACATCTTAATTTGTTTTCTTTATCCTGTAAATTTTCAAAAGCAATGAAGCTAACTTCTACCCTAGATTCAAGGGGGGAGACTAGAGTAAAATAATGATTTATCACTAGAAAGATTCATTGAAAGTATCAGAAAGAAATTTGTTAAAATTTGCATGATACTGCATACCGATTTAAATATAGATCTCAACATTCTATGTATTTCACATTATACATATTTGTTCATGTTACTGTTTATTACTGGAATTCAAAAATGGTCATATCTGAAGAGCTGAAGATCACTTTGCCAGCACCAAAAACAAACTTTTGTCCACTTCCTCATCCTTATGTTTTCTGACATTAATTTTCTTGTGTTACTTAATCCTCCAGCTCTTTCTCATCCCACTTTTTCAGACAGTACTCTTATAAGATCCAGGGATTCATCCTGAACACCTGGGAGACGGCTCCAGGGCAGTTACTGCTCCTTAAAGCTCCCCTTGTTTTCTGATTGTTACATTTCAAAATTCAAAGTCACCTTTTGGCTTTCTGAGCAACATTTGAGTAACCATTCACAAACACACACACAGAATTATGAAATTTCTCTCTCCTTAAGTCTTCTAACTGGCCCATTCTAGTACTGCTCACCATGATCTCAATCATATTCTTTGAGGAGTGGTCCATAACACCTGTTGAGTCCTGCGTCCCTTCAGAGAAAATGGTTCAATAACCATGATAGCAAAGAATATTCAGTAATGTCTCTTAGATTTTAGCAAAAGAGTTTGACAAATTTGTCATAATTCTGTCTCAGGAAAAAAAAAAATCATAAAGTCCAATCTGGGTCAAGAAGTATCAGTTGGTTTTAAAAATTAGAATTTTGACTCTATAATTACAAATATTCTCATCAAGTAATAATTGGAGTTTTATCCAAACAAACTAAAAAGAAATATACAAATAAATTAAGGTTTTCAGATATGTAAGGTAAGTTAGTATATACAGAATAGAATAGTGGTTGAGACCTGTAGTAGCCAAATGTTTAGAATTTGTGTTGAGATTCTCTTTTCACCCCAGCTCTGTGACTTTGAGCAAGTGATTTTAGCAGTTGAAGCATGTGTCTCCTCCTCTGTAAATGGGAAAAATAAAATTATCTATCTCAAAGGTCTTTTGATGATTAAATTATATAACATTTTAAAAGTGATTATATCAATGTCTGGTTTATAATAAAGCATTCAGTGCTGTTAGTTGTAAAAACATAGGAGAAGGGGCACCAAAAAGGAAGATAAATATAAAAATGAACAAGAATAAAGTCAGGAAAATTGAAGCATCAAAAACAAAGAGACTTTGGAAATATTCTAAAGAAAAGACAAAGCCCACAGCCTCAGGCCCTGCAGGTCATTTATTTTTTATCTCACCTTCCCAGGGAGGCCTGCCCTGACCACTGATTAAAGATTGAAAGTGCCCACCCACCCCCATTCCACTTTCTTTCTTAATTTGTTTCTGTCAAGCACCTACAGGAATTCTTGACCTAAAGTAGGTGATAATATTTGTTGATTAACTGACTGAATGAATTAATGAATGATAAATCAAATAGAATAAAGATGGAATAAACTCAGGCTTATGGAAGGTGCTACCAAATAAACTAAAAACAGAAGAAAAAAAGGTGAACTGATCAGCTTTGCTTTCATCTTCTTTCCATAACAAAGAAAAGTTTCAAAGTGGAAAGTAAAAAGCAAATATCAAAAAAAAAAATTTGTTGTTTTTTTTCTCAAGTAGGAGTTAACCCAGTCTATGCTGGAGAAAACAAAGTCTACCATTTTAGAACCCAAAGCAAGTGTGGAGCTCTCCTTGACAGAAGTCACAGCTTCCCAGGCTCTTTTCATCATGTGTCACTCCTATTGTAACCAAGTAGTACCCAAGTTCACTATAGAGAGGAAAGTGGGGGATGGTACATAGGAGAGCACATCTGTCATCAAATTCCTGGCTAAAATGTACTCACACAGATTGACTATATAACTGCAAGGCTAGTGTAAAACTAATCCTCCAGTGTGCTCATAAAGAGGAAATGGTTTGGTAAGTACTCTTTTTTTTTTTTTTAAATCTGACACAGTGCTCAAAGGGTAGATCTGCTTTACCTGGAGTCAAGTCCTAAACCCTCATGATTTGTCATCACAGTTTGAAAGAAACTTGGGTGTTTAATTGTGTAATTATGTAGAACAGTCATATTTGAATTTTGAAAATTAGAAATCATGCCAAAAGAATTAAGGTAGGAAATGTTTCCTCCATTTATTTTTAAACCAGGGTGAAAAAGAGAAGTTTCCAATAAATAAATAAATAAAACCAATCAAACTGGGAAACATACTAATTATCTGTAAACTCGGGGAAAAAAATAAGTGAAGAATTAGATGGTTTATGAATAGCCCCAAAATGAGTGGTAACAGCTAGGAGCCAATATGGGTTCATTAAGAATTCACCCTAGTTGAAAAAATTATCAAATTAGTTCATGGTACATGAACTAAGTACATGGGTGGAGCTTCAAATTCTTCCAATGGGCTGAAACAAGGAGATAAAACATTGTCCAGTGTTCACATGAACAGACATCAGGAGTGTTGGTAACCTTTAAAATTAATTTATGTCTAAAATGTGAAAAACATGATAAAGTTAATCTGTCCTTGGACTAAACAGTGATAATATAATATTTAATTCTACAATAATTACTTGTTTATTTACTCTACTAAAACACTGCAGAGCTTGGCAAGTCAAAATATGATTTTACTTAAGTTTTCATACCCAGAGGGCAAAATTCTAACTAAATGAATTTGTTGTCTTCCCCTTAAAACCTATTTCTACTATAATCTCTGGCCCTCTTAATGAGCCTTTGATGGATCTAGCCCACAAATAGAAACATGGGGTTGTTCTTGATTTATTCCCATTTCACCTTACATATTTTACTGGTTACTATGTTCTTTGATCACATTCTCTCTCTCCTTGCATTCCTTGCTTTCTTTTATCTTTAGAATTAAATTGACTCTTAAGTAGACTTGCTACTTCCAGTGCCAACCCTCTTTATTTAACCTGCACACTGCTAGAAGTGACATTTTTAAATTATATGATCTGCTTAGGTTATTCACTTTCTTAAATTTCTTCATTTGCTCTCCATTCTTTATAGCATAAATTCTAAATTCCTTACAGATATGTGCAAATGATGGCATAGTACAATATTATTCAAACAGCAGACTGTGATCAGTGAGTGGTTGCAAAATAAATCTACTATTTTGTGACTGGCATCTTGTTTAAAAGAAATAATTTAAATAGACTACACTAGAATAGATACATTGCACATGTTAAGAGCAACCATAATTTTGTAGAACTTGAAATATGCATACACATACACACATATATATATATGAGACATACACTAATTCATATAAAATTGCTTTGAAAGCTACTTGCATTGTAGTTAAGAGCACAGACTCTGAAGAATGGCAATCAGGACTCCAAATTGTTTGCCATTTTCATAATTCAGGGTAAATTACTTAATGTTTCTGTACTATAGTTTCCTTAATTATAAAAAAACTAAAGATAATAGCTACATTTAAGATTATTCAGAAGATGAATGACATAATACATATAAATTGCATAGAAAAGTGCCTGAATCAATGTGCACATTCAATAGATTTTTAACTGCAATTTTTAATAGGTTATTTTATTTTATAGCAAGTTCTTTTTCATCTGGCTCCTAGCCTAGCACTGTAGCCTTAGCTCTTGCTTACTCTCCCCTAACTCATATGCTTCACTATACCCTTTTTGAACCACTTTCCATTCTTTGTGTGCACCAAGTTTAGCACCTCATAGAGAAATTGAAAACAAAGAGAAATAACATACTTTTCTCAAGTTCACAGACCCAGTTACTCCATGTGCCAAGGGATAATGATCACAGTCTCCCCCACATGTCATTTGCCTCATTGTCTTTCACTAAGACCATCACCTCACCCTTCACAATGCTGTCATTTCCACTCTTCTTTCTTGTGCTTGTACTTATTGAAACTTTCCAGTGTCATTATATACCCATCTTTCATTTTGGATTTTCTGCCTTGTAGTCAAGATGCCCTTCTCTAAAAAGTGTTCCTAGAAAAGTCCTACACATCCTTCTAGATTCTGCTCACAAATGTCCCTAAGTGCAACTCCTATAAGACATATTAATTACTATTTCCTTGTATTCCAAAAGTACTTTATGATTTCCTCTCCCAGTATGTTATGGGGAACAAACTCATAGAATGCTTTCCACAACAGGTCATGGTCATCGGATTTTAGAAATCCCGTATACTCTTCCTTTGTTTACTTTGAAAAAAATAACAAAATATATTATTAATTTAAAGGTTTATAGAATACCTGAAAGAAACAAGGGGGTTTTTCTTTTGTTTAATCCATTGTTTCCCCGATTTTAAGAATAAATGTGGAGCCATATTTTGGCATAATACTTATTAAGAAAACTCATTTGAAAATATTGTACTATTAGCATTTATTTTACTATTTTTCTTACTATATCTTTGCTTTTCACTAGAGTAATATAATGTGGATATGTGTGTGTATGTGTATTATATATAACTATATACATAATGTATATATTTTTTGATTATCTAATGCTGGGACATGCTTTTCATTCCAGAATAACCATAATATATTTGGGAACTAGGAATTTACCCAACATCATTAAAGTGGAAGGAACTTTATTACCTTTTGCTACTTCATTCCTAATTACCTTTTTTAATCTGGACATTTACACATGAGGAAAAATCATAAACATCAAGGAGATTTGTTGCTGTTTGTAGCAAGACCATGGCTGTCAGTATCCAATACTTTTGTAAGCATTGTTTTTCCCTGTTATTTAAGTTTTACTGAGCAATAATCAGTCATAAAAATCTTGCTGGCATACAACAAAAGTGTTTTGTTTTCACTCATGTGCTTCCTGTTCACTGAGGTTTAGTCTGTATAGTCTGGCTGTAGCTCAACTTGGCTCTAGGCCATTCCTGGTTGAGGGCCTCTATATTTGTGGAGCCAGCAGGCACCTGAGACATCACATTCCAAACATATTCCAAGGCTTTTTAGTATCAACCCCTCTAGAATCCTACTGATCACTGCATGTCATATGGCCAAGCCCAAAGTCAAGAGGCTTAGTAATACACCACATTGTATACATTGCTTTAAATGAAAGCATTATAGCAAGACCATATATAATATGAATACAAGGTAATTGAGAATAAGGAACATGATATAACCTGCCTCTCTCCTAAACATCTTGGTTGAGCCTTCTTTCCCTTGGTTACCTCTGGATATGTTTCTCTAACCTTTCTGGTAATGTGGGGAACTGCTTGATACCCTCCCACAGACACTGACATGTCAGATAGTATGAACTCACATGAGCATATAAGAGAATCTTTTGGCACAAAGATGAGGTATCAAGTGACATCAGAATGTAATAGCTAACACTCCATCTCAGTATAGCAGAATTCTGGTTCATAAGTCTTCTCCATAATGCTTGTGTTCTCTCATGAAATTTCTGTTTGTGGGAATCAATAATTGTTGTGTAGAATATGATTTTTTAAAGGAATATAACAAAAATGAATAAATATAAATTTTGTTAAGACATAACTGTTTCAGAATTCTTGGCAGTCTTTTTTTTTTTTTTTTTAAATCCAATTGCTGGTTAGTAGTGCATTTTAACCAAGAATTTCACTAAAATATTCGCTTTCAAAAGCATGAAGTAGATGGTATATGTAATTTTTAGTTGCGGTTTTTCTCCTGTTTGAAACCAAATTTGAGGATGGGGTTTCCAAATACATTTGAAAATATGATATGATTGAATTCAAACAGAAAATTGTGAGTAATATTTACAGACATGCAATATTCCTCTGGATTACTAAATAAGTACTTGGTATTCAGCAAGCTTTAATATGTAAAAAAATTTTTTTTTCATCTGAGGGTTAACAGTGTCTATATTATACATCAGTAGAATGCTAGTTGACAATGAAAGACAGAGATCAAAACCTGCATTGAAGGAGATTTGCAATATTATGTGGGAAACACATGCAAGCATGCTGTTAAGTCAGTGTGAATTGTTCTCAGTGTTCTCACTTATGGTTAGGAGGTTGAGCCTGCAGAGTAATGCACCTCACATCTGTGACTGCTGGAGGAAATTAAATGAAAGCACTACTGTCTGTCCAAAAAGAAAACAACATTTTAAAATACCTGTAATGCAAGATAATGAGCTGATATGATTACAAACTAACAGATCCCATTAGAGTGCCCAGTGCCACTGGGGTCAGCTACATGCTCCTCTTCTCATGCTGCAGACTCCCCCATCTTGCTAATTTGTCTCCTTTTCTTTACTATTAGTGCGTACTACTTTGTGTGTTTAAATTTGTTGTTAAAAAGAAAAACCAGGGCTGGGGATAAGGCTCAAGCGGTAGCGCGCTTGCCTGGCATGCGTGTGGCCCGGGTTCGATCCTCAGCACCACATACAAACAAAGATGTTGTGTCCGCCGAGAACTAAAAAAAAAAATAAAAATAATAAATATTAAAAATTCTCTCTCTCTCTCTTTAAAAAAAAATAAGAAGAAGAAGAAGAAGAAGAAAAACCAAAAATAAACACAAAAAACCCTCTTTGTGAGTTCTGAATTCTGGTCTAAGTTGATACTGGAAGTCTAAAAAGTTAAAAACAGAAATCAACACTTGGTAAGCTGTAGGAAAGAATACTTCAAACTAATAAGGAGATACACTATTGAGAGAAAAGCATTGTCTGCAACAAAACAATGCTGCTTCTCCAAACTATTTTTATCCCCCTTCAGGAATAAGTCTTTGTAGCAGTTATTTTTACCATGGAAGCTCTATCAGTTCAAGTTTGAGTGTATGTGCATGGAATAGAAAACTCATATACAGCAGGCTAAACAAGGTGTTTATTTTTCTGTCAATAATAATAAGTCTGAGGAGGAGAACCCCTCAGTTCCATTTATATCTCATTATACAGAACTTAGTCACATGGTTACTGCTGCCTTAAAGGTATTATTTTTCAATGGAAATATTGACACCTTCTAATAAATTAAAAGGTACAAAATATAAATGGATTTACAGTAGACAACTAGCACATTTAGTCATGTATATCTAATCCAGCAATAGTGTTGAATACCAAAGGTTCAAGGTAATGGTAAAACAAGCACAAATTCCAACCATACTTCTAATAATTATATCATTTTTCATATATATCTATAGTAAAATGGAAATAATTTTGAAAATATAATTAGCAGTGAAATTAATAAAAATTAACATTGTTGTATGTAGGTTTTCTTATTCAATAATTAGAACAAACCTATAAATTAAATGTTATTATGATTATTACCAGTTTTTACAATGAGCAGATGGAAAAAATAAGAGATTGATTTAAAGATAAATAAATAAAATAGGCTAAGGTGATTCAAAGATTGTGAGGTAGTTGGATAAAATCACTAAGAATACAAAGAAGAATAACAATAAATAGCATTTAAGAAAAAAAAATCTTAATGATGGAAAATAGGCTTCAAAACCTCTCCCAGAATCAAAGCAAAAAACAGAGATACAAATGATCTGAAAGAAGGTAATAAATATGGATAGCAAAAATACAGATATAGCCAAAGAATATGAGATCTTCCAAAAGAAGAACTTAAAACATAGGAAGAGATGCAACAATTAGGGATGCAATCAAATAATATTTTCATGACTTGAAAAGCTAATTCAACACTCATTAAAAATGGAATTCAAGTACTAACAATATGTTGTGATCACCTAAATAGGTTATAATACTAAGGCTTCAGCACATTTTAGAAAAAAAAATCAAACCCACATATGTTTAATTTAGTATATAAAAACTGTTCTGTAAGTATATAGGAGGAAAGAAGGTTAGCTGAAAAGGAACTAAAATTAGATTGGCTGTAGAGAATGCAGTTTAGTATACAATTTTAGAAGACAGTGAAGCTGTGGCCATATATTTGGGTGTGGAACAGACTTAAGATAAAGAATAGCTAGCTAGCACCTGTAATCCCAGTGGCTCAGGAGGTTGAGACAGGAGGATACCAACTTCAAATCAACCTCAGCAAAGGGGGAGGCACTGAGCAACTCAGTGAGACTCTGTCTCTAAATAAATACAAACTAGGGCTAGGATGTGCCCCTGAGTTCAATCCCTGGTACCAAAAAAAAAAAAAATGATAGCCTTGAAACAAACCATTGATAAATTTAAGATGTGCAATTTTAAGAAAGAAATAAAGCACTGTGAATACTTTAGTGTACCCCAGGCAACTGAGTGGCAAATGAGTTTTAATAAATCAAGAATGTGAAATGCATAGTGTAAAAACCATTCTTTATGAACATAAAAATATCAGTTAATTATAAAAAAATATTGGTTTGTAATTGAAGATATGAATGACTATAACCCCAATATTATAAGCTTAAGGAAAATTGAAAAAAAATATTCTTAAAAAATTTACACAGTTAAAATTCATAAGTCTTTAGTGATAATTAGGCATGTTATTAAAATTAAATAAAAGACATCCACACAAATTTCAAATTAGAATTATTAATACAGCATATCTGCCAGCCATATTGGCACATGCCTTTAATCCCAGTGACTCAGGAAGTTGAGGCAGAAGGATGGCAATTTGAAGGCCAGCCCCAACAACTTACTGAGACCCTCAACAATTTAGTGAGACCCTGTTTCATAATAAAACGTAAAAGGAGTAGGGATGTAGCTCAGTGGTAAAGCATCCGTCTGTGTGTGTGTGTGTGTGTGTGTGTGTGTGTGTGTGTGTGTGTGTGTGTGTTTATAGGGACAAGTCCATCAAAAGTGTAAATAGGTCTATCTTGACCGCAGTGGTGATGACATTTATTCAAGGAAGGCATGGCTGCTTTAATCTCTATAAATCAATTAATTAAAATTATCATAAAACAGTTGAAGAAGAAAAATACTATAATTTAATAAATATAGGAAAATAATTTTTCTAGAACTCATTTCAGTTAATCATAGTATGTTTCCCATAGTAGTAACAAAATGAACTTCTATGACTTGATAAAGAATATCTACAAGAACATTTTGGTGAGGTGGTAGAAACTTGTCCTTTGTCTTTGAGACCCTATAAAAGGCTACTGCAGTTACCATGTGCTTTACCAGGTGAGAAAAAGAAATAAAGAGTTTAATCTTTGAAAGAAAGAAAAAAATAGAATTGCTTATAGGTTATGTGATGAAGCAAGAAAATTCAAAGATACATTGTTACAATTATTGAGATTTTAGAAAGTATGCTAGGTAAACATAATCAGTATTTATATATATATATATATTATTATTTCTGTATACTGATGGCAAGTTCTATGATAGTTTTTAAAATATTATATTCATAATAAATTAAGAAATAAGGCAACTAGCAAAAATTCTCAAGTAAAATGTATAAAATTTCTACATAGGATATTTTAAAACTTTTTAAAATGTATTGATCTAAATTCTAGTTAATTTCAGTAATGTTTTTCTTTTGACAAAGTGATTCTAAAGTACATTTTGTAATTAAGCTTTGAACTTGAACATTTTTGCCTCGTCAACATTTTTAAGAAATTTTCTTTCAAACTACTCTATCAGATCATTTGAATTCAAGAGTAGGATAATTGGCAATTTCATCAGTATCACCTGATTATATATGAAGACAAAAATATAAAAAAGAATATTTCCCAGAAAAGAAAGAAACTTTTATATTTACAAAGTATTTAGTCTGTAATAATATTTAGAAAATAAATACTTATATGTTCTCCCCCAAATCATAGTATTAAAAACATGTATGATAAAAATTGTAAAAATAATGAAAATAATAAATATTATGAATAATTTTGACAACTGTCTAATAAAAAACAAACAAAAATACATAGGTGATATATTATACAGATTAAAAAAGGTAACCTACAAATTGAGAATAAAACTTTTCAAAGTACCCATGAAACATTTATAAAAAATCACTAGGTGTGATACTACATAAAAATATTGATGCATCTCAGAAATTATAATTTAAAGCATATTTTGTGTACTAAAGGGAAAATACTAGAGATCAATAGCAAACTTTGAAGGCGAAATTTTAACCAGTTTAAAATAATCTCTGTTGTTGTCTAAGGCTAGTGGTAACTGTGGAATAATGAGAAGAAAACTACAAAGAAATTCTTCAGGGTGATGATATTCAGAGCTGCATGTATTTAGACAAACTCAGCAAACTAAACATTTAAAATGATTAATAAAAATGAACATTTTATTATATATAAATTATAACTCACTCATGTTGACTTTTTAGAAAAGACAAATCTGATGTAACTATTAAGAGAAGGAACAATGAGAACAAAATTATCATTGATTTAGAAAATAATTTGCATGGATACTTTGCATATAATCTTCTGGGATAACCCCATAGTTATTGCCAAAAGTCAATTCCAAATAATCCCGGTCATGGTGGGGGACATAAACATCTCCAGAAACAGGAAACCCCAAGCAAGGGGTGAAAACAATGAAAGCCAGTAGGTGGCAAAGCTCTGACTACACAAGTAGGCAGAGATGTCCAGGAACTGGGGTTTGAGAGAAGTCTGCCCTGGAAGTTCACCATTCTGGAAGTGGACCCTGATTCCATCTCCCTGAATCTAGGGATTACTTCTAAACCTGAGGATTAGGAAGTTTTTTCTTCTTAAGATTGTGAAAGTTGATTTAAAACACACCCCACACCCCTCTAATCCCCCACCCCCCACACACACACCCTCTATAGAAATGCAAACACAGTCCACCATTAGAGTACCATTTCAATTCTAAGACTAGTAGTAGAGCACCCAGGTGACTGTGACAGTAGCATTATTTGAATGGTCAAGGAATAATTATACCATAAAGAGCTAAAAAGACAAAGAAGACTTTATTCAAGATAATTGCAGTAGGGGAGAGAGTTTGAATCAAATTCCATTGAAACAAAGCATGGGAAAGTGCTAGTGGACTTTGGTAGGAGTTGGGTGGGGCCTGGTCAGGGTTTGCTAATTAGTGCTGATGTAAGTTAGGCTCTTACCTTCCTACAAAGCCTGGGGAATAGGGTCCTAACTTTCATATAAAAAGTTTTAAAGAATGCTTCCCTGTCTTTGAGAAAGACATTCCAGGGACAAAAAAAGCAGGCAAGAGGTTGGGTGAATGGGGGAATGCACTAAAAAATGGAAGGCAGGGCCCTACAGTCAGGAAGAAAACTGATGTTTAACCAAGCTCAGGGAATGTTAAGACACTCTTAGTTGACACCATGAATGTTCAGCATTTCTAGATCATGGTGAGGATAAAAAAGGCAGATCAAATTCAAGTCTGTATTAAATTCTCTTTAAAGGAAAATTTGACAGTCAATATGCCCCTTATTGCCTGTACTTCAGGGCAGACCACTTCCACTGCCCCCCAAGTACTTACCATTCAGCTGCAGATGAAACTGATATTATGAGCTGGCCAATAAGAATATTAAATATGCTTCTTTAATATTCTCAAATACATATGTGAAGTAATACATTCACTGAAATTATGAGAGTCTATAGAAATGAAACAAGAATAAGTGCATATGAAAAGAAGCAATTAGGTGGATTGCAGAATAAAAGTATATTCCCTGGAATACATATTCCATGGGGTTCAATTTTAGAGGGTTAGTGAATTGGAGAGCAGTACTATGATAATACCAGAAACCGATTTAACAGATTTGAAAAATAGCTTAAGAAACTCCAACAAATATCTAAAAGGAATTCTGAATAAAAGAATGGAGGAAATTAAGAAGAAGCAATGTTTAAGAGGCTAAAACTGTAAAGTTTTTCAAATTAAAAACACAAATTTCAGATTAAAAATTTAAGTGTTGAACAGTATAGCTAAAGATACATGCACATCTAATCAGGTTACGCTGAAACCAAGAAACATAGATACATATATATAAAATATTGAAAAACTATCAGAGTGAATTCAGTGAACTACCAACAAATAAATAAGTTTAGTAAAGGGATATCAAAGAAAAAAATATTTTCTTAAAAGCATAAGAGATAATCTAAGAAAGCTCACTAAAAAAAAGAAAGAAAAGTGTACTAAAGGTTATTTTTATGATAAAAAGTAAAACCAGAATGTAGGAAACAATATTGAGCCTATATGAGTGTATAATTGACAAAATATTTTATTACTTAATTATAAAATAATATTTTATCCTTAAAAATTAGCTACCATTTTAAATCACTATTACCTAAATAATCGTGTTTTTACAATGAGAATATAAAATAATTCAAAATAGTTTACCATGATTTAAAATTAAACTTGAATATTTCCAAAGAGTAACAAAAAAATTAAAAAATGCAATCTATAGCTCCTATATCAATAAGGAAAAAGCATGAAGAGAGATGACAAAATTTTATAAAGCTACCAGAAAACAGAAAAAGTTAATGTATACTTAGTTGTAACATAAGTAAGCATTACACTTAGTTATTAAAAGGTTGATATATATTATGAGGTTAAAAATCAATTGCATTTTATTTGTATTTACCCCAATCAATAATTTATGTAAACTATTAAAACTACAGGTAAATTCAACAAAATTGCTAAAATGAAATTCAAAAATGTATTTATTACGTTGAAAAATATATTTTTCAACATACCAGTAAAAGTCAAACCAGAGCCAGGCACAGTGGCATATGCTGCAATCCTAGCAGCACAGGAGGCTGAGTTAGGAGGATAGGGAGCCTCAGCCTCCTGGGCTGCTAGGGAAAGCTGAGCCAGCCTCAGCAAAAGTGAGGCACTAAGCAACTCAGTAAGATCCTATCTCTAAGTAAAATACAAAATTGGGCTGGTAATGTGGCTCAGTGGTTGAGTGCTCCTGAGTTCAATCCCTGGTTATCACCTCCCAACTCAAAAAAAGCCAAATTAGAAAATAAAATTATAAATACTTTGTTATGCTCTAATTCGGGACCCCCAAAGACCATCAGCGACCCAAGATCGATGTAAGCAGCAAAGAGGTGTTTATTGCGAGCTAGCTCGGTCCTCCGTGCACACACACAGCAACTGGTGATGCTGGGAGGCCCAGAGCCCAGGGTTTGCAGCAGTTTTATACATTTTTTGGAGAGGGCAGGGACTTCATATACATCATAGCAAATCATCACACACCGCGGGAAAATCAAATAACAACTCTAAAACATGATTAGTACACTCACTGGTGGGAACAAGTTGGGTAGGAGTGATTGGTCAGTACAAAAGGGGTATTTATTTGAACTGATTGGTTAAAGCCAAGAGGGGTGTTCGTGCTGAACTCCATGGTTTCCCAACTTGTTATCAACCACCATAAACCACTGACATCCCAGGTATTTCCCTGTCTCATGCTGATTGGTGGCTGCTAGGGGGCTGCTATGGATCCCCACCTAGCCTGACTGAGTCAGGGACACCTGGCACAGCAGATCTCTCCTGTTATTTGTAGATAAACAACTCAGCAGGGTGGAAATGTGCCTAGGAGTGCTCTGTGGGTCTTTCCAAGGACTAAGGTCATGTCCCTTCCTTGGACAGGCTTTGCTCTGAGATAGAGGCTGGTTTTTCAACTTCTCATGGAATATTAAATTTCTTAGAAATAAATTGAGTGACTTAAGCAAGATTTATGGAATAAGTTATAAAACATTGAGAAGCCTAAAAGATTATTCCATTAAATAAAAATTAAAATGTGTTTATGTGTAAAAACAATTCAATCTCTTGAATATGTCTAATTTTTCCCTATTAATCTATAAGTCCAATACAATTCCAATAAAAGCCCCAGTGACATGTTTCAAGGACTAGGACAAGTTGACTTAAAATGGCATTGATATGTACAAAAGAACAAGAACAGCTAACATAATTTTGAAAATAACAAAATGTGATTTTTTTCCCAAAAAATATCAAAAATGTTATTATAAAGTCATGATAATTAAGACAATTTGTTACAGATAAATATAGTACAGAACAGAAAGTGAGCCTGGACTGGACATACACCTTCACATATATGCAAAGTAAGAACAAGATAGCATCACAAGTAAGTATGGAAAGAATGCACCATTGGAACCAGGCATGGTGATGCACACCTGTAATCCCAGCTACACAGGAGACTGAGGGGAGGATTGAGAGTTTGAGGCCAGCCTGTGCAATTTAGACCTTGTCTCAAAATAAAATCAGTAATAGAAAGGGTTGGGGATATAGTTCAGTGGTAGAGCACTCCTGGGTTCAGTTCTCATTACCACCAGAAAAAGTGGGGGGATCATTCAAAAAATAGTGCTGAGGTAATTGGATAAATGGAAATTTACCAAATTTTTTTTAAAAGACATTAAAATAGATTCTAACTTTGTAGTAAATCTGCTCTCTCTCTGTCTCTCTCTCTCTCTCTCTCTCTCTCTCACACACACACACACACACACACACACACACACACATAGCACTTCTAGATGGATTAAGTTAGATTAGTTAGATTTCACTACTCCACAATGTAAGTTTACTTCTAAATATCATGTTTTATAAAATAAATAATACAATTATATGTGTTAATTTAAAAATAAGTAAATTCGAGAAAACAGACATGAAAAAATTTTGAGGAACATTGAATATGTTTATGATTACAAGAGAAGATTTTTTTTCTCTTAGAGAATTCTCCAATAGCACATATTGTTTTCAATACTTTTGTATTACGAAAAATAAATGTGAATGAAAATTTACGAGAAACTAAAAATGGGGAGAAGATATTTAACAACTAAAAAATAGTTTTAAGAATGAATACAGAACACATGCAAATTATAAACATATGCACATAACCTGAAATAAAAATTTTGAGAAAATAGACAATAAAAAGAACTGACAATTAATATAAGCAAAACATAACTGTCCAAAAATATACAAAAAAATAAACTCTATAAAAAAGAAAAATCATTTCACTCATCAAATTGACAAAGTACAAAATGTCAACAAAATAATTACTGGTAAAAAAAAATAGAGAAATGCCCTCATTGCTGATGGGCATCTCCATTGCTAAAGTAATATGGAATAATTAATTGAAAAATGGGGAAATTGAAGAAACACCCTTCTATCCAGCCATTCCTCTTACAGATGTAATCCTGAGAAATTTTTCAACTTATTCATAGGTGGAGACAGAATATTCCTTGTTACAGCATTAATTATAGGACCAAATATTAGAAGCATTCAAAATATTATTATGAGATTGGAGAAGCCAATTTTAGTGTATTTATATAAAATGATATTGAAGCTCAGAAAATTATATCTCAGCATGTGGTGTTTTATTGTGCTGATTACTTTGAACTAAGGAAATGGGCTCAGAAATGAGGTCTATCTGACCTCCTAACCTTTCTCTTACTCTCCTCCCTCCTCTGAGTTAAGATATAAACTATAAAGCCTGTTCCCCAAAGTAGGTCATAGAAACTAGAACTCCTCTCCCCTAAAGATAACTTTAAAATTTAGAAATATTACATTACACTTCCCCACCTTTCTGGGTAGGAGCTGACCATAAAGACGTTCTCTGGTTTTGTCTGGTGGGAGGTCATATAACCTTCATTCCAGAAGATGTCTTGTCCCATATGTGGAAGGAAAGGAATACCATACAGAGAAGCTAAGAAGAGTATGAAAAGACAGGACTTAGTGGAGTTTCTCTCCTATCACCATTAGATAATACACTTTTGAATTACATATCTACAAGACTATTGTTTTTGTCAGCTTTTTTGCCATTGTGACTGAAAGACCTGACAAAGAACAATTTTCAGGGAGGAAAAGTTTATTTGAGTGCTCCCTGTTTCAGAGGTCTCAATCCATGGACAGCAAGTTCCATTCCTCAGGACTCAAGATGAGACAGAACATCATAGTGGAAGAGTGTGTTGGGGGAAAGCAGCTCACTTGATGATCAGGAAGCTGAAAGACACTCCACTCACTAGATACAAAAGATATACCCCCAAGTCACACCCCCAATGAGCCACCACTTTCAGCCATACCCTACCAGCATTCAGTTACTACTCATTTAATCCCATCAGAAAATTAATTTACTGATTGGGTTAAGGCTCTCATAACCCAATCATTTCTCCTCTAAACTTTCTTGCATTTTCTCACACATGAGCATTTGGGGTCACCTCATATCCAAACCATAACTGCTGTCCATTCCTAACTGAACTTGAGCACAAAAACAGTTTTCCCTGGTTTTGGGGTCTTCATTCCTGAAGGGCTTCTGTGTCATATAAAATTTTGATTGAATACATTAGTATGCTTTTCTCTCCTTGACTTGTCTTTTGGAGCATTGGTTATGACCTTTGTGATGAGGAGGAAAGATTCCATGATTTCACACCTTTCTGGCCCTGAAATCTCAAACAGTGTTTAATGTGAACAAACTCCTTCAATCATACTTGTGGCCTCCAGAACGGTGAGGCAGCAGGCTTCTGTTGTTCAAGTCACTCATTCCATGGTAACTTTTGAAGAAGTCCTAGCACACAGATGCAGTCAGATTCTTTTCACTTCTTGAAAAATTACCTATGGCAAGAATTTAAAAAATTGATAAATGGATATTTTCAGACTTTGTTGTGTTTATTCTCTATGTTTTTCACTGAACTTGAAAATGTTATAATTTTGAAAACTAAAATTTCCATCTTTTTTTGTTTGTTTAATTTTAAAAGACCCAGGATAGCCAAAGCAATCCTTAGCAAGAAGAGTAAAGCAGGTGGCATCACTATACCAGACCTTAAACTATACTACAGAGCAATAGTAACAAAAACAGAATGGTATTGGCACCAAAGTAAACTTGTAGACCAATGGTACAGAATAGAGGACACAGAGACAAATCCACATAAATATGATTATCTTATATTTGACAAAGGCACCTAAAACATATATTGCAGAAAAAAACTAGCCTCTTCAACAAATAGTGCTGGGAAAACTGGAAATCCATATGCAGCAAAATTAAATTAAGCCCCTATCTCTCACCATGCACAAAACTCAACTCAAAGTGGATCAAGGACCTAGGCACTAGACCAGAGACTCTGTGCTTAACAGAAGAAAAAGTAGGCAATAATCTCCATCATGTGGGATTAGGCCCCAACTTCCTTAATAAGACTCCTATAGCTCAAGAAATAAAATCAAGAAACAATAAATGGGATGGATTTAAACTAAAAAGCTTCTTCTCAGCAAAAGAAACAATCACTGATGTGAATAGAGAGCCTACAATTTGGGAGCAAATTTTTACCATCAGATAGAGCTCTAGGATATATAATTTCTAGGATATATAAAAAACTCAGAATTCCCATTTTTGAAAGTTTAATTAAAAATTAAAAAGTTAAGATATTCAGGTAAGGACACTAGAATATGAGTATTAAAAAGTCAGTTTTTAAAAGAGAAAATTTCTGAAAGTTAGTAAATACTAAACTAGTATTTTGAATAGCAGTGCAATTAAAGAATTATATTTTAATTTTAAGAAGAAAAAAACTTGAAAATCAGATATTTGTAGTCCGAATGTATATAAGGAAAATGTGGATTATGTCAATATATTTCTAAATTATAATGATATAATTAGCAATGATATATACTATTATTTTTAAATATCTTGATAAATAAAATGATTTTTTAAGCTATGAGAGATGTAGAGGATTTTAACATTTGGAAAGTGGTCACATTGCTTTGAAAATGTATTCAGTATATTGTTTTATAAAGGTCACCTATATTTCACAATAGATTGAGAGCACTTTCAAAACAAGGATTTGGGGAATTTTCCTTTTATAATCCTGATTGATAAACAGATAAGTAAATGGCTGAAATGAATAATGCTGGCCAAGTTGTGGTAAAGAGTAAGTCTATTACATAGTTGGGGAAAATGTACTTTGGGAAGCTCTTAAAAAAATAGTTTTTTTTAAATAAATCCATTTCTTGGAATTCAGTCTAAGGAAATAATCAGAAATCTAAACAAACTTTTGTTGAATTTGATCACCATCTATAATAGTAGAATAACCTAAATGATCAACAATTTTAAAAATTACTATGCAAGCCAGGCATGGTAAGCAGGGCCTGGTGGTGCACGCCTGTATACCCAGCAACATGGAAGGCTGAGGCAGGAGAATCTGGAGTTCAAAGCCAGCCTCAGCAACAGTGAGGCTCTTGGCAATTCAGTAAGACCCTGTCTCTAAGGAAAATACAAATTAGGGCTGGGGATATGGCTCAGTAGTGAAGTGATCCTGAATTCAATCCTGGTATGACCAAAAAAAAAAAAAGATTACTATTCAAATTATAGTATGGATATTATGCAATCTTTTAAATAAATTCAATCAAGAGATTTTAGTTGTGTAAAAATTGGTTATGATATAGCATGGCTGTTTTCCTTAATTAAATCCTGAGAATGATATCAATTATATGAATAATAGAGAAAGGCAACATATCAAATATGAAGAGTGCATATCTTGGAAGTAGTAGATGAATAGTCCATTTCATTTTCTTTTTGTTGGCATATATTTTCTAAGTGTTCTTGTTAAAGTCATGAGACAGCGTTTTTAAAAGATAACCTTTAGTTTATTTTCATCAGTGTTAACCTTTCTCACTATGAAATGCTTTGATTCAACAAGACTTATTAAATACCTACACTGCACTAGTCAATATGTCTTAGGAAAATCAAATAAGAACCCTTCTGACAATTTGTTTGCAATCTAGTGAACATAAGGCACAAAGCCATAAAAAGTAATTTTAAGTAAGTTTAATCTCTTGCCTGGATTTTTATAGCAAACTCTTAGTGCATCCTACTTTCTACTATACCATATTTCAGTTTATTCTTTGCACTATTGCCAGAGTGACCTGTCTAAAGCACAAATTTGATAATGTCTTTTGCTTCCTAAATCTTTTGGCTCCCCTCTGCCCGCTGCACTAATTCCTAGTCATGACTGCACATTAGAATTGCTGCGTGAGTTTTTAAAAAGCTGCACTGCCCAGACGTTCCTTCCCACTATGCTCCCCAGAACTCCCGATTTAATTAGTCTTGGGTGGCGCCAAGCCATCTATATTTGAATGCTTCCAGAATTAGGTACCTTAGAAGGACACATAATGATTGTGGCTGCCTTTTCAGTCCCATTTTTTACCATTTCCTCCAAGTGCATGCTGAATTTTAGGCTATTCTTTGAATGTGTCATACTCTTTCACAACTCTGTGTTTAATTATGATTTTCCTTCTCCCTAAAGTGTGCTTTCTTCCCTTGTTACCTAAAATTCTGCTAGTCATCCTTCTATACATTACCTTGCTAAGGAAGCCTTCTCTAAGAACACTAAACACAGGTATGCATGGAGAGGAGAGATTAGGTTCTGAGTCAGAGTGAACTACTCCAAAGAAACAGGAGGTATAGAGGATTTTACCATCTCAGTGGTAGAATTTTCACCCTGATAGAGCCCTCTGTTCATTCTTTGGTTAATATCCCTTTACCCTACATTTCTCCTGCACCCATCCTTGAAGGTAAGAATATCTTGCTGATCTTTACATGTTGTAGCTCTTAGTTCAATGACTGGCGGTTTGTAGGTACTTCATAAATATTTCAAATAAATGAAAAAAAATAACCACTATTCAGTGAATGAAAAATGGTGTATATATGGCAAAAAAACAAAATAATGGTAGAATTCAAAAGAGAGGAAGATTGCTGGGAAGTTTCCATTTCCTTATAATATAATGAGAAGTTTTGGGTTCCCACAGACCAGGATACCACTTATTAGCTATGTGAACATGAATAAGACCTTTAATCTTTCTAAGCGCCCTCTTCCCCAAGTGTTAGCAGGAACACCCTCTTCCTCAAGTGTTGGGAGCATAACCATCTTGATTTCACAGGGTTGCCAGGAAATTTTATGATGTGACTGCAAGATATATATAGTAGTCAATGAAATTCAGGTCTTGTCCTCTTTCTTCACTGCTTACACCACTATAATTGGTACTTTGTCAACAAAGTAAATGCTCACTAGAGATAGAGACACTATGTTGCTCACCTGTGTTATTTCATAGCATAAAACAGTGCTTAGCATTAACCACATGTTCAGTAGATAGTTTTTCAAATAAAAAAGGAATTATATAAGATCGAAGTTTGGATTGTGTTTGTATATATGAAAATCTAGCAAAAATGGTGAGAGGAAATAATACTGAGAATGAAAAAGGAAAAAGTAAAGTGTGGAGAGGGAAATGATCAAGGAAGACCTAAAAGACAAGTGAACTCTGTGAAATAGATTACTCAAGGAAGAGTTTAATGGAAGAGTCATCAGAAATGGAGGTGAAGTCCCAACTGTAAAACAATGAAAGCATGAGAACTTGGGATTTTTATCCTTTGTATGATGGAGAACCATAGACATATTTTGAGCAGAAGTTAACACATTCTTCAGCTCAAGATTGTTCCAAAACTTACGTAACATGAAACCAAGGTAAAACAGATTCTGAGCATTTACTGAAGAGAATTATAAATATTATTAATCATTAATTAATGGAATAGAGTAGCATCAAAAGAAATAAACATGAATCATTGAATGCAACTAATATGACATGACAGATCAGTAGAATGTGTAGGGAAGGACACAGCATGAAAATAAGTAAAATGAAATGAACTTGAGAACAAGAGGAATTCAGAGGAAAGATAAATTCAGCATTGAACAAGTGGTAGTGATTGCATGTTCAAATAAACTCTCAGCAGGCATTTGGGAAGATGGATTCTGGCCAGACAATTGTCACAGAGGTAATAAATTACCAAGATTAGAGTAGATAAAGACACTGACTCTATGGAAAAAGAAGTTGAAGGCCAAAGATTGTCTTTCAGAAGAACAAACTAGTAGATATAGGAACCAAGGAAAAAGTACACATCCTTTGTGTATTTGATCCAATTCTGATGTTTTAGTAGCAAGGTAGATTGCTATAGAGAAAAGTCCTGTTTGAATCATCTTTAGCCAATCATTTTAGAAAAACTCAATAAATGGTTTCTTGTTATGTGTGCTTTCCATTAGAATAGAGGACTTTGCTTTGATTGTCCATGATTTACTTCCCTAAAACTGTCATGGGAGAAGAGGTGTCTCCTAGGAAAGTTCTCAGGACTCCCCAGAGAGAAGGGGGGACTCAGATCAGGACCAATGATGTCCAGAAAAGAATTTTAGCTCAACCACCTCAAATGCACAGACAGAGATTTATTTAGGAGAGAAGACATTTTCAAGGAAGAATGATCTCAAGAGACACCCTTTTGTGGGTAAAGCAAGGAGTATATACTAAGGGAGAATGTGGCCATCTTAGAGTGAGAGATGTTCTTTGGGGTCCCTGATCTTCTTTTTTAAAGGAAATTTAGTAAGAGGTGGGTGTGGAAAGATGTAGAAATGACAACAGTCTGGGGATCTCAAAATGGGTTCTATTGGTCTGTCAATCTCAGGATCCTTAGACTGACATCATCTTCATTATCTATGATAGGTAGCACTAGAAAGTGACCTAAATTATAGGTTCCTCAAGATATTGTGTGTCTCTTTGCTTAATTGGTTTATTTAGGGTGTTTGTTAACAGTGTTTAGGTAGATTTAGAGATTTCCCAGGAATTGGGGAATAACAAACCTGGAAGGGAAAGCTTAGGGGGTGACAGACTTTGAAAAGTATGTGGAACTTCTGAATTAAAATCTATTTTTTCTTGTGCTTCCTTTTTGTTTCTTCTCTATTTATGTCTTCTATCCTACTTCAATACCACTTATTTTATATTCAAGTGGGTGAAAGTTAATAATGATGTTCCTTAAATTTATCTTTTGTAAAATGGTTAGCATTTTATAGCATATAAATTTCACTAAATAATTCTCAGATAATTCTTGGTAAATTTCATTTGTATATAAATGTAATTGAATGCCAACAATGTTATTATTTTAATATAAAATAATTCCAAATTATTAAAAAATACAATTTTCAGCATTTCCCATCTGTGTCTTTGATCTGAATGAACTGGTGAGAATTGTATCTCTTACAAATTAATCTTCAATTAAAAGCTCCTCCTGGGAATGTGGGTACTGATAATTTTAATCAGGAACCATGAAATGGATAATTTCATTTGGTACTTGAATGTAGTAGAATTTCATGGACACTCAAACATACAGCTTTAAAATTCAAAGTAACCTAAAACAACCAGATACATTACTTTTAATATCTTTTCTGTGCACATTTTCATGTCAGCCCTGAAAATTAAATGCCTAACTCATTCTTAGTAGAATACTCCATTCTCTTTCTTCTTTCTTCTTTTCTCTAGAATGTATGCTTTTAAAACTGAAATACACTGAAAATTATGTGTAATGTTGATTTTTTTAAATAATAAAGGTAGTGGAAATTTCAAGCTTAAAAATATAGACTAAAGAACTCAGAATTAGTTCTGAAATTTTTTTAAATAAAATCATGGGAGGAAGAGAGAAATTTTCCTTTGAATTATGCAGTGTGTACATCCCTAGTTGCATGGAAAATTGTCTTAAACTGGAAGCTGCTTTTGAGAAACACAAAGACTCCTGCTTAAATGCCAGGAGACTCTGCCAATCTTTCCACAGCAGTGCTGTTAGCTGACAGACAGATGTTAAACAAAGCTCCTCACTCTGTGATTTCCTGTTGATGTGTTTCATAAACACCTTTCTTCTTAAAACAATAGGCAAAGAAAACCCTGGATACCTTCTTTGCAATTCATTTATGGTAATTCTGCATACTCTAACCCCAGCTCCTTAAAGGTATTTGTCCTTCAGCTCTTAAACTGTAAGGTGCAATTTAAATCACAGGTCTTTGGCTTCCACAGGAGTCACTGGTGAATCAGTCAACCAAAATAATTTCTATCTATGGAGAGAAAGAGTAAAAACATGAATTAAAGACATCTGTACCAAGATTCCACTTGAAAAATGTTTGAGAACTAAGATGAAGCTAATTTTCACGAATGGTGTCAATTAAGCCTCTACTTCCATTGTTGTTAAGTGAACAAATAGATGCCCAGAGTCAGAAGCCATTCTCAAAACAGTGTGGACACGAAGTTCATGGAGAGGCCCATGAAGAATCATGCACTCTTCTTGTATCTTCCACTTCTGCTCACAGATGGTCCCCTCAGGAATATCCAATTGACTCATATTTAATGAGCCTCTCTTTTAAAAGTGATGTAACAGAGGATGGAGGAATCATACCCCCTCACACCTTACCTAAAGAGGGTCTATGCACCAGTGGGGGGGTGAGGTTCTTTGCCTCACCTCTGTTGGCCCCCAAATTTGGCCTTGGTGCCAGTGGGGGAGTGAGGTTAATGTGGCTTAAGGACTGTGCCTGGTAGGTTGTCCAATTCAACATATGGTTCTTACCCGTCATCGGAAAACTGACCTTTAGGCAACTGACCTTTAGGCGTCAGCCTCCTGTCTTAGGTTGATACCACTGCAATTGGATCATACCCGTCACTGACTACCGGTCCAGAATATAGCCATTGGCCCCCAAATTTTAGACCATCACTAGCAGAAGGGAGGAGGATACAGAAATGCCACGACACCAAGCCAATTGACAGTTCCTTTGGAAAAATTGCATCACTGGTGACACCTTCAGCAAAGATATGTCAGCATTACCACAATTAACATGTGGTGCACTGGCAAGGAAATAAAAATTGCATCACTGGTGACACCATCAGCAAATATATGCCAGCATTACCATAATTTGCTGCACTAAACGTAGTTACATAGTCCAGGCAAGTTCTGCAAGTGGTTCAAAGTGGAGCAATCTATCAATATGTCCGTCTCCTCCCAAAGTCCGTTTCCTCCCAAAGTAAGTTGACTTCTTGATTGAGCATACTTGTTGAGTTATATTCATTGGGATGAAGATAGGAATTCTGGCAATGATGCTAAAAAGACATTATCCTGAAAAGAATTATTAAATATAATGAAAAGGAAAGGTGAAAGTAAACAAACAGATCTCCTAACCTCCTTAAAAAACAATCCTTAACAGCTGTTTACCTGATTTAAATTAGTAAACAAGCAGATCTGTTAACCACCTTTAAAAACAATCCTTAACAGCTGTTTACCTGATTTAAATTAGGCCATTTAAATCACGTGAATAAAAAAAAAATAATTCGGATCCATTTTCTCATGAGCGCTCCTCATATATGAAATACGCACACACAGACATACAACACAAAACACAAATGTGCAAACAAATGTACAACACATAAGATAATAATAAAGGCCTTGTAGCTTTACCTAGGTGAAATCTCCATTGCAATGTTTAAAAACTCCAGTCAAAAAATAAAACTGATCAAAAAAAAAACCATTAACCTAGGTGTGTATGAGCTCAAAAAATAAAAATAGTACCTTATGATGTTGAAAAATGCAATAATAAAATAGATATTGAAAAAAGCATCCTGGTTAATCACAGTCGCAGATGTAAGAATGGCCAAGCTGGAGTTCTGGATATCAGCTGTTATGGATTTGAGTCAAATCATCTTCTTTTCGATCTGTAGAAATCGTTTTAGTTAGTCTTTCTGGAATCCAAATCGGTTGCTGTTCTCCCCGTGGAAACACACAGACAGAGCCCCGACTCCAGACAATCACTGGGTCAGGACCTTTCCATTGTCCTGTTAGAATATCTTTCCAAAGAACTTTAGGCTTATGCACATTTTTTGGATACATATGCCTTTCCGCAGCACTAAGTCCTGATGAATCCAAATTTTAAAAGTTTAGAGTAAAAAGCGTTATTTTAAGTTTATCTTTGGGGGATACACACCCCTTTCCAATTCCCTCTTTTTGCTTTAATAAGTACGTTTTAATAGTTTGATGAGCTCTTTCAACTATGCCTTGTCCCTGTGGATTGTATGGAATTCCTGTTATATGAGTAATACCAAATGATGAGCAAAATTGTTTAAAAGAGGTAGAGGTATAGCCAGGACCGTTATCAGTTTTTAATTGTTTAGGAACGCCCAATCTGCTGGCGTCATGTCCAAGTTAGTAATGGACTCGACCATGCTTACCGTGAAGGGAGCTTGGGGACCATAGGTTGTTACAGCCTCCTTTAACTGCTTCACTGTTTTAAAATCTAAAGCACGGTGAATTTTCTGCCCTCCTACCTGTTCAAGTACAGGGCATGCTAATCTTTGAGGTCCTGTCTCAGGATTCCATTTATCAACTACGGGGTTTGAGGGCCACTCAGCTGTCTCTATGGGTGGGGCTGTTGGTTGAATTAAACCCTCTTGTGATAAAACGGAGTTAGTAACAGCCTCCTGTTGTGGTCTTTTTCCTAACAACCCCTTTTCCTTTAAATTTTCTTCCTCTGTCTGACTAGCTCGAGAGACCTTCTCTTTTGCTTGATCTAAAATGTCTTTCTCCATGTTCTGAACCTCTAACAATTTACTTAACATCTTTTCAGTTTGTTTTAATCTACTATAAAGATAACACAACCCAATAAGATAACACAAAACAAAACTGAAATTGAATGAAGCAAAAACGGAATAAAAAATCGTTGTATCAATTTTCTCTTCCTCAGGGCTGACAAACTTCAAGCCTTTAGTCAACCATTTTTTCCAGTTTGCCTGAGAAATTTCTAGGGATAGGCAGCTTGAAAGAAAAACAAAATAAATCAAAAGAAGAACACATTGTTTTTTGTAATGGTCACCCATTCTCTCGCCTTCCCTCAGGGGCGAGCAATTTCACTTACCTCCAAGTTTCAGACGTTCCGCGTACGAGCCACCAGATGCTGCAGTCTCTGGCTGGGCACAAATCACGAGTCTCCACACAGCTTGTAGATTCAAACAGCAATTCTTTATTCCCGAACTCACACCGGCCGTCTACAAACACACTCTGGGGGAATCCACGTTCTCTGCCCAAATCCACACCACATGGGCTTCTGTCTCCAAAAATATACTGTCTGACCCTAAGCACTCAAGAGGAACTCAGCAGCAGGATACGCCCTATTCTAAAGGGGGAACACCCTAATCTCCTATTATGCTAAACTTCCCTATTCTAAAGGGGGAACACCCTAATCTCCTATTATGCTAAACTGCCCTATTCTAAAAGGGGGAACACCCTAAACACGGATCCTGCCCTGGTCCTTGAGCAAGGTCACCTTTCCGAAGTCCTTCCACTAGACAGCATGGGAGTAAGCTGGCAAGGAATTTGTCATACCTACTTGGCTGATGGCTCCCAGCACTGTAATAATGCTGGAATATATTGCTGTCTCAACAATAATCTTCTTCACACTCACATTGTCAAGGTCCAACATGAATTTAAAAATATCATCTTATACTATTATAAAACTTGGTTTAAAATGTTCCCCACACACGTGACATGCATTAAAACTTCACTAATTTTAAATGAGTTCAAAATTTATACAATTTAAAATTGGTTAACTATCAGGTAAAATTTCCACTTTGATAATTTTAGTTGTAAAAAAAATCTTAATAAAATAATTTTCTCACTTTACAATGAAATGTTCAATTATGTAACAGAGGCATTGCAATTGTCTTTTTCTAACACTAGTTATGCTTTGATAACAATAATTACTTACTGGGAAACCTCCTTCTGTATTTCATCACATTAGAATTTTATAAATTCCCTCCTCATACATTCATCTAATGAAAATATTTGTAGGGTTCTTTTGATAGATTAACCTTTATTATATCAGTCAGGTAAGATTATTGAATAAAACAGATAAAAATATCACTCCTCATGCATTTCTTATACTGAGTCAATGTCTTTACTAATTTTCTATATATCTTCTGTCCACTTTTCCTTTTATACTAATATTTAACAATTGCCTCTTAAACACAATAGCTATTCAAATATTTTAAACTGTTTTGATGTTTCCCTTTAATTAGTTTTCTTCCAGTTAGAAATAACCAGGTCCTTTAATTGTGTTTTGTTTGACATAGTTTTGAAACCCATTTCCAACCATCAACTTTATCTGAGATGTCAGGATTTCTGAATTACTCCCTGTTTATTCTTTCCATGCCTCCTTTGTGCCCTCCTATAATTTTTCAGTGATGAGTTAAAACGTAGCTTACCAAAAACAAGATTTTGATTTGTATAAAATATGTAGATTTAGTAAAGAAAATATATATTATATGCCTTGTCCAGGACAGTATATATATGTGTATGTGTGTATAGAAAAAATGTGTACATTAAAGAGACACATAAGAGTGTGTGCCTAATTAAACTTTCTCTCACCTAACTCACCCACAGTCATTCAGCCAAAAATGCTTCTTTTTAGCGCTGGGGATTTGGCTCAAGCGGTAGTGCGCTCGCCTGGCATGCGTGCAGCCAGGGTTCGGTCCTCAGCACCACATACAAAGATGTTGTGTCCACCACATACTAAAAAATAAATATTAAAATTCTCTCCCCCTCTCACTCTCTCTTTAAAAAATTATTTAAAAAAGTGTTTCTTTTAAATATTTTCTACCTTTTATTTCTTTCCTTATTTTTATTTTTAGCACTGAAGGCCAACATATTCAACCCTGTTAATTTTCATTTTCTTAATTTCAGTCTGTTGTTTTAGCCCTTTAAGATGTTGCCTACAATTAATTCTGTCCAAATATTATTTGTTGCCAGACTTGGTGGTGTATGCTCACGATCCCAGCAGTTTCAGGAGAATGAGGCAGGAGGATCACAAGATCAAAGCCACCCCCAGCAACGTTAAGGTACTAAGCAACTCAGTGAGACCCTGTCTCTAAATAAAATACAAAATAGGGCTGGGGATGTGGCTCAATGGTTGAGTGTCCCTGAGTTAACTCCCTGGTACCAAAAAAAATTTGTAACATTATCCAATTTTGAGTCACCTATGAATTTAGTAAGCAGACCATATAATTCATATAACTGAGAAATAAATATAATAAACTATAGGCAAGCATAGATTCTTGTGGCAATTAACTAATTGCCACAGATGATGGCCATTGTCTAATTATTTACATGAGGATATTAAATCAGATGTTAATTTCTTTTTCTCTGATATCATCCAATATATGTTCCAAAATTTATGGTCAAGCAGTCATAAATGCATTCATAATGCTTTTATGAAACAAAAATACACCATAGTTGTAATGAGCCCAGTTAACTTCCCCCAGTAAAATTGTGTGGTTCCTTCCTTTGTGCTTTTGTTGAACTTATTATGTACCTACAGTACAATATCTATTCGAATTGTATTAGAGTCATTTGTTTGCGCAGCAGGTCAGGAAATGGTACTCAATATTTATTAGGTGAATGAATAAATGAGTGGTAGATAAAGTTTGTATTAACTTCCTAGTCAAGGACCCTCATGGAAAATGACACAAGATTGTTGTCCTGAACATGCTGAATGACTTTTAGCCACACCTAATGTCTTAATAACTAGATTCAGTATATTAAGATTATTACGTGGCTATAAGTTGTACAGATGACAGGAATTGCTACTTACATTTAGAGCTGGGAAAACTGGAGTAACTGAAAATTATGATTGCTTCAGGGTCCATGACAAAGTGATTTAAAATAGGACTCACACATTGTACTTTACAGAAATGTTCCACTCAAATCAGGGACACATCTGTCAAATGAGAAGAGCTGCTAGGGGGTATATCATGTTTTGCCAATGCAAATTAATGTAGCAATGTGGAATTGATGTTTTCTTTTGTATGTGGTTTCTTCATTTGTTATTTTTTAATAATAATGGATGGAATTATTTCTATTAGTAAATATCATGTATTAGTTATGTAGTAAGTGTTGTGCTATGTGTGTATGATACTGTGTAGACTTTATGAGAAGCACTAAATATATTTAATTTGTTATTCATAATGCATATATGTATAGATAATTTCTCACCACTTTTGGGAGTCCACCCTCTATTTAAGAACATACTTTCATGAGAGAATTAAATAATTAAATTGATATATGATTAGCCAGTAATTTTATAATGTATCAAAGATAGTATTTGTTTTTAAATTAAGCTAATAATTGAACACATATTTAATGAATGTCTACTATTTGTTAGTAATGGAATTACCCCACTGGATGAAGCAGGATTCTATGCTCTGTCAAGTTGCAACTTAATAGTAGAAACACTATTAAGAGACTTGGTTGCTTTTTGGTCCATAGAAGATTCACGAGGATATTGAACCTTCAATGCTGAGTCTTGAAAATTGAATAGTCACAGAATAGAGGGAAGCTCAATTCCGGGCTAGAGAATAATTGACTTTGTGCAAGAAAAGTAATGACAAAAAATAGATACTGCTCCTTAAGAGATGTTGTGGTTTTTTTTCTTCATCTTTTGTTCAGTTCTATAGATATATCAAATAAGAAAAAATAATGATACAGATTTTAATTAAAAAAGACCACAGCTTACACTAGAAAAAGATGAGGACAAAATCATACCCTGATTAAATGAGTCTTAGCATTAGCGTCCTTTGAAAACAGTAAAATATTTATTGCTCTATTACACCAAGAATTTATTTTAAGTTCAAAACCTGAGGATCTCATTTATACCCTCCGAATCTAAATGTCAAACCTGGTGTGAAGACTAAAATAAAACACGACTTAAAGAGAGAAAACGGTCACACCACAAGCTTCCAACTTACCTAGAAAAGGCCACTGGGGTGCATTTTCAATGCTGCCTGTCATTCAATTTGCAAATTACAGGTCTTCCATTGAACATTGATGATCCATCACTACCATGACAACAAAAGCGCTACCTAGCGACACTCGCTGCTGGTGAGAGGCTGACATGCTGCTTATAAATGCTGTAGTTGGGAGGTTAGTGTAAATTCCTTACAAAGCAACATAATGAATCACATCTTGGAAATGCAATTGAAGTCTGTCAATTTATTTGTGTGAAAATGCTTTTCAAACTTTTGGGTAGTTAAATTTATCTCCTTAATTACAAGTTCAAAGGAAATGCTTAAATGTATATATATATGAACCTTAAATTTTTGCTTAATGATTTCCTTTAATTGATGGTGAACCACTTCTCATTTTTAATCATAATCCAGAAAAAAATAAATGTCAAACACAGACACATCAGAGTAAACATAATTTGAATAACTTTTTAATAAATGGCAGTACCAATATATGAAAACCAACCATTATTTTATATATTTTAGATAAAAGTTAAAATATCATGTGTCATCATTTAAATTGATTTGTTCAATTTATTTATGTGTTTATTTATTATGTTTCAGTTCTTATGAGAATAGGGGCAACTTTTCAACTATATGTTTGAGAAAAGAAAACAAATTACTATGTAACATTTTTTAGAAAATATAATAATAAAACAAGGCCAAAATACATTGATTTGATTTTCATTTTTATTTTTATTTTTAAAAAAGAAACATGTAAAGTAAATATAAAACATGTAAATACCCATAATTTATTAAATTTTCTATAAAGTTCAAATTTTCAACATTTGGAACATCTTAGAATTTCCATTGAGCACATGCTTATTAGATGAGTAATTGGGAAGGTTGATCCTCTTATGACTCAGTTTAAGAACAATAGCAGCTTTAAGGTACCATTCTGATAGAGAAACTATATTTTATGCTACTTATTAGAACTATAATTTTACAATATTTTATATCATTATATATTTAGTATGTCTTTTTTATCTTTCAAATGAATTTAAAGAAAATTTTTCTATCTTTCTTTGTTCATTGTATCCATTATATTTTGAATATACATCCCTCCCCCAAAACTCATGTTTGAGACAGTGTAAAAATGTTCAGAGGTGGAAGGGTTAGATTATGAGGGCTGTAACCTATTCAGTGGATTAATCCACTTGTATGGATTAACTGGATATAAACTGTAGCCATGTAGGGTGTGACTGGGGGAATGAAGTTAATGGGGGTCTGACTTTGAATTTTTATACTTTATTCCTGGTAAGCAGAGCTTCTCTGTGGTTCCTGGTTGCCATGTTCTGAGCTACTTTCCTCCACCAGGCCTTTCCTCTATGATGTTCTGCCTCACCTTGGGCCCAAAGCCATGGATATGGATGAGTACGGATTGGACCTCTAAAACCATGAGCCCAGATAAACTTCTCCTCCTCTACTTTGTTCTTGTCAGGACTTTTCATTACAGTGATGAAAAGTAAACTAAAACAGTGTTCTTCTAGGTTCTTAGGAAGCTAATAAGCACATCATAGATATTGCCTGTATATTACCTGAGTTAAATAAAACTGATTAAAATAGCTTTTACTAGTTTATAATTTATGGGATATATTATCTCTGAAAATAATGTGTTAGATCAGAATCACTGATAACTTAGTTCTTTGAGTTCAAGCCTCCATTTAGTTTGTCTGTCATAATTTCCTCACCAAATCATGAGCATTTTATATATTTGGTACCTGCATTTATGTCAATACATAAACTCTTAAGGTTGTCCAATATACACTAAAGATCATATTATAGATATTTTTAATAATATTTATGAAAGCACCCAGCTACACAATTTTTTTTCAAAAAAGTATTCCCATAATTAAGTCACACACAACTTTAGGTGTATGTGTTTTTAGCATTTTACTTTACTTAGTAGAAAATTTTTTAGATTTGAGGTGACTTTTTAAAATTCAACTGTGAATCCCTACCCATTTATTAATATGGATCCTAATCCATGGATAATTTTAAATCGCTACTGTTGGAAAATATTTACATTTGGCAATCACTAATCTGTTTTCCATCTTTGCAATGTTTTTTTTTTGAAGGTTTATAAATGAACAACTACTCTTTCCACCTCTTTGAGACTGTTTTTCCCTCTACCCAGTATAATGCCTTTGGTATTTATCTAAATTGTTGTGTATTCATAGGTCATCTTGAGTAGTATTTCATGGTATGAATATACCATACTTGGTTTAATAATTTACCCACAAAAGGATGTTTTTATATTCAGTTTGGGTTTTTACAAATAAAACAGTTATGACTATTAGTGGATAATTTTTTGTAGGGGGCAGCTCTGACAATGGTTGCCAATGAATGGTAAGTAGGATTCATCTTTTTTAGAAATTGACAAACTGTTTTCCAGAGGAAGTAAATCATTTACATTTGAATGCCTACCAATAATGTATGGAATTTCTCTCTACCCTCTCAAGTGAGTATAATTTTTACTTTTATTTTCTGTAATATGTGCATGTGTGTCTATGATGGGAAAAAAAACTCTCCTTCTTGAAATCTATATAGGGCAGAGGGGTGAGAGGGGAAGGGAGGGAGCATGGGGTTATTAATGATGGTTGAATGTGATGATCATTATTATCCAAAGTATATGTATAAAGACACGAATTGGTGTGAGTATACTATGTATACAACCAGAGACATGAAAAATTGTGCTCTCTCTATATAAAAAGAATTGTAATGCATTCCACTGTTATATATAAATAATAATAATAATAATAATAATAATATACGAATGCTTAAATGTAGCCTCCACTTAAGTAAATAGTCATGACATAGGAGTAAGAGATACTTTTAATTATTATTATAATCATAAGCAAAATTATAAATAATGGAATATTTTGTTTTGTTTTACAGAACAGGGGATAGAACATGGGGAACTCTATCACTGAGTTATAGCCCCACCCAGCCCTTTTTGCTTTTTATTTTGAGACAGTTATCTAGGCTGGACTTGAAATTGCAATCCTCTTAACTCAGCTCCCAAGTAGCTGGGATTATAGGAATATACCACCATGCCCAGCAAATAACAGAATATTTTAAATTTTAAAATCACCATGAATTTACTTAGGATATAGCATAAGGACTTTACATTCAATCAAGAAAAATTAAAGCTAATAATAAAATCAAACAAAACACATAAGTAGAATGACTTTGTTTATTATTCAAAATAGTTTAAAAGACTTCTTAGACAATTGATTAACAACATTAAAATTTAGAACAATTAGATAAATTCTTACCACCAAACTTGTCATATTTCAAATGGCCACTGGCTTCTGGCATAGCAGTGCTCCTTGTGACGGTGTTTTCAGCATCACCTCCTCCATCACTTGCTAATTCTTGCTTAAGTTTGGTGTCTAACTAGTCATTGACCAGCTTCTGAGCTACCAATAAAATAAAACATCTTTTAAATTAAAAAAAGAAATTATCATGCAAAGGGAATATACATAGATACATATTGTGTATATTCAATGTTGAAGTCTTTTTTACTTAATGTTTAATTTCATGTCTTCATACTTACATATGTTCTGGGTTTTAATACCACATTTATTGTGAAATCCATAAGCCCTATAACAAGAATTTTTTTTTGTTTTTAGATAAATTGTGCTTTTAATATTTAAAGGAAACTATCATATCTCTGAACTGTTTTCTCTACAGATAATAAAATATATCTTGAGCAACTCTTTAGGCAACTTTACATTCTCCAATTTTATCTTTAAATATCATTTATTTTGCAAATTTATATATAATACTAACATTTAATTCTTAAAGAGAATCTAGAAAGTATGAGCTATCATCACTTTAGTACAGAAATTGAGGTATAGAGAGGTTAATAATTTGTTTATGGTTGATAATTATTTGGTGGCAGATATAGAATTCACTCAGGATATCTGGTCTTAGATCTATAAATATTGCCAATAGCTTATTACAAATATCTAATCATCTCAGCATAATCATAAGAAAAAAATAATACAATTCCAATTGAGAGACATTTCACAAAATGACTGACTATAACCCACAAAACTGACAGTCATTAAGAATGATAACATGGGACTGGGGTTGTGGCTCAGTGACAGAGTGCTTGCCTAGCATGTGTGAGGCACTGGGTTCAATTCTCAGCACCATGTACCAATAAACAAAATAAAGGTCCATTAAAAATCAAAAATAAAAGAAAAGAAAAAGAAACCCAGATTTTAAAAAATGATGATATGTAGGAAGATTTCACAAATAGAAGATGTTGAGGAGGCATGAGAAGAAAATGTATTGCAGTATTCTAGATGGTGTCATTTAATAGAAATGAGTCACAAGGAGGAAATTGAAGCAATTTCAAGAAAGTGTGGATTTAGTTACTAGTAATGTCTCAATTCTGTTTCTTTAGTTGTGAGAAATGTACTATGCTAATATATTAACAATAGGGGTATAAGTTATAAGATATTGAGACAGTATTTTCTTTGTGATTGTTCTGTGCATCTAAAACTATTCTAAATTAAGGTTATTGATAAAAATGCAAATTACAACATAAGATTTATATTAACATCTTTTTGTTAAAATATAACAAAGTATTTATATATACTATTTCTAATATTCATGTAGGCATGTATTTTATTATTTTGGAAAATGCATAGAAAAAAATGTCTTGGCTAATAACATAACTACCCTATTGACTAGTTCATAAAATGAAATGGAGAGGTGTTGGAAGGAAATTGGTAATTTTTCTTTCATACTTGTTTCTTAGAGTTTACTGAACCCTTTAAAGAAGGGTTCTAACTCAGAACTTTCTTGATTATGATTACCACAGGACACCGGAATAAATCATTCATTACCTGTCAAATGCAATTGCCAAACAATATCCAACATGTGTCCCTCACAGTGAATGACATCAGTCATCTAAGGTGTCTTGAGCTCCAGTCTTAATATCTTAATATATTCCTTTAGTAATTAGAACTTAGGCTGAGGTCCACCAGTTTTCATTCTGGGGGGGGGGGAAGGAGAAGGCAGGAATGCAAGAAAACAAAAGAGAGAGAAATTGATGGTTTTACGATGTCCCTTCCTTGGAGTTTTTGTGACAAATGTTTCATACTTATATATATAAAATAATGTACATAGACTTTCTAATGAGTACATGATGTTTTCACATTAATGCAAAGCCCAAAATCATAAATCAAAAGATTTGTAAGTCAGGGGTCATTTGTATAACGTTTGAATTTTGAAATCAAACGATATCAAAATACACCATCCAGTTAAATAGACATGGTTGAAGAGAAAGCTGCATTTCAAATTTGTGGCCTATTTGAAAAATATAAAACAATAGGCCTTGGAATTTAAATTAAAGCTCCTTTTTGCTTTATTTTTTAATTAAAAAATAACAAAGTTCACCACAATGTACATACAAAAATTAAAAATCAAGAATACATCACAAAATGATATCTAAACTGAACAGGATTTTTACCAAGTGATTTGTTAGATGATTTTTTCTCATTTCTGACAGTACTTGGAGCTCATCTTTCACAAAATATTGAAGGGATCCTGGCCCACTATCCTTTAATAAAATGTCAAAATCTATTAGTCACACATAAGAAGGAAACATGATTACACTGTGGTGTGTCACGAATTTGAGTCCTTATTTAAGAATTTCCAAAAGATTACGATGATAACATATTGACAGTCTCATTAGTTATAATGATCTCATATGATTTTACAGATATTAAATATAAAGTAAAATGAATAAGTAAAAGTGGAGATTTTACAGAATAGTGCAATGCCTGAATAGTGCAGTCTGAAATCAGAGAGGCTTGCAAAATCAGCACCTTCAGTCTATCGCTATCTTTCTTCACATTTTTAGATAATGTTTTAGAAGTCTTTTCATTAAAAAAAAAATTCTCTGACAAGTAGAAGTTCATCTTTTGTCAGCCAATATAGTGTTTGAAAATTCTGTCACAGTTCCTGTTTCATATAAATTAACCAAAAAACAAAAACAAAACCCAGATTCTCCAAAATCTACCTACTAGAACTTTTAAAGATTTTCATCAGGCATAGTACTATTTGATAGTATAATCTCATCTCAATTTTTATTAAAATGAATAATTTGAAAGGGGAATATTTAAACATTACAATAATTTGATTAGGGGGCTGGGAATGAAGTTCAGTTCTGCAGCACATGCCTGACATAGGTTCCATCTGTAACACCATGAGAAAAAAGAAAAAAAAAAAGGAGAAGAAGAAAGAAAAATTAATTTGTGTGTCACTAGGTCCCAACATTTTACTGGCATTAGGTTTAGAGAGTGCCATGAAAAATACATATATTCTAGATTTTGTTATGCAGAATTTTCAAGGATAATAGCAATAATTCAAAAAATGTAAACCACTCAGATTATAAGAAGAATGACATCAGGGGGAAAAAGCAATGAAAAAGAAAAACTGCTTATGGTAGAATTGTTATTGAAACATAAATGGCTGTAAGTTGTGTAATTTTTTGGTGATTTGTTTTTTAAAATATCACTTTCCTAATCCTACTAAAAGTTCCCATGGTTGCAGTCTTTGGTATATTTACCTATTTCATATTTCCCATATTTCCCTTTGCTGGGAGCCATCAGCCAAGTAGGTATGACAAATTCCTTGCCAGCTTACTCCCATGTTGTCTAGTGGAAGGACTTCTGAAAGGTGACCTTGCTCAAGGACCAGGGCAGGATCCGTGTTTAGGGTGTTCCCCCTTTAGAATAGGGCAGTTTAGCATAATAGGAGATTAGGGTGTTCCCCCTTTAGAATCGGGCATATCCTGCTGCTGAGTTCCTCTTGAGTTCTTAGGGTCAGACAGTATATTTTGGGAGACAGAAGCCCATGTGGAGTGGATTTGGGCAGAGTAGTGGATTTGGGCAGAGTGGATTTGGGCAGAGAACGTGGATTCCCCCAGAACGTGTTTGTAGACGGCCGGTGTGAGTTCGGGAATAAAGAATTGCTGTTTGAATCTACAAGCTGTGTGGAGACTCGTGATTTGTGCCCAGCCAGAGACTGCGGCATCTGGTGGCTCTTACGCAGAACGCCTGAAATTGCTTGCCCCTGAGGGAAGGTGAGAGAATGGGTGACCATTTCAAAAAACAATGTGTTCTCCTTTTGATTTATTTTGTTTTTTCTTTCAAGCTGCCTATCCCTAGAAATTTATCAGGCAAACTGGAAAAAATGGTTGACTAAAGGCTTGAAGTTTGTCGGCCCTGAGGAAGAGAAAATTGATACAACGATTTTTTATTCCGTTTTTGCTTTTCAGAGAGGGCCACTGAGACAATAAAAATTACTTGGAAATCAGAAAGACCAGTGTGGGTTCCTCAGTGGCCCCTGACTAAAGAAAAGATACAAGTAGCCCATGATCTGGTCAAACAACAATTAGCGGAAGGACATATACAACCTTCCATATCTCCCCATAATACTCGCATTTTTGTCATTAAAAAGAAATCTGGTAAATGGAGATTATTGCAAGATTTAAGAGCCATTAATAATGAAATGGTTATTATGGGACCTGCTCAATCAGGGATTCCTCAATTGTCTGCTTTGCCAAAAACCTGGCATGTTTTAGCCATAGATATTAAAGATTGTTTTTTTTTTTTCAATTCCAATTCATCCTGAGGATAGTCCACGTTTTGCATTTACTATTCCTGCATTAAATCATGAAGGTCCTGATCAGAGATATGAATGGAAAGTACTCCCTCAAGGGATGGCTAACAGTCCAACTATGTGTCAAATATATGTTAATAAAGCAATCCAGCCACTTAGAAATCAAAATCCTGAACTACAAATATTTCACTATATGGATGATGTATTATTGGCACATAAAGATAAAAACATATTGCTGGAATGTTATGCCACACTTACAAACTTATTAAAAAATTATAATCTAGAGATAGCAATAGATAAAGTACAATTAAATTTTCCAATTAATTATTTAGGAGTTCTATTATCCTCAACCATGGTCCGTCCACCAAAAATTCAAATACGAGTAGATCAACTCAAGTCACTTAATGACTTTCAAAAGTTATTGGGAGACATAAATTGGATAAGGCCTTATCTAGGCATACCAACAGGAGAGTTGGGACCTTTATTTGATATTCTAAAAGGTCCATCAGATCCAAACTTACCTCGCATGTTAACCCCTAAAGCAAGAAAGGCATTAAAAATTATTGAAACATATATGGAAAATATACATTTGGATAGAATTGATATAAGTTTGCCTTTATTATTTATTGTACTACCAACAAAAAATATTCCTACAGGAGTATTTTGGCAAGAAGGTCCATTATTGTGGATACATTTATCTTATTCTCCTAACACTATTCTTACTAGGTATCCTGAGGCTGTAGAACAATTAATACTCAAAGGAATAAAAGCAGCGAAAGGAGTGTTTGGAATTTCTCCCAATAAAATTATTACTCCATATACTATGGATCAAATTGTTGAGTTAGCTAATGAGTTAAATACTTGGGCAATAATCATGTGTAAATCTAATGTTTCATTTGATAATCACTTACCATCTAATCCTTTGTTGTCTTTTTGGTCTAAGCATCCTGTAGTTTTTCCAAAAATGACAAGAAAAACCCCTATCATGAATGCTCCAAATATATTCACTGATGGGTCAAATAATGGTACAGCAGCAGTAGTTACCCCTGATCAAACTTTTACATTTTTAGTACCCAAACAATCAACTCAAAAGGTAGAGCTTAATGCAGTATTACAAGCCTTTTTAATGTTTAAAGATTCTGTATTTAATTTATTTTCTGATAGTCAGTATGTAGTTAATGCTATAGTATCTCTTGAAGATGCTGGTAGAATTTCCCCTTCTTCTACTGTTTTCTCTTTGTTTTCCACTATACAAAGTCTAATCTGGGACAGAAAAGATCCATTCTTTATAGGACATATTAGAGCACATACAGGATTGCCTGGAGCCCTTAGTTTGGGCAATGATTTAGCAGATAAAACTACACATGACATACATATTTTCTCTACACTAGAAGAAGCTACGAATTTTCATAAAAAATTCCATGTTAATGCTAATACTTTACAAAAGTGTTTTAAAATAACTAAGGAACAAGCCAGACATATAATAAAACAATGTCAAAATTGTGTGACTTTTTTACCACAAGTTAATCTTGGAGTCAATCCTAGAGGACTGATACCTAACCATATTTGGCAGATGGACGTCACACACTTGCCAGAATTTGGAAAATTAAAATATTTACATGTTACAGTTGATACCTCTTCTGGATTTTTGATGGGCTCCCTTCATGCTGGAGAAAAAACTAAAGAGGTTATAGCTCATTGCTTACAAAATTTTGCCACTGTGTGCGTTCCTAAACAGTTAAAAACTGATAACGGTCCTGGCTATACCTCTACCTCTTTTAAACAATTTTGCTCATCATTTGGTATTACTCATATAACAGGAATTCCATACAATCCACAGGGACAAGGCATAGTTGAAAGAGCTCATCAAACTATTAAAACGTACTTATTAAAGCAAAAAGAGGGAATTGGAAAGGGGTATATATCCCCCAAAGATAAACTTAAAATAACACTTTTTACTCTAAACTTTTAAAATTTGGATTCATCAGGACTTAGTGCTGCGGAAAGGCATATGTATCCAAAAAATGTGCATAAGCCTAAAGTTCTTTGGAAAGATATTCCAACAGGACAATGGAAAGGTCCTGACCCAGTAATTGTCTGGAGTCGGGGCTCTGTTTGCGTGTTTCCACAGGGAGAACAGCAGCCGATTTGGATTCCAGAAAGACTAACCAAAACGATTTCTACAGATCGAAAAGAAGATGATTTGACTCAAATCCATAACAGCTGATATCCAGAACTCCAGCTTGGCCATTCTTACATCTGCGACTGTGATTAACCAGGATGCTTTTTTCAATATCTATTTTATTATTGCATTTTTCCACATCATAAGGCTCTATTTTTATTTTTTGAGCTCATACAAACCTAGGTTAATGTTTTTCTGATCAGTTTTATTTTTTGACTATAGAGTTTTTAAACATTGCAATGGAGATTTCACCTAGGTAAAGCTACAAGGCCTTTATTATTATCTTATGTGTTGTAAGTTTGTTTGCACATTTGTGTTTTGTGTTGTATGTCTGTGTGTGCGTATTTCATATATGAGGAGTGCTCATGAGAAAATGGATCCGAATTACTTTTTTTTTATTCACGTGATTTAAATGGCCTAATTTAAATCAGGTAAACAGCTGTTAAGGATTCTTTTTAAAGATGGTTAACAGATCTGCTCTTTTACTAATTTAAATCAGGTAAACAGCTGTTAAGGATTATTTTTTAAGAAGGTTAACAGATCTGTTTGTTTACTTTCACCTTTCCTTTTCATTATATTTAATAATTCTTTTCAGGATAATGTCTTTTTAGCATCATTGCCAGAATTCCTATCTTCATCCCAATGAATATAACTCAACAAGTATGCTCAATCAAGAAGTCAACGGACTTTGGGAGGAAACGGACTTTGGGAGGAGACAGACAGATTGATAGATTCCTCCACTTTGAACTGCTTACAGAACTTGCCTAGACTATGTAACTACGTTTAGTGCAGCAAATTGTGGTAATGCTGGCATATCTTTGCTGAAGGTGTCACCAGTGATGCAATTTTTATTTCCTTGCCAGCGCACCACATGTTAATTGTGGTAATGCTGGCATATCTTTGCTGAAGGTGTCACCAGTGATGCAATTTTTCCAAAGGAACTGTCAATTGGCTTGGTGTCGTGGCATTTCTGTATCCTCCTCCCTTCTGCTAGTGATGGTCTAAATTTGGGGGCCAATGGCTATATGCTGGACCAGTAGTCAGTGACGGGTATGATCCAATTGCAGTGGTATCAACCTAAGACAGGAGGCTGACACCTAAAGGTCAGTTGCCTAAAGGTCAGTTTTCCAATGACATGTAAGAACCATATGTTGAATTGGACAACCTACCAGGCACGGTCCTTAAGCCACATTAACCTCACTCCTCCACTGGCACCAAGGCCAAATTTGGGGGCCAACAGAGGTGAGGCAAAGAACCTCACCCCCCCACTGGTGCATAGACCTATCCACAAGTATGGCTGTATGCTGGACCGGTAGTCAGTGACGGGTATGATCCAGTTGCAGTGGTATCAACCTAAGACAGGAGGCTGACGCCTAAAGGTCAGTTTTCCAATGACGGGTAAGAGCCATATGTTGAACTGGACAACCTACCAGGCATGGTCCTTAAGCCACATTACTTGTTGTTTAATTAATCAGAAGGGGGGAGATGCTGGGAGCCATCAGCCAAGTAGGTATGACAATCTCCTTGCCAGCTTACTCCCATGCTGTCTAGTGGAAGGACTTCTGAAAGGTGACCTTGCTCATGGACCAGGGCAGGATCCGTGTTTAGGGTGTTCCCCCTTTAGAATAGGGCGGTTTAGCATAATAGGAGATTAGGGTGTTCCCCCTTTAGAATAGGGCAGTTTAGCATAATAGGAGATTAGGGTGTTCCCCCTTTAGAATAGAGTATATCCTGCTGCTGAGTTCCTCTTGAGTTCTTAGGGTCAGACAGTATATTTTGGGAGACAGAAGCCCATGTGGAGTAGATTTGGGCAAAGAAGTGGATTTGGGCAGAGTGGATTTGGGCAGAGAACGTGGATTCCCCCAGAACGTGTTTGTAGACGGCCGGTGTGAGTTCGGGAATAAAGAATTGCTGTTTGAATCTACAAGCTGTGTGGAGACTCGTGATTTGTGCCCAGCCAGAGACTGCGGCACCCTTGATTCCAGCTCTTGTTTTTGCTCTTTTGTTTCAAGGGTCTCTTTCTGAAGATATTATTGAACGTAGAACATGTTCATTTTGTTGTAGACTGAACAGGTTTTCTTTTATTACGTGTCTGTGTGAGGAATAGTCATCACCAATACTTTTGATAAAATTCTATTGAATACATTGCCTGGTATAATATTACATTTTGTTTGCACAAGCACCCAGGCAATGGTTCTGTTCATCAAACTAACCACCAGGCAATCATCTCTTTTTGGATCAAAGACATTGTTTTTGAATAGATAAATTCAACATAGCATCATCACCTGATTATTTTTTGTTTTAGCAGTTAGCCCACAGAACCTGTACCTAAAAAAGGAAAAAGTAGGCCCAAATATCTTTAGCATGTTAGATTAGGCCCTGACTTCCTTAACAAGTGCAAGAAATAATAAGAATTGATAAATGGGATGGACTAAAACTATCAAGCTTCTTCTTAGCAAAAGAAACAATCAATGAAGTGAACAGAGACCCTACATTTGGGGAGCAAATTTTTGCCATATGCACATCAGATAGAGCACTAATCTTCAGGATATATAAAGAACTCAAAAAACTTAACATCAAAAAACAAACAATCCAATCAATAAATGGGCTAGGGAACTGAATAGACACTTACCAGAAGATAATTCAATCAACAAATATATGAAAAAATGTTCAACACCTCTAGTAATTCGAGAAATTAAATCAAAACTACTTTAAGATTTCATCTCACGTGAGTAAGAATGGTAGTTATCAAGAATACAGACAACAATAAATGTTTTCGAGAATGTGGGAGAAAGGTGCACTCATTTATTACTGATGGGACTGCAAATTAGTTCAGCAAATATGGAAAGCAGTATGGAGATTCCTTAGAAAACTTGGAATGGAACCAACATTTGACCCTGCTATCCCACTCCTTGGTTTATATCTAAAGGACATGAACTCAGCATACTATAGTAATGAAGTCACATCAATATTCACAGCAGCTCAATTCACAGTAGCTAAACTGTGGAAGCAACCTAGATGCCATTCATTAGATGAATGGATAAAGAAACTGTGGTATACATACACAATGGAATATTATTCAGCATTAAAAGAGAATAAAATTTTGGCATTTACAGGTAAATTGATGGAGTTGGAGAATATCATGCTAAATGAAGTAAGCCAGTCTCCCCAAAAAACAAAAGTTCTCTCTGATAAGTGAGATCATGCTGTTCCATAATGGGGTAGACATGAGAAAAATGGAGAAACTTTGATGGTGCAAAGGTGAGGTAGGGGTGGGAAGGAAAAATGAGGTAGGAAAGATGATGGAATGAGATGGGCATCATTACCCTAGGTACATGTATGACTGCACAGATGGTGTGACACTCCATTGTGTACAATCATAGAAATGTTGTGTTGCAATTGTGTACAATGAATCAAAATGAATTCTGCTGTTATATATACCTAATTAAAATTTAAAATAAAAAGAAACAGAGAATGTAATGTGCATCTGCAATCCTCCAGGAAATATTTTCCAAATCACCAGAAACTATTTTACTTAAGTTTCTATCATGTGTACACAAATGTCTTTCATCTCTAACTCCTCTTCCTCCTCATCAGTCTCTTCTTTTTCATGTTATATTTTTCTTTTGCTTTTTTCACTTATATTTACTATAGTAACTTCAACTATAGTTACATTCTACTTCTGCTAGTCTTGTTTAGAATCTTCACATGATGATTTTTTTTTTTTGGTGTTACCTCAATATATCTAAATCAAACCTTTCCTCCCTTGAGAATGGGTTTCCATTATTTTGTTTCTTCTAAAATTTAAAGATATTAACATGACTCAAGCTAGAAACTTCAGAGTTGTTGTTTACTTTTTTGTTGTTATATGTTCATGATAACTTTCTAGTTCAAACACTTGGTTTGCAAGTGAATTATTTTGTTTATTTGTTAAATAACTTATCCTCATTTAATTTCTATACCACTATAGTTACTATCCAAAATATTATTGGAATTATGTTTATAAGCAGTCAGTAATTATGCCAATTATATTTAAATCTCATAATTGGTTCCCTAAATCCTATTGGAATAATTAGAACATTTTCATAACTTTTAGACACTTCAAATATTTTCACTCACCTGCATTTCACATCACTGATTCTGTGCTCCCTTATACGACTCTTTTCTTCACCCCATGCATTTTCATTCAATTACTTTTCTCATTGACAAATGAATATCCTCGGTTTAAGTCCAAATAGTCAAAACATCAAGAACATAAAAATAATTATAATGATCATGAACATATATAATACTTATTAAATAATAAGTATTTATTAAGACTTATTTTAAGTTAGTTACATGTAAACTTTAGTTATTCATAGCAATCAGTTTAGATGAAATATACTATTAATAAAAAGTGTAATTTTAACTAAAATTTAGTATTCTTTCATAAAAATCTTTGATTTTTTTTAAGAACTATATGGATGTTTACTTCTTTACTAGCAAAATGAGATCGATGATTCTATTTCATAGGGTAGTTGTGTTGATTTCAAAAGTTATATATGTGAAGCATTTAAAACAACAGCTGTCCCACAGAAAAGACTAATAAATTATTAGTGTTATTGCTTAGGTATTAAGCATCCTCAAACAGATAATGTATGAGACAATGCAAGAAAGAGCTTATATGTTAAAGGATTTAATTATGAGGTTCTTAACCTAATTAATCCTCTGATAGGTATTAACTGGGTGGAAACTGTAGGCTATTGGGGTATGACTGGAACAAGGGATGACTGGGAGTAGGTTTTTGGACTAAATATTTGGTCATTGGTGAGCAGAGTGTCTCTCTTTGCTTCCTGGTGTATTGTTCTGAATTGCTTACCTTTATCACACCCTTATGACATGATGTTCTGCCTCACCTCAGGCTCAGAGCAATGAAGCCTGGCATCTGTGGACTGAGATCTGTGAAAACATAAGCCGCCAAACAAATATTTCCTCCTTTAAAATAATTTTTGTCAGGTCTTTTGGTCACAGTGATGGAAAAGCTGACTAAAACAATTAGCATTCATTTCTATACTCATTCAAGAATCACCCTCTCCTAGACATCAGTTAAGATCACCTCACTTAGAATAAGTTGACTTTATATTTCTCTAGTAATTGCATTCTAATATCACTTTTTGTATAACTGTTTATTGTACATATCTCTAGTTTCCCCAAACTTGATAATTATATTTTATTTTTTTAATGTACTTATTTCAAATAATTTTATAGGCTTCCAGTGTCACAAGGTCTGTGTCTAATAAATATGTTTAGATGTAACTCTGGATTACTTATCTCTCAGAGGTTTGAAGAAGTGTAATGAAAGTACAAAAATAAAACATGACAGAAATGTAGTTTTTTTACTGAGTCTCTATCCAAAGGAGACAGTTCTTTTCTAGGTTCCCTCAATCCTTTCCTCATCAGCCAGAGTCTTATGTGAGGGACATCTTCCTGGTAGCTGTGTTAGCTTTTTGTCAGTGTAATCAAAATAGCTGACAACAACCACCTAGAGGAAGGAGAGTTTATATCAGCTCATGGTTTCAGAGAGCCATGCTCTCTGCAGCTGCCATTGCTCTGGGCCCTGAGTGAGGCAGACCATCATGGTGGAAAGGTGTGGCAGAGAAAAGATGCTCACTTCCTAGCAGCCAGGAAGCCTAATAGAAGGAAGGGAGGAAGTTGAGGGTGGGGGAAGATAGGAAGATGAGGGTGGATGGGGAATAGGCCCCAATGCCACAACCTCAGTGACCTACTTTCTTCCGCCACACCCCACTTGACTACATATACTACCCAGCATTTTATTCAAATTGTTAACTCATCAAATAGATTCATCTACTGGTGGGATTACAGCCCTCATAAACTAATCATTTCACCTCTTAACATTCCTACATGGCTACATATGAGCTTTTCAAGGGATAGCAGTGATCCAAACTATAACAGAAGCCATTTATGATTTATTGCTTTGTCATCAGGGCTGCTTTCTGAATTTCTACCAAACAGCATTGCTCAGCTGTTCTTATAGAATTTACATTGGTCATTGGTGTAGGTATTTTTTTAGAAATATGGTGACTGCAAATTGGCGACATTAATTATGCCTTTAGATTAACAAAAAAACTATTTGCACAAGCTTCAATGCAATGGCTCATTTAGTGGCACATTAAGTTTCTGACCACATTCAAATAGTGTTTTTTTTTTTTTTTAAAATAACTATGCAGGGATATTATATCTGCATTTCATCATCACCTAAAAGTGAGATGAGCTTCTGGGTAAAGCATATACTGAGTTCTATGGTGAGTGTAAATGACTCATTCTCTTATTTTCATTCACTACATTCCTTAGTAATAAATAGTAGTGAGCATTGAGATATAAATGCTTATTTTTATCTTTCAGAAGTTATTGCTGAAAAAAAATTGGGGGCTGTATCTTTGAAATTACCTAAGTTTAGTGGACAGATGAAATACAGAGGATAAATGTGAGCATTTATTTTTTGAAATAGTTGGGAAAGTAGAGCAAACATACAAAGAAATACATAATAATGCAGACTAAACATAACTAATTAAATTCAAACTGAACAACTTCTATTAGTAATTTCATAAGTCTTTGGGTATCTGGAGGGTTTCCATAAAAGGTAGTTTAAAAGAAAGTGGTTGATTAGAAAAATACATGTAATCTAATACAACTTGTGAATAATGAAGCATGTGAGAGAAAATCAGGATCACTTTACAATGTTTTATATGAATAAGATAGAGGAGAAGGTACTCCCTACTATGTATTTCCTTAATAGAATAACAAATTTTCTATATATTTATTAGAAATATCTTAAATTCTTTATAATGGAATATAAATGTTATTGTATCATACAATTTATCAAAAGTAGTGTGCATTTAGAAACATCGGAAATGTGTGATTGCTACAACTTAATATTTGATATGCAAAAATGTATTATACAATTTAAATCTTATGAGTTTCATTATAACATTAATTAGGTGGTTAATATTTTGGAAATATATATATATTTATATCTAGGAACATACAATGAATAATGTTATTTAATATGGGATATATGTTTATTATATATTATAAATAGGTTGAAAACAATGGTGCTCTGAATCAAAAAATATGTAGTTGATAATCAGTAATGAAAGATAACACAACAAAAATCAGTCTAAGATAAAAACTTACTCAACTCCTGATTATGGTTTGAATATAAATAGCTGCTGGCTCACAGAGAATCTTTAAAAGATAGGAAAAAACTTCAAAATTGGTACACCTTTTCATCGATGCTGTATAATCAGTTGAAGAAGGGTCTGATATAACACAATTCGAGAAAGAAAGAAACTGAAAACTTTTATAACTCTATTTCACCATTTAACTTTTTTGAAATCTAGAAAGTAGGAGTCTCAGCTATTTTTTCCCCTATAAAAGAATGTTAAATCAGTTCCCTCTTCAATTGATTACATTGGGTGATGGAGAAATCAAAAATCTGATTTGTAGACATTTTTCACACACTTGCAAAACTGACATTAAGTGACAGTTGATTTCACAAAGTTTTCTTTAAAAATTTCTACCTAGTGAAAGGGTAAAGAGAATAATAACAATCTATTTTTAATTTAGGAAAACTGGTGATGTGCTTGTAAAAATCATGATTGGATCAAATAAATATGAAATGTTTAAAGAGATGAAAACATTTATGTGCTCATCTACCCACCTACCTGCATATTTTCTATAAATTAATGTCCTTCAAAATAGAAACAATATAAAAATAGAGGGAAAAGATAAGAAGAGGATAGATATAAAATATAACCTATCTTCAATTTAGCTTCTATGTGGCTATTCTGGCACAGGAGTAGTAAAAAAAAATACACAACAACAACAACAAATCTTCTATGATATACAGTCAATTTAAGTCTTTAAGATTCATCCTAGAAATGCCTAATGTGATTCCCTACATAACATAAGCAAAACTTAACAATTTTATTTCTGAGGGGCTACTGGGGATTGGGATTGAACTCAGGGGCATTCAAACACTGAGCTACATCCCCATCCCTATTTTGTATTTATTTAGATACAGGGTCTCACTGAGTTGCTTAGCACCTTGCCATTCCTAAGGCTGGATTTAAACACATGATTCTCCTATCTCAGCCTCCCAAATTGCTGGGATTATAGGCATGTGCCACCGAGCCCGGCTACAATTTTCTTTTATCTCTTTTCTTCCTTGTAACATCTCATAATCATAACAGATACTCCAAGTTTTTAATGTCAACCCAAACTTTACAAAACTTCCTTTACATGCTAACTCAGTGCTGATACTTTCTTGTCTTTCCCTTTTTGACTTTAGAATCTTTTCTACCAATAACTCTATGCTTCAGTAAAGATCAAAGTGGCCTGGTTTCTCTCATTCTTTCTGCTTAGTTTAATTACCCTGATTATAAACTGCAAACACCCAGGAACTTGAGCAGTAAAACCCACACTTTATATAATGGACAGAGGAAGAGCTTTTGTGAGCATTCCTTTGTAAATATTTTCCTATTCACACATTCACACACTCAGAAACATATGCATTCTTGTAAGATATTACCAAATAACAAACTGAGTGATCAAATAACATGGGGTGATTCATGTCAACTTTAAAGGTGGTCAAAATAAATGCCTCACTCACTATCTTTATCATTTCATTGATCTACATTAGACTCATCCTTAGCAGATTTATCGCAGTAACATCTAGACCTTGTTTTTAGTTTGTAAAATCATGTTTGCTATAAAAAATTATATTCTTCTGTTAGTACATTGTGTTTAATACAGTATTATATGTAGATGGTACTATTGTATAAAATATATGTGCAACTTTATAGAACATTAGCAATAATGTAATATGCACATGTATGTTTCCCTACCTGTGTAAGAACAAGATGTTGATGTAACTGAGAATATTAGGTGACACTTTCATTTCCCAAAGCAATGACCAAGATCACTTCTGCAGGATTTAAACAGTCATTAGCTGAATAGTATACTGTCAGTATTAGTTCTGGCTCAGAGAGAGTTGCTTATATGTTGGGCATTCTGCATCTCCCACCATAAGGCTACCTGTTTTTTCTGGTACATGAGGAGGGCTTGAAAATGGACACTCAAGATCATGTCTTCAATCTTCTATTTTTGGGAGTTTCACAAACCAGACTGATTCCTGTTCAAAGAGTCTAAATTTGAGACAATGTGACTGGTCAGTTTGGATGATGGGGTGGGAAGTGACTGCTTCCAAAATGATAGGTAAGTGCAGTTTGGTGACCAAGGGATCTGTGAGGCACTCTTGGCCAGTGTTAAGCATTGAAGAAGGGCATTGGATGGCATGGCCTTGAGAGGGGCAATGGGTAAGAGGCTTTTTTGAGAGCTTGGGTGATCTCAACAGAAAAACAAATTCAGAAACTGTGACTAAGAAGATAAATCTTTAAATCCTAGGGATTTTCTCCTGTTTTTGAAGGTTCTCAAAGAATAAGGAAATCCTAAAAGCCTACAGAAGCCCCCATGAGAGATTGGATAACATTATGTGCACAGTGGACATAATCACTAAGTTAAATTTATATTAAATGAACTAAATATTACTTTTATTTACCTCTCTAGATTCTCCCTGCTTCAAATATGTGAGTACCTAAAACACTATCTAGAGTGTCACAGGAGTAACTGAATGAAAATGAGAGAAGAAAGTAACCATGTTACTTCCCCAGTATAGGTTTCTTAGCTGAATCTGAGGGAGGGGGGAAATGAACTGTATGAAACTTTGGAACTTTGATATATTATACTAGCTTGGAATACTTTATATGTGAAAAGTAACTTACTCATTTGTTATCTGAAAGTGACTAAATCAGTTATAAAAATTGCCTGAGATTTTATTGCCCAGTGGTGAAAGTAGGTCAACAGAATATATTTAATTATTAATGCAAAACAATTTTTAGCTTTCTGTTTCCATCCTTCTGTAAAATTCATTCAATCATATGCTTAAATACAATTAAAATTGTAGGAAAAAATTAGATATAAATACTTGTTTTTATATTTTCTAGGGAAATAACAGTAATATAAGCATCTTATTATATAATGTGAATTTTAAAATGTAAACATTATTTGAAATCAAATAAAATGATATTAATTAGATTGGGAGACTGAAGTGATGTTCTATTTTCTATGGAATATGCTTATTTGCTAGTGTTTGAAAGAGTTTAGTTATACTAATTGATGGTAGCCAAATAATTTAGATAAGAAATCAAATTTGTTCATTTAAGTCACATTTTATTTAAATGTTTTATCGTGAGTGTAGTTCTACAATGAAAAACTCCCAAAGTAAACAAAATTTTAGTATCTTTGATGTGTGTTCAAAAGTATATCTCGATATATTAAACTTTTTATATGTTTGATAAATATATTAAAAGCCTTGAGGATTTCAATTCTGTTTTCAGAGAGGTGACACTGCTATAGAGACTAACATTTGTTTTATGAGTATTTAACTGGTACTTCCAGACATATCAATTTACTTAAAAAAATATGAACATCTGAATTAATAATGTATTTAAAATTATATTTCAGTCATGGAACTATATGCATAAACTATTAAGCTATGTATATTTTTAAAATTTTGCCCTTCAATAGGGTTTTAAAAATAATCATGTGCAGCCCACACTCACATAGCATGGATTTATGCCCCATCTTTTTGAGAACAATGTGTCTTCAAAATTCCCTCAGAATTCTTCTCCGTAGCATATTTGCTTATTATCCTGCTTTTAATTTACTTATTCAATCATTTATATCAGCATGTACTCACCAATACTTGTTTATTATTTTGTTATAGTCCAATATTAACTTATTGATTTTTTTTTCTTTCTTTAAGTTGTTATAGATTTGGCCAGTAAGGGTTTCTGCAAATGAGTCCTATTCTTTTTGACATTTCCCCATTGTTTTGTTTGTATTTTTGTTTTTAGTTTATTTAAATGCCTTCCAAAGGGTATAGTATAGAAAACTGACTGGATGAAACAGTGACTTTAAAATGGAGAAAGTTGGTAACTACCTCATTCAGAAAGTAAGGTGTTATGATTTAAATGTGAGGTATCCCTTAAAAGCTCATGTGTGAAACAATGCAAGAAGGTTACAGAGCTATAACACACTCAGCATGTTAATCCACTGATTAGGGGGATTAACTGAGTGATGACTATAGGCAGGTAGTGTCTGACTTGATAAAGTGGGTCTATTGGGGTGTGCCTTTGGGATTTGGATTTTGTCCTGGTGAGGCGAGCTCTTTCTCTGCTTCCTGGTGTGATGTCTGGAGCCATTTTCCTCTACCACACTCTCTTGCCATGATGTTCTGCCTCCCCACAACCCCTAAGGTACAAAGCTGGCTATCTATGGACTGAGACCTCTGAAACTGTGAGCCTCAAAATACACTTTTCCTCTTCTAAAATTGTTATTGTTAGGTCTTTTGGTTACAGCAGTGAAAACCCTGACTAAAACACAAGTTTAATATCAACAGTGGTAAGTTCAAGTTTATACTATATACCTTTGATATGATATGATAAGAATGGCACTTTACCTCTCTGTTTTTTTCTCCAAAAAATCCATAACATAAATTGAATTGTAAAAAAGAAAGAAAACATAGCAGACATATCTCTGTAAGAAACTTTTGTAACTGACCAGTGGATCAAAATCACATGGAAAATCTGACAAACATTACTGCCAAGGGGAACTTAGAGATCCATGAAAACTAGATGTAGTGTGGGATACTAATTGAAACCCTGAAACAGAAAATAGATTATTGAGTAAAAATTAAGTAAGACTAAATAATATATTGACTTCAGTTAATAATAATTGATAATTTTTTTCTAATGTGACCAATATAGAAATTAATGAAAAATGTTAATTATAGGGACACTCTGGGGTATATGATAACTCTACTCTTGCTACCTTTGTGAATATAAAGATTTTTAAAATAAAAGGTTATTTAAAAGAAAAATGAAGAGAGTTCATGATAATTTGGAAATGAGTATCTAAAAACTTCAAAGAAAAAATGACATGGAAACTTTACATTCAAGTTAAATTTTACTTCATCTTAATACTTACTTTTAAATAAGGATTTTCAAACTTTTCCAATCCATAAGTAAAATGATGAAACTAAAGACAGAATAACTAGATGAATATAAATAATATATGCAAATATCATATAAATTACAATAAAGCTAGTTATCCAAAAATCTGTCATTGAAAAAAAAATTGGAAGAGGGAAATACCCTGCATACATTTAAATATTTTAATAGATGTCTTCTTAAAAATGTACCCAAGAATTCTACATTTTCCATTTTAGCTTATCATAACATGCTGTTGTGGTGATTGTAGGGACATATTTAAATCTATAGTAGATAAGATGAGATGGTTTAGCCCACTTGTTCTTACTCTAACTGTATTGAAAACCTCAGGGAACAACCAGTCTGATTAAATCAGAATCTCTGAAATTGGAATACATAATTTTTAAAGGATTTTCAGGTAATTCTAAATTTTAGACAAATGCACAGCAATTTTATCCTGGAGATATCCATGTGTGAACATCAGGATTCACCTCTCCACAGAGCAGAACTCTCTGTGGTCTTCTGTTCTGAGTAACACTTAACTCAGGTCATGAATTAAGGAGTAATTGTGATCTTTTTGTCCCCATGTAGACTATAACTTTTTCTGTCTTCAGTTTCTTTTCACTGGCTATTTTTTATCTGCTTACCAAAGTATGTTTGTTTTCATTTGTAATTTCCATTTATCACTGATATCTATGTAGTTTCAAAAATGCTACTTCAATCTGTTCTTATAAACGTTCCCGCACTGTCTCCTCAAGGCTTCCACCATTGGCTGTACTGTGAGTTTTGTTCACAAGGCTTTTTCCACTTTCTACTTTCTGTTTTCTGCTTCTTTTCACTTTACTCCAACAATACTGAGTGGATTAAGAATGCCTATCTTATTATAGGCATCATCAACCAAATAGATCATCCATTTCCTTGTACCATCCTAGTACATCGAATTGACCCTGAGTTCTTACATATTTCTGCTGAATTCATATGGTCATTCCAATTCCACTCATTGCTTGGACATCAGGGCTTTTTGACCTGTCATTATTGCTGCTTCTGTTTTTGTTATGTTTAGTACAGGACTTAGTCAAGTCACTGCTAGAAAGTTCCTTAAAAATTGGAATTTTTTGGTTCCTGCTATAAGGCAAGAGACAGATCTGCCTAACAGAATCCTATACTACTCCAGCATTATGGAAGCTTCTGATCTTTGCTCAAGACTATACATCTTAAACAGGAGGTTGTCATTTATTGAAAGTATAACAAAATCATAAGCCAATTCTGTGGCAAAATCAAGTAACTTTAAGGAGGAATGAGAAGAGTGGTAGCCATCCTCAGTCAGCCTGGGAGATCATAATTTCTTGACTTTGATTTATAACCAGAGTACCAAAAGAATCTAGATGAATGCTGATTTTACTTGATATCTTGGTGGATGTTCATCACAGTAATATTAATTATTACTACCTCATATTAATTATTATTATATTATATTAATTAAGGGAAAGTAAGTATAAAAATGAAGATGAATGTATTACAATCATTTCTTTTTTAACAATTACAGAAATATAAAATGGTAGAAGCATATAAACACCTCTAATGCTGTGAAACAGTGGCAAAATACAAAATAAAATTGATTAAAATGAGAACCTTACATCTTTTTTGATGAATTAAAAAATAAATATTTCTCTCAGTTTTGTTTATGATTCAAAATGATGATAATTATAAAGAAGTACTTATTTCAATAATTTTCCTGAATATGTGTGTGTTCACACTTATGGTACATATTATGTCTTTATATGTATAATTTAATTTCCAAATATTTTAAAAATGCCTAATTAAAAAGATGTAATTGTCCACCCACCTATGTATAATTCTGCAGAACAAAGTGTACATTTTTCATCTAAGAAATATAAAATTAAAGTATACTTCCTAGATTATGAAATATGAAATAGGAATGAACTGGACTGCCAAGCCCTTTGGATCTCACATGTCACTACCATATTCCTCAGATACTGGATGTAGAATTACAGAGCATAATGTTTGCCTGGCTGAGTTTTGGTCTTGTTTTCCTCTATGGCTCTATTTCTCCTTTTCAGAATAGAAACGTATTGTACCATTGTATATTGGCTGTATGTAAATTGATTTTGATCCTTTACATGGGCATGTAACCAAGAGTTTGCCTTAAAGGAGCCTTTGGACTTGAACATTGGGCAATGAAGGAACTGTTAAGACTATGGTGACTCTTTCAGGTGAACTGAATGTATCTTACATTTTGATACAAAGCCTTTGGGGACTGGGGCAGAAATGTCCCCTAACATCTCATTTGTTAATGCAGAAATTATGAGCACTGTAACCTCATCAGTAGATAAGTCTATGTAGTGGGTTAACAATTTAAATGGACTATGGGTGACAGTTTTGGGTAGGTGGTTTGTGTTTGGAAGATGTAAGTCACTGGGGGTGTGGCCATTTACTATATCTTGTCTTTGGAACCTCTTTCTCTCTCTTTTTCTCACTGTTTCCCAGTTGTCATAAGCTGAGTTGCTTTTCTCCACTATGTATTTGCTCCATTATTTTTCCTTGACTCAGTCCTGGAGCAAGGGAGTCACATCATCATGGACTGAGACTTCTGTGAGCCCAAATAAAATTTTCTTCCTCTATGTTGTTTTTGTCAGGTATTTTGGTCACAGGGATGAAAGGCTGACTAACACTCAGTTTTTACTAAATTGCTTATGAGCAAGTACTCTTTACATTTATTCTGTTCTGATAATATTGTTACTACTGTGTATTTTTGCACATATCTCATCACTTAACATTTATCCAAGTAGTAGTTTTAGATTTATATTGTACATCTTTGGAAGAAAACTTTCTTTGCCTTAAGGAATCTATGAGTCTTCTTTTTTGAGATGATATTGGCACATGATTTCTATATAGTTCCTTTATATTAGTGTACTACTCCAGATATTTTTTTTAATCAAGTGAGGCACTAGACATTCTTTAAATTTGTTTTCTTCTTTAATATTATTTCCATTGGCCTTTCACTTATTCCTCAATGACAAGTTCCTAATGACAAGTAGTACATTAAGTTGTAAAACACTTTAAACCATAAAATTGGACTGAAAATAGTCTAAATGCAAAATGCAACACTAATCAAGTTAAATATGGGGATCTAAAGTGTAGAAGTATGTTTTTACTTTTGTTTTTGCTATGAAATATAACAGTTAGTTATAATAATATATAAGGAATTTATCCACATTTACTTCAAGCCCGCTTTACTTTTGATAGACTTAGGATAAATCCTTTTAAAGGTAATATTATCACTTAGCATTATATAAAAGAGAACTAACCCTAACCCTAACCCTAACACCACAAATCTGGAGGTGTTCCTGTTTATGAAACTCTATTTATACTGGTGCTTATTTGATCATATTTTTTTCAATATACACTTTTCACACACATATCTACATTGATTACTCAGAAGAAATTAAATGTGCAGTCCCAATGTAATAATGAAGCTAGTTTGAAGTCAAGAGATTGCTACTATAACCTTCTGTGATAAAGTCTGTAAATGTCAGTTTCTCTTCTACTATGCCAGAACTTTAGAATTTCAATCTCTTAGCAGTACTAAGCTTCCATTTAAATTATTATGGAAGTTTTTTTTCCTCCCTGGTCTTCCACAACCTTTGATGTGATCATGTGTCCTTGTCTCTTTTCTTTAATCTTTTCATTTCCTCTTTTTCTGAAGATTTCACCTGTACAAAAAAGTGGTGCAATTTCTGCCATTTCCATCAAAGATATTTTTATGTTAACCTTAAACTATATGATGGGAAAGCTGTGAAAATATATCAGGTGAAGCCAAAGTCATAGTATATCTTCACAACATTGGCTTAGCCATCAATATTCTCTCAGGAATTTTGTCCTAGACCATTGTATTACAAGGACCTGAAAGTAGAAAGAGAAGTAATGTATCACTAAAGAAAGAGGATGTAAAGTGGTATTACTGATTTAATGAATGAACTACTTAAATTATAGTCATGTAATTGAGGAAACATCAAATACTTAAAAGAGACACCAAGAGATTGTTAAGAATTTTTATTCTCTCCTTAAATAACTATTTTTATGGTATTTAGAAGGTTTCTTCCAAGCAATTTTCGATGGGAAAAATACTCTTCCTTACTGAAATGTTAACTGCACATGTGCACCTGCCCATTGAGTAAACATTAAGAGTATAAATATAAAGTGTTGTGTATGTTTATAAGTGTGTGCATGTTTGAGGGGGCATATTTCTCTATGGATCTGTGGAATTCAAAATCATAAGTAAGAAAATTCTGATTTCTAGCAAGAAATCAAATAATTGGGTTTTAGCTACTTGTTGGTGGTTGACATGCAGGATTTTACCCTCCTACTATGAGAAAAAGGGGAAAAAATTGGCTCCAGAATTTATAAAACAATTTTGACAAGGTTTCATAATTTATTATAAAATTTGAGTTTACCATATTTGAAATACTAAGTAGGGACTGTCAAACATTTTTAAAGCATATGAACGAATAGTGTAAGATTAATATATAAATAAAACCTCCTCTTGGGAGACAATCCAATATATGGTGAGAAAAACCCAGTTTGATAGGATTTCACCCCCAAATAAACATGGAAATATTTGAATATAGAACAAATACTTAAAATAAATTAATCAAAAGTTCTTTATAATTAGAATGCAGCAAGGACTTAACAACTTTCATTATCCCAACTGATGATACACTACAAAGAAACATATTTTACAGTGATTTTATGATCATTTCTCAATTCATATATTTGAAATATTTGTTTTTACAATTGAGAGATAAAGGACAATATCATATACAAATATATTTTTATTTGGCCACACAAATTATATCTATTACTATTTTGCAAAGACCGATAGCAGTGAATTGGCACGGTATATTTGGATAAGTAAGTTCTACTCAAACACACTAGAATGCAGGTACCCTGGAGTAGCTTTGGTTTGGTATCGTTCTGTGGACCACTTTTATCTGTAACTAGAATCTGGACAATATAGAATATAAGAAAAACAGAAAGTGCTTTGCAAATTTTAAAATTTTCTATTTTAAAAAAAGAGAAAGTGGTGTAGGTGATGTTATATGATAGCACATGTGTCACACATGTGTTATCTCATGAACACACACAAATTCATACACATCTGTCTGTTTAGAATACAGTATACTGGTACTGACATTAGCAAATATAAAAACAACATGGAAATATTAGTTGATTAAATGTCAATAAAACATTAAAATGACCTGAGGGTGTGAAAAGAGCTTTGGGGTGAAAAGAGCTTTAGTGTGAAAGTAGAACACTGTATCACACTTCTGGGTAGCATTTGTATGGGGAAATACTTTGGCTCATTAGTAGTAATCAAGTTCAAGAAGAGGGTTTTTCCAGTAATGTATGAGGTTAGTTCTTGTTGTCTTTACCTATGGAAAAGCAAAAAAAAGAAAAAAAAGTTGTAAGACTCAAAAGGCATCAATGAGTTTTGAATAAAGAAATCTGGGGTCTAGAGGACTACAAAGTTTTGTTGCTATTCAAAAATTCTATTAAGATTTTATCTACAAATTTCTTACTAGAATTTGAAAACTTTTCCTGTGTTATTTTGAATTGTTACGTAAAATATGGATCTTTTATAATTAATAATATAATGTGGCTTTAAAATACCATTTTTTATATAATTAGGTTTATTTCAATACTTATATGTTGAACACTTATTTTTTTACCAGAACCTTGTTTAATACTAGAAATGCAAAGGTAAATGAGAAGCTTTGACTTACTGGGAGCTTATAATATAAGGGGGACATAGTTATTATATAACCCTACTCTTATATTTGCTATATGATATAGTATAAGTTGTCATATTAAAACAAAGAAAGATTATTGGTATTGAATTTATTCTTAAGAATAAATCTCCTATTTTTTTTTATTCTTGGAAAAATCTTCAAAAACAAAAATAGTCCAATTGTGAAATTAAAATACACAGAAAATCTGACTACATTTGCCAGGAGAGTTTTATTTCCTCTGGAAAATTTAGTTGACTATAAAAATGGAGTGAAAAGTAATCTTTTTGTGGTTTGGTTTTAAAGCACTTGAGAGGGTAATACCCTGTTGTCCTACTGGAAATTTGTGTGTGAGTATGTGTGTGTGTGTGTGTGTGTGTGTGTGTATGTTTCTGTGTGAGAGAGATTACAAATTTGTATGAAGTATTAAATAAAGATGTCTATTTTTAAAATGTGGATACTGTTAAAGAACATTCTGAATCTATTATGAAATTTTAATATTCAGTAGATTTATTATATCTTCAAAATGTGTTTATAGTTACCATGATTAACTAACAGTGGCCATTTTATATTAATAATGTTTCTGGGACCAGAAATCTGAGCATCACTCTTGAATTTTCTCTCACCTTCATACTCTGCATCCAATCCATCACAGGCTCATTCCTAGTCTACCTGCATAATAGGATTCAAATCCATTCATTTTTCCTAACCTTCATTGTCTTTTTCCTCAGACTATCATCATTTATCTCTCTCCTAAAATACTGCAATTACCAATATGCAAATGCTTTGGTTTTTCTCTCATCCAATTAATTTTTCCACAGCATAAGGAATTATCTTTCAAAAACAACAAATCTCATCAGGTTACTCCACTGCCTAAAGAACTTTAATGGTATTAATAATATTCCTAGCTTGAAAATTGCTTACAAAGTGAACATAAACTCTCTTACCACAAAAAACGATACTGAGGTAATGCATATGTTAATTAACTAAATTTAATTATTCCACTATATATATATACTTTTAAACATATGTGAATATGGTAAATATGTAAAATTTTATCTGTCGTTCAAAACAAAAACCTTAGTAGATCTACAAAGTTTTAGAAAAATGTCTCAACTTTGTACCAGAGGTTACAAGATCTGCAATGATCAAATCTCTCCTAACCTTCCTAGCTCACCCACTTCTCTGTGCCTTTTCTATTAAGAATTTGTTTAGTTAGGAATTTTCCATGTTCCTAGTTGCTAATTTCACATTATCAGTCTTCTAACAAAAAAGCTAAAATCACTGTCATGTTTTCTATTCATCTCTAGGGTTGGAGCTTAGATGTTACCGTATTTGTCCACCCACAATCCTCTAGATCTGTACTGCTTTTATTACAGTACCTGCCAGACTGTGTGTTGATCTCTTCTTCACTTTCACTCATTACAGTGTAACCTCACTGATGGAAGAAATTCCAAGATCAAGGCCCAGCACAGGTTTTTTATATAACCTAGCTAAAGAGATAATGGACTTTTTATACATGTTTCCTAAAAACAAAATAAAAATATCAAGATTAAATTGATCCAGGAAGTCTCAGCTTAAAAACAGATCTTCTCTACAGTATGAGACATACTCTTTTAATTCTTGACTTACCTCTATTTAAAACAGCTTTCAAGAAGACAATTATCAAGTGAGCTGAGAACTTTGAGAAGCCAGCCTGGACTGGAAATGAAAATGTGACTTCTAAGTCCATTAGCTCTTCTGCTAGATTTGCTTTACAGAAAATAAAGACAAATTGAATGTTTAGATATGCTTCTTAAGTCTGCACTCTTCCTTCATTCCATCATCTTAAGGTGGAATTTAATCCTTAGATTACTAGATAGTAATCCAATGATTCAGTTAAATTTGGACTTCTGATTCATAAAAAAGAAAAAGACTTGTACTGCATCTTCCTATTGATTGACTTTCTGAGCCATGTAAATTATCTTATGACATAGTGACATATTACTACAATGCCTGATTCCCCTGGTAAATTGGGATATGAAAATTTAAGGGGACTGGGATTCTAATTTTGTTTTGAATATTTCTTTACCATAAGATAATAATATGTTTTCCCATTAGAAAAAAAAAAAAAAACTTACCGCTGGCTAGGGGAGGAGGCATGGGAGACAGTGGAGGATGTGGATGTTCTGTAGCTCTGCATTCCTAAGGCCCTTAGTGCCAGCCCCACAAGCCCATGGAGATTAGGAAGTGGCTGCCTGAATTATTTTCCAAAGGATAAATATTATAAATGATTACATCTATAAACTAACCAAGAAGATCCTTTTGGTGTTTAGGGGGGAACACAACTTCCATCAATTACCAGGAATGCTGCTGCTCAGATGCCACCTGAAATAAACTCCTCCTCCTTAGGCTTCCTGTAGGTTTTGTGCCATGAAGGGGGAAAATGCAGAGCAAACTCAAACCCAGAACTTATAAAAACAGATAGTCATGGCCTTTAATTGAAAAACTGGAAAAGTGGTAAAAAGGTTCAAAGGACATGAATGTGAAATCACCAAGGTATCCTGTATTTCCCAATCACATCAGTTCTTCAGTGCCTCTCAAGATGGTCCTGTTGTAGGACTTAAATGGTTCCTCACAGGCAAGGCAGCAGCTATCCCACCTTACAATTTTGGTTGCTGGGTTTCCTATAAACCCAGACATGTCAAAGCTTTGCACTGGCTCTTGGGATACCACCTTGCTCCTGTGGGATATGGAAAGTGGACGGTGTATGGAAAAAAACATCTGCTTCCAGGAACCTGTCACTAACCTGTGCTGGCTGGGTCCTTACATACATTCCCATCCTCTGAAAATAAACCATCTGACTATGGAAAGTTTAGGGGTTGTGGGTGGCTCACAGGTTTCCCACAAAAAAAGCACATTCACAATCACTGTGAAGTCAAATGGATGGACACATGTATATCTCCTGCAGCAATGGCTTTGGAGGTGAAGGCTATGAAGCCACACTGTGGGACATAAGGCAAAGAGTATAATATGTGAGTATAAGCAACTCTCCAGACAGTTGCATCCTGTGTCTTTCTTCTAAGAGCAGTGGCCTTAGTGCCTGAGATTAACGTCTCATTGCATGACTCTAAGGTGAATATTTGAACCAAGATAATAGAGCTTGCCTTTTCACCTTGTCTGTAGATGGATCTGGATCCTTGACTCCCCTGGCTGTTGGTGATCCTGTCTTATTATGTGCAAGATTAAACAGAGGAATTGACTTTCTCAGAGTGGATTACAGCCAAGGGCTGGAACTAAAGGAAGAAGAAGCATTCTGAAGCTGAGAGATATGCACTGGACAATATTAAACTATGACTGCTTCTTTCTATGATTTTGTGTTTTTTTATGTTATATTGGTTTAAGGGGATGAAAAGTAGGCTGGTGTTCTTTACTTACATTTACTTAGAAGGTATGTCAGTGTTTGATATCAATTTAAGTTCAGTGGTTCAGAATCAGTTATATATTTTAGAAACATGGACTAAACATAAAGTTTGTAATTAAGTTAAATCCAAATGCAAAGTTTTAGTGAGTTTTTGGACCTACTCTTCAAAAAAGAAGATATTTTACTCAAAATGATGATCTGGAGGTGTAGGAATGATGGGCCTGTGTCTGTGAAAGAAGAAGCAGAGAGCTTGATTCCATCCAACTAATCTTTTCCATGACTCTCAAAAAAAATAGAAAAGAAAAGAAAAAGAAAAAGAAAAAGAAAGAGGAAGGAAAGGAGAAAGAAAAAGTAGCAGGTCAGAGTCTGCTTTGGTTGCCTCAAATATAATCAAGATGGGAAAGAACAGCTTGGCTCCATAGAGAAAATGGATCATATACCATCGATTAAGCTCTGGGCACTGTTCCTCAGCAATGCAAAGAATCAAAGCTATAGCAAGAAAGCAAAATCCTTGAAATCTACCCATAGCAGTAGAGGGGAGGTAGTAAATCCCAGCCTGTGTACGTTCCTTCCTAGAACAGTGCTGATGAGGTGGCATAAAAACAGCCACTGAGATGGCTTCAAGTGGCTGACCAGAATGAGGATATTGCCCAGATTATAAGAGTTATCATATTTTTTCCTGGGTAAGAAAATGGAGAGGTTCACAGATTAAGGCTGAAAAAAAATTCATTTACAATTTGAATATTTGTATTTAGTTTACATTAATAAAATTTCATATACATGTATGTACATATACAAAAAAGAAATAATTATTACTTTGACTTCCTTAATTTTATTTCCTCAACTTAAATCTGAAATATTAAAGAGAAAAACTTTAATGTTTTATTTTCCATGCCTTAAACATAGATATTTGCTTTGATAAATTTTTGAGGGTAACCCAGATTTTGGACTTAAATTGTTATCAGTAAGCAAGAAGTGGACCCAATATATTAATTAAAGGATCAACACCACCTTTCCCCCCAAAAAAATTATAATAAATGTTATCCAATATTAGAAATCTCTATAGAGGTATAGCCCCTAATCTTGACCTGAAAGCTGAACAGGAATGCATGCCTGTGATTTTTAAGTCACCAGCACCTCATTTGTTCATCTTATATCCCTGCACTCAGCCTTTTAAAATGTTTAAATTTTTCTCTTTTTGTCTTGGATCATCTGCATCTTTTTCTACTTCAAAACATAATAAAATTTACTGATATTAGAGACAATAAATGTGGTTTTTGCTCAACTTACTATAATTTGCTGAATGTAGTACTTCTTTGTGATAGCACAAATTATATGGTGCGTATGAGAGGGACTAAGTGCTCATTGTCAAGGAAGTCTGTGAAGGCATAGTCAGGAAAATGAAGCTATGTTTCTTGGCTAAATTACCGAAGCTAAGAATTAACCATTAATGGCAAATTGACAGACAAGAAAATATTTTGAAAATGCAAGAATTGTTGCCTCTGCCACTTTGAAAATGGATCAGCTCTTAGAATTCAGTAGATCTAATGATAATGTAATTCATAGCCTTGTGTAATTTTGAGTTGAATTTATAATACTTCCAAGACTTTTTGCAATATAAGGAGTTGTAGCACCCAAATCATGTTTTCTCCCAAGGATTGCTTTTAGCATGTGATTAACCTCCCAAATGATAACTTATTTCCAAAAGTCCTCTTAGGAGGTCACACTTTGGGAACAGCAAATAGAATATAATCGCTGACATTAGTCACCAGCTACCATCACTGCTATTTGTTTGTCACATAATGGTTCGTTATTTTATAATTTATATAACTGGTGATCATTAGCATACAGGTTTACAGTACTTGATGTAATGGAAGGAGAAAGAGCAAGTGAGTAAAACTAATTTACTTACAGAATGGCAACTTAAGGAAATGTATTTTGAAGGAATGACATTTCCTTGAACTCATCTTTTTATAAGTTCCATTTTTAAGGTCCTTTGTAAAGGGACCTCAGTGTTCCAGTAAAATTGCTAGAGTGGTAAATTTTCCATCAGATGTGTTTTATTCAATCTTCTACTTAAGGAATAAGTATAATAATCACATTAATAATATGTTGCTATCAAAATTTTACCACAGTTTCTCCTAAGAGCTCATAGTATACTGTGTAACCACAGTATATTGTTAAAAAATATCCTTTTGAAACACTGCATGTGTATCAGAATGTACTGTGGTTTTATGATTCTTGAAGGGAATGGGAAATCTAAGCTTTTTTATTGGCTTTTCTATTAGTTAATTACAAAGTTTCCTGGGCTCAAGAATAGGTGACCTGTAAACTTTAATAACTACAACTTTGATAAAAAATTTTTTGCAAACTGTCACAATTCATTCAATTTTGTGAGACTCATGCTTTCCTCTCCAAAAGTAGTTTTGCCCAAATTACAAAAAGAAACAGTGACATAATAAGAACACCATATCTATAGCTGTGAATCACAGCTTGTCTACCAGATGTGTCAGAGCTGGTAGAAGAGTAAGGGCTGTAGTAATTGATATTATTTTAGATAAGCCACCTGCTATATTAGAGCATATGTAAATATGTGTTCTCATGAGTGACTTAATTGAGTCTAAAGAGTTCTGACCTCCTCTGAAAGAAAGTTACATAAATACAGGACACTCGTCACCATCACTGGGAAATTATATATGAGTCAAGTCAGAGAATCATTAGATGGGCTAAGTTGAGGTCACTTGAATGATGATTTGGCATGATTTTTAAGTATGCTGGTTTTGATTATGCTGTTATCCTTTCTCTAACCTTATAGCAATTGAGTTGTTATATTTTATTTAACATTTTAATATTATATGGTGATTCAATCTTTTGTATCCATATTACAGAAAACAAATAAGGCTTTTGAACTAGAAAAAATTGCAAAATTTTGCAATATAATCACTAGTTAGGTTGAATCTTGAAAGAAGTAGATATAATGTGGTGCTATTTCTCTTATTACTTACATTATAGTTCACTCAATGAAGAGCATAGGATATAATAGAATGAGCACAGAAATTTATCCTAGTCTCCATTGTTCAACTTATTATCTCTGAGACTTTAGTGACTTACCCTGATACTTGTCATACCTATCATCAAACTGCAAAAGAAATATTTCCCCTTGTTTTTTATAATTAGTCATAGACTTACATATCAAGATGCATATTGAAATGGATTTGTGAGAAAATAAGACTGCTATAAACAATCAAGTATAGATTTTGTGTGGTCATTCATTCCCATTTCTCTGAGATAAATGCCCAAGAATGCAAATACTGTCTTATATAGTAGTTATACATATACTTTTTAAATAAACTACCAAATTCTTTTGGGGGGCAGTTATATCATTTTATGTTCTCACCAGCAATATATGTGTCAATATATGTATAGGTGACTTACTTTCTCAGCATCCTCACCAGCATTTGGCATTGTAACTATGTTTCATTTTATTCAGTCTTATATATGTGTAGTAATAGATCATTATGATTTTAGTAATGTCCCATTATGATTTTCATTTACATTTTCTTAGTGACTAGTGATTTTATATATTTCTGTCTGCTTAGTTGATATCTTTATATCCTTCAGTGAAATGTCTTTACATTTCCGTTGCACATTTCTAACTGTTGAGTCTTAAGTATTCTGCATTTACTCCAGATGTAAAGTCTCTGTCAGACACACAAAATTTACTAATATGTTTTTTTCCAGTTTCTTATTTGTAATCTTCTTAACAGTTTACTTTTCAATTTTGATTAAGTCCAGGTAACAAATTATTTTTCTCTTTTGTGTTACAAGTTATGTCCAGTCTAAGAACACAATGCACAGCCCTAGGTAGAAAATATTTTCTCATCTTTTCCTTAGACAGTATAAATTTATATTCAAATTTAAGTAATTCATTTTTAATTGCTTTCTGTATAAGATGTGAAGCTTTTTGCTGAGGTTTATCTTTTGAAGGGTATGAGTGTCCAATTACTCCTCTGTGATGACCAATGGCACATTTTGCCTAGAATATTCAGGTTTTGAAAAAGCTGGTATTCTTCAATTGAAATGCTTTTGTTCCTTTGGCAAAAATTATGGGCATATTCATTGTGGTTATTTCTGGGCTTGTTACTTTTTTCCATTAATGTGATAGTGTGGTCTCTGTTAGTACCACACTATCCTGTATACAGCATATATATAGTATCCTTAAACATTCAGAAGAGTGACTAATCCCAGTTTATTATTTTTTAAAACTGCTTTGATTATTTTAAGACCTTTTCCTTTTCCTATAAGTCTTAAAATAACCTTGTATATGCATTCAAAAGCTCATGCTAAGATTTTGATAGAAATAGGAGAACATATTCTCTTACTATTTTGAGTCTTCCAGTCAGTGGGCATTACACAACTTTCCAACTTTTCTTTTAGCAGCATATCCTCCTTCTAGTTTTCAGAGGACAAACTTTCACTCTTTCATCATGTATGATCATAGCTGCACAATTTATCTTTTTAGTAAATCTTCTATTTCAACCTGATGATGTCCCTCTCTATTTCCAGCATAGTAAGAATCTTTATCTTGAATGGATATTGCATTTCCAGAGATTTTTCTGAATCAATTAGCACGGTTATATGTCTTTAGCCTGATGATGGTAGATTACATCAACTGATATTTATATACTACATTCCAGGAATAAATTTTGTCATAATATATTATTACATTTATATATTAGTAAATTAATATTTTAAGATTCTTTCATCAAGTTTACTAGATATATTGGTCTTTAGTTTTCTTTTGTAAAGCTGTCAGTCTATTTTGGTATTGGGATTACACTGATATCATGAGTTGAAATGTATTCTTTCCTCTCATGTCTGGATAATCTTGTATAAAATTGGTGTTAATTATTTTACAGTGTTCAGTAAAATCCACAGTGAAACCATATGGTCTTCGACTTTTCTCTTCTCAGTAGCTTTTAAAATACAAATTACATTTCTTAAATGGTTACATGCCATTCTGTTTATATTGTTTATATATTTCATTTGATCTTAGTTTTGGTAGCTTGTTGCACTCAAGAAATTGATCTGCTTCTTCTATTTTGTTGAATCTCTAAGTGTACATTCTTTGGGGTATTTTCTTTTCATTCTTGTAAAAGTTGTAAACTTCATGATATCTTATAGTGATAACTTATTTTTTTGTTTTTTGTTTTTATGAGTTTTCTTACTGTTTCAGCTTTATTCCATAGATATTGAATGTGTTTTCATTTCATTTTGTTCTAAATATTTTTAAATGTTCTTTGACATTTTCTTTTTGACCCTTGGATTCTTTGGAAATATGTTGCTTCATTTTTAAGCGTTTGGAAATTTGCCTAATGGTTTTCTATTAATGATTTGTAGTTTAATCAATTATAATCAGGAAACATATTTGGTCTCTGTATGACTTTAATTATTTAATTTTACCATTTATTTTCTGATGCAGGATATTATCTCTCTTAGTGAATGTTTCACAGGCACTTGAAAAGAATGTGTATTCAGTTGTTCTTGAGTGTAGATTTTATAAATGTCAAATCAATCTGGTTAGTTGAAGGTGTTGTTGAGTATCCCCTAACTGAGTTTCTGTCTAGTAGTTTTATTAATTTTTGAGAGTTGGGTACAGAAGTACCCAAGTGAGCATAGACTGGTATATTTACCTTTTCATTTATGATAGTTTTTATTTAAGATGCTTAAAGTTCTTTTGTTTAGCACCCACTATTTAGGATTGCTATACCTTCTTGATATATTGACTGTTAGTATGACTGTTGTAGCAATTATCTGTGCATTGAAGTCCATTTTCATTTTTAATAATAGAGTTACTATCATTTTTATAAATGTTGTTGCATGATAAATATTTTTGGCACCTATTTAGTTTTAATCTATCGATGTTAATAAATTTGACACGATTTTCTTGTAGACAGCTTATTGTCAAGAGTTATTTTTTTTCTTTGAAACTAACCAGAAAAATCTCTATTTTTTGTCTGGTACCTTTAGACCATTCACTTTTAAAGTAAATACTCATATCTGATGACTTTCCTCTTCAATGCTATCATTATTTTTTTTTCTGTTTCTTCAGCTTCCTTTGTGTTTTAGTTAGCTTTGCATTACTGGGACCACCACATCTGGCAAGAGCAAGTTAGAAAAAAATTGGTTTTGGCTCATGGTTTTCAAAGTTCAATCTATTGTTGGTTAACTCCATAGTTTGGAACCCAATGTGAAGCTGAACATCAAGGCAGAAAAACATGGCAGAGGAAGGCAGCTTAGGTCATGATAACCTGAAAGGAGGTAGCAAGGAAATGTAAACCCCAAACACACCCCCACTGATCTACTTCCTCCTGCTACACTCTATGTGCCCATAGTTACCAATGAGTTCATCAATTCAAGTGGATTAATCTGTTGATCTCTCTACACAACTCATAATCTAATCATTTCACCTCTTAACATTCTTGCATTGTCTCATACATGAGATTTGGGGTGCCACTACATATCCAAAACATAATACTTCAATTTTTAGAGGCTGATTCATAGTGGGGTAGAGGGGGGGAACATGGGAGTAATAGAGGAACTCTGAATAAGGCAGAGGGGTAGGAGGAGAAGGGAGGTGGCAGGGGGTTAGAAATGATGGTGGGATGTGATGGACATCATTATCCAAAGTACATTCATGGAGATACAAATTGATGTGGCTATACTTTGTATAGAACCAGAGATATGAAAATTGTGTCCTATATGTGTAATATGAGTTGTAATGCATTCCACTGTCACATGCATAAAAAATTTTAAAAACATTCAGATTTTTATGCCTTCAATTCCTGTTGGTTACTTGATTTTCTTTAGAACTTCATTTGATTCAATTATAATAACTTTGGTATATTGATTTATGTGTTCTTAGCAATTTTTCTAGATAGTATGATATATATATATATATATATATATATATATATATATATATATATATATATATATGTAATTTATCACTTTCTAACATCATTGATAAGGAAACCTCATTTTAATTTGGGTGACTTTACTATCATTACTTCTAAATGTCAAAATATTTTCTCCATATACATTGAGCACGTTAGAATTTGCTAATTTCTTTTTGCTTTAGTCATAAAATATAATTTAAAGAAATTGATGATTTGAAAGACTATATGCTACATTTAATTTCTATTTTTACTCATTTCATTGTGGTTCAGTACATGGGACTGTTAAAGCTGCTCTGAAAGTGAACCAATAAACCAATATCTTTTTTTTGTGTGTGAATTAGGTGGTGTTTTTTTACATTCCCAATCCTTTAAGTAAAGAGAGTAGGCCTTTCTTGTTTGTTCTATCTATCTATTTATTTGTTTATTTACTTTTTTGTTCCTAATGTTGGTTCCAGATTATAGAACACACTCCAGTGAGCAGTTCAGGATATTTGGGGCATAAAAAGAAAACTGAAGGAACAAAACTGCTTATTATTCCTTAAGGGTTAATTTTCTTAGCCAATCCTTGTTCTTTCCAGCTTTTAAGGTTTATTAGCCATTATGGGTTAAATGATTTATATGGTATTCAACTGTATTTAGAAGAGGAAAAAAAAGATTCTTTACTATGTTGGTCTGTAACTAGATTCATCATCTGCTTTTGTAAGTATATTTAAATAAAGTGCTGGTGCTTGTGCGTTCTCTCTCTCTCTCTCTCTCTCTCTCTCTCTCTCTCTCTCTCATTCTCTCCTTCCTGGTGTCATGTCCTAGGCTAATTTCCTCTGCCACACCCTTCCACCATGATGTTTTGCCTTACCTCAGGCCCAGAGCAATGGAGTCAGTCATCTATGGGCTGAGACCTATGAAACCTTGAGCCCCAAATTAACGTTCCCTTCTCTACGTTGTTCTTCTCAGGTCTTTTTGTTAAGACAAAGAAACACGGGGTTCTCTCTCTCTCTCTCCCCCACACCACGTTTCTGATTCCTTTTGTCATGTTCTGAGCTGCTTTCCTCTGGCATACCATTTTGCCATAATGTCCTGCCTCACCTTGGCCCAGAGCTATGGAATTGGCCATCTAAGAAGTGAGACATCTGAAAGCATTAGCCCCAAGTAAACTTTTCTTCCTACTCAAATAAATAAAAGCTTAAATGACACTTATTCCACTTGCTTACAAATTTTCTACAACCATTGTTGCACTATAAGAACAGAGTTGAACAGTTAGTGAAAGAACCATACGGTGTGCAAAACCTGAAATATGTGCTATCCAGATTTTACATGAAGAGTTTTCTGGCCTTTTTTTTGAGCACACAAGTGTGAGGGCAGAAGGTAGGCCAAACTTAATGCTCAAATAATTAGAATGAATAAATATTTGACAAATAGTGAGAATTTGATAAGGAAAGAGCAATCACTGGTAGATCAATGAGGTATATTGGCTTATTTGTTAATTTTGGGATACACAATGTAAAACCCCATCATAATCTCATGGTAAACATTAAAGCTTACATTTCTCACTAAAAATTACTCAAAAAAAATAATACAACGTATAGTATATTGACTTTTAAAACATTCAGGAACACCAGTCCATTCACTTTTGTTTTTATTGATTGGTTTGTGATACTGTGTGTTATGTGTGTTTGTTTGTCTGTTTTGTTTATTTATTTATTTTTGTCTTAAAATTATAATTTTATCCTAGGTAAAAGAACACTTTGTGGATTACTATAATAATAAGCTCATGAGACTATAATAATAAGCTCATTACCTAAATTATAGGTAATAAAAGGATAAATAGACACAGATAATATTTAAATCAAATTTATTTTCACAGGTCAATCTTATGATGAAATACTGAATATATAATACATATGAACTTGTAAAATGAAGTTTGGTGAATAAAATGGTTCTTTATATAAAATTCCAATTCCTAGTGAATTTGCTTGAAAAAGAGTTCTACTGATTTTTAAAATATATTGATATTCATAATGAATAAATGTGATGGTATCAAACTAAAAGGCTTCTTTACAGCAAATGAAACAATCAAGAGCTCAAAGAGAGTACTTACAGAATGGAAGAAATCCTTTGCCACCGGCACCTCAGGTAGAGCCTTAATCTCAAGGATATAAAACAACTCAAAAAAATTAGTGCCAAAAAATAAATATCAATAAATGGGCAAAGAAATTGAACAGTGAACAGACACTTAAAAGAAAAATAATAAGAATTGTCAACAAATATATGAAAAAATGTTCAACATCTCTACCAATTAGAGAAATGCAAATAAAAACTACACTGATATTTCATCTCACTCCAATCAGAATGGCCACAATACAATTGACAATAAATGTTGGTGAGGATATGGGAAAAGAGTACTTTCATATATTGCTGACAGAATTACAAATTAGGCAACCACTCTGGAAAGCAGAATGGAGATTCCTCAGAAAACTTGGAAAAGAAACAACATTTGACCCAGTTATCTGATTCCTTGGTATATACACAGGACTTAAAAACAGTATACTACAGTAATGCAGCCACATCAATGTTTATAGCAGTTCAATTCACAATAGCTAAGCTATGGAACCAACCTAGATCTTCCCAACAGATGAATGGGTAAAGAAAATGTGTATATATACACAAATGAATATTAATCAGCTATAAAAAAGAATGACTTTTTGACTTTTGTTGGAAATTGGATGGACCTGAAGAATATCATGCCAAGTGAAATAAGCCAATCTCCAAAAAATCCAAAGGTTGAACATTCTTTCTGATATGTGGATGCTAACGCACAACAAGGGAGAGAGGGAAAGAATAGAAGTTCAGTAGATTAGACAAGGGGAAATGAAGGAAAGGTATGGGGTAGGAATAGAAAAGACAGTGGGATGATTCTGACATAACTTTTCTATGTACGTATATGAAAATACCACACTGATTTCTACATTATGTAAAACCACAAGACCAGATCCTAGTTAGATGTACTCCATGTTTATATAAATAAGTCAAATTATACTCCACAATAATGTATAACTAAAAATAAAAAACATTTTCAAAAATATTGATTTTTCAGTAGGTGTAATTTTTACCTAAAAATATTGCCACAAATACTGGTTATATGACTTTTGAAAATCAGATCATTTTGGTTTACCTTGTGAGCCAAGATAGGAGAGTCCATGCCCAAAAGTGGACATTGAAATAGTTTATATTGAAATTGTATGTATAAAGCCAATCATGTAAGGTTACTTTGATATTAAATAAGAGGATAGAGGATGATCATAATTCTTTTATTTCCCCAGAGTAATAGATGCATTCTTACAACTGTTTCACAGACATATGCATATTCCTAGAAACTTGTCAAGGATTGACATGCTCATTTCAGCCTTTTCCCAGATGGTTTTGTGTGGGGGCTACTAGGGAAAGAACCCAAGGAGCTGGGTTTACCACTGAGCTACATCTCCAGTCCTTTTTTTTTTCTGGAGACAGGATCTAAGTTGTCCAAGTCAGCTTGGAACTTGTGATCTTCATGCTTTAGCCTCCTGAGTCTCTGGGATTATAGGTATGTGCCACCATGGCCAGTTCTAGATCATCTTTTATCACCCACCATCTCTAAGAGGAAACAATCATTTGATTTATCAAATATACCATAGGATCTTCACTGGCAGCCCTGTCTCTCCATGTTGTTTTGCAGTACTGGGATTGATCCCAAAGGTATTCTACCACAGAGCTACATTCTTAGCCATCTTAGTGCATCTTCCCCACTTTTGCCATTTTATTTGAATATTTTGAATGCAGATCATAAAGTCCAAAGCATATCAGTCATTTATGGGTGGGAGTGTTACCTGCAGACCAACCAGGGCACCCGTCTGGATCTCAACTGGACAGATTCTGCTGCTCATCTTCATAGGAAATAAGCAAATGATGTTTTTAAAAAAAATAATCACTTGCTTTTTAATTAAGCAGGCAGGCAGCCGAATCCTGGCTGAACTGAAGACCATTGGAATCCTAGGGCCCCAGCATAGACAACCCCCAGTCTTCCCTTTAGGATCCTTCCACAACCCACAGCATATGGCCTTCCCTTGTGACCATGAAGTACCAATAAAAGAATGAAGATACAGGAGGGGGTACTGGGCTAGGTGCCACATACCTATTATCCTAGTAACTCAGGAGGCTGAGGCAGGAGGATTGCAAGCTCAAAGGCAACCTCGGTAATTTAGTGAGACCCTCTCAAGACAGAAAAAGGACTAAGGGTGTAGCTCTGTGGTACATCATAATTCTTTATAAAATAATTCTATATAAGGTGTCAATTACTTGAGAAAATGAAGTGATAATAGGATATAATCAAAACAGAGAAAAAAATCAGAAAACATGCAGTGAAATGAAGGAAAAGAAATATACAGAGCACAATATATTTTTTTATATAGAAATGGTCATAGAAGTGGTTACCAGAATGCCTGATGTTTATTCTTTGAGGAGTGATCATGATAAAATAGATCTATTTTATCTATTTTTATCTTGTATAATCCATTATTTTTTCTTAGTGATAATGTCTTTTTTAAAAAAACATAATTTGGTTCATCTCAATCCTTAGTATTTCTCCTTTTCGATCCTATGGATCCCCTTGTGTTTCAGAAAAAAAGCCATACTAAAGACAATTTTGATAGCTAAACAAGAAATATGGAATTGAAAGTGTTCATATACAACAGTGTTTCCCATGAGAAATTTTTTTTTCCTTAACAGAGAAATATTCACATTTACTTAATGATGTTAAATCATATTTTTCCATGTGTTGGAAAAACTGTTGATTACCATAACTGGGAAGAAGCATCCAGTTTAATAGATGGAGATCAAAGTGAAGGGAGGAAAACAGCCAGAATCTTGTGAAGGAAAGAACTAGGCTGATGCTAGAATGCTTTCTTTTCTTGTTTTAAAAGCAAACACAGAATTATTTAAGTAATATGTATTCACTGGAGAAAATATAAAAGGCAGAAGAAAAACATGATAATAAATTTAACATTGCATTACCTAAAGATAATTACTATTCATAATTTAAGTATGTGCATCTAGAGTATTCCCTCCATGAAATGTATATTCATACACAGTAATATCTTCAATATTGCAAAATTGAAATTATCTGCCACCTTATTTTTGCGACCTGATATGTTTTTTTCTCTCAAACATCACAACACTATTTCTATGTAAATAATTGCAAATATATAATATCACTCTTAATGGTTCAAGGCACTTAGCATTAAATGTTTAACGGTTTACTCACAAACCTTTTAATTTTGGTATTGAATCTTTTTCAGAAACTATATTAAATAAATGCAAGAGAATCAACCATCTTAGAATTTAAGAGAGAAAAGAAAGGAGGATCATTGAGATCACAACTTGCACTATGGATGGAATGAGCACAGTTACCTTTTCAGCCTCATTCTATACACAGTAAATGATAAATAATAGATCTATGTTTATCTATAGTATTATTCTGAAATTAATTCCTATCTACACCACGGGAACTGGTAAAAGATCTATCTAGAGTACAATAGTAAATATATAGTGAATATGAATTGATAAAATAAACATGAAAAAATGGTGTTAGAATACAAACAGTCTGTCTCTATTTTTCTATTTTTCTTCTCTCCTTAATCTGTCTCTCATAATCATCAGCTTTCATCATTGTTTGTGTGCTACCTTTGAATTTCAGGTTGGATCATTTCAATAATGAACAATTAGTTTTAAAGTAATACAGTCTTTGAACAGCTTATCTATGTAAAAGGAATTTCTTTCCAGATCACTAACACTTTGTACTGTAACAATTATTCAACTGCCTGCAGACCCCTCATTCATTGACCTTTCTTGTACTATTAATTATTTATTCTTTTCATCATTTCTCACCTTGTCAGCTTATATTTTGTAGTACAATGTTAATATGATTTCCTTCCATACATTTCAACTCCCTTTCCTTTATTTCTTCTCTTAGACTATAAACAAAACAGCCTTTTTTTTTTTTGGTACCTGGGATTGAAAACAGGAGCACTCTACCACTGAACCACATCTCCAGCCCTATTTTATATTCTATTTAGAGACAGGATCTCACTGAGATGCTTAGTGACTCACTTTTGCTGAGGCTGTCTTTGAACTGGAGATCCCTCTGTCCCAGTCTCCTGAGCCGTTGGGATTATAGGCATGTGCCACTGCGCCTGGCAACACTTAGCCTTTTGAAACCAATTATTTTTTTCTGTAGGAATTCATCTCAATATTTGAATATTTGGGTAAGTTAAATACTGACTAAACAAAATAAATGCATGATATCATACATGAATTGGTCAAATGGTCAATATCATGAAGTCCTATTAAGATTACAAAATAATTTCACCTAATATTCAAGTTGATTTCAAACTTTCTTTTTGCCTCCTTTCATCTCATATCCTTGCCTTATATTTCTCTTAAGAAATAGAAACTTTATTTCAGTTTTCCCAGAAAACCTTGCATCATCTTGTACCATATTGTCTCCCTGACTTTCAGTTACAAGGAAAATAATAACCTTCATTCTATCACAGGTCAGTTCTCTACTTATGCTTAAATTCCTTTCTAAAGAATATTTTACACAGATTTCATTCACTCTTTTATCCAGATCCCAGTTTTTCTTGCTCTGATAGTCATCCCATAAATACAGAAATTAATTATGATAACTCTTAATGTAAAAATTTACAGTGGACTCACAATCTCTTCTAGTTACCAGCCCTCCCTACTGAAAAGTCTTGTAATTGTCTGTCATTTCCAACTACTTACTTTTCTTATCCCTTTCCTTAACCACTATAAAACCAGGCTTCTATCCATGTCACTGACTTAAGGTTCTTCCTGTCAAAGATATCAATCATCTTCCCAGACCTTTTTACAACCTCTACATCAGTTCTATTCAAAACATGGGACAAGGCACAGCAAAATCCACAATGTAAGAACAACTTCAGTTGATCTTCTCTGTTATTATTCATCCCTTATTAAAAGAGGCACTCAGGTGCTCAATCCAAAATCTGAAGTCATCCTTGATTTCTCCCTTTGCTAAATACTCACACTTGTTCTTTCAGCAAATCAATTTTGTCTGACATGTTTCTTGTAAAAAACATTTTCTCTCATGCAGACTACTACAGTGACATTATACAAATTGTTCTATATCCTCTCTTTTACCACCAGAGTACATTGTATTAATAGCAACTAGAGTAATACTTTAAATGTAAATCAGATCACAATACTCCTCTACTAAAAATCCTTCAGTATCTTCTTATTGATCTTAGAATAAATTCAAACTTTCTATTTTGGTCAGTGTACATGACCTGATACTCATGTAAAGTTGAATTTGTTGTTGTTGTTGTTTTGTTTTATTTTATTTTTTAAATACAATTACTCCTTTTCTTTTCAGATAATAAATTTATTCTACATATGTTAGCCACATTGATACCTTTTTAAAAAAATAAATTTTACTGTGTATATTTAAGATACGCAACATGAAGTTATGGGACAAATATAGATCATGAAAACCTTGCTTTAGTAAAACAATTTAACAAACACATCATCTTACCTAGTTACCTTTATTTTTATAATTAGGAAGCCAGACTCGGTGGTACACTCCTCTAATTTCAGCAATTTGGGAGACTAAGGCAGGAGGATAGCAAGTTCAAAGCCAGTCTCAGCAAAAGTGAGGCACTAAGCATTCAGTGAGACCCTGTCTCTAAATAAAACACAAAATAGTGCTGGGGATGTGGCTCGTGGTTGAATGCCCTTGAGTTCAATCCCGAGCACCTCCAAAATAAACAAACAAACAAACAAACAAATAACTAAATAAATAAATGGTAAGGGACAGCTAAAAGTTAATTGAGCTTGAATTCTACATATAATAGAATTTTATAACCTATAGGCTTACCCTCTAGATCCATTTATTCTACATTATGCTACTTTATATCCTCAGGCACATCTCTCCTATCCTCTCTCCCCTCTTCCCTCACCCCTGGTCAACACTATTTTGTTGTCTCAGTTTATATTTTATTTTTTTATTGCACATATAAATGATGTCATATAATATTTTTCTTTCTATTTGTGGCTTATTTCAACTTAACATTTTGATCTTTTCTAAAATCATCCTCAAAGCCTGGTCCCCAAAGCAGCAGCATATACACCACCTGGGAATTTATAGAAGTGTGAATTCTTAAGTATCTCTCAAGACCCAGTGATTCAAAAACTCTGGATGTGGGGCAAGCAGCTAGGTTTTAACAGGTTCTCCGTGTGGTTTTTGTCAGATCAGTCTGGGCAGGCAATGGCCAAAGGAGGCAGATTTAAAAGGACCGCTGGACAGGTTTTATTGAGATGTCACTCCAGGGGAACTCGATCAGACCCACAGAGGGGACAGGAGAAGGGTCTGAGGAGAAACCGCGTGGAAGCTCGATCAGACTGGACTTTTATGGGGCTTACAGCAGGAAAGGAAGGGCTTGGGACAGGAAAAGGTGTTTCTAGGGTCTCTTGCCCCCTTGGAGTTGGTCAGGGGAGTTGGCTGAACTCCAGGATTGGCCAGGGGGGTCTTGTTGATTGACAGGCGTTAATCAGGAGATCTGGCTGAATGACAGGCGTTTCCGCCCACATCTGATTGACTTTCTTTTTCGGTGTGGGCTGTTTTGTTTTAAGTTGCCACTAAGTCACCACCAAGTTGCCATCACCAACCTAACAGTTTTGATACATGTTAAAACCCAGGCATTGCTGCTAATGCCTGGTATTGCTGCCTTATGAGCTGTGTTTGTCCTTTTTCATACCTGGGATATCCAGCTTCAGCCCTTGGCTTGGCAGGGCTCCTGAGGTCCAGCATGTGTTGCTGAATCTAAACTTCCACTCCCATTAGACATGATTGAGTCACTTGTTTATTGTATTATCTGTCACTCTCTCTATAATGCAGCCTTCAACATGGCAGGGCCTTGTCAGCCTTGTTTAGTGCTTTAATAATACTGCCAGCTCAATGTCTGACACAGGGTAAGCACTCTGTAAATGCGTGCAAAATGAGTGCATCCACCATGAGAATCTGTAAATAATAATTTGATTAGTGAATAATTTTATAAGCTCTACTAAATTGCCTGATATTTATCTTTTGATTGAAAAGAAAAATCCTTCACTTTACTTCAGAAAGAAAAAAGGCAAACTTCATTATTTGTACAGTAAATATGTTTTAGTGAAAGATATTGTTATCTACTCCTTCAATTAGCAAATTAATAAATAATTGTACATTAACTATTGATCACCTAAGCACTGAGCAATTTGTCATGGTTTATAAAATGGAAAAGCTGACTTTGAGTTAATATCTTAAATAGGTTATCAAGGAAGAAATTCATATTATTCATATATCTACATGATGTAGATCACAAATGTAATATATAACTGATATTTTTTAAAGTGGTAATGACTTTGGCTATAGATCACTTACAACTGCACTATGCAATAATTTAAAAAAGTACATGGGTGACTGTTTTAATTAGGAGATGGTCCATGGAATACAGAAGTCTTGAACTGAATGAAATATAGAGCCACTGGTAATTTATTTGGTATGTGAATTTGTGTATAGAATAAAGTTAAAAAGAGAAATCCTGAGTTGGACCACACCAAAAAATCTGAGAAGGGCATCTCATAAAGGTTATTTTTAAAAAGAGTATTTCATATTATAACACAGAAAATATATTTTCAGCACTTAATAAATGTAGGTTTGACTATATGAACAAGCAAATCAGGATAAAGATGAGAGAAGAACTCTAAAGAGAAATACAGTATTTCTCTTATCCATGAGTTCACTTTCCTTGATTTTAGAAACCCACAAAGAATCATAGTATAAAAGCATTAAATGAAAAATTTTAAAAATAAACAATTCATAAATTTTAACCTCCATACTGTTATGAACAGTATGATGAAATCAACCTGCTTTGACCATATTGAGAACTGAATCTTTCCATTGTCTAATAGGTCCACACTGTATATATGCTACCCATTTACTAGACACTTAATATCCACCTCAATTGTCAGATCAATCTACATGATATTGCTGTGTTTGTGTTCAAGCAATCCTTATTTTATTGAAGAATGGCCCCAAACTCCAAGGGTAGTGATGTGGAAATTTAGACATGCCAAAAATAAACTGTAAAGTGCTCCCTTTAAGTGAAAAGTTCTTAATTTAGTAAATGAAAGGTGGTGAAATAATGTGCTGTGATTACTAAGGTTAATGGTAAGAATTAATCGTCTATCCATGAAAGTTAAGATGGAAAAAGAAAGGCACGTTATTTATGCAGTCACATTTCCAACTGCAAAAGTTGCCACCACATGCTATGTGCGCAGATGAGATGGAAAGACATCAAATTATGCATATATATAGGAAAACCCTAACGTGTAGAGTTTCTTCTCTGGGAAAACACTGAATGGCAGGGAACACCGATGCAGTGGAAGGGTGTGGAAGCCCTGGGGACTCTGGAATGGGTAGCCATGGTGACTTCCTCAGAAACTTAAGTAGCCATCTCTAAGGCCACTGTTGCAGACATAGTCGAGGTCAGAGCCATGGCCGTAGAGCTCATAGAGGCAATACTAAAGATGAGGAGTCAATCAGTCACCAAGCTGGGCTACCTAGTCAAGAATATGAAGATCAAGTCCCTGGAGGAGATCTACTTCTTATATTTGCACAACAAGGAATTTTATATGATTGAGTTTTTCCTGGGAACATGACTCAAGGATGAGGTTTTATAGATGACGTCTGTATAGAAGCAGACTCTTACTGGTCAGTGGACCAGGTTGAAGGCATTTGTAGCTATCCAGGGTTACAATGGTTGGTTGGCCTAAGAGTTAAGTACTCCAAGGAGGTAGCCATTGCTATCCAAGGGGCCCTCATCCTGGCCAAGCTCTCCATTGATCCTGTACAGAAAGGCTACCGAGGGAACAGGATTAGCAAGCCCGACACTGTCCCTTGAAAAGTGACAGTTGTGATTCTGTGTTAGTGTTGCTCATCCAGGAGGAACTGGGATTGTCTCAGCCACCATGCCCAACAAATTGTTGCTGATGGCTGGTATTGATGACTGCTTCACTTCTACTAGGGGCTGCACTGCCACCTTGAGCAATTTTGCTAAGACCACATTCCATGCCATCTCCAAGACATACAGCCACTTGACTCCTGATCTCTGGAAAGATACTGTATTCACCAAATCTCCCTATCAGGAATTCACTGACCATCTTGTGAAAATTCCTATCACAGTCCCTCTATGGGAGGACCCTTACTCCAGCTGTGGCTACAATATAAGGTTTTTGGAGAAAAAATAAAGTGAATGTAACCTGTTTATAAAAAAATAAAAATAAAATAACTTATATAAAGTTTAGGACCATCTGCAGTTTTTGCACTCATTGATGGTCTTGGAGCATGACCTTCATGGATAAGGGAGGAGAACTATAAAGCTAAGACAAGATCATAGTACAGATTTTAAAAGGAACAACAGAAACTTACCTGAGTTTTACATTATATATTCTTTATTTGTTGAATTGACTGAGAAAATTTGTGTTGTTGTAGGCTAGCAGTTAAGTAATTTATCCTGCTACATATTTCCAAGCAAGTTTGAACCTTCAGGTACAAAATAGTCACATCAATTCTATCCTGTCTGTAATTTATTATTGTTTTTTTTTGCCATTGACTTTAATATCAGGTTTTTGAGGTACAATTTTGTGTATTCCCCAAACCAGTCTTGACTCTTGCCTCATAAATGATTGTAAATAAATAGGGAAAAATAAAATCAGAAGATGGGAATGGTTTCCTATAGTCGTTTACTTGCCCAGAACTCTCGGGCTAATTGTTCTACAAATATCTTATCTTCTAGGAGGTATGTTCATGATGCCAGGAGTTTTCAAACATAGAAACTTTGTTACCATATTATACTAAGAATCCTACCCCACCATTCTATAGAAAGTACCTCCATCATTCTCACCAATCAAGTCCTCCAGAAGACACATTTTTGTTTTATTTAATTTCTTAATAGTGTTAGCCACAATAAACTATATCATTAGAAGAGCCTTTAATTTTTTATTTCTTTGTCCTATTTGTGTGTGTGGGGGGGTGGGGGGCATTTTATATTTTGTCTTCATTGTCTAAGGTTCTATCTTCCAAGAGATCTAATCTGTGGGTGATGCTTTCAACTGAATTTTTAATTTTGTTTACTATTTCTTTCTTTTCAAAAATTTCTTTTTTTTTTTTTCAGGATCTCTATCCATTTCTTGGCATAATTTTTGTTTCCTGTATTTGCTCTCTTATCTCTTCATTGGAGTCACCATTTGTTGCTTGTGTTAGATCTTTTATCTCTTTATTGATCAATTGTTAAGTGTATTTGCTCTCTCATTTTATTCTTTACTTGGTAGATCATTTTAATTATACTCATTCTAAACTCCTTCACTGATATTTCCTTTATTGTGCTTTAAATGGATTTTATTATTGTATCATCTTTTGTTTGGGGCATTTTCCTCTCTTGTTTTTTCATGTTGTTCGTGTGTCATACCCTCTAGCAGTGAGGATTAAGATTTTACAGTTTCTGCCTGTAATCTTATAGAGATTGCCTCTGCCAGTTTCCAATACCTTGCCTTTAAAGTGGAGATCAATATTAAGAGTGCTTAATGCAAACAATATGCATCCTTAAATGATATGGCTCCTATTTAGTCATTTACAGGTTTGTGACAATACACAAAAAATTATGTATTCAATTATTATCTGCAATATAAACAGTAGGTTTGCAAAATTCTGTAGTATCTACTGGTGGACAAAGAGAAACTGGGGATTGTAGGTTGTGATTTTATTTGGTAGGTCATAAGAATATAGAGGTGTTAGATCCTGTGAAGGGTGAAAGAGAAATCACAAGAAGTTGGCTGTTAACAGGAGAAAAGAGAGAAAGAGGCAACTACATGCAAGGATCTTTCTTGCTTATGCAACAAGATGGTGGCTGCTAGCACAACTAACAGGAATACCTCTGGTGTAATGACGCTTGCAGTAACCTTGGTGATTATATTCCAAGTTCTGGCTGTTGTCCCTAAATAGAAGCAGCTCCATAACTAGTTGGAGGTGGATGTAGCATTAAACCTGGTGTTGGGCTTCCAGTCCCTGGTCAGTGTTCCAAGACGGAAGCTTCCCCAAACAATGTTGGTGGCACCGGCAGTGGAGGTGGTGGCAGCATTGTGTTGGAGGTGTCTCAAGATGGAGGCAAACACTTCCAGACATGGAGCTAAAAGGGCAGGCTGTGCAATGGTGTTGGGTGGCCTGTTTGGGGATGCAGTGCTGTGGCTCACAGTGCTGCTATGGGCAGCTGCCTCCAAGCACTGTTTGTTGCCCCAAGGTGAAGGCTACTCCATTTAGAGGGCTATGGCAATGGCTGTGGTGTCTCAAGATTCAGGAGGCCCAGAGGGTGCTATGCATTGGTAGATGGGGAACCAGCTCTCCAGGTGGGCATGGTCCTAAGCTCAGGTCTTGGGCTCTGTGCTCCTTGTGGGGGGGGGGGCTGTGCTCCTCGGGGCTTGCAAGGGCAGACCTGGCCTCCAGTTTTCTTCTTAATTATAGAATCATGTTCTAGCTTGACTCATATGAATGACAGTTTTCTTTAAAGATTTTTGTGGCATAGGTCTAAATTTTGGTGTCGTATATAAGTGCACCACTTACTGGTCATTTCTGAATAGGAATAAACATATTTTACTCTATTACCATGTCCCTTATCCATTAATGAATGGAGATGATTACCATAAATTTATTTATAAATAAATTTATAAATAAAATATACTTTTAAAAAGTGATGGATATAATGTATTTCAGATGCACAGAATAAAAAGAAGCATATATATAATAGAAAAAAAATTCATGAAATGAAATTCTAAGAGAAAATTTCAATTAGATATAATTTTCTTTAAAATTTACTATTATATAACTGAAAAAAAATATAGGATATCTGAAAAATATTCAACTTCTCAAAGAACTTATTAATATACAGATTCATATCTTCTCAGGAAGAAAACTCAAATCTCAGGTAGGTTTTACATGTGTATTCCTTCAAACATTTAAGAAACATCTACTTTACACAAATTCATACAACAAAAAATCTTTAGAAAGAATATATTCATACTTCTTTTTGCAAGGTCATCATAACATGGATTAAAAATAGAAACAAATTTTTGAGCGAAAATATAAATGAAAATACTTTGCAAAACTTACCAATAAAATATATATATATATATATATATATATATATATATATATATATATATATATATATATATATATAACCTTTACATGGTTATGAACTTTTGTCATGTCTTTTTGAATAAATCTCAGTACTAAACATTGGGTTTCACTGTGACTAAGGACTTATTATTATACTAGTATAACGTATATTTTAAATATCAGAAGTGATAAAATTGTGTACCTACTTGAGCATCATGTTCTCAACTCTTAGTGTTTTACTTGTTTGTTGTTTTTGCAGTGCTGGGGATGAACCCCGATTTTTTTTTTTTTTTTTGGAGATATAAGTCTCACTAAATTGCTAATGGCCTTGCTAAGTCTGAGGCTGGCCTGGAAGTTCCAATCTTCCTATGTCAGCCTCCCATGTTTCTGGGATTATAAGAGTGTGTCTCCACTCCTGGCTTAATTCTTAGTTTGATTATTAAGAATTTTCATTGTGTAGTCTTTATCTAGTTTCATTATTTTGCTAAATCTTCAAGCCTTCTACCTACCAATTAATCTCTCATTGCAGTGATGAATTCAAATGGCAGCATATTAACTGATGGGGCCCATTTCATATACTCTCTTCTTTGTTTTTTATTATACATTTGTGTATTAGTGGTAGAGATTCTAATAATTATTCATATATATGGGGAATATGAAGTACAATGACAAGATGCAATTGAGATGAATGTTGATACAGCAGAGGTCCAGGAATCAAAGCTCAAAACTGCTATAAGAATAAATATGGATTTTTTCTCCCTTTGAAATCATATGATTATTATGAATTTAGAAAAGAATAATTTTGAAAATGTTTGTATGACAAATAGGCTATATATCAATATTAAGTTGATAGGTGCTAGATTCTAGACATTGTTATTGTCTATTCAATAATTCTTCAATCTCATTCTTTGTGCAAAATGCTATATTTTGGGGGAATAATTACACATAATATAGAAGGATATATTTTAAATTGTTTAAGAAAACCAGCACTATCCCATGTGTAATATGTGTGGTTCAAAGTCATTATTTGGGTTCTCAAATGATATCCCAAAATATGTCATTTTAGATTTTGGGCACAGCACCTGGGGAGCCACAAATATAGGGAATTACTTTCCTTGTAGTTCTTGCCTTATCTACTCAACATCAGGTCTGCTAAGGAAGAATACACTTTTTTTTGATCTTCTTACTAAAATTTCATTAATCAAGAAAGATTAAGCTTTTATCACAAAAGAGTAGACTGAAAATCAAACATCAAACCTACGATCTCAATGGACCTTTGTCCCAGATCATTATGTATACCTCAGGCCAATTTGTCTCTCCTAAAATCATTTACTCTCCTATAGATGACTGCTCCCCTATTCCCTCTCCCCTATGAAGAGAATAGTCAACCCTCAACATGGTCCTTCTTTGAGTTTCATATTTTGTGTACGTGTGTGTGTGTGTGTGTGTGTGTACTATTATCTGACCGCTTTTTCTCTGACTAATCTACTGTTAGTTTACTTCTCCAGAAACAATTACCAAACATTAAGAGGGAAAATTTCATCTTACCTACAATGTTGAAGTTCCAAACACTTTGAACTAGAAGAAAACAAAAATTTTATGCAGTCATGGTCATAGGATATATTTTCTATGTTTTCTTTGCTCTGAATAATAAAATATATACTCATTTTTTGGTAGTATTTTTAAACTTAGAGGTTCAGGATACATAATGACAGAGCCAAGAGATTCAACCAGGAATTGTAATTAGTATTCTAAAAGAACTATTCCTGTATTCCACCCAACCTCGCAACTATTAAGTTAAGTTTGCCGATATATTGACTTTGGTTGAAACCAGCTAGAATTTTCTACTACTTGAAACTAAAGTCTTTGGGTATAGAACCAGATAGAAAGATGTTATAAGGATGATCTTTTGCTATTGTTGTTGCTTTATTTTCTAATGGATTAACAGAAGTGATGTTACTTAATAGAGAATTTAATTTTGAAATAAAAAATACATAAATTTAGTATGTGCTTGTTGATTTAAAGCAACTTTGAAACCACAGATAGATTTGTCAATTATGCCATTGATCAGGCATTCCAATGAGAGGACTAGAAGATATTGATTCCATAAATAATTGAAGAGCTTATTTTCTGAGGAAAGAAATTACAGAATAAGCACAAAGAATAATTTTGACTGAACAATATAAAACTACATCAATTTTCAGACGGAGAGAAATAAAAAGCCTGAAAACAAGAGTACTTAAGAGTCATGAAAGAAGCCTAGGGAAAAGCAAGATGGGATGATGTCACAAGAAAAAACAAAACAAAAGAAAAGAAAGGTAACAAAATATTTAAAGAGAAAAAATGTACAGTTTTACTAAATTCTGCTGCTAGGTCAGGGGAAATGATAATTAAACCATTTGATTTTGAGAAATGTATATTCTTACTTGCCTTACACAGAGTTTTCTTTATCAAGCAAACATGAAATTAGGACTGGGGCTGTAGCTCTGTGGCACAGAACTTTGCCTAGCATGTGTGAGGCATGGGCTCAATCCTTAGTACCTCATAAAAATGGACAAATAAAGTAAGGGCATTCTGTCCATCTACAACTACAAAGATTTAAAAAAAAAGAAAAAGAAAACATGAAATTAGAAATCAGACCAAAGGTGTTTGAAAATACATTACAAAATGAGGACATAGAGACAGTGTTAAGTTTGGGTGGTAAGGAGAAAAAAACAGAGTTCGCAATTATGTAGATAATGTACTTTGAGAAGTTACATATTTTTTATATTATATATACATATATAGTTTTTGTGTTTTTAATTAATACACAACATTTGTTACAGTTTAATGTTGATAAAGAAAAAAACCCATCGAAACACAGAATTTCCAAATGCTCTTTTCCTGTCTCAAAATTTTTTTCTATTAGCATCTTGCATTATTATAATGCACTTATAATAACTGATGAACAAATATTGATGTGTTATTTTTATTAAAATACATACTGTACATTAGGGTTAATTCTTTGTTCTTTGTGACGTGTAGTTGTATGTGATTTGACAAATGCATGACTTCATGTTTCCATCATTATAATATTATACAAAATACTTTGCACTCTCCTAAAAATTATCTATAATACTCCCTTAGTTCATTCCTTTTCTTTCCTTGTCAACCACTGGTCCTTTTATTGTCTCAATAATTTTTCTTTTTCTAGAATTTTATATCTTACAGCATGCCTTTTCAGATTAGCTCCTTTAATGTAGAAATATTTATTTAAAGCTGACAAGAATGCAGGGAAAGAAACACTTATAGGCTGCTGGTAGAAATGTGAATTAGTGCAACAACTATGTAAATAAGTATGGAGGTTCTTCAGAAAGCTAAAAAGAGATAAGACCCAACTCTTTGGTATTCATCCAAAACAAGTAAAGTTAGCAGATTTTAGAAATACATGCATATCCATGGTTACCACAGCACAATTCACAATAGCCTTATGAGCCTGTATGTCCTCATTTTGTACTGAATTTTCAAACACCTTTAGTCTGATTTCTAATTTCATATTTTCTTAATATAGAAAACTCTGTGTAAGGCAAGCAAAGACATGCATCTCTAAATCAAGTGGTTTAATTATCAATTACTTGATCTAGGAACAGAATTTAGTAACACTATACATTTTTTTCTCTTTAACTATTTTGTTCACAATTGTTATAAGAATCAGCCTAGGTGTCCATCTAAAGACGAATGAACAGAGAAAATGTGGTATGTATATACAACACATTTTCATTTACCATAAAGAAAAACACAATTTTGTTATTTGAAAAAAAAATTGGTGTAGTATGAGATCAAAATTTGAGAAAAAATAAGCAAGTCTCAGAGAGAGAAGTATCACTGTCTGCCCTCATATAAGGAAGCTGGAGGGAAGGGGACATGGAAAAAGAGGATGCCTTGAAATTATAATAATTATATTGTATGGTTATAGTAGAACCATTTATTTCTTTATCTATTTTATACATTTTTGGATAGGCCTACTTACATATATTTATCAGGTGATAGCCTTCAGAAGAGAAGTTTCTGAACTTATTGAAGAATGAGGAAGAGGAATTTTATTTAACTGGAGAACAGATACTATCTGTGCTGAAATCCAAGAGAAGTAAAGGAAGTGTCCAAGTCCACAAAAATTTGTAAATTTGTGGGAATGAAGAGACTTTTGTCTTATTAGTTTTTATTTAATCTTTAAAGTGAGGTCTGAATCTATCAGGCAATAATGAAGATAACGAAGAGGAATTTAAAACTGTGTGAGGATGGGTGCTGAGGATTGTGGTTGTTTCCTGTTTCATATATGGTGATATTCTCAGCCCAGAACTCAATATATTTATTTCTGGTAAGGTTTTATAAGAATCTTTTTTCTTGCTCTAATTAAATTCTAGGTGCTCCTGTAGGTGATTACATGAAGAAACTTATATTTACATGAGGAGTATTTTCCTAAAATAAAGTTGATTGCTTTTCCTACATTTTGGTATTATTGAAATTCTTCATTACTCGTTTTGATTTAATAGTACTATATTTTTCATTACTCAAAGAAGATAAAGAATTGTGAAGCATATTTTATTTTAAAAGCTTTAAAAATGTTTAAATTATATAATCTCAAAATATATGTTTTGTGGGGGTACAAGGGAGTTAACTAAAGAGGCACTCAACCAATGAGCTACATCCCCAGTCCTATTTTGTATTTTATTTAGAGATAGGGTCTCACTTAGTTGCTTAGTGCCTCACTTTTGCTGAGACTGGCTTTGGACTCTGGATCCTCCTGCCTTAGCCTTCTGAGCTGTTGGGATTACAGGCATCTGACACTGTGCCAGGCTTATAATTTTTTTTAAAAAAAATTTCTTAATTGTTCTCAGATCATACCATGTCTAAATTAAACATTCATTTTCAATCATATAAAAGTATTTTGAAAAAACTCCCACAAAAAAATCATCAACACATACTTATTGATAATTATAAATTAAAATATATGATTATGCTATTCTAAATTTCTCAACTTAGAAAAATATGCATGCATACAGATATTTCCAGATAAACAATGAAAATACAGTTAGACATTTATGTGTTTTTGAAAACTGTGTAGTAATACATATATCAGCACAGAATATAATAGTACTCATAAAATGAATAACACCTTTATAAATTTTTAGAAATTTTATACTTAAATGCATACTTCTTTTCTCAATTTACATGTACTTAAAATATAATATCATTATTCCTATTACCATGAATATACATTATATTTAAGTGATGGTTTTATGACAATACTTACTCTAGAAATTATAATGTAAATCAAAAGATATGAAAATTATTTTTAACTTATTAAATTTGCATGTATCTGTTGAATTTTCAATGTTATAGAAAATAAAGTATATCCAATGTCATAAAATATATGATATTATTTAATTATAATAAGTAGTTCAGTATGCTTTTTGGGTAATAAAAGACTAATGATCCTTTAACTGATTTGAAAGTAAATATTAATAAGAAAGTTTTCAGACATAAAAGTTCTAATAGCTCTCTAACCTCCTGCATTTCCTTCCTCTGGGTAGATTGAAGTTAAGCAGATATTTCTGTTTTAATTGGAATTTATAATATATGGCCATTATAGTACTTACTTAAGTAACAAGAGAATAAAATATAAATAAAGTAATACTAGAATAAAGTGTATTTTGAATACATACCAAATTACCAAATAAATAAATATAAGAAATTATGTATCTATTTATATCTGCAAAGCTAATATAAATTTTACATTATGTGTGTGATTATTCTTTGGTTGTGAACATTAATTAAAATAGAAAAAAATAGGCACTATGCAATAATTATCATAGGAAGAAGATTAGGTAAATTTTTTGGGCGGTGGCTTAATTCAGAGGCACCAGACACCTGAACCACATACTCAGCCATATTTTTTGTATTTTATTTAGAGATAGGGTCTCACTGATTTTCTTAGCACCTGACTTTTGCAGGGCTGGTTTTGAACTTGAGCTTCCTGAGCCTCTGGGATTAAAGTCATGCACCATCACGCCTACCAGATTAGGTCAATTTTGAATGTACATAGAAACCTATTTGTATTTTACCCAGATAACTTTAGGTATGTAAATACAATTAATGAATTATTGTACCAATATCAATTTTAGTAATAACTCTATAATACTTATTTATCCAAAATCAGTAAATCATAATAAAATTTAATGTATAAATTTAATAAAATGAACCTTGACCTTTGAGTTTTAAAATTAGCTTTAAAATTACATTGACTACCTAAGTGATGATTAGTTAATTTTTATTAAAATATGGATTTAATTGTTATCTCAGAAGTACCAAGTTCCCCTTTAGATATGGTCACTTGCTGGAAGAACTCAAAGAATTTAGAAAAGTTATCATACTTTCAGATATAATTTATTTCAGGAAAGAATACCAATTAAAATCAGCAAAGAAAGAATTACATAGCACTGAAGCCAGAAGGGAGCCTCCAGTCATCTGCTCCCTGTGGAGTCAAACAGACAACATCTAATTCTCCCAAGGTGGATACATTATGCTGCACAGAAAGTGCTACCAAATAGTTTTCACTGATGGTCAGACTTATATAGAGATGTAGCCCACACATAATTCATGTAAGCCTTAACTGACTTGGACCCAGAATGCCAAGGGTCACACTGATAACAGAGTGGCCCAAACTCTCAGGTACACTATGTGGTCCAGGGTCTCAGGTATGTGAACACAGTCTTACCAGGCAGGACATTCCAAGGGTTCAAAGATGATCTTCCTGGAAAGATTCAAGGACCAGCTCTTTCTTTGGAACATATAGGATTTGAGTACAGTAAGCCCACTAACTTACATTTTCTAGAAAAAAATAGCATGTATACAAATTTTAAGATGAAGAAAACATTATATTAGATGCTAGTTATTACTGTGTGAATAAAATAAATTAGAAATAGGAAGCGTGCTCAAGGGGTCCTTTGTAAATTGGGCTTTTCGGGAGAGCCTTACTCTCATGGCAGTGTGTCAGTAAGTGTGTATACATGGAGACAAAGCACTATTTGTGCAGTGCAGGGTAGAGGACTTCCCTACTGGACAGGAACAGCTTATATGCATGTCCAGTTGGTGATTCACTTTATGTATGAAGAACAGTAAGAAGACAGTGGGGCTTACAGCCCAGGAAGAATGAAACTGAAAGAGAATACATGGGATCAGACATGTCAAAGGCTGCAAAACTGTTCTTAATCATTATTTTCAGCAATAATTCTTCATTGATATTCATAATAATAGAACTATTATTGTTCTATTTTGAATTATGTCAAGATGCTTAGGAGTGACATGGATTTTTCTATGGAGATAAAGGCTTTTTTGATCCTGGACAATTGAAACAAAGGTCCTGTGTGGCTTTTTAAGAAATTTGTTATTTGCAATGTTACGTCCAAATTATCCTATAAACAGTAGCCTTTTGTGAATAGTGCCAATAATCGAGGATGTCACAGGTGGCCCTTTTTGAAGGAGAACAAACTGATCTTGGCACCACAGAGCTACTGAAAGAGATTGCCATGGGTCACTGTCATTATACAATGCTTGCTCTGCTCTGTTCTTTCCTGGCCATTGCCTTTTCACATGCTTTCCTTCACACAGCTGGACATCTTTGTTGTATGTAACATATCATGTGGTGCACATTTTCTCTCCTGTTGCCCATGATTGAGAACAGATGTTATATGCCTTTATAATTGTCTTCAGGAAATCTTGATGCCTTTTAGTGACACTCTGTACCTTGTGTAAGCTGGAGGGTTAGCTGCATGCTTAGAGGCCCATGAAGTATAGAACTTTATTTTATTGTACATAGTTATATGCAACCTCTGAGCCTGCTGTTCCCCTTCCACGGCTTGCTGGAACAATTAGCACTAGTAAAGGTTTTTCACAACAGGTATTAATGCCATTCTGGAAGAGGTAAGGACATTTGGTTTTTCTTCCAGTAGGCAAGAACTGAACTGTGGAAGATAAAATGTGTTTTGATAGAAAAATTTGTTATTTTACTTGCTTCATCTTTTCAATTCAAAATAAGTTATTTCTTATTCTTTAATTGTACACCATGAAAGATGAAGTAAATAATGCTTTACTCTCAAACATAAGTCATCAAAATACAGAGCATATTTTCATAATTTATAATTGTTTTGTGAGATAGAAGAGAATAATACCAATAAAATCATACAGAAAAACTTCTATGTGAATGCTGGGTTGTTTTCTGGAAAACGTTGGATAATTTATTCAGATAGGACTGAGGCTGTTGCTCAGTGGCAAAGCGTTTGCCTAGCCTATGTGAGGCATTGGGATTGATTATTAGCACCACATGAAATTAAATAGAATAAAGGCATTTGGTGAATCTAAATCTACAAAAAAATTTTAATAAAAGAATTATTCAGATAAATTATAAGAAAGTCATTTGTATTTTTTTTTTTTAAATGAAATATTTATTTAAGAACAGGGTATTGATCAGGATGAATGCAAATGACCTTGCTCACTGTGTCTCTCTGTTTCTGATTTTCATTTTAGGAGAAAATAAGATAAAGCATGATCTGAATTTAGGAAATTTTTCAATGAAACACTATCATCTGCATTCAAATTTTGGGGGTCTCTAAATATGACTTCTTGATCACTACTCTTACCCTACAAAAATTCTTTCAACTTTGAAACCCTCATTCTTGGATTTAATTCTAACTCTATTTTCTACATATGCAACCCTACACTGCACAAATTCTCAGTGCTCTATAATTTACAGCTTGTAACAGTATATGGTAGCAGTGCAGTTTAAAGCACAGGGTCACTACCTTTAATTCATAGCCTTCTTGATTCCTCTAAAATTTTCCTTCAGTTGTCTCCTGGTTGGCATGCTCAATTCTTATACTTATTTTATAAAACAACCCTATTTTTTCTAGTTTCTGTTGTACCTTGAAACAATATGTATTAATTAATGTGTACACCATTTAGCTGAAATTAATTATGTCCATGTAATATAAAATCTTGCCATTTAATATGATTTCTTGGCACATAAATAAATTTGATATATATTTTTTTAAATATTTAGGGTCAATTTGAGAAGAGTATGTATCTTAAAAATATTGGGTCTTTGAGGCTGGGGCTGTAGCTCAGTGGCAGAACACTTGCCTAGCATACGTGAGGCACAGGGTTCGATCCTCAGCACAATATAAAAATAAACAAACAAAATAAAGGCATTCTGTCCATCTACAACTACAAAAAAATATTTTTTAATTGAATCTTCTAAATCAGGAGCATCAAATATCTGCCCAATTGTAAACATTTTCTTATTTTAAGTACTATGAGTCAATTTTTACTGGCCCTATTTAACAACTTGGTGAATATTTCTTCTGACTATGTTACTGAAATTATTTTATAAATGTTGATGTTATTTTTTAAATATCTGGAAGAAATTAATTAAAATGATATTGAGATCTAAAATTCCCTTCAAATAAAAAGTTTTTATTTTTTTTCAATAGATCATCTTGTTTTGTAGGTACATGGCAGTTCAGACTTTCTATTTCTTCTCATGATAACTTTATATATATTTTTTTCTTTCAGGACGTTTTTCTCATTTCTTTTAAAGTGTAAACAGTATTTGACATAACATCATATCTCATTATTGACTTTTTAATATCCATGAATTTTGCTTGCTGCACTGGCAATTCTGTCAACTACTAGTGAAATTGGAAGACATCAAACCTTAAATGAAATTGAAACCCCTGGTGGCACATTGATTTCAATCTAGCTAGGATTTCATGAATTTGATTAGTCTATTCAATATGTTGCTTTAAATTTAATTGGCATTTCTCATATTTTTTCTTATTTTATTGATTTTATCTCTTATGCTTATTCATTCCATATATTAACCTATTCAGGTTGATTTTTTCTCCTCTTTGTTTTACTTCTGATGATGAAAATTTTGCCCATCAATTAAACATTTTTATTTTTATTCACATGATATTTAAAACTATAGAAATTCCTTTAAGGACCACTGAGGTTTAGATATAATTTTCCTCCCAAAGATCATGTGTGAGACAAAATAAGAATGTCAGAAGTGAAATAATTAGATTATGAGAACTAATCCACTGATACGGACTAAGTGGGTGGTAAAACAGGCAGGTAGGGTGTGGCTGGAGGAAGTAAGTTACTGGGAGCATGCCTTTGTGGTTTTCATTTTGTACACGGTAAGCTCTCTACTTCTGGTTTCCAAATGTAGAATTGCTGTCCCCTGGCACACATTTTTACGCTGTTCTGCCTTACCTCTGCCCCAGAACTATAGCGTTCACTGAACCTCCGAAATCATTTGTCAAAATTAACTTTGCCTAGGAGTTCTTGTGATGATTTTTTGGTCACAATGACAAATAAATCACTTCATTTTATATTATCAGATCCTTAAACACAGATTCAGATAAATCCCAGAAATTTTATGTTTTTGTTATTAGTGGATCTACACGTTTTCATATCCTTTATTCATCCTGATATCTATGGTTATACACAATGTATACACAGGTATTATTCATTTTTCAATGGCATGAGTGTTCTCTAGATAATATTGCTTGCTGATATTACTAATTTTATTTTAATTTGATCAGAAGACATACTTGGGGTGATTAAAATTCTTTGAGGTTTGTGGTGTTATTCTGTGTCCCAAACTATGGTCCATCTTTGTAAACATCCCCTGTGTGCTTGAAAATTTTGTATTCTATACCAAAGTCACTCCATGTTATATGAAGAGATCTTCCGTGGCTTCAATAAACTCTTCAACTCTTGTAATCTCTCATTTACTCAGAAACCTTTAACATTATTCTTTGCCAAATCTTGCAGGATGTCCCCCTTTAATATGCATAACTTAAGACAGGGACACAGCTAAGGAAAGCTGTTTTCTGGATCTCATAAGGGACCTTTCCTGTGAATAACTATCCTTCAATTGTAGGCATCTCCAGAATCCCGATCTGATTTGAACTTATTTACCCAGTCTTTTAGCCAGCCTTTTTCCTGTTGTGACTAAAAGACCTGACATAATCAAGTTTGAGGAGAAAAACTTCATTTGGGGGCTCACTGTTTCAAAGGTATCAGTCCATAGACAGCTGGCTCCATTTCCTGAGGGCTCAAGGTGAAGCTCAACATCATGGCAGAAGAGCATGGCAGAAGGAAGCAGCTCACCTGATGATCAGAAGGCAGAGAATGACCAAGCTCATCTCACCAAATATATACCACAAAGGCACACCCCTCAGTTAAACATCTCTTCTAGCTATACCCTATCTAGCTTCAGTTACCACTCAGTTAACCAATATCTGGAGATTAATCCACTGATTGGGTTAAGTATCTCATAACTCAATCATTTCATCTCTGAATGTTCCTGCTTCACTTCACATATGAGCTTTTGGGGGACACTTCATATCCAAACCGTAACACCCAGCAATACAACTGCTTTGCAATTAAGTTCCACTTTCTGTTCTTTAGCTTGAAATAGTTCACTCAAGCACAGTGCTGTTTTGAATGCATCCTCCTTCTTTCTGGAATTTTAGCATTCTGCTTTCTGTTATTCAATGGCTGAAGCTAGGTGCTGCATGATTTTTTTTTTTTTTAGTAACATGGTGAGGCTTTTATAGAAATAAAAATCACATGTCTATTTTTTCCTTATAGTTCAAACTAGCACTAGCCTAAGATTGCTTTCTTTCATTGGATTACTAAAATATATACATAGTAAGGAATGACTCTCATCATTATGGAGACTAACAGGTTCTAAACTAGAGGGAGGACTGGCAGGAGATGAGTAGGGTGGTCTGGTCCTATTAGCAGCACATGCCTGGTATATGTGAGGCTCTAGGTTTGATCCTCAGCACCACATAAAAAATAAAGAAATAAAGTGAAGTTATTATGCCCATCTACAACTAAAAATAAATAAATAAATAAATACTCAGGAGAACAAAATTGCAATTGTGGTCAGATGACTGTCAGGCAGTGAGAGACCTAGCAAAATCATTGTTACAGATAAAGTCCAAGAGTTCTGATGGAGAATTCCTCTTACATGGGAAAAGGTCTACTATATTTTCTTTTTCCTATTCTGGCCTTTAAATAATTTTATGAAGATCACCCGTATTTTGACTATCTGTCTCCTTATCTCTAGGGATTTAAATATTCATATTATAAAACAACACATTTGCAGAAATATCCAGAATAACGTTAGACTCAATATTTTGTCACATTATGGCCTAGTCAGTTTGACACAGAAGAGTAACCAACAGATTCTGTTAGACTACATATTGTACTGTTATAAAAAATTTTCAAGTACATTTATACAAATTTTGATATTTGCAATGTAACTCTTACCTCATAAGGATATTATTTTCTCTATCCCATGATTTTTTTGAACTTTCATTTTCTCCCTTTTTTTTCTCTTCATCCTTCTCCTCTTCTTCCCTTTAAAAGTGTTACTTTTATTTTTAACAAAAGCATCTCTATCTTTTCTTTTGTTTTAATTTAATATTCTATATTGCATAAGTAATCGGTAGAAAAATAATTGTTTTTATGTTCTGGATTTTTAATTGTTTGCTCTTTTGATGTTATTTTCCTTATAAATTTTTATTTTCTCCTTTTCTTCTCATTCTACAACATTTTTATTTAAAGTAAAAATATTTTGCCAACTATTTCTGTAAATTTTTACAACTGCATTCTCTTCTTGGTTTTACTTTAATGAAAACAGAGTGTCATCACTCCTCTTAGTTCCTACCCTATTTTGGGATTTGAATTGGATCTTAAGAGGGACTTTACTTAAAGACCCTCCTGACACAATTATCACAAAAATTTATAATGAGTTTTTTTTTTAATTTATACAGTTTCACTGATTTCTTGTCCAAGTTTATACCAATAGGAGATCCTCACCTCTCAGTCCATTTTATAATATCTGATTGTGTGCTTTAGTTTTCATGAGTGCTGGTTAAGGTTCTGGTTTCTTTAACTACACAGGCAAGACTCTAAATTTTTTGAAGATGCTTTTGAATTATTAGAAGATAGTTTTCAAACTTTTCTGATACTGCACAATTTGTATATTTTATTTAAATATATACCTTTTTATGAAGATAATCTTACTCTTCATTTTATTTCTAACCACTACAAGTTTTTAACCAGTTTCTTTAACATCACTATCTCTGAAAATGCTTTGTTCTCCAATTCAAAATGTCTTTTGTATTCCAATACAATTTCAACACTTGTCTTTCTTTTGTTATTAATTTTTTAAATTTATTTTAATTAGTTACACCTGATAGTAGAGTACATTATAATACATCATACATAGTGGAGTATAACTTCTCATTCTTCTGATTATGCATGATGTAGATTCACACTGGTAGTGTAATCATATGTACATAGAGTAATAATGTCCAATTAATTTCATATTGCTTAATAGAATTATACAGCAACAAGGAAAAAAACATTGTAAATATTTATCCGTTGAACAATGGAGCATCTATGTACATCAACAAATCCTTCTCAATTTTACAAATAAAATAGACCACAACACAATAACACTTGGATAGGTCTTCCAAACAAAATTAAACAAACAAACAAAAAACTATGGAACTAAATAATACAATTAAAAATTTGAACTATATATATATATATATAATTTTATCAATCAATGAGCAGCACATGGATCCTTCTGTAGAATAGACAATAATTTATGCCACAAAGCAACTCTCAGCAAACACTCAAAAAGTAGACATACTACTCTGCATTCTATCAGATGATAAAAGAATGAAATAAGAAATCAATGATAAAAATTTTAAAAAGACAGAAGCTATTCCTATACCTGAACACTAAATAATATGTCATTGAGTGATAAATACATAGCAGAAGAAATCAGGGATAAAATAAAAAAGAAATACTTAGAGGTAAACGATAACACTGATACAATATATAAAAATCTCTAGGACAGTAAGAAGGCAGTGCTAAGAGAAAAGTTGAATGTAATGATCTCATTCATTAGAAGAATGGAAAGTCAACAAATAAATGACTTAACATTTTATCTCAAAGTCCTAGAAGAAGAAGAACAAAGCAACACCAAAAGCAGTAGAAAACAGGAAACAAAACCAGAGATGAAATTGGAAGAAAAGAAACAATTCAAAAATTGGCAAAACAAAAACCTTGTTCTTTGAAAAATAAATAAAGTTAATAAGTCCTAAGTTGTGCTAATAAAGAAAAAGAGAGAAAACTCAAATTACTAAAATTCATTATGAAAAAGGAAATATCATATCAGACTACTGAAATACAGAAGAAAATCAGAAATATTTTTGAAAATGTATACTCCAATAAAGCAGAAATTCTCAATGACATTGACAAATTTCTAGAGACATATGACCTACACAAATTGAATCAGGAGGATATACACAGTTTTAACAAATCAATTTCACGCAATGAATTAAAAGTCACCATCACAAGCCTGCCAATCAAGAAAAACCCAAAACCAGATTCTCAACCAATCACTCGGTGGAAATATCTGGCCAATGGCTACTGCAAAGGACATGTAGATGTAGAACAATTTAAGCATCACAGAAAGATCTATTGCACAGCCCTGGCTCAACACATGGGTCCTAAATTTTAATTTTCCTTAGAATCACTTAAAGATCTTGTTCAAACAGTATTTGAGTCCCCTTCCTCACTTCTACTAAGGTGAGCTTTGAGAATTTGAAATCTATGAAATTTCCAGGTGAAATTCATGTTGTTCTTCTGAGAACCGTAACTGAGAAGCCAATAAGTTATAGATTCATTTGCACAAGCTTCCAGAAAACACCAACTAACAATATTCTCAGGGATATAGGAATAATGTATCTAAGTATGTGTTTTACAATAAGAATCCGGATGACAAAGGATAATTGGCGTCAGTTAATAGTATTTTGCTGCTATCTACAGGTAGAAATGGATATAAACTACCATGATTCCAATTTCTGAGACAAATTCAATATTAAGATAGGAAAATATTCTCAATAAATAAAATATAGTCAGCATTATTATTTTGATTATCAAGAACTTCTTGTGATGAAAGAGTTGGGAGAGTAACCATAAATAAATATTATCATTTAGTTGTACTCTATTTTCTAATAGATAAGAGACTAGTATTTACAAAGAAAGAAAATATTAGTTTTTTTAACAGATACTGTTATAGATAGCCAATGTGTTTCCAACTTAATTATATCCTGCTATATCATTAAAATTAATTTTATTTATATGAGATAGTAATTGGAAAAAGAACAATAAAGTATTCTATAAAATGTGTTTTATAAAGATTCTGAAAATCAGCTATTTAGTATGCTATTTTTTGAAGAAACTCTGTAAAGACCACATGAACTTCAAAAGTTCAAAATACAAAAATGTATGTATTAGTTATTAATTGATTTCATTTGTTTTAGTAATATCCCTAAAAATATAAAATGTACATTTTTTAAATTCTAAACAAAATCTATTTATCTTTTTCCCAATAAGAATCATGTGAGAAAAACAATGCAAATGTGACAATGTTCATTATTTATATTTTCAACATATTTCATATTGTCTAGTTATAAGTTTGTTTTCTTCTTCCCAAATACATACCTGATACTAAAATTTTTCATGAAAAAAGAGAGCTAAAAATCAATAAATTATAAATACATGTATCACTCTAGAGAAGTACCAACAATAGCCCTCCACTATAGTGCACTAATAACCAGAGATACCACGATACATACACATACATATATAAATACATATATATGCACATATATACACATGCATACATAAAAACATTTAAGAAATACTCATGTTTCAAATAAGAAATCCATATATTTCAAAAAGAGTTTACCTTTTTCAAAAATAAAAATTATATTTATCATTAAAAATTCCCTTGATTTTATAACAAAGGCATCATCAATTTTAAAAATGTTATATATTGAATTGAAACTAAATGGCTTCTGTTCAAAAAGCCCACAATTCAAAAAAGAGTTGTAAGATATGATGTGTATCCCCCAAAATCACAAATTCTTATTCTCAGAAAAGAGTTATACATAGTTGCAACAAAACATGTACATCTACATTGTTCCCCTGTCATTTAGCAAGTTGTAAAATATGCTGGATAAGTTTATCACACAATAATTTGCAGAACAGTATAGTGAGATCAATCACAGCTTAATAACAAATTACAAGTAAAGTTTGGAAGTATAGATACTACAGATAGAAAAGCTATGTTCAGGTCCACAGAAGCATATAATAACTTATATGGTAACTTTAAATACATATTTTTATATATGTGTACAAATGCAAAAATATATGGATGTATAAACACAAATACACATAAATGTATATATGTGTGTGTTTATATGCACATGTGTGTGTATACACACAGAGTCTCTCTCTCCCCCTCTCTCTCTCTCTCTCTCTCTCTCTCTCTCTCTCTCACACACACACACACAAAAAAAAATTATTTTGGATTTTGAATGAACCCTGAAGGCAATGTGTTGGAGGGTTGGTTTCCAGCCTAAGGCACTATTAGAAAGTGTTTGAGCCATTGAGGTTGGGCCTAGAGGAAAGAAATTAGGTCACTGGAGCCATGGCATTGAAAGGAATTAGAACCCAGTGCCTTCTATACCTCCCTTTTTGCTTTCTGACCACCTTGTGGTGAACAGTTCCACTGCCATGTCCTCCACCATGATGCACTATGCCACCACAGACCCTCGGGCAAAGGCACAAAGTGGCCATAGACTGAAATCTCTAAAACAAGATCCAAAGAATCCCTTTCTTTATATGTGTTAATTTTCTTTGGTATTTTGTAATAATGATGCAATTCTAAGACATTTCAACATTGATTATTTATATATTTACATATGACAAACTGATACTCAAGCAAGAAGCATTTTGAAGGAGATTCTCTTAAATTTAGATTTCCCTTAGAAGTCCAATAAGAGCTATAAGTGATGCAGGAAGGTCACTTCATGAAAATTTTGTTTTAGAAAGCCCACATCTTCTATGGTGAAGATTTGCAGAGCACTGTGGCAGATTAATACCAAAGAGGACTTTATTTGGGAAGTTGTTCATTTCTGTTGGTAATTCATAGCTTGATGGTTAAAGTAGGGGAGAGGATAAGATGAAAATCTGAATCAACTATACAGATGGGGATACTAGAAAATGAGTAAAGGAACACACTTAGGGAGGAAAAGAAAAATAATTAGGGGAAAATATCATAATTCAATTTTGAAAATATAGATTCGTGGTATCTGTTGCAGATACAAGGGGGAAGTTTCAAATGATAACAGCAATATTGGTGTGCTCTTTTCAAAATAATCTAGAATTTGGATATTAATGTAGTAATTATCTTTGCTTTATTTGCTATCAAAATTCAAGAGAACAAATGAGGTAATCCAAGGGCATATTGTGGATATAAAAATAAAGTGATCACCACAGGTAACAGGTGAGCTAGGGAAAGATGACTTATAAGAGACCAAGTACACAGTGAGTGAATAGGGAAAAGATGTGGCACAGGTACTATCTGGAAGTCAATTATTAGTAGGGATATTTTTAAATGCCCAAAATTATTCAAGCAATTTACAATGGTGAGCATTTTTCATTAATGTAAATATGAAACAGCAAGAAGTAGAAATCAGAATTTTCAGAACTTGACTTGCGGTTTTGTTGTGTACACAGACTTAACAGTGTGAATGAGAAAATGTTGATAACATTCATCAATATATTTATTAATGTATTAAGAGACTACATTACAAATAACAGAAAATATTACTTCAGTATTCTAAAATTTTCATGAAAAAAGAAATCAGTTGCATGATTAAAAAAATAAGTGAATTTTCCAACATCTTCATGATCACATTATTATTTTGTTTTGCTTGTACACAGCAATAAATATATCAACTGACACATGGAATTACACTTGAAGAATTAGTTTTTAAATATTTACTAGCATCAGATTATGGAACCTAGGTTTTTCTTCTATTTTCTATTTTCATTCATTCTTTTTTTTTTCAGTATTAGGAATTAAACCCAAGGTTGCTGTCATACTAAGCTACATCCTCAGCTCTTTTTTATTACTATTTTTATTTTGAGACAGGTCATGGTAAGTTTTCCACAGTCATCCTTGGAAAAAAGGAGGACAGTAAGATACCATGTCCCTGACATGCCCATCTGTGTTCCCAAGAACTTAATCAAGTCAAAGGACTAATGGGAGTGAGTCTGGGCCTCAAGTCCAGGTAAATGTGGTTTCAAGAGACCTCAGCTCCCTCTCAAATATGCTGGGAGTTGAGGAATCTTAATGGTATATGCAGAAAGCTGCTTTCTGAAATGCATGCCAAATGTCTTTGGATTTTGATCATATAGTGGGGCAAAGAAATCTAAGCTAGTGATGTCAGTGCTTCAGTAGCCTGGTATATAAAACCCCTTTTTCTACTGTAGCTTATGCAGAATTGAGGGTACTTTGGAGAGGATAAATGCCACTAATCCAGGCTGCCACCACTGGAAAAGGAACAGAGATGCTAATTTATGGATAATTTCATGAGGGAAAGAGGTAATATTTGGTAAACTACTGTGAGGATGATGGTGCTATTTGTCCACTGAACCACTGAACCTTCTCCATACATATTTACAAGTAAGCCTTATGCCATGCAAGCCTTCACTGGATGATTTCTTTTATTTCTTGGCAATCTATGGCACTCCTCATGTACAATCAGATTGTGAACAGAACACCCAGAGTAGCCTCTAATTGGTGATTCTCCCACTTCTATCTCTTTAGTGGATTACAGACATGGCCTCTGGTTAGAATATTTTTCTAAGAAACTTGACTTTACAGGCAAAAGATACGAGGTAAATAAAAAGTATTAATTTGTTCTAGTGTAAAATATTGAAAATATTAGAATACCTATTGATTAAAAGTGTATGATGTGGGAGAAGGAGGAGAGAGAGAGCACAAGAGAGAGAATTTGAGTAAAACAGAACATATTTTTAGCGGAGTGATAGGATCAAACCCATGATAAAATGAAGAGTTTGCCAAGAAGTTTGGAGGCAACTTTTCATATTGAGAAGAGGAAGGAGTGAAATAACAGTTACAGGTATCGAAAATTTGTAATTGAAATTGCAATATATTGAGGAAATTTATATATGGTACTTTTAAATTCCTATGAAACAAATTTATTACTGAAAGTGAAAGGGAAGTGAGAAATGTAAAGGGCTTTAGATCTAATAAACTGGTTTTGAGTTAAACACAGATTCAAACAGCAAAGAAACTGAATATTGAAGGTAGGCAGAAGGGGGATTGAAAAACAATATTTAGGGTTTTGGGAACCTACCACAACTTTGCATTCTTATGCAGTAATTGGCCTGGAACAGAAGTCAGAAGTTAAATTTTTTTTCTGTATTCATTTATTTTCTTTCTTCCTTCCTTCCATTCTTTCTTTCTTTCTTTCTTTCTTTCTTTCTTTCTTTCTTTCTTTCTTTCTTTCTTTCTACCAGAAATTGAAACCCCCAGGTGCTTTACCACTGAGCTACATCCCAGCCCTATTTATTTATTTATTTGTTTGTTTATTTATTTATTTAATATTGAGGCAGGATTTTGTTAAGTTGCAGAAGTTGACCTCAAACTTGTGATCCTCCTGCCTCAGCCTCCAGAGTTGCTGTAATTAGAGGAATGCAACACTGCACACAGAGTTAGGTTGTTCTAAGGTTTGCTCTTTTACTCCAGACAGATTAATCCATCTGTAGGGATTCACATCTCATGAGACCACAAAAGAGGCAGTATTTGGAAAGCAGTTTTATCTAGACTGAGTGAAAATAAACTGAGAAAGGGGGACTAGTGACTTGAAAATGTAGAGGGCCCTGCCATACGAGACAGAAAAAGTGTCAGTGATTAAAATTAAAATATCTCCTCCAAATGTACTGATGTTATTCATCTTTCTAATCTTAACATCTTGGTTTTTCTCCTCATGTCCCCAGCTTTACACATTCTCTATGACCTGAAAGAAAAATCTCTTAAATCCATACCGCCTGATTCACACTTCCTGCTTAGCATTTTTTTTTTGCTATTCTGGGTCTTTTATTTTTCCATATGAATTTCAGGATTGCTTTCTCTATTTCTACAAGAAATGCCATTGGGATTTTGATTGGCATTGCATTAAACCTATAGAGAACTTTTGGTAATTTCGCCATTTTGATGATGTTAGTTCTACCTATCCATGAACAGGGTATGTTTTCCTATCTTCTAAGATCTTCTTCTGTTTCTCTCTTTAGGGTTCTGTAGTTTTCATTGTATAAGTCTTTCACCTCTTTTTTTAGGTTGATTCCCAAGTATTTTATTTTTTTTTGAGGATATTGTGAATGGAGTGGTTGTCCTCATTTCCGTTTCAGAGGATTTGTCGCTGATATACAGGAATGCCTTCGATTTATGCATGTTGATTTTATATCCTGCCACTTTGCTGAATTCATTTATTAGCTCTAATAGTTTCTTTGTAGACCCTTTTGGGTCTGCTAGGTATAGAATCATGTCATCTGCAAATAGTGATAATTTGAGTTCTTCTTTTCCTATTTTTATTCCTTTAATTTCTTTCATCTGTCTAATTGCTCTGGCCAGTGATTCGAGAACTATGTTGAACAGAAGTGGTGAGAGAGGGCATCCCTGCCTTGTTTCAGATTTTAGAGGAAATGCCTTCAATTTTTCTCCATTCAGAATGATGCTAGCCTGAGGCTTAGCATAGATTGCTTTTACAATATTGAGGTATGTTCCTGTTATCCCTAGTTTTTCTAGAGTTTTGAACATAAAGGGATGCTGTACTTTGTCAAATGCTTTTTCTGCATCTATCGAGATGATCATATGGTTCTTATTTTTAAGCCTATTGATGTGGTGAATAACATTTATTGATTTCCAGATATTGAACCAGCCTTGCATCCTAGGGATAAATCCTACCTGATCATGGTGCACAATTTTTTTGATATGTTTTTGTATCCGATTCACCAGAATTTCATTGAGGATTTTTGCATCTAGGTTTATTAGAGATATTGGTCGGTAGTTTTCTTTCTTTGAAGTGTCTTTGTCTGGTTTAGGAATCAGGGTAATGTTGGCCTCGTAGAATAAATTTGGAAGTTCTCACTCTTTTTCTATTTCCTGGAATAGCTTGAAAAGTATTGGTATTAGTTCCCCTTTAAAGGTTTTGTAAAACTTTGCTGTATACCCATCCGGTCCTGGGTTTTTCTTAGTTGGTAGTCTTTTGATGATTTCTTCTATTTCCTCAATTGATATTGTTCTGTTTAGGTTGTCAATATCCTCCTGACTCAATCTGGGCAGGTCATATGACTTAAGAAATTTATCGATGCCTTCACTATCTTCTATTTTATTGGAGTATAAGGATTCAAACTAATTTCTGATAATCTTCTGTATTTCTGAAGTGTCTGTTGTGATATTGCCTTTTTCATCCCATATGCTAGTAATTTGAGTTCTCTCTAGTTTAGATTGGTTTTATATAAGGTTAAAGGTATCCCTTGGAAAACCAAGACAGACTTCAAATATGGATCATGTACTGTCATAATCACCTGAAGTGGTTTTGGTTTTGTTTACTACCTTTTAAATAATTTTCCCAGGCTGCTTTGGAAAAATGCTAAATCATATACTGTGGACTGAACCCTGTCTGTTTGGCTCATTTTTTACATTCTCTAGGAACCTTGATACACAGCAAATTTTACAGACCCTTGCAAAATCTTAAGCTGGGAGTTTGTACTGGGGTTGTAAATTGAAGATGATACATTTGGTAGGTCTCAATGAACCCAGGGCAACATATTGAAGTAAACAATCAACTTTATTAAATAAAATAAGAACATACAAACAACTTTATTAAATAAAATAAGAATATGGTCACTTTAAAACTTATATAATAGAGGCCTTAGTGGGAGAAGCCCTCTTACTAAATGAAACTTTTTCCCAAGCCACAATAAGTTTAATTCAATAATTAGTTATCTCATTTAATTTTCCTAGATTCTTTTCTCAAAAGTAGTTCTAAGATTTAAGCTGCCTGCAGCCAAAATCTAAGGAGTGTAGTTGCAGCTAGTTTTCCTGATGACTATAATTTAGGTAAATGTTCAATGCTTCTAGAAATATAATTGGGTTTCTCTGTGTCCTTTGAGAAGGTCTTTGTTAAAGTAATTTGCAGTTGCAATGCCTTTTCTAGAACTTACGAATTAAAAGTTCTTGGGGAAATGTATATATTACTTTTGAATGTAAAGATATATAAAGATTGTTAATTTGACTAATGCACATATTAACTTTTTAAAAATAAGAGCTATTTTAAAAATGATCACTTATTTGAACATTATATTGTTTTCAATGTTAAAAAAATATTTGCAAATTTAATTATTTTGAAAAAAAAATATTTTTCTGCTGTCAACTTTTTCTTGTGCAAGATAGATCTTTTATATGGTATGAGTGGTTTTTAAATATTACCTAATGCTCACAGCTTCTAAAAATATTTTTATAAAAGTTACAAGAAAAATTACATCGGAATGCTGCAGGAAGTAGTTGTGTTTATGAATACAGTACCTAATAAATTTTACATGATACAGTCCTTTACCTTTGCAAAAAGAAACAGTGCATTGATAAATGACCTTTTAGGCACTAGACTTAATCTTAAGACAAGTGACAGACATACAAAATATAACTTTTAAAATCTGTTACTTTAATTTGGAGTTAAAAGTGTGTGAGGCCATAAGTCTGTACAGGAGATCACACTAGACATTGGCAGTACTCTTCAAAATTATACATAAACTTCAATGAGCTTATTGGCAAAAATGTATGACAAAACTGCTCATCATACATTCATGACTTAGCATTGCACAATATTTAAAAACAATTTTTAAAATGTGACCTTTATGGAGAAGTAGAGAAAATATGGTTAATGCCTTATATCTGATATTTGATATTTTAGCCTGTGGGTTGATTTTCTGCATCTATTATACACTATAGTCTCTTAATCAGCTTTAGTCCCTACATTAAAGTATCATACACTGAGTGACTTATAATCAACAGAAATGTATTGCCCACAGTGCTATATACTGGAATTCTGAGATCAGAGTGCCAGCCTGGTCCTAGTTTGGTAAGGAACCTCTTCTGAATTATAGACTAATTTCACATTATTCCTCACATGGCAGAAAATAACAAGCTAGCTATCAGTCCTTTTCCTATAAGAGCATTAACACCATTCACAAGGGCTCCACTCCCATGATCTAATTCCCTTTCCCAAGGCCCTATGTTCAAAAATCATCATGTTACAATTAAATTTGAAAATATAAGTTTTGTCAAGAACAAGAATATTTGTTTGGTAAAGTATAGCATGTATTTCCTATCTTCAAGGTATTCATTTCTATATTCTATTTTCAATATAATTGCTGTGATAATACCACTTTAAATGTTTATTTGGCCTTACTTTATAAGCATTGGGATGCATCATAATTAAATATAAAATTGTTGAACCAGCATAATGACAGTGATAAGCAAACTAGGTGTCTTGTGTTTGTGTCTATGTGTGTGGGAATCAGTCAGGTCTCCTACATTACTGTCCCCCAATGTGTCTTTTGATCCATATTGCCCTGATTGCATTTTGTTATTTGTTTGTGCTTCCAGATAAAACTGTGTTTGAAGAAATTGTTTCAAGGTAATAAAAACTGGAAAAACTCTTTCTCAAAGATATTAATACAAATGTAACATCATAAGTGCAGTCTAGTGTTTTTTATTCAGCACTTTAAAAAATTATATCTGAATACTAGCCTGAATACTGGCCTGGCCTGCTTTTCTTTTTTATTGTTTGCCTTATCTTTTCTTTTCAATTATTCATAGTATTCTAAAGACCACTTTCAGTATAAAATACTATCTATGGGATGTGAAAACAGCAAGAAACATATTTCTGAATGAATAATAAGGGTAGGTCTATTTAGAAATTTAAATGCATGTAATCAATTTAGAAAATATATATGCCAACACAATGAATCCTTTACTCAATGGTGTTCTTTTTATGGCCTATTGTAACATTCTGATTTTATTCCTTGACACTTTGTGATTTTTAAAAATTTTATTTCCTTTTTTGTCCAATTTACTTTTATATTATGAAATATAATGTTAATCAAATGTCTTTGTTTCTTAGTATTTTTTCTTTGTATCATATTTAGTAATATTCAAGGTGATTTAACCTATGTATAGCCCATATTTACTTTTTTTTTTACAATGTATTAAAAATATGTGTTGCCACTCTGTTCTTTCTTTCTAATCCCTAAGATAAGTTAAAAACTTCTACAACCCTTTAATTACATTCCCTTACAATAACATTTGTCCATATATATATATATATATATATATATATATATATATATATATTTATTTATTTATTTATATATATATGTGTGTGTGTGTGTGTGTATGCACAATATATCCATAACATATACACATATACATAATGTATATATTTACATTGCTTATTCAAAATTTAAGTTTTATTTTTTATTGTAAATTATTTCAAACATTCAACAAAACATAGAAAATAGGATAATAGAAATGCATGCAACCAATACTTAGAATTTTGTTTAACCATATAATAGTTTGGTTTTATTTGGATAAATCTATATAATTAATTGAAGTAAAATTAATTTTAAAGTACTGAAATGTTATCTATGGGCAATCCCTTTTCATTATAGCATTCCCTTGTGTGTTACTTTCATATATTTACAGTTGGAAAAAATTTCTCTTCATTAAAGATTTTTCTTTAGAAAAATGTACTTGAAGACACAACAGAAAAGATCATATACAGTCACTTAACCATAAGTTGGCTTATACAAATACAGCCTGTAAACAAAAATTCAACTGATATGGAAATATCTGATGTGTTTTATCTGCTTGCTTTGTTTTTTGTAAAGTCTTATAGGAAATTAACAGTGACTTTTTTTCAAAACTAATAAAGCAATTTATATAACACAAAGTGGATATAGACAGAATTAAAGTATTTATAAACTTTATGTAGTGCAAACACATGATTTGAATGAAAAACTTATTTGACTCTCTGAGACTGATCCTTTATCCCCAGGAAAATAAAGTGACTGCAGACAATTGCGTCACCTCTGTAGAAAAACTTTTTCTCAAAAATCAACAGGATATGACTAGGGGTGTAGCTCAGTGTTACAGGTCTTGCCTGGTATGTGCAAGACCTTAGGTTCAATCCCCAGAAACATTAAAAAAAAATAACAGAATAATCTATGCAATATATGGAAACCACGGACTGTTATTCTGTCTAGTAACGTGTGTAAATTTTTATGTGTGTTGTGGATTTCTAGTTTAGGTAAACCTGAAGACAAGTTATAGGTCACTGATGTATTTCAAAAGAATTTTATGCAAAGATGATTTGGTCATGACTGACCCTGCCTGTTATGGTTTAGATATGAGGTGTCCCCCAGAAGTTCATGTGTGAGACAATGCAAGAGTGTTTATAGGTAAACTGATTGGGCTTTCAAAGTGTTAAGCTAATCTGTTCATTAATTCACTTGAACGGATTAGCTGGGTAGTAACTGCAGGCAGGTATGCTGTGGCTGGAGAAGGTGGATTGCTGCTTGGGTTTTATTTTTTGTCCCTGGTGAGCCAAACTTAGTCTCTTTCTGTTACCTGGTCTGAACTGTGTTCTTGTGAACTGAATTGTTTTCCTCTGCTATACCTTTCTGCCAAGTTGTTCTGTTTCACTTGGGGCTCAGCAGTGGAGTTGGTCATCTATGGACTGAGACCTCAGAAACTGTGAGCACCAAATAAAATTTTCCTCCTAAAATTGCTCTTTTCAGGTCTCTTGGTCACAACAATGAAAAAACTTGCTAAAACACTGACATGAAATATTCTCTTTTATTCTGGGAGACAAAGCCTTCAAACTGGAAGAGAAAGGTTATGTGGCTTTCTGCAGAAATTTTGATTCATTTTAGACACATATATTCTTGATATATATATAATGCCTCCTATCAGAGGTATAATGAAAAATTAAAAACCTTTCCAAGGCACAAAGTGTTAGGAAAATGAAAGTTAAAATAAAAATATTCATAATGAAGACATCCATATACATCCATCCTGCAAATATAAAGTATAGACCTCAAGAATACAGAAATTCTAATCTCAGACAGAATTCAATTCCAGTAATGAACCTGCTTAATAATGCAATCATATGAAAATTGTTCTATCTATCTGTTTTTGGACTTTAAAAAATAGCTACCTCCATAAACTTTTTATGGAGAGTCAATGAATTAAAAATATTAAAAGTTTATACAATATTTTCTGTGAGAATTTGTTTTAAAAATGTATTGAATAAGATTCAGTGAATGGAGAAAGAATGATTAGGCTACAGTATAAATAAAGTTAAAAACTTTGACAAAAGAAAATTATATTTGTTTTGTATTTTTGTTGTTGCTGCTTTTACTAGGGTAAAGGCTTCTCTTGTATCCAGCATTGTTTTGTAGATATGTGCTTCAATTGTTTTCTCCATAGATTTGTTCTTGTATCTACTCTCAGTTCTTTCTCACACAGAATATCACCTGTCCTGTGTTATGGATTAATCTAAAACAAATTAAAAGTCAATAACCAAGGATTTCAGATATTGGAATATAGAAGTATAACGTGGCAGCCCAAAATATCTTCTTTATGTCCAACTCTCCTTTGTTCTGCAATGATCTTGTCAAGATGAGGGCTCAGTATATTCATACCACTAGGAATTTGAATACGGAAATAAACATCAGAAAAAAAATCCATTCATTTGAAGTAAAATGCCCACTAAGACAAAAGGTCTTACTGAAATCTTTTCTTATATTCTGTTTTTCTTTTACAGTATGCTTCCAAATACAAAGAAAGCACCTCATTTTTGCCTTCCCATAGGGCCCACACAATTGATGAGTCTGATTACTTAACAATCAGAGACACAATTTCCCCCTTAATATTAGGTATGGTTCATCTTCTTTGTTCTTATTTCCTACCCCAGTATCTCACCTTTTCCCGCACAGTTGAAACATCTATCAATTAAGAAGCTATTACAGTTCACCAGATGATTATCCAGCCTTTGGCCCATTGTAAAAACCATGGCTATACATTGAATCTATTCAATGAAATTTTCAAATAGTCCAGATTTCAGGCAAAACACTCTCCAGGTATTGGCGACATGTCAAGGTTTTCTTTGTCATTATTGACAACCTGTCACTAGAGTTCTATGGCTTTGACCTGACAGATTCAAACCACATCATCACCAGGGGTAACTGATGCATGTGGAAGCAAGGAAAGGAAAGAGGTGCATACTATTTTTAGGAGCTTCTATTGATACTTTTTGGGTGAAACATATGAAACTTGCATTTATTTTATTTTATTTTTTACTGTAAGCAAAGTAAAAGTAAAAACATTTCCTTGGTATTTAATAGGGTGAGAAAATGGATAATTAGATATTGGCATTGTCAAGCATTACCTTTTCCAAATGCATAAGATAGTGAGAAATTAATAAAACGTTTTTTTTCAACCTCTCTCTGTTTCTCCCAAAGAATATGATACCATAAAAAAAGTTTTTGCATATTATTTGTCCAAAAGTGCTAAGATAATGTATAAATATATTTGATGAGAAGGAGAAATGGGAAGAGGGAGAAAAGGAGACAGAAACAATAGAAAAGAAAGGAAGAAACTGAGGAAGGAAGGGAGGGAGGAAGATAAAAAATTCTTTGTTTTTTTTTAAAGAGAGACAGAGAGAGAGAAAATTTTTTCATATTTATTTTTCAGTTTTTGGTGGACACAACATCTTTGTTTGTATGTGGTACTGAGGATCGAACCTGGGCTGCACACATGCCAGGCAAGTGAACTACTGCTTGAGCCACATCCCCAGCCTGCAAACTTCTTTTTTTTAAGAGAGAGTGAGAGAGGAGAGAGAGAGAGACAGACAGAGAGAGAGAGAGAGAGAGAGAGAGAGAGAGAGAGAGAAACAGAGAGAATTTTTTAATGTTTATTTTTTAGTTATTGGCGGACACAACATCTTTGTTTCTACGTGGTACTAAGAATCGAACCTGGACCACACACATGCCAGGCAAGCGCACTACTGCTTGAGCCACATCCCCAGCCCAAAAAATTCTTAAAACTACATTCCTGCAGCACACAAACCACTTAGGATAAGCATAAAAGTTCTTTAAGATTATTTTAAATGAAGATTTAAAAGGGGGGCTGGAGTTGTAGCTCAGTGGTAGAACACTTGCCTAGCACATGTGAGGCACTGGGTTTGATCCTTAGCACTACCTACAAATAAATAAAATAAAGGCATTGTGTCAGACTACAACTAAAAAAAAAAGACTAAAAGGACAAAAGAAAGACATTCTACCATTTGATTTTGGTACTGTACAGTTCACCTCATTACTCTTTTATATATATATATAAAAGAGTTTATATATATATATATATATAAAATAAGCTTTGTCCAAAAAAAATCAGTCAACTTTCTGTGAGTATGTTGAAATTAATCGGAATCCGAGATAGAAAAACAAAGAAAGAAAAAAAAAACTGCCCAGCCAGATCAATTACCAAACCATAAGAACCATCTCAGGAAACCTTCCAACCAACCAAACAGACAATACTCATCACCTTTTGATCAATCTCACTTATATGTCAATAATCCATAGCGAATCTGAAAACTGTTCATTTTTCTTCTTTCTTTAATCAATAAAAGTGGAAAATTCTAATGGAGACAAAACAACTGTCACTTTGTCAAATTATAAAATTAAAGTAGCATATTTATTTACTCTTTTCAGAAAGAAGGACTGATTTATCATATAGTGAGTCAGAGAAGTTTCAGAGCCCCTGTTTTTAATATCCACTTGCTGATGATCACATTCAAATAGGGCATCTCTTCTTCCTAGGATCTTAATAAATCAATTCTAGTAATAAGGGTATGTTTTTATTTTGTTTGCTGCTGTTACTTAGTTTATAACTTCTGTAACACCAGTGACATAATATTGTCTATGCATTGTCCATGCATTGTCCATAGTATTGTCTATGCATCGTCCATGCATTGTCTCCCATTACACACACACACACACTCACACTCATACACTCTTACACACCCAGCCTTGACTTTGCTAATCTATTTACCTGAAATGATCTTTTTCTTTACCCCTTAGAGCAAAAGTGCCATGAGAGAAATACCTTTACTCAATGTGTTTATTTCATCTTGTTATTCTCTGATGAACCCTAAGTCAGCCCTTTAATGCCACATATTTATTTTACAGGTTGACAATGAAATAGAAATTTTGATCCACATGTTCATCTTTCTCCAACCAACTGAATTTGGTGGCATTGACCAACCACATTTACCTTCAGAACATCTGTTTTAACTGGATGCTGAAATAGTCCTCTCCTTTGCCTCTCCTCTTACCTCTTACTCTTGCCGCAGTCCGGCTACAGCAAAATAACTGGGGTTGATGAACAACTTGTGTACGTTGGTACAGCAGGAGTGGGAGTCATTTATTGTAGGGTAGGAGTGGTATATATATATATTCCACACAGCTTATCTTAATTAACATAAAATAGATACAGCAGTCAACCAATAAGGAATCTCCACACTTAATGGCTCGCTGGCATTACTTCACAAACCACTCCCTCTGGCAAAATACCAAGCCCCATCCTGACTTCCTGACTTGTTTACAGACTCTAACATACCCTCTCTGTTGTCTTCATTATATTTACTGTATTTCCCCAATTTCTTGATTTCAAAGTGTTCTATGACTCACTCTTTATAACTCTCTAATTTCTGCTTACATTCATCATTTAATTTTTCTTATTAATTATTAATACTTCTGTGATTACATCGCCACTTTGTGGGTCTGCTCTCCACATTGTCTCTTCTAAGGACATTGGAGTAGGATTTAGGTACCACCTCCATAAGTGTATCAGTTCATTCAAGCTGCTACAACAAAGTACCATAACCTGGGTAGCTTATAAACCACAGAAGTTGGTGAACCTGCAGCTATCAAATTGAAAAGTCCAAGATCAGGGTTCCAGTATGATTAGATTCTTGAGAGGGTCCTCTTATTGGTTGCATATGCTAACTTTTCACCTAGTAAAAAGAGAAAAACAGCTGCCTGTGGCATTGTTATCTAAGGTCACCAATCCCAAGTCTCTAATGTGTGATCTAATCACCTTCCAAAGGCTTCAAATATCACCTTTGACTTTAGGTGTCAACATGTGAATTTTTGGAGAGTCACAAACACAGATCATAAGAAAAATCCACGATGATCATCTCTTCATCTCAAGATCCTTTACTTAGTTACATCTGCAGAGACCTTTTCCCAAATAAGGCAACATTCATAGGTTCCAGGAATTTGATGTGGATATAATTTAGGGAGACATTTTGGCCTACCACAAAAAAATAAATCCACTTTTTCAGCATATTCATCTCCTTTAGTATTTAGTTTCGGTTGTCAAATATATAAGTAAAAAAAAATCTCCCTCTGTGATATTTATACTTATACCAAGAAAAAAAAATACTACCAGGGAGCTGGTAGTACATGCCTATAATCCCAGTGGCTCAGGATGCTGAGGCAAAAGGATCATGAGTTGAAAGCCCACTTCAGCAAATTAGTGAAACATAAGCAACTCAGTAAGACCCTTTCTCTAAGTAAAATATTAAAAAGGGCTGGGAATGTGGCTCAGTTTTTGAGCACCCATGGGTTCAATCTTTATTACCAAAATGTGTGTGGGGGGGAGAGAAAGAGAGAGAGAGAGACCCACAAAAAATAAATAAATATAAACAGATATTAACTGCAAAGAACTGGCTTACACAACCTTGAGAGGCAGTTCAGCTCATGCTCTGAAATTCCAAACTTCCTTTCCAACTTTTCCTTTGATTCAGAAATTATGCAGCCTGCCTCCTGATTTGTGTAATTTCTAAATCACAGGAAAAGCTTAAGGGGCAGTTTGCAATTCCAGAGCATGAGCTGAAGCTGCTGACCATAGGTAGAATTTCATCAAAATCAGGAAAGCCTTAGCTTTGCTGTTAAGGTTACTAAATTGACAGAGTCAGGCTCACCCAGTTAATCCAGGATATTTCCACTTCCTTTAAATTAACTGACTTTAATCACATCTGCCTTCTTCATAACATCAGATTGGTGTTTGTGTAATTGGCATCTGTAACCTGGCCCTGTTAACTCTCCCATCACCCTTCAACCTGTTTATTTGTATGTCTGCCAATCTCAACAATGTTTTAGAACTCTTTTTTCTATAACTCAGGCCAAACAACATGGTATCCTGCTTGACCCTTGTGACTGCCTCATAGCCCACACTCAGGTCATCAGCAAATGTAAAACATTCAGATATGATCAACTTTTCAACACCTGCACTAATACCACTTCAGTTTAGGATGTTATAATGACTCTTTTAACTTTGTAAATGATGTGCAAACTCCAACAGATTATATTCAGCACCATTTGTGATTCTTTTCTTTGAATTCTTTTCTTGTGGTTCAGAAACCTCTGAAAGTATACCATTTCACTAAAAAAAAAAAAAGCAAAAAAAAAACTTTTCACCTAAAAGTAGTCTTTCCAAAGAATGCTCATCCTTCTCCATAAATCTCTTATCTATTATGTCAAAATTCTTCACCTATCATTTTTAAGACATTTGACATGAGGACTTGCTTGCTTTTCATCAATAAGTTCTAGTATATAATTGTGGCATGAGCTAAGTCATTGGCACATTTATCTTAGCTATATTTTCAATGCTAAAAAGACTGATTATTAAAAAAAAGAAGTAATTTTCAAATGTATAAAATGACAAATCACAGTGCAAAATTACATTAAGGCAAATACATTTACTGAGATACTTTTATATTAAATTTAGTCTGGTCTACATTGCCATAAACATAGTATACTGAAAGCACTGCATTCTTCAAATATTTCTAATTTTTGGAAAACATAACAATAGTATTTGTCAATGTTCAATATAACTAAATAGTAAAGTCCACTTATTCTTTTGTGCTTTATAGATAGAATTTGTATTATATAATATAAAATGTTTTAAGCATTCTTTGGTAAAATTGAAAATATTAAAGAGTAGGTTTTATTTTTTTTTTTTTTTAATTTTGGTCTGTGTCTTAAAATGAACCTCTCCAAAACAGATGAATTTATATTTCACTTTGAATTTATAAGTCGTTTTATGTCCATCATGACTCCAGTCATTATTGACTTTTTAACTACTGCTTTCTACATTGTGTAAATTTAGACATTATTAAGCAAGAAATTAGTCAATAAGTAATGTGAAAAAACATTTAAGCTTATATATGTATTAAAATTACAGTAATATTACACTTTAAAAATAAATTTAAAATAAAAAATCTAAGCATTATTTATCCTTTAGTCAAAAACTCAGTGAATGTTGCTAAGAATTCTGTGTATAGAGATACCTGTCCATGCCAATTCATGGATTAAGATAAGTAAAATGAATGAAATAAATGATAAGGTGAATGTCAGATGATGTTTTATCTCATCATAGAGAAAGTAAGAGAGATAGATTGTGCAAAGTTGATTACTATTTTATATAAATTGATTAAGGAAGGCTTCTCAAATATAGTGACATGTAAGTAAGAACCTCAAGGCACCCAGTGGTTAAGTCATTATATATCTGGAGTCAAGAAGAGCAAGGAAACTGAGAATGTTCTAGAACAATAGCAGGAAATGCAGTCAAAAGATGTGACAAAAATAAATCCTAATCATGGATATTCTTGAAAATTAATTAAAGGAGAAATTTTCAATTCCGTGATATGATCAAATGTCAGTGAATGGCATTCAGAGCTGACTGACATGATTACTTTTACATTTAGAAAAGATAACTTGCTGCTGAGAGATGTAGGATTACAGGAGTGGAGTCAGGAAGACCTATAAGGTCATGGAAACAGACCAGGCTAAAGAGGTTTAGACTTGACAGGAATCACTTTTCTTAAACTGATAATAATATATTATTTTATATTAAAATACTAGCAATGTAATAACATAATTTCGAGGATTTAAAATATTAAAATATCAAAATACTAAATTTTGTGCCAATTACATTTAATCACAGTAAAATATGCAACACCGTTTATTAACCACCCACATTGATGGGTTTAGTAAATCTTTTCTATGTTTGCATATATAAGTAGGTTAACTTAAAATAACATTTATGATATGCAGTTAGGAATAATTTGAAATACAACTTTCCATAGCAACGGAACAGCATATCTATTATGACAGACTGCTCACTGTGGAGTGAAATCACAGTGCCACTGGATTTGATGTTATAAATTTCTTTCATTATTCTTTGAGTGAGCACATCCATATGATTAGCATATCTCATAGAATAAATAGATAAATGAATGAATATTTCCACCAATACCAAATTTCTTCATTATGCTTAAGTACTTTAGAGTCTCTAAGCATTGTACAGTCTTTTGTAATTGAAACTTAATTGGCTCTGTTAAAGATTTACTCTGGTTTCCAAAAGTACTAATGTTGAATGCAAGAAATATGATCTTATTAGAATCATTCCAGTATATAAGATACATATTGAAAAAATTTAGATATGATTACAAATTGCTTTGAAATATTTGAGTTAACATGATATTATTAAAAAAATAGTTGTGTAAGGATAAAAATGTTATTCTTAGTACTGGAAAGAATTCACTTTTCTAATGGGAGTGACTAAAAGGCAGAAAAAAAATTAACTTTGATAAATGGCATCCCTGGTGCTAGGGCAACTATTTATGACACAAAAATGCTTTTTTATATTTTCAGGTCTTATATTTAGGTCTTTGACCTATTTTGGCTTGATTTTTTGTATGGTATGAGATAGGAGTCAATTTTTAATCTTCTGAGTGTGAATACCAAGTTTTCCCAACACTATTTATTGAAGAAGCTGTCCTTTCTCCGGTGTATGTTTTCGGCACCTTTTTGAAAATCAGTTTGATGTAAATGTATGTAATTATTTCTGAGCTCTCTATTCGGTTCCATTGTTCTGTGTATCTGGGTTTTTGTTGTTTGTTTTGACAGTAGTATGCTGCTTTGAAATTATACATTAGAAACTTTTTAAAAGACAAGCAATTAAATACTAGAAAGTTCATGTGGATCTTAATTTAGATGAATTGTTTTAAAAACAAGATAATATAAGCATATATGAACATATACACATTTGAAAGAAATTTGTAGACATGGATTTGAGACTTGAAATACCAAAGACATCAAAGAATTGATATTCAAAATTTGCACTCACAATCCTATATCAGAAATAAAATTGTGCTAGATAGAACATGAAAAACAAATATCATTCCAAATCTAGATTACTGAATATAACAATTTCAGAAATATTTTTTAAAGTACACTTCAGTATTATAAAATAATTCAACAAGAAAAGAGAGAGGAGCATGATGAGAATACCAATCAAATAATTTTTTACAGGAAATATTTACATAAAGTAAATAAAAGTTGTACAAACACTTTCTTATTAAATTAAAAACAGATGATGGCACAGTTTAAACCAAAAAACAACCAAAAAAATTGAGCTCAATTCAGGGTTGAGTTTACTGAGAGAAGACCTTTCACATTTGGGTCTGCTTTAATTCAACATTGATGGCTAATGATTTGGTCGAATGCTCAAGAACTTTAAAATAACATTCCTGAAAAAGTGATTACACTGAAGTCTGGGGAATAAGTATGCAGAGAGATGTCTCCAAAGAAGGTAAAAAAAATTATATTCCCTTGCAAATATTTATGAAAGATGAATGCAGGAGATAAGAATCTTAATCAGGTGCAAGTGATGGTTAATTATATTAAATACCTAATAACATGGATGGAAAGGCACTTTTTCTTCTTTGGAATAGACACTGCATATTTATTTGTCTTTCCTACATGCAGTGCTTCTTATGAACTATATGTACCTTATCCACCATCCTGGTGTTCCACATAGCAATACTTTAAATCAAATAACTCATTTCACAGAAAATCAGGAGTGGCAATGTACTAATAAACAAAATTCACAGAGATTGTCATGTTCTTGGTCATCCCAAAGCAGTTGGCTTAATTGAATTGTTGGATAGTATTAAAGATTGAATTACAGTGCCAATCACATGACAACATCATGTTGCATTTGGGCAGGGGCAGGTAATATGCAATATATGCTCTAAATCAGCATTCAACACAGGGTATTGTTTTACCCCTTGCTGATTTCATGGGTCTGGAAATCAAGAGATATGAATAGAAACAATTACATGGAGATCCAATAGCAAAATATGCTTCCTGTACCCATGGCTTTAGGCTCTAGGGCACGAGAGCTCTTAATTCCAAAGGGAGGAATACTTCCATCTGAGGGCACAATAAAAGATGAGACTGCCACAGTCACATAGGGTTTTTGACATAATTGAGTAGACAGGTAAAAGGGAATGATCCTGATTCTGGGTGATTTATCTTTAGTATAAAATGGAAATGTGTTGTTATTCCACAATAAGCATAAGGAAACACTGTTTTTCTTGCTGTGAAGGCAAGCATGATTGCCCTCCTGTAAGGTTATTTCAATGTCAAAACAGGTGACACAACCAGCTTAATTATGAACAGGAATCAAATACTGAAGGAATCCCAACAATTGAAAATTCCCAGAAGATGAAGGACTTTCACAAATTTCATATAAAAAGGAGAGCTAGGGTTAGGTGGAGGAAAAAAAAACTTGCACAAATTCTAAAAGGAATTTGTATGCTTTTATGAGGAAATTGAAGATTAGTCTATATTTTTGGTTGTGTGTGAGATATTTGTATTATGATAGATGAAATCATGACATTGTTACTGTCTTGGGGGGGAGATTATGTATTAATAATTGCCAAATTCTAAAAGAGTAGAATGTAGTGTCATGCCTTTATGTCCATTTGAAAGGCTGGGCTACATTTCCCAGAGTTCTCTTTCATTAAAGTTTCTGATTAGAGTGAACCACAGTAGAAATCTCTTGTGCAATTTTGAGAACAGAAGTGAACAAAAAAAAAAAAAAGACTTTTGCAGCAACAATTTATGTTGTCATTTACCTACAGGCTCAGCTCATTTGCTTTAAATAATGGCCATAACTGCCACTCTCCACCCTCACTAGAACACTCCTTCAATTTCTCCAAATCCTGGCCCAGGTGTTTGTACTTATTTCCATGATGAAACACTCAATACTCTGCAGTATGTGAATGTCAGATAAATCAGAAGCTATAAGGTCTGGCATGAGTTCTGTTCACATTCACTAATCTAGCTCATGTTTCTGAGTTCCCACTTATTCTTGCATTCTTCCACTTTTCATGATTCTTTTTACTTTCTGACTATCTGCAGTGTGGATTTGAAGGTCGGGCAGCAGATATTAGGACATGCTATGGTAAAAAAGTACCTGGTGAAATTAAAAAGAAAACACAGGGGAGAAAATGTTGCCTTTGGAGTAGCCAAAGATTTGCAACTCAATAATAAGATAACCCAATTAAATGAGCAATGGCAAGAAATTTTAACATATAATTAGCAAAGAGGAGAAAGATAGACAAAAAATCCATGTAGGTGAAATGTTGTCATCATTCATGGAAAAAAACACATTCTTTTTAAAAGAGAGAGAGAGAGAGAAAATTTTTTTAATATTAATTTTTTAGTTTTTTTGGCAGACACAACATCTTTATTTGTATGTGGTGCTGAGGATCGAACCCAGGCTGCATGCATGCCAGGTGAGTGCTCTACCGCTTGAGTCACATCCCCAGCCCATGAAAAAAATACATTTAATGAAATACCACTAAATATTTACCACAATAGCTAAAAGAAAAAGACCATTAATTCTAAGTTTTGCATAGGTTTTTCTGTCAGACATTCCTGAAAATGTAAAATATTATGGCTAATCTGTGAAATACTTTTGGGGCACTTTCTTATTAATAAAACATGCATATATCATATGATCCAGGAAGTACCTTAATATGTTTATTCAAGAGAATACATTCTAAGTTCAAAGACCTGTAGGCAATGTTTTAAGTACAAACTCCCATTGTTTTTTGGCCAAGAAAATGATTTTAATTAGTTCTTACTAGTATAGGCCTGTTATTCCAGGATCACTGAATTGATGATTTCTTTTTAGTATCTTCTGCTTAAGATCAATTACAATAAAAGAATGCATTTAATTTTAATATTCCCTGGAAAATCCTGCTATACTAAAAATTTTTCTTTTCATGATAATCCTCATTATGAATAGTTTATTTTTAAGAAACTCCTGTCTAATTTGAAATTTATTTTCTTAACACTAATAAAATTATTTATTTCTAAAATTTTTAGTTTACTTATTCATTTTAAAGCCAATTATTAAATTATTAATATATTCAATGGCAGTTATCATTTCTTATGTAAAATACGTACCTTTGAATTTAGTGTTCATTGTTGTTTCTAGATGCATAATATCTATAAAAAACCTTTTAAAATTGAAGATAAGCATACACATGTAGATCTAGATAGATTTATGTTAATAGTTTTTCTAAATACATCATTATAAGACCAAACGTAGGCAAAAAGGAAAATAAATACACTTGGTTTTTCCCTTTGACACCTATTCATTATATTTTATTGAACTTACTTAAAAGTATATATTAAGGCTGACCCAAAATATGAAATTGATTAGTTGATCTGATTTTCACTTTAAGCATTAAAAATATCACAATACACAGTACTCATATTTAAACAGCAGTTCAAATCACTGTAAGTATGTGATTCTAACTTAGAGAATTCTGACATTTTTTAAGTTATTATCTGTATAATTAAAATAGACTGTGAGGGAGGAATACACTGACAAAATATTCATTAGCTATATTAAATGTAATAGTATACACACAAATTTTGATTGGAAAAATATATTCCCAAAATTCTACAGAAAAATATATAAAGTATTAACATGTCATTTCTTGCTACACTGTATAATATAAGAGTGGGGAAGAGTTAATTAATTAGGTTCATCTAGTAAAATCTGTATTTTTAGATTACTTATAGAGCTAAATACTTAACTTTCAAAGCAAGAGGCTAATTTTGAAGTTGCTGATGTGCTCATGGTTGTATCATACTATATCTATGCTTGCACTTGTAACTTGAGATGGCCTGGAAGAAGTAACTATGTGTTGGGACCTTTTACCTCCCTTGGGATCCCGGCCATTATTGGGTGTTGGCTGAGGTGGCCTCATGGGTTCTTCCAGAGTATTTTCAGATATGTGACGTGACTGGATTGGCGCGTGGGGACTAAAAGCCCCGCCTAATGGTTTAATCTGAAATCTGCCTAGGCCCCTTAGTGATAGTGACATACCTGCTCCTCATTGGTTCTTGCTACTGTCTCTTCTTACTCCCTCCTTTTATCACTATATAACCTTTTCCCTGACACAATAAAGTGGAGATTGTTGCACCTTCACAGTTGACTCAGCTCCCAACTCTTGTGATTGTGGGCCAGGTTGGGTGGCAGGCCAGGTCGGGATACTTACCCTCTCGCTCAGCCCAGGAAACACTAGCTGGTTTAGTGCACTTCACTAGTAGGGCGGTTCCGACAGCTGGTGCCTAGGAGATGGCAGGTTGGTCTCCCACATACCCTTGTTGCAGGGAGCGACAACTATGCTCCTTTTTCTATTATATCATCTCCAACCCCTGGCAGGATTATGAAAATGTGGAAAATTCACTATCATCTATGCATAAAGGAGCAATTACAGAATGAAACAGTCAGGAACAAGGTTGGGAACATGTAAAGTGGAACTTTAAGATGTCATCATTGAGCCTACACATATTTTCTCTACTTCATCTGCACTTTTGCTTAATATGCCACTGATGGTATATTACTAACTTTACTTGAAAACTTGCCTATATCTAATGATTGATCAGTGAGCAGATATAGATTAGCGTTCTTTTTACTTAGTTTTATCCTCTACTTATAATGTAGTGTCTAGTCTATAATTAATATATCAATTTACCCCTTGTTAATTAATTCAGAATATGGGTAAGTAAATAAATCCATGGGTATTTCTTCAGGCCAAATAGAAATCTTGTTTATGGAATGATTCTTAAAATGAGTTTCTATGTTATTTCATTATCAAGTGTTTGTTACTTATAGAAATGATTTTTCTTTATTTCATAGTTAACAAATAAAAATTAACTTTAGAGTAACTAATAAAATATGCCATGTAAGTCATTAGTTTTAGAAAAATCTTGACACCAGAATTATCTATTTGTCTAATTTTTTTCACATTTTTTGTAGAGTTGGAACAAAATTAGAAATATATACATGCTGAATTTACGTTTGCCTTTGACAATTTTAACTCTATTTGCAAATTTTATAATAAATAATCAAACTCACTGGGAGTTCAAAAAACATACTGTCTTAGTCCTTTTGGTACTGTTTTAAAAGAACACTGTAGTCTAGGTTATTTATAAAGAAACAAAATTTATGTCTCACAATACAGGAGAAAAAGAAGTCCAAGATTGAGTTTCCTGTATTTAGTCTGGTGAGAACATTATTGCTTTGTGCTTAATGGCAGAAAGAAGTGCAAGGTAGCCAAATTCTTTCTGAATTGTCTTTTCTAAATGCTGTAATTCCATTCACCAGGGAGAAGCTCTCATAATCTAATAAATGATAACACAACTAAATTTTAAAAGCATTGCATTGACACAACCTGAATTTTGGAGGTAACTCATTCAAACCATAGAACATACCACAAGGACACATACTTCACACTGTAATGTGTAAAATGAACAATATAATAACTTGAAAGATGGTTACATGTTGGAAAATGTGATGACTGTTAAACATTAAAACAAATTACTTATTTTTAAGTCCAGGCTATCTGGTGTTATCAGTACAATAAGTGTCTTTTAAAGACATGTACTTGACCTCTTATATTTACATTATAACTTCCTATCTTTTTTTTTAAATTACTGCTAACTTCTAAGAAATCATTATTTAAGCAAATCGCTGCCCTATAATAGTTATCTTTTCAATCAAAAGAATTTTAGACTATATGAGCTATAGTTGATCACATAATGATAACTCCATTAACAGATAAATTCACAATGCTCTCAAGTATAACATATGCAAATTAGGAAGTAAAAAATAGTAAAGTCTTCAAATTAAAAATATGACTGACAAAATCTGTTATGTCTCTCAGTCAATGTGTAAGATGTCTTCATATAGATCTTTAGCCCAAATTTGTTTTTTAGCAGATCTTCATTATATAGATTAAAAGCTGCCTAATTTGCCTATATATGCAAAAACATTGAATTTGCTGACTGCATCTGCTTAAAGTTTGGGACATCTCAAAGATATCAGATTTTTTAATGAGTATAAGGGGAAAAATCCCTAACAGCTAATATAAATTTATAAGAGTGGATAAAGCCAAATATAGAGGACTCAAAAACAAAAGGTAGCATAATATGGTAAATAAATAAATAAATACAAAAACTGATAGGAATATTGAATAAGTGGTTCCTGGGAGGGAGGAAATCAACCCCTAAAGAAACAAAAATTAGAAAGAGAGTGGTTTTTGGCAGAGACCGCACAACTATGAAGAGACAAGATTAAATATTCTGTGTTGGAGAATTCTGAAAAAACAGCAAAAGCAACAACCAAACCCAGAATTCCACATATAGTGACACCATCTTTTAAGGATAAAGGAAACATAAAGACATTCTGTATCTTCAGCTTAAATCTCCTGAATTAAGATAGTAGTAGTTCATGTATTACAATGAAAGTCCAGTATGAAGAATTGCACAATATCATAATTTGACCTAAGAAATCACTTACGGAAGGAAAGAGATACCTAAGATGGAAATCAAGCTGGAAGAGCAGAGGAAGAGAGGTAAGAAAAATAATATAACATATAAATCTTGAGTAAATTGATGGGTGGCATATAAAAAGTGAATGGAGGAGGTTGGAAAAAATATTTTTGTTTATTTAGTTTTTGTGATGTTTGAAAGAATTTATCATGGGTGAATGAAAAATGAGAGAAACACCTTTGTAAATACACTCATTTTTCATATATCTTTAGTCTTAATTGGCTTTAAAACAGCATAGCATCATTTAGGAAAGAGTAGATAATTTGAGTAACCTGAGACCAACTATGATTGGTGAAAACTTAAAAGGAGCCTTTTCATCATAGAGGAATTCTATGTAATGATGAAATATTTAACTCAAAGAAAGACTTAACAGAGCTTCACATGCTTAATTAAATAGCCTCAATAAAAATAAAGAAAATGTTAGCAAACCACACATGGAAACTATAAACCCACAAAGTAGAAAATTATACTAAACCTCCCTCAACTATTGATTGGGAAAACACAGAAGTCAGTGAAGATACAGAAATTTAACAAACTTGTCCTATGGATTATGCTATTAAATACTAAAGAATCTGTACTGTAAACCACATTTTCTAATGACAATAAGATTATGAAAATAATCTTCCATATATTTAAAAGTAAATTATCAATTCACATACAAACATGTAGCTACATTCTTCTAAATAATATATTAATTGAGGCAGAATACCAGAGAAAAATTTTAAATTACTGAGATAAATAATTTTTAAAAATACTAAATATCAAAACTCACTGGAAACCATGCATAAGATAAATAGCAAGAAGTTTTATAGCAATACTGAATATTAGAAAAGAATAAATATAAAAAGTTAATAAGTTTCAACTTAAGAGAAGTGAATATGAAAATGTTGAAAAATCAAAGAAGGTAAGGAAAATACAGAACCTGATGGATCAAATTAGGCCTAATTTAATCCTTTGAAAATAATAAGGGCTGCAGCTCTAGCTCAGTGTCAGAGCAGTTGCCTAGCAAGTATGAGACACTGGGTTCAATCCTCAGCACCACATAAAAAAATAAAGAAATCAAAGAGAGGCATACTGTCCATCTAAAACTATATAAAGGATTTAAAAATAATAATAAAATATTAAAAACTGAGAATATTAAAAGGAAAAAATATATGTCACAACTAAATAATAGTAAAAAATATGTCACAACTAAATAGTAGCTCCATATTTTGCAGAAATAAAATTAAACATAATAAAAAATTAATATATTTGAAAATTTAGATGAAATAACATAGAGAATAAGTTATATCTTACCTAAATAAATCTGAGATAAGTAAAATGATATAGCATTTTTACTACTAAAGATAATCAAACAAATTTAAAATCAACTCCAAATAAAAAGACCAATATGAATATATTATAGGTTCTTTTTTCAAAATTTCAAGAAAAAAATTGTTCCAATTTTATTTTTTCTTCAAAGAGAGAAAGCCCAAATGTTTTTACCTCATTATAATAAGCAAATATATGAATTATATGTACATATAATATGCATATTAGATATGGAATGTCTGAGATAATATATTATGAAGTAGGGTCCAAATCAGAAATAGAATATCAGTATATCAGTAGAAAATATCACACACACACACATATATATGTACATTATATGTACACACATGCCCGCATATACATGGTCAACTCATAGCTCAAGAAAGAGTATTTGATAAAATTCCAGAGCCACTCCAAATAAGGTGTCTGAGGAAATGATACTTAGTCTATATGTGCAAAGGACATATATACCAGGAAAATGTTCAAAGTATTCATTGTAAAAATAAGATACAATTAATAAATTTAAAATAAATATGTATACAAGTAAATTTAGTGTCATTTTTTTGTGCATGGTTGATAATTCCAAGAAAAGTGAAGACATAAGTTCACGAACTATGGAAACAATAAAAAATATTTGCGAATGTTATATATATATATATATATATATATATATATTCTTTAATATTTATTTTTTAGTTGTAGTTGGACACAATACCTTTATTTTATTTATTTATTTATATGTGGTGCTGAGGATCAAACCCAAGGTCTTGCACATGCTAGGTGAGCACTCTACTGCTGAGCCACAATTCCAGCCCCTCAAATAATATATTTTTTAAAGAAAATATTTTGAAGTTTATGTAAGGGATTTATTAAAATTATTAAGAGAGTTTAGTGAGAAACTATTCCTTGGATCTATACTGTCTTAAGTACATTTTTTTCTTCAAAACTTCTGACAATGCAAAAATGTCAATTTAAACACACAAGTTCAAATTGATGACTACAGGAAAGAGATACCTAGAAAGAAATTTAATGAAGTGTAATTGATACCTCTAACAATATACTGTAAACCTTAATTGTATGAAGTTAACTGAGACAATTTAACAGAGGCTTAGAAAGTCAATGACCAAAAAAAAAAAAAAATAGTCTACCATTATATTGCTATCTCCCTCAGATTGTTTCAGGATTTGTTAGTTAGCCTAAGACAATTATGAAGTAAATTTATTAGCTTTTAAGACATTATATTAACAACCAAATCTTCAAAATAATATGCATCCTTATTATAAACATGACTAAAGAAAAATTGTACTGCCAGATTACAAAATTTTAATAAACCTACAGAAAATAAGTCAGTAATGTATTAATAGGTAGATAATCAATTGACCAATAGGGCATATTAGAAATCCTACAGAATCATACACACACACACACACACACACACACACACACACACACACACAGAGAGAGACACCTATATTTCACATGTATAGAATGTAGAATTACCACATAATAAGCTTTGCAAATCACTGGAGAAAGGAGGACCCCATTTTCTCATCCTTGTCCCACCCCCACCCCATTTTCAAGACCTTCTCAACTTACATAGATTTGATAGCACCTTCACTGTAAAGTCACTAACTTAACTCTTTTGAATATATATATGTGTACCTGTTGTTTTGGGACTAATGGACACAGTGAGAAATTATTTATTATTTCATAAGATTTGATAACTTTCATGGAAATTTATAAATATTATTTTATATATGTAATATATATTATTAAATATCTCCTTTAGCTGAAGTGTTGTCACAGTGAAGAACTTTTCATGAAGTCTCAACATGTTTTCAACTTACATTTTCTTATGTTTTCTCTTGCTTAAAAAAAAATTCCAAGATTTCAGCTAAGTTCAAGAAACTACAACAGTTGTTTCATGTGCTTAGATGCTGAAATGATGCTGTATGAAAAACAGCTCCAGGGATCACAAGACAGCCTGTTCAAGCCATTAGCATCATTTGATGGGGAAACAAATGTCTGTATGTTTCCCTGTCCCAAGTTGTTCATGCATCTCATGTGAATTTCATCCCATGTGAATTTCTTTGTAAGAATCTCAGGGTGTGACAGGAGGATTAACTAAAATCCCCAGTAATGTATGGATAGGATACTTTCCAGTATCATAGTGCTATAAAAAGAAAAAAAAAGAAAAAGAAAAAAAATGCATGTTCTTTGAAGCTTAGGGGGCATTCTTGCACGTCACTGAAAAAGCCTAAAGAGCTCCTGTGAAACTCTCGGTGGCCAGAACAAAGAGAAAATGCTGAAGAAATAGAATTTGTTCAGAATTTGTTCTCAACAAATATTTCAAGTTTTTCTATTATTGAAATAGATTCCACGAAGAATGCATATAAGGTATTCTGAAACAACTGAATGCTGAAATGATTTTGTAAAAGCTAAAAGAAGTAAGGTGGGTATATCATTAATACAAGAACATTCACGAAAGGTCAAGTTTGAGAAAGTCAGCTCGATATCAATATTGATAACATAAATCAAAACACTCAGAAATGCTTCAAGAAAGGAAAGCCAGCATTTTTATCACATAAGGAACTAATGCTACATAGCATCAGCATTCAAGTAAAGCCTGAGAATTCTCCTTTTACTAGTTGAAAAACCATGTATATGAAGCAGTTTGGGGAGAAATTAGAATGGTAAGTGGAAGATGCAAGTGGATTTATCAAAGAGAATATAGCATCTGCCTTCCTTATTACTGGAACCTAAATTCTCCAAGTAATAATGCTAAATTGCTAATGTTAATTGAGTGCATACTATATGTCAACCAATCTCCACATATTAAATACTTAATCTTTGCAATAACTCCATAGGCAACATTATTACTATAATTGTAGAATTAAGGAAACTAGGGTACATGGAGGTTGAATTAACTTTCCCATAGTTACTTTAAGCAACTGTTATAGCTGCTTTTCAATTTCAGATATTTTCCAGAGTATGTCCTCTTAGCCTTTATTTGAAAGTACATTCAGTTGTAAAACAATCTTATTTATATTAAGGGACAAGATGTTTTCAGCAACAATCAGTGACTGCAATAGCCATTAGAATTTCCAAAGAAACAATCAATAAGCAGGACAGAAGATTCAACTAAGTTTATTGAGTACAATATTGAGAAAAATTGAAATTTGGTTTTGCCTGTTAGTATGTAACCTAATCCAAGCATTTTATATACCCAATATATCAATTCGCTATTAAAATATTTTATCAAAGCCAATGTAAATCTGTGCAACCATATTAAAGTTTAAGTAGAATGTTGTCAATTATACTGAAGTCAAGCTTACAGAGATCTATTTTCCCTAAGAGAGTATGTTATTGGCAACTTAGTGTTTCTTCTTAAGGAGATAAGCCAATTTTGTTTATTAATCCTAAAGGTTGCATCAGGAGGAGAAAGGGTACAGAATCCTTGAAAATATTAAAACTAGATTTGATTCTTTTCAGAGTGCAAGAATCCTTTTAAATTCTGGTAGATTTCTGACAATTCTTATTAATTCAATGACATGCTCATAAGGCTCATGATTAATTAAAATTCAAGAGAATTATGTTATTGCAATTTTTTATTCATTATTAAAAAATAAAAAGCATCTGTGAAGATTTCTTCTATGCAGCCAAAATAAGATTTTGAGGATTCCAGTTTTGCTGTGGTCACAAAGCATGAGTTTGCTCACATATGGAAAAGTGAGCAAGAGGATGAGGCATTATAATATTAATTTATTTATCTGACAATGTCAGATAACATTAGAGGACAAAAAAGTTATTTTTAAAAATAGTGTAATAAGCATGTTGTAAAGAATACAAACCTTCTTTTTGACAGGAGATATCACAAATATAAAGGAATCAGACAAATGGGTGAATATAGTTAGGAAAAAAAAATATGGTTCTTTTTTGTTATAGTCTCATCATCTTGATTTCCTGAGTATTTGCTTTTCTGGAAAACTAGATTGGACCCATAGATCCTCCAATCTCTCAAGCTAAAAGGGTAAATTTTTTATTTGCTGAAGTAGTCAGCAAACGTCAATGTGTCCATAATACAGAGGAAAGCAGAAATGATGCAATTCTACTTAAAAAGTTTCACTTCTGAATTTTAATGAAAAATAAGTATTCCACAAATGTTAGATAGCCCTGGTATTTACCCTAGGATCAGGACAACTGTTTCTGATAACCATCACATAGGTAGAGCTTTTGAGTCAGTGAAGAGTCCTTCAAGGCAGAACAGCAGTGAAAGATGTCTAGACTCTCACAGTGGGAACCACAAAGCACATAAATTATGTTTCATGCCTCAGAGCTGGAAATGTTTAAACAATTGAAGAAAAGTGAACTTTACTATAGTTACAGAAATGAAAACCAAAATGGACAGGCTATTCTTGAATGGATTTTGCATACTACTATATTGATATAACCAGATATATAAGTGCAGAGGCAGGCAATGTTTGTTTTGACTTAAGTTTATCACCTTATTCCTCTGAAGTATTTAAAGTACTCAAAGTTGCTTGTGTAATTCTTACAGAAAGTCAAAATAACATTGAGAAGAAATCTTCAGTTGTTCTCTTGTTTATTAAACCTGCCTTGCTCCAAATGGAATTTGAGAAAATATTGTTTTGCTTACTTACTAGTATTTCAAGTTAAAAATGATAGGTTAATTGCCCAAGAGTTTATACTAACAGTAAACCAAGAAATGGGTTGGTAAGGATTTTTCTCTGAACATGCACCTGTAAATTATTATGTGTAATCCACTTAGAAGTGATAAAGTAAAATGGACACTTTTATTGAGAAAAAAAGCAGTTCTATTTTTATTTTAAACATTGATTATAACTTTTTAAATATCACCTGTATAGATGACTAAAAAATTTGAGTAAGAAGTATATGAAATATATATTGGCACAGTTTTCAACAGTGTTTAAATGCAGCAAATTTTGATCACTATAAATACTTTCTGAACAACTATAAAAAGATAAATAAATATTTTACTATGATGGATATCATACAAAATGAATCCCTTAAACCTTTCTATTTTTCTAATATCCTATTTTTAAAAAAAATATATTTTATTTAATTCAATACTTTTCTCACAAATATAAAACTACTATTTTATCTCTTTAACTTGTTGTAATATACTTACTAACAAGATGCAATTTTAATTTTTTTCATACTATACTAATGTTAGTGTTTTAACATCTAGTTGGCTTTAAAATTTCAGACAGTCAGTTTTTAATTTGTTTGGCCAGGACTTAATATTCTCTAGAGGAGGCAAATTTGACTAGTGAACTGAATTTGAGACTGATTGATATGACAAAATTATAATTTTAAATTATAACATGTTGTATCATCTGACCATTAGAATGGAGAAGTAGTAAATGTATTATATCAAAATATAGAATAAATGAAATATATTTTATTCATAGAAGAAGAAACAAATGTAATTCACTTAAGACCAGTTTCTACTCAAGTTCACCTGGCAAATGTGTCTTCTCAAGTTTAGGGATATAACTTTCCTAAAGATGTAACCTCTCGTTAAATGTCGGAGTATTTCTATCTGAGACATATGACCAATGTATGATTTTTAAACTTCCTTTTTCTGATACATTTTGCTCTGTGTAGGGAAAAAAAGCATATTTATATGTTCAGGATTATATATTATTTTGCCTGGGTTACATTCAGATGTTATAATTCTATTTTAGGAAAGCATCCCCACTAACTAGAAAAATAATCACATTTAAACCATAGTCAAAGATGTGTCAATTTTGCAAACACCCTTGCATTCCCATTTTTAAAAGAAATTGATGTTAAAAAGAGTGACAATCTCTAAATTTATATTCATACTGTGGATTTTTGCAATATTTGAAGTTTAAAGCCAAATATGATTTTACTGCACACACTTACTTGTTCTTTTAAATATGGATGAGATTATTTTTAAATTAAAAATACATCTTATTTGTTAATTTTTGGGGGCATAGATTGCCTTAATTTGTATTTGGTATTTTAATTGTTAAGATTTAAATTTCTGTAAGATAGCAAGGCAATAAATTAAACCTTTAAGATAAGCAAAATTATAAAAAGTAATCAACACTCTTTCTCATCAGTTTCTATCAGTGTTTACTTTTCTTAATTTTTTTTCAGAAATAAAAACTGAAACAAGATGGGGTTTATTGAATCCTCAAATAAGACATATTTGTTAAGCAAACATATAAATAACTGATATTCCATTTATAATTTCTCCACTAAATTGTAATTCTTCTACTCTCTGACATTGGAATAACTCATTCCCTTACCAAGGTAGATTATCTCCTATGTACAATTTTCAGACTTTTTGAGGAGATTAAATCACTTACTAAAGTTCAAAAAGTAAAATTACTATAAGAATCAATACATATTAATTTTAAATAATTCATTTCAATGAAGACTAACTATGGAAAATTAAATTTTAATACTTTAATTTCAAATGCTATATTGCTGGGAAAATATAATAGCTTAACTTTGGACTAATGAAAGAAAGAGGAATTAATTATTTTTGTTATACTTCTATGTATACTGTATTGTATTCTGAAGTAGGACTTTAAAAATAATCTTGAAACTTCTTAGACTGTTAACTATATACTAAAAATAATACTATAACTGCTGTCATACTTGTCTGGCATATAATTTAAATATAAAATTATTTTTAGCAAAGATTATTCACAACCATGCTGAATGAGCAGTGGTTGCTTAATTCTTAACCATAAAACACCTATGTAATGTTGATGTCATTCCCTTTGTTCTTCCTGTTGTATGAAATCATAAAACTCTGGGTAGACAACCTATCCACCATACTCACAGGTTCCTGCTGGAACTCCAACATCAATAATCCTGATAGCTAGGATACTCCCATATTATCTTTCCCATATAGTGTGTTCCCATATTAACTTTGAATACACAAGCCATGATCACAAAATTTCTAGGTGTATCCTGGAATCATTAACCTTGCTTTAAGCAATATGTGGATTTCTGCTGTCCTTGAGCTTTCCACGACTTCTGCCAATGGATACCTGATTTAGTCAGCTTATGTAAACACAGACTGATTTCCAAAGTAATAAAAGTAACCAGCACTATTATTATTATTATTATTATTATTATTATTATTATTACTACTACTACTACTACTAATAATAATAATAATAATAATGATATTTTTTTGAGATGAGGTCTTTTTACATTGCCCAGGCTGGCCTTGGATTACTGGATTCAATCTGTCATCCTACCTCAGCATCCTGAGTAGCTGAAACTCATCATATCCCACTGAACCTGGCTAAGAAGCTTGTTCATTTAGAGCAAACATCAAGAGGAGTCCTGAAGAAAAGATCAGAAAATGTCAGACTAGTGGCATCTGAAACATACTGGCTACACCCTGAGATTGAATCAAATCCACCATTGTACAGCTGCACAATTAGGGAAACAGTGGGAAATAGGTGGATTCCAACTCAGGAGTGAGCAAACAGGTGGAAATCAGAAATAGCTGTTTTTCTTTACTTTTTTAATATAAAATAAAGTTAGAAAAAGAATAAAAAATTGACTACATCAGCAGAAGGTGAATGGTTGCTTAGTTGAGGAAGAGAAGATCCCTTCTGGAGAGCTAGAAAAAGGAATTATAAAGACTTAAAGAAATGCAGCCTGCATTACCAGGGAAAGTATGCAGTCTAAACTGAAAATAGTTTTAAATACTTCATGGGGAAAAAGGATGGGATAAGAACATACCTCAACTTGCTGAACTTCCCTGCATATTCAGTGAGAGCTGGGAAGTAAACCAACTTCAAAGAAACTTGTTTTAGGCTCTATTAATGGGAGATTGGAAACCTCTGTTTTTATTTATTTGTTTACATTTTGTATCCTATATTAGTCCAGCTTTTTGTCATTGTGAACAAACTACCTGATGAGAACAACTTAGAGGAGAAAAAGTTGATTTTGACTCAGAGTTTCAAAATTTCAGTCCATGGTCAGCTGGCTCTACCACACTGGACCCAAGATGAGAGACAACATCATAGCAGAAGACATAGCAGAGGAGATATGCTTATCTCACCACTACCAAAATGCAGACAGACAGGAGAAGTGACCAGGAGCGACATGATAAAATTCCCAAGGGCATGACCCAGTGACCTACTTTGCCCAACCATACCCCATCTTCCTACATTTACCACCCAGCACTGTAGACCTTTAAAATTATTAATGCATCAAATGCATTGACCAGGTTATGGATCTCATAATTTAATCATTTCTCTTCTGGCATTAACACAAACCATAACATATACCAAAGCCCAACAGACACATTTTTAATTTCTTGCCATTTCTTTAGTGCATATTCAGACTAAAACACAACCCAGGCTCAGGAGTGAGACTGTTTAGGGGCTCTGGACTATAGGAGGTTGATGGCAGTTCCTTTGGGAATTTGTAGTCGATAACTACATGGCATGGGTACACACACACACCTGTCAAAGTCTGTCACAGTTTTATCTATATACATAGAGGGATTACAAATACTAGGATTTATCACAGAACTTTCAGTGTCACTTCTGCTGCCCTAAAAAATGGCAAGATAAAGTCTCTATTAACGGTCTCTAGGACAAGGAATTTCCCAGAGGGAACACAAAGCCACAGTTCCAGCCAGGGAAAAATCTGACCATAAGTCTGCTGGCAATCAGGGCAGGATTTTTAGACCTTTTTGAGAGCTTTTAGGTGCCAAGAAATGCCACAGAAATGCTGAAGCTGCCAAGTTCACATAAGAGGTAGGTAAGTTACTATGAACAGGCACATTAACTTGAATTCTGAGCAGCTTTTAAAGCTGAAGGCTAGAGGTATGAATAACTAAACATACAGCTCACTAACCAACATGAAGATGGCAAGTATGATCTCTACTTCTGACCTGGAGACGAAAGACACCATATAATAGATTACTGGACATTATTCTACCTCCAAATATCTAGTCAAATTCAAAGCTAAAAGCCCCTGTAAATACCTCTCTCTGCAAGGAGTAATTTTAGACTCTTTAATGCTAACTTATTTTATTTCAATGGTATTGTCTTCTGTGTTGATTTGATAGCTTATCCCATTATTTGACATTGTAGACATTAATTCAATTTTATGTGTTTTTATAACATTGTAATGAGTTAATTGGAGTTACTCACCCCATCATCATTCTTTTCTCCTTTTTTATCCCTATTATTTTTTTCTCTTCCCTCCTCCTTTGTTTTTATTGTTTTAGTGTGTTAATTTATTTGTTCCATTTATTAATGCTCTTTTATATGCTCTAAAATATATTTTTTCTCTCCTTGATTTTCTTCTGTTTTCTTTCTCTCCCTTTTCCCCTTTTTACTGCTTGTTCCTCTTTTATTTTCTTGCCCTATATAATTTAGTACCATTTTTACTGTCTTTAAAGTAATCTTCACTGGGAAAGAATAGGGTTACCTTAAACTAGGTAGAGGGAATTGATGGGATGGGAGGGGAAGGGATGTGGGGATAGGAAAGATAGTTGAAGGAAACAGACATTATTACTGTAAGTATAAATGTGACTACATGAACAATATGATTTTGCAACATCCACACCCAGAAAATGAGAAATTATAACCTAGCTATGTATGATATATTAAAGTGCATAAATGCATTTTATTGTCATATATAACTAATTAAAACAGATTTAAAAATAAAAAATAAAGTAATCACATAGCCCAATATTTGAGCTATTATAGGCTATTGCTCCCCTTTTCAACTTCTGAACTAGTTTAGCAGTAGAGTTACCTTTGATCATTATATCACCTCAAAGTGAATACATTGAGTGGGTACTTTTACACTAATATATACACTCATCCTTGACAAATAAATAAATAAATAGAAAGGAGAAAGAAAGAAAGAAAGATAGATTGACTAAAAAACACAAAAGGTATTCATTCCAGCAGATGCACGATTCCCAAATAAGAAACACAAGAAATATGAGAAAACATGTTAATAAGATGCTTCCAAATATACATAACTCTCCAATAAAGGAACAGATATGTCCCAATAAAATATCAGTCAGTGATTTTAATGCACCATTCTTACTAACATGTCATCCAGACAGAAAATCAATAGAGGCTCTACTGTTCAACAATACTCATGATCATATAGACTTTACAGAGTTATAAATAATAATTCATTCAACAACTACTGGATATACTTTATTTTAGACAGAGCATGGTATTTTCTTCATAATATATTATACATTAGGCCATAAAAAAAAGACTTAGAAAATTAAAAATGGGGAATTCTTTCATCTCATCAGACAATAATTGAGTGAATTTACAAAACAACAGTAAGACAAACCACTGAAGCTCTATCACCTCATAGAGATTTTAAAATACATATCTGATTGCTGAGTTTCTCATCAAAGAAATCAGGGGAGAAGTTAAAAATCTTACAATAAAATAAAAATTTAAATATAACAAAACCTGTGGAATACAGTAACTGCAATTCTAAGAGGAATATGATAGTTGTGAATGCCTACATTAAAAAAAAAGATGTGAGATATATAACGTAGTGTTGTATCTCAATGTCTTAAGAAAACAAAAAATCTACAAAACCAATAGAAGAAAAGAAATAATTAAGATCAAGCTAAAATTAATTAAAAGGTGAATTTAAAAATACAAAGGATCAATTAAATGAAGATTATGTTCTCCAATAGATAAACAAATTGATAAATCCATATCAAAATTAACTAAAGTAAAGAGAAGATCCAAGTTAATACAGTTAGAGAAGAAAAAGATATTATAATAAATATCACTGAAATCCAGAAGACCATTATTGAGTATTGCTAAGAGCCACAGCCAATTAATATGATGCATGGCATTTTTGATTGAAAGGTGATGCCAGCTAGCCATTGAGGTGATATGATTATGTTAAAAATTACATTCATAAGGATATCGGACTCCTGCTGTTCACCTCGGACTGCTGCGGGACTCCTGGAGAGTTCCCATTGGTTGGGAAAGTGCAGTAGGAGGGAATTCTGGGGGAGGAACTTGCTCTGGGGTCCGGGAGGAGACCAGGAGAACACCGCGTGTGTGGATCGGGAATCTTCCCGGGCGCTTACGGGGTATTGGCGGCTTTTTCAAAAATAAAATTTGTTCCTGTTTGAGTGGCTCGTGATCTTGTGCCCAGCCAGACTGCAGCAATTGGTGGCCTGTATGGGGAACGCCTGAAGCTTGGGGGTGAGTAAAATTGCTCGCCCCTGAGGAAAGGCAACAGAATGGGTGACCATTTCAAAAAACAATGTGTTGTTGTTTTGATTTATTTTGTTTTGTTTCAAGCTGCCTATCCCTAGAATTTTCTCAGGCAAACTGGGAAAAATAGTTGACTCAAGGTTTGAAGTTGTTCAGCCCTGAGAAAGAGAAAGTTGATACAACTATTCTTTGCTCCGTTTTTGTTTTATTCTGTTTCAGTTTTGTTTTAAGTTATCTTCTTGGGTTGTGTTACCTTTATAGTAGATTAGAAACTAGTAAAAAACAAACTGAAAGACTGTTAAGTAAATTATTAGAGGTCTAGACTGTTGTAGAAAACATGTCAGGTCAAGCAAAAGATAAGGTCTCTCGAGCTAGTCAGACAGAGGAAAATTTGAAGAAAGAAAGCTTAGAGGAAAAACAACCATCAGGCGGGGAATTACAACAGGAGGCTGCTACTAACTCCATTCTATCACCAGAGGGCAAAATTCAACCAATAGCTCCACCTACAGCTGAGCGGCCCTCAACTCCCGTAGTTGGTGGACAAAATCCTGAGGCAGGAACCCAAAGATTAGCATGTCCTGTACTTGAGCAGGCAGGAGGGCAACGAATTCACCATGCTTTAGATTTCAAAACAGTGAAGCAATTAAAGGAGGCTGTAACAACCTATGGCCCACAAGCACCCTTCACCATAAGTATGGTCGAATCTATTACAAACTTGGACATGACACCAGAAGATTGGGCTAACATGTGTCGATCTGTGCTAAATGGAGGACAATATTTGTTATGGAAGGTGGCCAATGAGGAATTTTGCACGGAGACAGCTAGGTGAAATGCAGCAGCCGGTTACCCTCAAAGAAATCTAGAAATGTTGTCAGGAAAGGGACCTTATGAAGGTCAACGGCAACAAATTGAATATGATCCTGGTGTATACGCACAAATTGGTGTAGATGTGGTTAGGGCATGGAAAACTTTACAGGGGCATGGAGATTTACAAGGACAGTTATCTAAGGTAATACAAGGAACTAATGAACCTTACGCTGAATTTGTAGATAGGCTTATTCAGACAGCTTCTAGAATATTTGGAGATACAGAACAGGCAATGCCATTTATAAAACAACTGGCTTATGACCAAGCAAATCATTGATGCAGAGAGGTCATTAGACCATGAAAACATGAAGATTTAAACACATATATTAAATTATGTAGAGACATTAATGAACAAGGGCAAGTCTTAGCAGCAGTACAACAGGCTTTAGATGCCCGGCCAAAAACATGCTATAATTGTGATCAAACAGGACATTTTAAAAGGAGTTGCCCCATAGGAGGAGGGTTCAACAAAGCTAGGTAACAAAGGAAAAGAATACCAGGTATTTGCCCACGATGCCGTTGAGGGAGACATTGGGCTAATGAATGCTGTTCTCAAACCACCATAGAGGGCACTCCATTATCAAAAAACGGACAAGGACCAAGTGTTTACCCACGATATTGTGGAGAAAGGCATCAGGCTCCATTGCCAAAAAACGGACTGGAGGGCCCAATGCTCCGGGACCCCAAACCACAAATATACGGGACAATGGAGGAACCCAGCAGCACCATCAAGGTAGTGCCCAGGACATATTATCCATTAAATCCCTCATCAGACAAACTAGTGGGAGCGCAGGGTTGGACATCTGCACCTCTGCAAGAGAAGTTCTAACTCCAGAGATGGGAGTTCAAATCATTCCCACAGGAGTAAAAGGACCTCTTCCCCAAGGAACAGTAGGCTTATTATTGGGACACAGTTCTTCTACACTAAAAGGACTTATGATAAGTCCCGGGGTAATTGATCCTGATTATGAAGGTGAAATAAAATTTATAGCTAGTTCTCCAAGAGGAATATCAGTAATTTCACCAGGATATAGAATAGCACAGTTATTAATAGTACCCAGCCTACATGATAAATTTTCCAGTTGTACTGTAGAAAGAGGTACCAGGGGATTGGGCTCCACAGGTGTAGATTGGGCTATGCTGTCTTTAAATTTAGATTCTCGCCCCATGCTAAAACTAAATATTTTAGGACATGAATTTAATGGGCTGCTGGACACAGGTGCTGACCTCAGCATCATATCTCGTCAAAAATGGCCAAAACATTGGCCATTACAACAAGCCACTCAAACGCTTTGAGGCTTAGGAGTGGCAACTAATCCCCATAGAAGTGCAATGGTATTAGATTGGAAGGATCCTGAAGGATGTGAAGGAACTGTACAGCCCTATGTATTGGATCATCTTCCTATAAATTTATGGGGACGAGATGTCCTAGATCAATTAGATTTGACATTAACAAATAACATCAGTCCTAACGTGCCCACTACTAGGGCTAGACAAGGCTTTAGGAAAGAAAAAAGATTAAGAGAACAAGAACAAGGTATGACAGCACCAATTCAAATAGATCAAGAAATAAATAGACATGGATTGGGTTTTCAAAAAGGGCCACTGAGACAATCAAAATTACTTGGAAATCAGACAGACCAGTGTGGGTTCCTAAGTGGCCCCTGACTAAAGAAAAGATACAAGTAGCCCATGACCTGGTCAAACAACAATTAGCGGAGGGACATATACAACCTTCCATATCTCCCCATAATACTTCCATTTTTGTCATTAAAAAGAAATCTGGTAAATGGAGATTATTACAAGATTTAAGAGCCATTAATAATGAGATGGTTATTATGGGACCTGCTCAATCAGGGATTCCCCAATTGTCTGCTTTACCAAAAACCTGGTATGTTTTAGCTATAGATATTAAAGATTGTTTTTTTTTTTCAATTCCAATTCATCCTCAGGATAGTTCATATTTTGCATTTACTATCCCTGCACTAAATCATGAAGGTCCTCATCAGAGATATGAATGGAAAGTACTCCCTCAGGGAATGGCTAATAGTCCAACTATGTGTCAAATTTATGTTAACAAAGCAATCCAACCACTTAGAGATCAAAATCCTGAACTAAAAATATTTCACTATATGGATGATATGTTATTGGCACATAAAGATAAAAACACATTGCTAGAATGTTATGCCACACTTACAAATTTATTAAAAAGTTATAATCTAGAGATAGCAATAGATAAATACAATTAAATCTTCCAATTAATTATTTAGGAGTTCTGTTATCCTCAACCATGGTCCGTCCACCAAAAATTCAAATACGAGTAGATCAACTCAAATCACTTAATGACTTTCAAAAGTTATTGAGAGACATAAATTGGATAAGGCCTTATCTAGGCATACCAACAGGAGAGCTAGGACCTTTATTTGATATCCTAAAAGGTCCATCAGATCCAAATTCACCCCGCATGTTAACGCCTGAAGCAAGAAAGGCATTAAAAATTATTGAAACATATATGGAAAATATGCAGTTGGATAGAATTGATATAAGTTTGCCTTTATTATTTATTGTACTACCAACAAAAAATAGTCCTACAGGAGTATTTTGGCAAGAAGTTCCATTATTATGGATACATTTATCTTATTCTCCTAATACTATTTTTACTAGATATCCTGAGGCTGTATGACAATTAATACTCAAAGGAATAAAAGCAGCAAAGGGAGGGTTTGGGATTTCTCCCAATAAAATTATTACTCCATATACTATGGATCAAATTGATGAGTTAGCTAATGAGTTAAATACTTGGGCAATAATCATGTGTAAATCTAATGTTTCTTTTGATAATCACTTACCATCTAATCCTTTGTTGTCTTTTTGGTCTAAACATCCTGTAGTTTTTCCAAAAATGACAAGAAAGACCCCTATCATGAATGCTCCAAATATATTCACTGATGGGTCAAATAATGGTACAGCAACAGTAGTTACCCCTGATCAAACTTTTACATTTTTAGTACCGAAACAATCAGCTCAAAAGGTAGAGCTTAATGCAGTATTACAAGCTTTTATGATGTTTAAAGATTCTGTATTTAATTTATTTTCTGATAGTCAGTATGTAGTTAATGCAATAGTATCCCTTGAAGATGCTGGTAGGATTTCCCCTTCTTCTACTGTTTTCTCTTTGTTTTTCACTATACAAAGTCTAATCTGGGACAGAAAAGATCCATTCTTTATAGGACATATCAGGGCACATACAGGGATTGCCTGAAGCCCTCAGTTTGGGAAATGAATTAGCAGAAAAATCTACACATGACATACATATTTTCTCCACAATAGAAGAAGCTATAAATTTTCATAAAAGGTTCCATGTCAATGCTAATACTTTACAAAAGCATTTTAAAATAACTAAAGAACAAGCCAGACATATAATAAAACAATGTCAAAATTGTGTGACATTTTTACCCAAGTTAATCTTGGAGTCAATCCTAGAGGACAGATACCTAACCATATTTGGCAGATGGACGTCACACACTTGCCAGAATTTGGAAAATTAAAATATTTGCATGTTACAGTTGATACTTCTTCTAGATTTTTGATGGGCTCCCTTTATGCCGGAGAAAAAACTAAAGATGTTATAGCTCATTGCTTACAAAATTTTGCCACTGTGGGCATTCCAAAACAGTTAAAAACAGATAATGGTCCTGGTTATGCTTCTACCTATTTTAAACAATTTTGCTCATCATTTGGCATTACTCACATAACAGGAATTCCATACAATCCACAGGGACAAGGCATAGTTGAAAGAGCTCATCAAACTCTTAAAATGTACTTATTAAAACAAAAGGAGGGAATTGGAAAGGGGTATATATCCCCCAAAGATAAACTTAAAATAACCCTTTTTACTGTAAACTTTTTAAATTTGGATTCATCAGGGCTTAGTGCTGTAGAAAGACATTTGAATCCAAAAAAATATACATAAGCCTAAGGTACTTTGGAAGGATATTCTAACAGGACAATGGAAAGGTCCTGACCCAGTGATTGTCTGGAGTCGGGGCTCTGTTTGTGTTTTTCCACAGGGAGAACAGCAGCTGATTTGGATTCCAGAGAGGTTAACTAAAACAATTTCTATAAACCAAAAAGAAGATGATTTGATTGAAATCCATAACAGCTGATATCCAGAACTCCAGCTTGGCTATTCTTACATCTGCGACAGTGATTAACCAGGATGCTTTTTTCAATATCTAGTTTATTATTGCTTTTTCCCACATCATAAAGTTCTATTTTATTTTTGAGCTCATACAGAACTAGGTTAATGTTTTTCTGATCAGTTTTATTTTTTGACTGTGGAGTTTTTAACATTGCAATGGAGATTTCACCTAGATAAAGCTACAAGGCCTTTACTATTGTCTTATGTGTTGTATGTTATGTGTGCATACTTCTGTTTTGAGTTTTATGTCCGTATGTGCATATGTCCATATATCATATATGAGGAGCGCTCATGAATAAATGGATCCAAATTTTTTATTAGTCACGTGATTTTAATGGTTTAATTTAAATTGGGTAAACAGCTGTTGAAGATTGTTTTAATATATGTACAAATAAGTAGGTTAACAGATCTGATTGTTTACTTTCACCTTTCCATTTCATTATATTTAATAATTCTGTTCAGGATAATGTAAGTTGTTTTAAAAAATGTTTTCTTAGTACCTGTTGAAATGTTACATTTTTTTAACATCATTGTCAAAATTCCTATTTTCATCCCAGTGCCGGTGAAGACAAAGATGAAACCAAACTACAACTTCTTCAATAATTATCACAACAAACTGTATAAACTGATACATCAATGAATAATAACTCAACAAGTAATGCTCAATCAATGAGTCAATTTATCTTGGGAGGAAATGGACTTATTGATAGATTTCTCCGCTTTGAACTGCTTACAGAACTTGCCTGGACTATGTATCACTTGTATGCACTGTGATCTATCTGTTGATGCAGCAAATTATGGTAATGCTGGCGTATCTTTGCTGATGTGTCACCAGTGATGCAATTTTTCCTAAGGAGCCGTCAATTGATTTGGTGTTGTGGCATTTCTGTATCCATCTCCCTTCTAATAGTGATGGTCTAATTTTGGGGGCCAACAGAGGTGAGGCAAAGAGCCTCACCCCCCCACACTGGCACCAAGGCCAAATCTGGGGGCCAACAGACGTGAGGCAAAGAACCTTACCCCCCCACCGGTGCATAGGCCTATCCACAACTATGGCTATATACTGGACCGGTAGTCAGTGACGGGTATGATCCAATTGCAGTGGTATCAACCTAAGACAGGAGGCTGACGCCTAAAGGTCAGTTTTCCGATGACGGGTAAGTACCATATGTTGAATTGGACAAACCTAACAGGCATGGTCCCTAGCCACATTGCTTGTTGCTTAATTAAACAGAAGGGGGGAGATGCTAAAAGCCACAGCCAATTAATATAATGCATGGCATTTTTTATTGAAAGGTGATGCCAGCTAGCCATTGAGATGATATGATTATGTTAAAAATTACATTCATATGGATATCGGACTCCTGCTGTTCACCTCGGCCTGCTGCGGGACTCCTGGAGAGTTCCCATTGGTTGGGAAAGTGCAGTAGGAGGGAATTCTGGGGAAGGAACTTGCTCTGGGGTCCGGGAGGAGACCGGGAGAACACCGTGAGTGTGGATCGGGAATCTTCCCGGGCGCGTACGGGGTATTGGCGGCTTTTTCAAAAATAAAATTTGTTCCTGTTTGAGTGGCTCGTGATCTTGTGCCCAGCCAGACTGCGGCAGAGTATTATGAAAGTCAATGTCTAAATAAATGAGAAAATGTAGAAGAAATTCATACATTTCTAGGCACATATGATTTACCAAAGAATCAAATGTATATAGAAAATTTAAACAGACCAATGTAAAAATCTAAACAAATCACTGCTTAGTGGAATTGCAACAGCAATAGAAGAAAAGAAAAAAAAGATATTCCCCAATAAAGAAAAACCCAGGACCTTATGGACTCAAAACTGAATTTTACCAGATCTTTAAATTACTAACATGAATGCTTTTAAATTATTCCTATTTCTATTTCATTAGAAAAGAAGAGAATTCTTCCAAAACGATCCTACAAAGCTAGCTTCACACTGATTCCAAAACAGATGAGGGTACTGAAGAATAGAAAATTACAGATCAATATTCTTTATAAGCACTGATGTAAAAAATCTGTAAATACAATACTTGAAAATCAAATTTAGCAACACATCAAAGACATCATGCAACATGAGCAAGTTGGTTTCATCCTAAAGATAGAAGGATAGTTCAACATTCTGAAATCAATTAACATAATATATCATATAAATAGAATCAAGGACAAAAATCACATGAGTATCTTAATGGATACAGAAACAAAAAACTTTGACAAAATTAAACACCACTTTATGATAAAAATCTGAAGAAACTACAAATAAAAGGAACTTATGTAGGGATTGGGGTTTTGGCTCAGTGGTAAAGCACTCACCTAGTGCAGGTGAGGTACTTAGTTCAATCCTCACACTACATAAAAATATATAAATAAAACAAAGGTATTTTCTACAACTAAAACTAAAAAATAAATATTAAAAAGAAGAAACTTATCTAAACATAAAGTCTACATATTACAAACTCAAACTGACTTATACAAAATGAAAAAAAAAAACCTGTTTTCCCTAAAATCAGAATCAAAACAGGAATGTCTACTTTTGCCTCTCCTATTTAATATAGTACTTGAAGTTTTAGCCAGAACAATTGAACAAGTAAATGAAAGAAAGAATACAAGTTGGAAAGGAAAGTCAAATATATTATCTCTGTTTGCAGTGGATGTGATCCTATACTTTGAAAATCTGTTAAGGTCTGTAAACAAGTCATGATGGCACCTTTTATTTTGCCAGAGAAATGTTAGAGTCTGTAAACAAGTCTGCGCGGTGCCTGGCAAAATGCCAGAGGGAGTGGTTTGTGAAGTAACAAAAGCGAGCCATTAAGTGTGGAGATTCCTTTTTTGGTTGACTGCTGTATCTATTTTATGCTAATTAGATAGGCTGTGTAAAATGTATAAATACCGCTCTTATTCTACAATAAACGGCTTCCACTCCTGCTGTGTCAACATACACAAGTTATTCGTCATCCCCCGCTTATTCTGCTGCAGCCGGACTGCGGCAAAAATCCTACCAGATTACTTCTAAATATGATTAAAAGCATTCAGCAAAGTAGCAAAATACAAAAACAACATAAAAGAAATCAAGAGTTTTATACACAAAAATAACAAACCCACTGAGGAACAAATCAAAATAGCAATTCCACTCATAATAGCTTCAAACCAAGTAATAGAAAATACTCAAAAATAAATTTAACCAAGGAGGTGATGACTCTCTACAAGGGAAGTTACAGAACACTGACAAAAGTAATAGAAGACATTAGACGATATAAAGACCATCTGTGTTCATGGACAGGCAGACTCAATATTGTTAGGATGGTCATATTATCATAAGTGGATTACAGATTCACCAATCACAAAAATCCATCATAAAATTAAGATGAAATAAAAATAACAAAAAAAAACAGAATATCAAAGCAATCCTGAGAAAAATAGAAATACTTGAGATACAGACACCACCATGTTCAATTTCAAGTTATAATACAGAGTCATAGTAACAGAAACAGCATAGTATAAGAAACACACACACACACACACACACACCAATGGAATATAATAGAAGACAAAGAAACAAAACCATACAAATACAATCATCTGATTCTTGACAAACCAAAAATATATGTTAGGGAAAAGACAACCTTTTAAGCATATTGTGTTACGTGAAATGCATATCTATATATAGAACCATGGAACAAGATCCCTATCTGTCACCCTAAAAAAAAAGTCAACTCAAAATGTGTTATACCTAGAAAGGGGGCCAGAAACTTTGCAATTACTACAAGAAAATATAGGGGAAAGACTCCAACTTATAGGCACAGGAAATAGTTTTCAAAATAGGATTCCTATAGCTCAGGAAATAATACCAAGAATCAACAAATGGGATGGTACCAGTTTTAAAAGACTTCTGAATAGTAAAGGAAACAACATTGAAAGTTCTTACCAAATGGGGTAAAATCTATGCTTCCAAGAGAGGATTAATATTCTGAATACATAAATAACATGAAAAACTCAACATCAAAAAAATGATCATCCATTTAATAAATTAACTGAAAATAAAATTATTAAAAGAAGAAACACAATTAACCAGAAATTATATAAAAAATTCAACATTTTTTTCCTCTTAAAAATGCAAATCAAAACTATTGAGGTTCCATTTCATTCCAGTCATAGTGAATAGAAATCATTAACCATACAAACAACAATTAATGCTGATGAGGATTCGAAAGAAAAGGAACCAGTATATAACTTTGGTGTACAACAATATTATAACAATGCACAATAAATATGTATATTATATATGCACCCATAAAAAAGAGGATTCTAGAGAAAATGAATTGATTAATTCATACATGTTCCTCCTTGCTCATTTTATTCTTAATTTTAGCTATGGACATTATATCTTTCTCTATAATTTTTAAATAGGAGAAGTTTTTACAATGTAGGCAAACAATATATTGTGACAAACATTATTGCGATTGACATTGACATGATCTCTTCTGGATTTAAGATTTTTCTGTGTCACTGGTAGGAAAAGAGTGGTCCAAGATCTCTGTTTTAGGTAAATTTGTTCTCTTTCCTGACATCTTTTGGGGAAAAAAATAGGGATCAGGAAGGAAAATTAATGCACAGAAGGACAAATTGGGCTAATATTTCTTATAGAAAAGACATTTAATTTCCATTAATGTGCCTAACTTTGGTGTTGTCTCTCCTTGTCTTTGAGTCAATTATGTTATAACAACCAAGACCAGCATGTACACTAGGAGACAAATTAAAGATGGCCACTGGAAATGCTGTGGTTAGGCTTGCTTCCAGGACACCAAGAGGAGTGTTCCTGATTATAAATGATCTAGGGTATTTGTTAGAAATAAAATTTTTACTGTTTGAGATCATAATCCAAAGTTATCAGTTTATACATTATTCCACTGCCTAGAATGTCATCTGCTTACCTGGTGACCATGAGAGATCACAGAACGAGGACTCAATATTTTGGAGGACTCAACATTCTTTTCATTACTGAACTGCTAAGCAGGATTCTTTAAAGCATAGAAAAAAAAGCCAGTGTTATTTTTGAAAAATGGGTGATACACTGTGGAGATCAGTGGAAAAACAAATAGAAGACTTTTCTCACTTATATTGGTAGCTATACAAAGTATTGCCTTCCTGGAAAAATCAAGTCAAAAATTGCATCAGAATAGAATATATTATTGACATTTTATAGTCATTTGCACAGCAGTATCTATCTAAGTAATCATTCTGGAAATTGCAAAAAAAAATTAAATATGAAATTTCATATATGATAATGCCGAGTTCTCAAATAAGCATAAAACATATGATGCTTTACGTAAGTGATTCTGGAATAGCTATAGTGTCATTATAGAGTCATGTGGAGAAGGTTAAAATTGGATCTGCTCCTCAAATATCAGGATAGATATTTCAAGTGGAATTACATTTAAGCATAAAAATAAAGATAGAAAAGTTAAAAACAAAAACCTTGGTGACTCACTCATAGATAAGTTGGGAGTCTATGATATTATTAAATTCTTATGTGTTTAATGAGAAAATAGTGACAAATTTGATCATATACATTCATGTTAAAAATCATCACATCGGATTAAAAATACAAACCACATACAGAGGAAAGCACGCACTAAACACTTAACAGCACTTTTTTTTATACTAAGAATGTGCTGTACCACTGAGATATCCCCACATCCCAAATAAGGTCTTTTTAAATATAGAATAAAAGATCAACAGAAAGAAAATGTGCATAAGCTATGGGCAAACACTGCATAGAAAAATATATCTCAAATAATATGTTCATATGTGTTCATTTGCACTCAAAATACAAGTTTTAAAAATTTAAATCCTAAAAGAAGAGTGCAAATAATTTTATTTTCTGGAAAAAAAAAAGAATTTTAGAGTTTTGAACATTAACCACAATGGGTACAAGTGATCATAGAATTTTGAAATTTTGAATATCTTTAACAATCTCTACAAAACCAATTTCAATTATCTTCCCATCAATGAAATTAAATAGAAAATGAATTAATTTTAGATAAACATGTCCATATAATGAACATTTCAGTGAAAAAGAATTGGAGATATTTAAGAATGCATTTTAAAAAATTTTGCTATCATAAAATTTAAAATGAAATATTGGCAATAATATTATTTCTAATTTAAAAATAATCTAAGAAATGACCACATTTATGATGAATATAGTTATTATTAAGACAATATTCATATAAAATATGATATATGTTTATTAGAAAGAGAAGTAGGGCCTTACTTCTTTTACTTCAATTTCTATTTCAATTTTTATTTTTTTGTCAAGACGGGTTTTAAAAATAATTTGCATGCTGGGCTGGGGTCTTGGCTCAGTGGTAGTAGTCTCCTCAATATTAAATAGAGTTTGATGTTATATTGAGGAGACTACTACCTTAATATTCATTCTCCTCCTCAAAACTTTATACTTATTTAGTGATATTTCATGCAAAGTACAACATGTTTAATCACAAAAAATTTGAGAAGCTACCATTGTCACAACCAGCAAGACAATTCATTCAGGGGTAACCAAACCTGTTGATGAAGGAATGGAGAAAAGACAGACATAGAGAAAAATCTGGGGCTTGGTGGTTCAGCCAGCCTCTGATGCAGGAAGCCTGACCATGAGGAAGCTCAGTACATTTATTATATAAGTTTTACATTAAAAGGCTTATTGTGGGAAAGTTAATTCAAAGCAAGCTAAAGCATTAAGGTCATGAGTTTGAGCAACCCGGTTATGAGTGTCAGATTACACACATAACTTTTTACCCCTGAGCAGCTGTCATCTGAAACTCAAGGTTAAGAACTGAATAGCTCTGTGCTGGGCACAGAACCCCCATTGATCAGGGCATCACCATAACAACTGGGCTATTTTTTCTTCACCTTCACCCCAAAAGTTCTCCAGGGGGGCATGGCCTCTGTCACAGGACAGTTCAATACCCACAGTTCAGTCACTGCTCCTAACATACCATAGTATTTATGATAATAGGAGTCAACTGTCCATTGAGCACACATCCTGGGAATGTTTTTGTTACTTGGAAATAAAGCAAATAGCACAGCCCACATCAAAATAAAAGTGTTAAGAGTGAGAACTCTTGCTCTATTTTTTTTTCAATTTTAACTACAAATGATTTATTCATACCTATAGTGTTCTTACATTTTTTTAATGTATTCAAACCTATAGTGTTCTAACAATTGTTCTTTATTCTAAAATGGCAAATGTGAATCTTCCTTCTTTTATCTATTGGTATATATTTAAATATATATTAAACCAATATCCTAATAAAAGTCAGTGGTCTAATCAAAGATCCACTCTCATTTTCTTCTGTGAAACACAATCTGCATTTAAAAAAATCTCCTCTGCAATTTATATATCAAAGAAAGTCAATGAAGGTCTTATCTTAGAATTAATGACAAAAACACCATAATATTAGTTCTGACATCAATTGCTGCCTTTAGCAATGAATTTCAAGTCAGTCAACCATTACTTCTATTTAATGAAAATAATTACCTCTGCAAATCTCAAATCCTCCAACTGAATGAAAAGAAAACAAAACTCGATTTAGGGGGAAAGAAAACTTGTGCTTAAAAAAATTAAAACATAAATCCCATTATGTCTCAGCTTCCCATAGATAGGATGTCCTAACATCCCACCTAAATTAGGTGTCCTATATATGGGACACTGGGATATAATGAGTTAAAAAAGTAAGAAAGAAAAGATATATATATTTGGTGTACATGCAGCAACTTGGTATTTTCTCAAGATGCATGCTTGATTGATTATATTTATATTCCAAACACTTCTCCTATCCTTCCAATGTTCTTTTTTTTTTTTTGAATCATAAACAGTAGTTGCTCTTAGCTATGATTTCCCTTTCCACAGTTTGAGTTACATTAGGTCAATCATGTTTCACACATACTAAATGGAAATTCTAGATATAAACAATTTATAAATTTGAAGTGTTATAACATTTTTTTATTTTATTCTTCTTGTTCTTAATCACTTTAATAATTTATAAATTAAAATTTATTACATTTATGCATAAATAGGAAGAAACAGTATATTAGACTTTAGTACTCTCTGAGGTTTCACACATCCATTTTGTGTCTTGGAGTGCACCTTCCATGGATAAGATGGGACTACTAGAATTTAATTAAAAAGAATCTCAGTATTTATCTGAAAAAGTGAGGAATTATAAAAACATATCCCAAAAAACTATTAATAACCTAAAATAAAAAGCATATTATTTTAATATTATTAAGACCCACTATACTTATACCCATCAGTTTATTCAATGAATAAATTATGCATAGAGTTATCCATGTTCCAAACATTTTTTTCTGATTGCATCATTGTAGAATTGTTAAATAATAGCTCTGTCTTCTGCAGCTTTCTTCTGGGGTCCTATATCTTCTCAACACTTAGACGGACTATGGGCTTAATTTATGACCTAGTTATCCCCAACTTCCACAGTCACAAATTCCTATTGATGCTCTATGTTGTGACACATTATCTGAAGCTATGTACCCCCCTCCATGACATGGGCAGCACACCCAGCTGTGTGTGTGCTTCAAAGTTTTTAGAAGACTCCTTCTAAGGCTGGCTTTTTAGATAGTTTCTAAGTCCTTTCTGGAAAATCCAGAGGAACACCAAATGTAACTACCTAGATTTTTAACATCTACCCTCTCTGAGCATCTACATTTATTTGGATATGACCATCTCAGGTTTATACGAAGATTTTCAAATGGGGGTTGAACCTCATTGTGCTCTTCTCTGGGTTTGCTTCATAAGACCTTTACATGTCATCTTCTAAGAATTGTTGCAACTGAAGGAGAAACTTCAGAACACAAAAGTCTAAAAGCTTTTTTTATTATTATTAAGAACATTTTTCTCCCTTTGTGAACTTTTCTTATAGAAATGAATGATTTATAGGACCAAAGACACCAAATCAATTCTCGAATATGTTATGTTAAATATGTTAAGATAATGTAATCCTCAATGAAATGCCATTTACTTTTGCTTTGGGGATTGACACAATGATTTTAATATTTTTATGAAAGAATATTTTCTGAGAGTATTTGTAAATGCATGGAAGATAAAAGCAGGCCTATTTCAAATAGGCCAAATGCTGAAAACATATTGTATGCTAATAAGGAGATTTCAGCACTGACTCAGGAACAAACAAGTACACCAATGGAAAATAATACAATACTTAGAGCATCTACTAATATATAAGGTATTTCTGTCTGGCAATATGTGTTTTATTGCTTTTCCCATATGAAGAAGAAATTTTAAATGTGACTGCATTCTTACTCCATCTATTCCAGGAGATTAAAATTTGAATGCAAAACTTAAAAACAATGTAACACTTATCAATAATTTAGAAAAAATATGCATACATTATACAGATAAGATGTTTTATAAGCAAACCAGAAAATTCAAATTTATAATAATATAGTCATATTAGAGACCACAAAAATTACATATTCCATAGTCCACTGTTATCTATTAGAAATTTTTTGAGTCAAGGAAATATTCTACATCTGAGCTTTCAATATAATAACCAGTAGTCACATGTTAAGCCCTTGATTTGACAGTCTGACTGAAATACCAAATCTGGAAAATGGCTTTTTTTTTTTTTTTTTGGAAAATGCCCTTATATGCATGATACCAGTGTGTTAACTTTTAAAAAAATGGCATGTTATTCATCTAGAATCAATAATTGCTCATTTAAATTGGTAACTGATTTTACAACAAAATATTAAAAATAAAAATCATTCAAAAACACATTTGACATCCAAGCACGGTGGCACACACCTGTAATTCCAGTGCTCAGAAAGCTGAGGCAGAAGGACCTCAAGTTCAAAGCCAGTTTCAGCAGCTTAGCAAGATGCTGACCAATGTAGTGAGACCCTGTCTCAAAATAAAAAGAAAAAGGGATGGGGACTTGGCTCAGCAGTTAAGAACAATTCAATTTCAGATACAAAAAAGAAAGCATTCATAGAAGAGCACACCTATCTTAAAAGTAAATGGGTAAATGCAGGGAGCATCAACCTTCATAGGATTCAAAAGTATCAATGTGAAGTACTTATTAATTTCTCATTCATCAAACTGAGGAAACAATACATTAAAATTCATGTAAATATACAACCAGTAGGGATTAGAAGGAGAGATGTATTGGCAGTCATTTATTTCCTACACAATATTCATTACAACTTAAAAGCAATGTGTTATTAGGTGTTAACATGAACTTGAAGGTAACCTTGATTCAGAAAGTGCAACAATCCCACTTTCAAAAATTCATATCAAAAAGAAAAGCACAACTTATAGTGGCAAATATGCAAAGCTATCTCCAGTACTAAGAAATAAAATAAAAGTAAAATAACATTTGAAAGAGTGAATATTTATTATTACCAAATCTACTGAATTAATTGTAGGGACATTGATGTAATTTAAATCTGAGATTAATTGCTTGCACATTGAACAGGGAGAATTTGCATTAAGGAATGAGTTGAAGAAATAAGTAATGGTCAGGAAATTATATTTACTCCTTTCCTATTTTTATGAAACAATGACAAAAATTGCTGCCTGTGGCTATTTATAATCTAGCTTCCACTGAAATATTTAAAAGTAAATCTTACTCCCAGAGATTGATTTGCTTTTGGCAGAACTGACTCTCTCTCTCTCTCAACCATCCCCTGCTCAAAGCTCCTCCTTCACCATTACTATATTCTGAATGGCCATTTTTGAAATAAGCTTAATCATCAGATATTTTTTTCTAAAAAGCCACCACAAAATATCTCATTATGCCCTAAACATTCTTGCTTCCCTCAATCACTGAAGAAATTTTAGCTCTCACAGTACAACACATTTAATTCGGAACCTCTTCATCAAATTTATTTGCATATCTCTTATCCCTTCCCTAAAGCTCCATACTCAGGATTGCCCTTGATCTCTTAAATTCGAGGTCTATAATTGGAGAAAGCCACCTATTCCAAACTCTTTCTTTAAAACTGTCCATACTTTCTTGCTATAAATGTTGCTATTAAATGTTTTCTTAAGTGGTGTCTGTTGTATGTGTGTGTGTGCACACACATAAGTTATGCACACACACGTAACTTGATACATCCACATGCCACTAAATCTGGAGTTGGTATAAACATTTTTAACCTATTTATTTATTTATTTATTTATTCTAATTTGTTACACATGACAGTGGAATGCACTGTGACCATGATACATAAATGGAGTATAACTACTCATCCCTCTGGTTGTACATGATATAGAATCGCACCCATCATGTAATCATATATGTACTTAATAGTGTCTGATTCATTCCACTACCCCTCATACCCCCATTCTCACTCTCTCCCTTCACTCTCCTCTGCCTAAAGTGCCTCTATTATTCACTATCCCTCCCCACCCCCACTGTAACTATGAATTGTATCCACATATCACAGAAAGCATTTGGCCTTTGTTCTTTTTTTCTGGGGGGGGGGATTGGCTTATTTCACTTAGCATATTCTCTAGTTCAATCCATTTACCTGCAAATGCTATAATTTAATTCTTCTTTAAGGCTGAGTAATATTCCATTGTTTATATATACCACATTTTCTTTATCCATTTATCTGTTAAAGGGCATCATAATTTAGCTATTGTGAGTTGAGCTGCTATAAATATTGAGTTTGCTCTCTCATTGTAGTATACTGATTTTAATACCTATGGGTACAAACCCAGGAGTGGGATAACACGGTCAAATGATGTTTCCTCTTCAAGTTTTCTGTGAAATCTCCAAACGGCTTTCCATAAGATTTGGACAAATTTGAGTCTCACCAGGAATGTATGAGTGGATTTTCCCCCACATCCTTGCCAACATTTATTATTGCTTGTATTTTGGTAATTGCCATTCTGACTGGAGTGAGATGAAAACTTAGAGTAGTTTTGACTTTCATTTCTCTAATCACTAGAGACGATGAACATTTTTTTAATATATTTGTTGATAGATTTTATTTCTTTTTCTATGAAGTGACTGCTCAGTTTCTAACCCCATTTATTGATTGGGTTGTGTGTTTGTTTGTTTTGCTGTTATGTTTTTAAGTTTTTATATATCCTGGACATCAGTGCTCTAGCTGAGGTGCATATGGTAAAGGCTTTTTACCATTCTGTAAGGATCTCTCTTCACATTATGATTGTTTTCTTTGCTGAGAAAAAGCTTGTTAGTTTGAATCCATCCCATTTATTGATTCTTGATTTTACATCATGTGCTTTAGGAGTCTTTTAAGGAAGTCAGATCATAGACCAACATGGGTGTTGATTTAATGTCCTGCTCCTTCCTGGATTCATTTATTATTTCTAGAAGTTTTCTGGTGGAATTTTTTGAAACTTCTAAATATAGAACCATGTCATAAGCAAAGAGTGATAGTTTGAGTTCTTCTTTTCCTGTTCATATCCCTTTAATTTCTTTCTCCTGTCTAACTGTTCTGGCTAGAGTTTAAAAAACCATTTTCAATAGTAGTGGTAAAAGAGGGCATCCTTGTCTTGTTTCAGTTCATTGAGAAAATACTTTCAATTTTTCTCCACTTAGAATTATGTTGGCCTCAGGTTGAGCATAGACAGCTTTTAAAATATTGATGTATGTTCCTACTATGCCTAGTTTTTTCTAGTGTTTTTAAAAATTGGGGGGGGTGGTTTCCTGAATTTGGTCTATTTTTTTTTCTGCCTCTATTGAGATGTTCATATGATTTTTTAAATTATTTTAGTCTATTTATGTGATAAATATGTTTATTGATTTCCGTATATTCATCCAAACTTGCATCCCTGGGATGAATCATGGTGCATTATCTTTTTAATATGATTTTGCAGGTGATATGCTAGAATTTTGTTGAGAATTTTTGCATGTATGTTCATGAGGGATGTTGGTCTGAAGTTTTTTTTCTTTGATGTGTCTTTTTCTAATTTTTGGTATCAGGGGGATATTAACTTCATAGAATGAGTTTGGAAGGTCTTCCTCCTTTTCTATTTTATGGAATAAATGGAGTAGCATTGGTGTTAATTCTTTTTGTTTCTTTTAGAAGGTCTTTAGAAATTGACTGAGAATATGTCTGGTCCTTGGCTTTTCTTGGTTGGTGGGCTTTTGATGGTGTCTTTTATTTCATTGCTTGAAATGTATCTGTTTAAATCTTGTATGTCCCCATGATTCAGTTTGGGTAGTTTATATGTCTCTAGAAATTTTTCAATGTCTTTCTATTTTATTGGAGTATAAATTTTCAAAATTATTTGTGATATTATTATATTTTGTAATTATTATTTCTAATAATTATCTTCTGTATTTCAATGGTGTCCATTTTGAACAAATAGGGGTTTCTATCCTCATATCAGATAAAGTGGACTTCAAACCAAAGTTAATTAAAATGGAAAAAGAAGGGCATTTTATAGTGATTAATGGAACCATTCATCAATAAGACATAGCAATTATAACTATATATGCCCCAAGCAATGGAGCATCTATGTACATCAAGCAAACCTTTCTCAAATTGAAGAATCCAATAGACCACCACACAATAATACTCAGTGACTTTAATACATCTCTCTCACTACTGGATATATCTTTCAGACAAAAATTAAATAAAGAAACTATAGAACTGAATAATACATTCAATTATTTAGACATAAGAGACATATATGTTTATATAATACTTCATTCATCAACAAGCAAATACACTTTACTCTCAGCAGCACATGGATCTTTCTCTGAAATAGACCATATTTTATGTCATAAAGCAACTCTTACTAAATACAAAAAAATGGAGATAATGCCTTGCATTCTATCAGATCCTAATGTAATGAAATTAGAAATCAATGATAAAATAAAAAATAGAAGCTATATAACACCTTGAGACTAAATAATAAATTATTTAATGATGAATAAATAGGAGAAGAAATCAAGAATGAAATAAAAAAATACTTAGAGGTAAATGAGACTACTCATATAAAAGATCTAAATATCTGGAACACTATGAAAGTTCATTGCATTTAGCTCATTCATTAAATGAATAAAAAGTCAATGAGCAAATGACCTAACATTGTAACTCAAAGCCTTGGAAGAAGGAACTAAACAATACAAAACAATAGAAAGCTGGAAATAATTAAAATCAGAGCTAAAATTGATGAAGTTGAAACAAAAGAAACAATTCAAAAAATTGACCAAAAAAAGTCATGTCTTTGAAAAAATAAATAAAATTGATAAATACTTAGCAATGCAAATGAACAGAAAGAAAGAAAAAAATCCGTTATTTATTTATTTATTTATTTATTTATGGTTGGTGCTGAGGATTGAACCCAGTGTCTCACACATGCTAGGCAAGTGTTTTAACACTGAGCTACAACCCCCACCCCTAAACATTTTATTTTGCTCCCAAATTGTCAAAGGACTTGCTATGTAACTATATTTACATATCTACAGGTATGTAGACATTTATGTGTTTGTATATATGTGCTGTGTATACATATATATGTCTGTGTATATATTGGGGGTGGGGCATTTCTAGTCTTTTCATTTATTTTATTGTATTCAAGCTACTACCTAGGATCATTTCCTTACTCAAAAACAGTTTTGCTCTTATCCACATCCTCTGTGATTTTATTTGCAAATATATTACATTTCCATATTTTATAAGACCGATAATATAGTTTTACTTACAATTTCTCTTTAAGCAGTCAAGAGAAGAAAGAATAAAAAATGTGCATTTGGGCTTTAGTTGTGGCTCTGTGGTGGAGTGCTTACCTAGAATGTGTGAGGCACTGGTTTTAACCTCAGTTCCACATAATAAATAGATAAAATGAAGGTATTGTGTTCATCTACAATTTAAAAAATTTAAAAACTAAATATGCATTCATGCTGTTTATTATAATAGATAGTAATCTTAACTGATTCTGTTTTTGCTCTAATTGCCATCTCACCATGTTGAACTTTTTTCTTAAAGAACTTTCTTCAGCATTTTTAGAAGATGTGTATTCTTAAAGGAATTCTCTCATCTATTTACAATATATCAATTCACTTTTTGTTTTTATTTATTTATTTATTTATTTGTTCTTTAGTTTATACATGTAAAATATATTTTGACATTATATATATATGAAGTACAACTTCCTGTTTTTCTGGCTATACATGATGTGGAATTACATTGGTCATGAATTCATACATGAACATAGGAAAATAATGTCTGATTCATTCTACTATCTTTCCTATTTCAATGCACATTTTATTATTGGCAGATAATTATAATGTATTTTCATTTTTGGTTGATAATTTTTTTATATTTTTTCAATAATAATTTGAATAAGTCATCCACTAAGAATGTAATATATTTGCAAATAAGATCACAGAGGACATAATGAGAAATGTAGAATATATAAAGAAAAAGTAGAATATATAAAGGAAAAGAAAAATAAAGTGAAAGAGAGGTATATCTGACATATCTTTAGGATTTAAGTTAACATAAATCATGAACATATACAGCCAGGACACTGAAGTAGTTACCTGATACTTGAATCTTTATTGAAAGAATATAAAATGGTAGGTACATGTCAAAGTTAGATTTGGCTATGAATTTCTAGTATGTGGGGTGATAAAATCCAGAATGTGAAAGTATAGATTGTGTCATTATAAATATTAAAGAAACAATTTGAACAGCATTTCTACTGGTGAAAAGTGTTTAATTTCCATATATCTAGTACCAGATTTCTTGTTCCAGATTTCTAGTACCAGAATGTAGGCATACTACATTCTCCTCCTGTCTTTAAAATTTAACAAAATATATTAAAATAATTAAATAAATACTTATAAAGAGTCTCTGAAAGGTGGAAAGAAGAAAATAAACTGGTTACGTTTCTTTAACTTGAAGAAGAATGTCATGAAAAATTTCACTAAGGAACTAGTTAAAGAATACATAATGGTCAGAAATTTATATTTAATACATTTCTATTTTATGAAGCAATGACAAAAATTGCTGCTTAAGACTATTATAGTCTAGTCTTAGTACCACCCACTATAAGATTTAAATGAAGGTCTCACCCCCAAAGACAGATTTTCTTCTTGCAGAACTATCTATTTACCATCCCCTGCCCAAAGCCTGCTTTTTGAATTTGTTGATGTTTACTCTTATTCCCTACAACCCAACACCAGTATGCACTCTGGGCAGATCTGCCAACTAGCATTAGAGAATTGAAAATACACACACACACACACAAACACACACACACACACACACACACACAAACACACACACACACACAAACACACACACACACATCAGTCAATCTCTGGACAAACTGCTATGAAAGGGGAAGATCAAAAGACATCTAAAAAAGGGACTCATCCATCAACCTATATTCAATGGTAATGACAGCACCAGTGGATGTCACAGAGTGGCACATCTATCACCCAACATCTCTGGATATGACAAAATCCCAGTTCCCATAGGTCCAGTATTGCCTCTTTTTTTTCCACCCAACAGCCAAAGGTAAACTCCTAGCTCTCACTGAGGGGTTGTTGGCTGACCAGGTAAGTGATACCTTCCCCCAATAGAACCAGCAAAAGTAAACTTGGTGTTCATGGTACTGGGTGTGTGAACAAGAGGCCAGAGGAAACACTTTCCACCCAGTACCCGATATTGTCTACCTAGAAACATAGGGGAATCCTAGAGTAGTACCTTCTATCTCAGTAACCAGCACCCACTGACTGCAGAAGGCAGTTTCCAGGAGCCAGAACAAGAAAGATGAGCAGAACAGGCTTACAAGTTGTGAGCCATTAGGTGGTGAAGCGTATAGAATAAAGCAAATGTTGATCAAAAAATACAAAGTATCTTTGCAAAAGAAGAATAAATCTTAGTGATCTATTCCATGGTGACTATGTTTAATAATAATCTATTGTATATTTCAAAATTACTAAAGTCATAGATTTTAAATGTTCTCACTATAAAAAATGTGAAATATATGAGCTGATGGATATATTAATTAGCTTGTATGGTAATATCATACTCTATTTCATAAATATATACAACAATTACATTAATTAAATTAAGAGAAGGCTGAATGTGAAAGATTTAAGAAAAATCAATAATCTTCTAATTTAACATCCAAACAGCAATCAAAGATCACAGGTTAATATCAAGAACTAGAAAAGACAATGAAAATAAAGTGATAGCAAGTCAGATGAATCTAGATCTTGGACTTATCTAACAAAGATTTAAAAGCAATCATCATAACAATGTTTCAAAAAACTAGTTTATTTCAGTTTCTATGAGCAGCTCTTTGAAAATACAAAGCTGTTTTGTTGTTATAGTTGTTGTTTCACTTACAGAAGAATTGGTATTTTGCAATGACCTTGATTCCTACATGCTAGTTTTGAGGAGCTCAAAAGAACTTTAGTCCACAGATAAAGCCCCTTTGAGTTGGAAAGACAACCAGAAAATCTTTATATCTGGAAAGTCGTAATATCAAATATCTAACATAGCTACTTGGTTTGAATTTTAAGAATCATCAAATCTTTTCAAACCTAATTTATCTAGTGAGACTTTAATATAATATAAATACCTGGATCTTCCTCAGATGAATTAGATAATATGGTAGTCTGGATCAATATTTTTTAAGATCATCCATGTGATCTGACATCTAGTTATGATAAAAAAATAAAGTATTAAATCACCAGTAAGGCAGAAAGAACATCTGGTTCTTTCTACATCTCAACTCATGGAAAATCTAGAAAATGAAGCTGACTACATAAAACTTAAGAATATTTCAGCAAAGCACTTTTTTAATCTGCCATTGCTAAAAGGTAAGAATATTTTAGCAAAGTGCTTTTGATCCGCTTGAATAAAAAAAAAAAAACAACTATAAGTTTTCTGCAACCTTAAGCCAAAAACTTTTTAATAACCATATTTATCTCTCATTACTACTAGTAATACTTTCACAAGAATGCTTTCTTAGTCTTCTAACTACCATGATAAAAATTTGGTGCAAAAATTTAAACGATCATATATGGATTGAAACATAACAATATGCTCTGATATAACCCTGATTTTCTCCATGATAATTGTTTTTAGAAAAATAAAAAGTGAAAAAGCGCCAGGTGCGGTGGTCTGTAATCCCAGCAGCTCTGGAGTCTGAAGCAGGAGATCACAAATTCAAAGCCAGCTTCAGCAAAGGCAGGGGCTAAGCAACTCATTGAGACCCTGTCTCTAAATAAAAATACAAAATAGTACTGGGAATGTGACTCAGTAGTTGAGTGCCTCTAAGTTCAATCCCTGGTATGAAAAAAAAATGAGAAAGCAAGAAAAAGAATGTCTATCATTTTCTTTATCTCTCCATCCACCTGTCTAGAATACAGAGGACAACTAGGGCTGGAGCACAGAAAATAGCATTTCAAATTTATTGCTTTTTTAAAAATTAACTAAAAAGATTTTGATGTAAATTTTATATGCTAAAATTTATCTGAATTTTATTATTTTGCTATTTTTGACATATCATTTTTGGAACTTATGATTTAATCCATTGATACCAAAGAATATTCACCAATTACTTAATAGGAGGAGAACTGGTTGTAGTGGAAATGACCTTCCAACTTTTATCCTATTTATTTTTGTAATTTCTTACTTTATAAATATCTTATCATTCTTATCCCTGTTTGTGAAAAATGACAATTACTTGCATCATTTTAAAAAATTCTAAAAGAAAATTGAAGTTTAAAAGATTGTAAACATATGTCTCCATAGCAACTTTCTTGTGAAATGTAATTTGTTCTCTTTCATCAGGAATCTCCTATTTTAAATGATGTCATACAGAAAGTGGACTACTTATAATATTGATAGTAATGTAAAGTACTGAATGTTATTAATATGTAATATTTTATAATTTGTTTTCTTGTATATTCAAGTTATATAATGTTATCTTAGAAAATTCAATTGTGATTTGCTCATTTTAAGTATTTGTCTATTTATTTATTTATTTTTATTTTTATTTTTTTCAGTTTCTATTTTCCACTTAGAGCATAGTCTAAGATGGATAACAAAACTTAACAAGCACAGTGAACAGTACTGGTTCATCTTTTTGACATTAATGGAATTCTTATCTCCATAATGTGACTGTGAATTTATTTTATTTCAAGCAATAAAAATCTATGAAGTATTCCTTCTATTTTTAGGTTTATAAGTCTTTATGTAGGAATAGACTTTGAAATTTAATCAATGATTTTGTCATGTACTGAGAATAATATTTGGAGCTGAAAATTGAATAGCTGTAACAAACTAAGTACTCAGCTGGATATGATTTTCTGATACCTTATGTAGAACTTTTCACTTTTATTCATAAGGAAGATCAAAGGTGGAAATCATGTCTTTTCATTATTTGTCCTTTTAATTATACAAAGATATGTAAATGTTGGGGAAGTGATCTATCACTGAGTATATGCTAAAACTATGCATATGAAAGAACATAACTTTAATGTCTTTTCATTCCTGTGATATAATTTTGAATAATTCAAATTTGTGTTAGTTATTGAATCAATTTCATCAAACTATATTTTCTTAAAGTCATTAAATTTATCTCATATTGTAAATACATTGCTATATGTATGAGTGCATAAAGGCATTAAAAATACTTGGTATGTATAATTATATTAATTGTGAATAGATTAATTTGTACATTCCTCAAATAACCCTGTAATAGTCTTTCCAAGGTTCATAGTATTTTTTGTGCTTTCCAAAGTATATGTTTAATGATTAAATTTGATATTTTTCTATTTCTAACATTTTATTAATTTATTTAGCATATTGGATTATTACCCTGATACAATTATCTACTGTTCCCTGTAACTTATAAAAAAGTAAAGTTTTGGTAGAATCTAAATAATAAGTAAAACTATATCTATTATATATATATATTAAAAGGTATGGGCCCTAACTATACTGATATAGACCTATAAAAATTCCACTAAACCCTCTTTGTATTGGGATGTATTATTTTTTTTAAATATTACTATTTTATATATTACATATTAGTAGTATATAGCTTAACATGTAGTATAAATATATTTCCATTTATCTTACTCTCATTCTTTTTGTGCATTTCATATATATATTATACCCAGGAAAAAGTTTTCAATTTTTTTTTTGTACTAATTTAGCCAACTTATTAAAAAAGAAAAAAAAAAGGGACAGGATAAATAATGAAAATTATTCCAAATATAAAACAAACAAATAAATTATGTTTCTCTCATGTATTTGTAAATTTGAAATGACCAGTTATTCAAGACCAGCTGCTAAATAATTTTAATGGTAGTAGAAATTACTCCTTAAGAATTTGTATTAACCAAAGTATTTTTCTAACACACAAAAAAATGATTGCTACAAAAATGTATGCTCCCATGTTGTCCAGAAAACACAAGAGAGGAAAAACAGCTTATTGAGAGATAAAGAAATTAGAGAAAATGGAATAATAATGAAGTGAAGAAATCAAGTGAAAAATAGTAAATTAAAAGACTAAGTTCTTTATTTAATAGACAAAACAGGATCAAAGCATATAAAGTCCTTTTAGCAAATAAAAGAGTGATAAATCAAAGCTTGAAATGCAGAAATAATAATGTCAGCTAGATTAGAAGAGAATTCATGTTGAGATAGGTTAAAAATACTGCCATTCAAAATACACTTTTAAAAGAGAAGAAAGTTTAATACTTTATATAATTCAAACCTACAAAGATACATGAATACATCAGGAGAATCTATCTGAAACTCAATTTCTCATCTAATCATAAAATGGAAAATGTCCTTTTGTTTGAAATGGTCTTCACTCAGTATATCAAGATATTATAGAAGCTTAAAGCAAAAATATTTAAGAGATTATGGTAATAACATTTGAAATATCATAAAGAAATGATAGTATTATCATGAATAAAAAATGTCATGAACTATACTTGGAATTTTATCTCATATTTCATGTGAGTGTTTTATGATAGCAAAGTACACTTTTAAAAGGAATATTTGAGGGCTGCACTTGATTGGAATTGTAACACAGAAATTTTGACAGATTCTGTTTTTGAGTACTGATTTCTTCCATTTACAGTTATATTTATGCATGCAATATTCTTTCAAAACGATTCCTTAGCTGTCAATCAAGCAATTCTTTTTGTATATTATAGCAATCCCAAATGATTGGGATAAAAATCAAATATGGTATATAAAAACATAAAGAAACCAAATTAGGCTGTGTCCATGTTTGTTATCAAGAAAATAGACTAAGATTTTAAAGTAAAATGAAGCAGCTCATTATACTCTTTTCTAAGTGTATGCAGTGTGTTTTGGGGCAGTGTGTTCTGGGGCAGGAAAACACACCCAAGTCCCTGTTTTGTCCAAATTGAAGAGCCTTTATTTAGCCAGCTGGCTGGTGATGACTCCCCACAGGACCCATGACTGTCTCTGCAAGGAACAGCCCTGAGCCAGAGCGTTTTAGGATATTTAAAAGCAAACACTGCAAAAAACACATCAGGGTTGATGTAGCTGCAAGAAAGCAGGTACAGAAACTGAATTGGGCAGTTAGTGATAAAATGCAATGGGTACATTGGTATTTCCCCACAGGATTTCCAAGGTTGGCATAGTGGCAAGCAAGCAGAAGGAAAGTGGGTCAAAATGACCTTAGTTCCGTAAAATTTAGAGATTGGTTACTAACGTCTAGACAATCTATTTCTGACAAGGTACATTGCCCAAGAAAGATGGAAACCAAAGAGAACAATTTTACATTGTATAAGAATTACCATTTTGTGTTGGCAAGTATGCTATGCTAGGTAACTATTAATGGGTACAGAGGTGGGGTTTTCCCACGGGAGAAGCATTTCTTACATGATATGGAGTCTCAGGGTAAAATGGAGTCTGTTTGGCCATTGCCCATATAGTGTGGGCCATAACATGTGTTATGTGTGTATAATCATTTTGAAATAAATGTATGATTAAAAATGTCATACAGGGGTTGGGGTTGTGGTTCAGTGGTAGAGTGCTCATTTGAAACCCTGGGTTCGATCCTCAGCACCACATAAAAATAAATAAACAAAATAAAGATATTGTGCCCATGTATAACTTAAAAATATCAAAAAACTAATACATTTTACATTGACATGTCTTAATATTTTACATTGACATGTCTTAATATTAGTACTATTTAGTGTGAACTGCTTTTTTGGTTTTTGGTGGATGTTTTACAGAGGAACCAGGTAAATTATTAAAATTTGTAAATACTAATTTGTAACTACTAAAAAATTTCTCTCACTTTCAGGCAGGAGGATTCATCCATAATAACAAATTATCTCTGATTTAAAGAAAAACATAAATAATATCATTTTTTTAAAAAGTGTGTCTCTTTTAAACAAAAAATGTAAGAAAAGATCTATTTTATATATAGTTTATTGAAAAAATGAATGTCCTTTCTTCATAAAAAAGTCAACATTTTTAGAATTTTTAGAGTTTAATAATTTTTTAAACTTCTTAAAGCTTTCAAATTTCTGTCTAAAGATAAATCTCCATTAGGGAGCTAAAATAATGTGTTGTAAATATAGTTGAAACATGTAAAACATGCACAATACATACTTTTTTTTAATGTTCTAATATATGCATGCCTTAAACACCAGACACAATAGTCTTTGTTGAGGAAACTCAAATAAATAAAAGATCACTTGCCTTCACATATTTTATATAGGAGTTGTAAATCTATACTACATACATGAAAGAAGGCTTAAAAGTATATAACAAATATGTGACAAACTGATCACAAGCCAAAAAATTAACAATGAAGGTTGAAACATGAAATGTCTACCACATCACAGACCAGATCCATATATAACATAAAAGTGGAAAATAGAGTATGAAACTAGAACAGGTCACTATAGAGATTTATTTTAGATTTAATCTTTCAAATATTTCACAATTTCTTATTGAAAAGAAATATAAACATCACAATTTTTTATATTTTTATAAGAAATGTTCAGGTTATGGCTCAGTTGTAGAGCACTTGCCTAGCACATGTGCATCACTGGGTTAAATCTTCAGCACTACATGAAACAAATAAACAAATAAACATATTTTTAAAAAGAAATGTTCAGGGAGGGAAGATGACAGATTAGAGAAAGGGTGTACTCTTCTGTTGCTCCTTAGGTTGAGATTTAAACAGCAAGTATATGGCTTCTCAGGGAGGTGGGTGATTTAGGGAATCCATTGGAATTCAACATTGGAGAGCAAACTAATCATAGAGACACAGAAAGTCAGAAACTTTGAACATAAAATAAGGAATAATATATTAGAGACATGCCAATTTAGTTTTTGGTGGTGGTTTTGAAATGGGTAACACAGAGTTATGGTTTAGATATGAGGTGTCCCCCAGAAGCTCATGTGTGAGACAATGCAAGCAATGCAAAATGGTTCAGTGGGGAGAGGATTGGGTTGTGAGAACCTTTACCCAATCAGTGAATTAATCACCTGATGTGCCACAGTCCAGCTGCAGCAAAATAACGGGGGTGGGGGTGTGTGTGACATGTGACGAACAACGTGTGTACATTGATACAGCAGGAGAGGGAGCCGTTTATTGTAGGACAGGAGTGGTATTTATACATTCCACACAGCTTATCTTAATTAGCATAAACTAGATACATCAGTCAACCAATAAGGAATCTGTACACTTAATGGCTCTCTTCACAAACCACTCCCTCTGGCATTTTGCCAGGCGCCATCCAGACTTGTTTACAGACTCTAACTTTTCTCTGGCAAAATGCCAGGCGCCATCCTGACTTGTTAACAACTCTAACACTGATGGGATAAATTGAATGGTAATTAAAGGCAGGTAGGGTGAGGCTGGAAGAAGTGGGGCATTTGGAGCATAGCTTTGGGGTATATATTTATACCTGGAAAGTGGAGTCTCTCTCTCTCTCTCTCTCTCTCTCTCTCTCTCTCTCTCTCTCACTCTCACTCACTGCTTTCTGATCATCATGTGACCTACTTCCCAACCTCATAGTCTTCCACCATGAGGTTCTGCCTCATCTGGAGTGCTGAGGAATGGAACCTACTCTCCATGGACTGAGACCTCTGAATCTGTGAGCCCTCCCCAAAAAACTTTTCCTCTGCTACAGTTGTTCTGATTGGGAAAAAGCTGAAAAATGCTGACTAAAACAGATAGACAGTAACAGAGAAAAGCACTTTGAATAAATTTTGCTTGGAAGAACCTGTAGAATAGAGTGATATATGTACCAGAAATATATGGGATTATTGGCTGATGATTATATTAATTAACATGTTTGTTGGATAAAAGACTATAAGCAATATGTTCATGATCTAATGTGAACTGCAAAACTTAAGTAAAATGCAGAACTTAGATAGACTTAGTGATGTAAGTGACTACACCCTGGGAATACACTTCAAACCTCACACAGCTGCAAGCATAACTGAACTAGGACTTAAAAATCCAGACTTTTGGGGGCCAGCAGGACTAAGAGGACCCAAAGAGACAAGACCTCCATCACTATTGCCCCAGTGAGCCAGACTCCTCTGGCCCAGATCGAGTCCCAACAACACAGACTTAAGACATGTTGGGTATAGACTTGGTAAAAACTTAGAATTAGGATGTGTATCTGAAGTGTGATGGACATTAATAAAATAGATTTGGTTGAATCTAACTGTGCCTCAGACTGAGTCTATAGAAACAACTCATGACAGCAAGGCAGACTGATCTTAACAAATCCAGGGGCAATGGGGCAAGTTGAAGAGTGAAAAGTGGTCAGAATCTCTGAGGCTTGACAGAAATCATATACAAGTGGCATATAGCAATGAGGCAGGAGACTGTGAACTCATAAAGGGTGTTGCCAGTCTGTCCCTAAAGTTGCCAGTAATGAGGTTCAACCTGTGCCTAGACCATTGTGATCTAAAGAGAAATAGAGGATTTTTGACCAGGTTGATCCAGTCTGGAGATGCTGAGAAGAGAGAATCAAGTTCCTTTATTGATGTGGTACCCTTGCAAGTAGCTGGGAAGAGGCCAGAAATGAGAGGTGCAGGTGCACTCCAGAAATGATCTTCACAAACTCCCATCACTGGCAGTAAAATATGTGAGACTTGTGAAGGGTTAGATTCCTTACTTCAAGTGTGAAATTTAGGGGAGACCCATGAGACTCAGAGGTCTGCCGCAGTCTGACTCCAGCAAACTAACGGGGGGGGGGGGCGGCGGGGGGGGGAGTAACGAACAACTTGTATAGATTGATACAGCAGGAGTGGAAGCCATTTATTGTAGGATAGGAGTGGTATATATACATTTCACACAGCTTATCTAATTAACATAAACTAGATACAGCAGTCAACCAATAAGAAATCTCCACACTCACTGGCATTACTTCACAAACCACTCCCTCTGGCAAAATGCCAGGCGCCATGCCATCCAGACTTGTTTACAGACTTAACGTTTCCCCCTTTTGTTTAATTTAAATTACAACCATAGTGGTTTTTACACAAACACCATAAATAATCTGCTACAAGCAGAAGGGGAGGATACAAAATGCCACAATACCAAGCCAATTGATGGCTCCATGCAAGAAGCTCTTGGAAAAATTATACCAGCAATGACACCATTAGCAAAGATACCAAGTTACAATTTGTTGTAGATTACAGTTTGTTGTCTCAGTCCAGGTAAAGCAGTGTCTCGATAGATTAACTCACAGTCCAGGTAAATCACAGTCCAGGTAAGTTCTGCAAGCAGTTAGCTTAAATCACAGTCCAGGTAAATTCTGCAGGCAGGTAGCTTAAATCACAGTTCAGGTAAGTTCTGCATGCAGCTAGCTTAAATCATAGTCCAGGTAAGTTCTGCAGGCAGCTAGCTTGATCCGAAGTCTCATCCTTTTCTCAGTGGAAGTCTAGTCCAGTTTTCAGCAACACTGGAAATTCTTCCACCTTGGTCTTTACCGGCACTGGGATGAAGGCAGGAACTCCGGATGGCTAAAGAAAATCCTGTACCATTCTACTAAGAAAACAACCTTCTGAACAATTTAGTACATTATCTCAAGGTTTTTTACATTTGAAATAAGCATTAATAGTGCTCATTACTCATTAGCTTTCAGGTGTGGGAGAACCATTGTAGTTACTGGCCTTGGAAATGCTCAAACTTCAGGGACGCCATGTGCGTCCTCCTACCGGCTGCAGCAACCTCGGGCAGACGGGGAGTGTCCGGGGACTCAAACTGCCATCAGGCACAGGGAGCAAGAGCCCGGAGACTGTGCCTATGGGTCAGGTTTGGACTTGGGCTCGTGGCAGTGGCGTCCTGCTTTCTGGCAGGGGGGTGGGGAAGAGCCGGCAACTGCCGCTTGGAAAATCCTTGCTGTGTCATGACCAGCTTGCGCACATGGTAGCCGTCACGCTAATTTATGCACCCTCTGGTAATGAAAAGTATTCAGTAATAGCCTTTTGCTGCAACTTTTTTTTTTTCTGATAATCCTTCTTTTTCTGAAATTTCTTCTTTCTGACTAGAGTTCTTGGGCTTCCATCAACACATGCTCTAACTATTTTTGGTTCTTTCCCTTAGTAATTTACTCTTTCCCTTAGTAATTTACTTCTCACCCCTTCCATATTTTCATCATAAAGACAATACACTACACTGAGACAAAACAAGACATAAACATGCTGTATCAATCCTCTCTATTTTCTCAAAATGGCCATTTTTCCTCTCGCCCTATCTGCCTAGGGATGAGACGATTTGCTTCCGTCCTATCTATGGACGGGCAGCTTTTTTTTTTCTGTCACTTATCCCTGAGTGTCCTGGGGCTCCCCGTAAGGGGCCACCATCAGCTGCAGTCCAGCTGCAGCAGAATAACTGGGGGGAGGGGTCACGAGCAACTTGTGTAGACTGATACAGCAGGAGTGGGAGCCCTTTATTGTAGGATAGGAGTGGTATATATACATTCCACACAGCTTATCTAATTAACATAAACTAGATACAGCAGTCAACCAATGAGAAATCTCCACACTTAATGGCTGGCTGGTGTTACTTCACAAACCACTCCCTCTGGCAAAATGCCAGGAGCCATCCAGACTTGTTTACAGACCCTAACAGAGGTCCAGCAGAGATTTGCATCTACCCAGCAACAAGATATAAGGATCTAATTACAAACTTACAAAAGGCAGTCAAAACTAAACCCCAGCTGCAGAAACTTCCCATTTAAAGCCCTGTATCAGTTTGCTCTGGAGTTTGATTGACCTAGTCTGTCCAGAGATAACTCCAATTGTCATTGCTCCCCAAACTATCCTACCTTATAATAATGTGAGATTGGAAGCTCAGGGCTACTACAACCATCTGAAGTTCCAGGCCACACTTGCTGGCATCTTGGTGAGAAACACAAAGATTTAACAATCCCCCAACCCTTGATCCAACTGGTACACAGCCCAAAATGAAACTCAGAGAATGGTCCAAGAGCATAAGCAAAAATATCCATCTTTGCCAACAGTTTTGACCACCTCATTGGGTATATGCCCTTCATTTTTCATTAAGAATTGCTTTCCTGCAGGGTACAGTGGTGCATGCCTGTAATCCCAGCAGCTCAGGAAGCTGATAGGAGCATCATGAGTTCAAAGACAGTCGCAGCAACAGCAAAGCACTAAGCAACTCTGTGAGACATTATATCTAAGTAAAATACAAAATAGGGATGGGGATGTGACTCATTGATCAAGTGTACCTGACTTCAATCCCTGGTTAAACCCCCCATCCCAGGAAAATCAGAATTGTTTTTCTATTTTCTTACCTTAAGTTTTTTTTTTTTTAACTTTTTCCATATTGTGTGTTTCTGAGAGTGTGTGTTTGTGTGTTTGTGTGTGTGTGTGTGTGTGTATGTTCTCATTGAATGTAATAAGTTTGATAATACATAAATATTTTATATAATATATTAATATATAATTGTAATATATGCATGTACTTAATTATATATTATATAATTATAACATATATTATAATTATATATATTATATATAAATAATTTTCTTTCATTTTAATTGCTTTTTTCTTTACCCATTTATTATTGAGCCTTTTCTTGAATAAGAGGTGTAGCATTTTCAATGGATTTGTTTTTAGTTTTTTTTTTTTTTATATTTTGAATTTATTTGTCTTATCTGTATTGTTGTTCCTCTTGCTACTCCTTCTTCTCTTTCTTCCACATGTAGTAGCCAAAAAGTCCTGTTACCTCTTCCTCTCTTTATTACTCTTAGTTATTTTTTACTTCTCACTCAATACAGCCATTACTTTTACCTGCTACTTTCCTTCTGCTTTCCCTATATTCACTTTTTAAATATTTCAAAGTTTTTCTTTCTGTTCTACATCATTTTTCTTCATTTAAAGAACTGTAATTTCAATATCTGTTAGGTATATTTAACTTATATAACTTCCACCCTCCACTATTCATATGAATGTGGTCATCAGTATGGTAAATAGCAGAGCTGGCATGTGCTATTTAATGTTAGATCTAGTTCATGACTGTTTATCCCTGACAATTAGGAATAAGTAAATAAAAATTTCATAGAGATTACACCTCACTGTAGTTACAATGGCAATCATCATGAATACAAATAATAATAAATGTTGGTGCAGATATACATTGTTTATAGGATACAAACTACCATATTCACTTTGGAAAGCAATATAGAGATTCTTCAAAATGCTAGAAATGGAACCATTAATGAACCTGGTGTCCCAACAATAAAACACAATTAAACACAAGGGGAGGATTCTGGGTCTCTAATGATGATGTTCTTAACCTACCAACCAAACCCTAACAGTGCCTACTTCTAGATGACAAGTCAACTAGCTGTAAACTGTTTTTGAAAAGAATAATATCTAACTGATATTTAGTGCCATTCAATGGTTATATTTCAGGGTTAGTTCCTAATGAATTTGGATAAGAACTCATTCAGAAACGACCATAAGTTAAAAATAAAAAAAAATCTGAAATAAAATTAAAAATTTGTTCTTCAATAGAAAAAGAAAACCAATGGCTTCATAGAATAAATTCTGAACTAGGAGGTTTAAATAGTGTACAAGTTGCAAATTAGCACACTTTTGCTTGTGTGGAAGAAAATTAACTCACTTTTGTATATCACCAAATTAATTTTCAGCATATTATTGTGGTTGGTTTATTTGTACATTTTAAGAATCCTGCTTTTAATTGCTAAAAATACATGTTTTTCTATTTCTTAATTTAAGACAGTATACTATTTTCTTGTCATGGATAAAGTTTTCTGTCAAAAAAATATGTTTTTGAAATCAGATTTTTATTCACCTGTTCATATCTTCCCTTCATTTTAAATATTATTCGCTTAATTGGATCCCTTGTTTGTTTTGAGGATTTTGTTTCAGTTTGATGCCTAACATCTCAGAAATTCTTCTCAAATAATAGATCAATTTCAACTGCATCTTTACACTTACAAAATGTACTCAATGCTGTTCAGTATTTTCAAATGAAAATTTTCACAAATATAAAACTGCTGTCAACAAGAGAATGCACGTGATTATTATAAAATTCTTGGTCATGGTGATTCACACCCAAGTATCTATTCTGCATCTATAGAGAAGTTGTCTGCCAGGTACACAGATCTCTGTCTATCATAGAATTTCAGAGCAACTTAATGGTATTGTTCTGTCTGTATTGTTCTATTTATTTCTCTTGTGATAAACTCCCTAGAGTATAGTCTCCCTTCAACATAACATCTCTACAGCTTTGTGTTATAAAACAGCTCTTTCATTTTAAAGGATTTTATTTTAGAGAAAATGCTGCAGTCATTTAACCTGCTAGCTTGGAAGAGATATGTATTCTATATTTTCAGTGCTAATCATTTCTCTAATTTCTACTAATTGACCCTGATCTAAAAATCTTCCTGCCTCTAATAATTGAAAAATTCTGTGCTTCTTAAAAAATACATTGTTTAATGTTATTGAGTTACTATACTGAGTCCTAATTCCCTTGATTTTGTTATGTTTTCTCATTAATCAATGCCATCCATTTTATTCCTTCTAGAAATATTGGAATATCTGTAGTCTGCAATGGCATCTTTCCTAGTAGCAGGTCACACTGCTAAAGAATTATTCATCTGTAATGTGTTCTCTCATTCCCATGTCAGTTCATCAGAGAGGAAAGGTATTAGAAATTGTACATTTATTTCTCACTACACTCATATGTATAAGGCTTCCTTCCTAAGTCATAGTATCCAGAGATGAAGCTTTAAGCTAATAATAGCTCATCTTAGAAGATCACGTGAAGATGCGCAGAGGAATGAGAAGAACTACTGATGCAGATGTTGAAGACTTCTGGTGTTGAGTAAAAAAGGTCCAGCTACCATCTGATGAAACTGATTACTGGAGGACAGTGACAGGGAGTGAAGTTGGTTTTTTGGCAACAAGATGGCAAATTGAAAGATTGGGTCTCTCATTCTTAGAAAATAAAAAAAAATTAAAAAAATCTTGCCTTTCCTCATGGTCACTAGTTTATATAGAGGTTTGGGGATGTCTTGGACAAGGTAGAGGGGTGGTCAAAATTCTGCAGTTATTTGCTTTTCTGACACACATGCTGCTGTTATTTGAAGGTCACCTGACCTTCTGGGTTCTTTGACTATGTACAAAAAATACTTATTAGGAATATATTTTTTCTTAGAAACAGCTACACTTGCAATTGTTCATTAAGCTACAGAACACAGGGGAAGAGAACAAAAAGGGAACTTTCTCAGGAGAACTGTTTTTAAACTATGATGAGGCTTCGGTGAGAGGTTTCATAGTCAAGTTAATGGAGACTACTAACATTGATATATGATGTTCAAAATCTGTGATTTTTAAACTCAACTAACATAAATTGAAGCTAAGGGGTTCATTTAGGAATTCCCTCAGTTACTCTGTATTATCAAGAAAATAAGAGAAAGATTTTCCATAGGGTAGAATTAAGGAAATCACCCCCAAAGGAAAAAGGAAGGCAAAGTTTAGTGAAAGCCCAGTGGTTTGGAGGCTGAGGCAGGAGGATTGCAAGTTCAGAGCCAGCCTCAGCAACTCTGTGAGTCCCTAAGCAACTCAGTGAGACTCTCTGTAAATAAAAAACAACAAAAAAAGACTGAGTATGTAGCTCAGTGGCTAAGCGGATAACCCTAGGTTCAATCCCTGGTACCAAAAAACAACATCACCACCACCACCACCAACAACAACAACAACAACAACAACAACAACAAATCTTTCCCACAGGAATCAGAAGAGGACAGTTGTAACAAGAAGGATTGTCTATGTTATAAGAATTTATAGAGAGGGTAAGTACGATAGAAAAGTAATGGTTTTGGAAATGAAAATTTGAGTGACTTAGTTTGGACCCAATCCAAAATTAAATAAGAAATAAGAATGAATTTGTATTATAATAACCATCTCCAAGAATTTTATCTATGAGGCCGAATTAGGATGGAATTAGGACAATAACTCACTCTTGTTGTAAAAATAAAAGGAGGACTCAATTTTCTGTTCATTATATGATAAAAAGAGTGTCAATAAAAGTATATGATAATTCAGCAGATTGAGAGATCTTATCTATCCTAAAGATGGTCAGCTTTTTATTTTTTAAATGTGAAGCGTTTGTGAGAGTTAAGTGCCATCAAGCAATAAGGCCAGGTCATGAAATTTCCCATCCAGAGATGGCTAAGAAGCAAATAATTTACATATCAATGTGAGCTTCTTGGCATAAAATCTTCTGAAGGACCCTGTTGAAATGCAAATGACATTATTATGTTGAATCTCATTAAACTTCATAAATAGTACAATGCACATAAATCCCATGAAAACTGTTTGTGCAGAGAAAATAAAATGAATTAATATGAGAACATGCATATATTAGGTAATACCTATAAAGCAGCACTATGGAGATATTGCATTTTGTCATTTAATGTTTATATTTTCCAAGATTTTATAAAGCAATCCATTCTAGGGACATGAATTTGCAGATGCTTGAAGGTGAATATTGCATGTGATTAGAAATGTGAAGATGATAGAGATAAGTAGCCTTAGTAAGTAAGCAATACCAGACAAAATATTTGTTCCTTTATTCACTCGATGTATTCATATTTTCAGTATCACTAATATTCAGAAAAATGTTTTCTCATTAAGAATTGATTCAATTAAATATATGAAACTATCAAAATATTTATGCAAATAATATTTTTATGGTTTATAAAATATAAAGAGCCCAAATTATGTTATTAATCTGGAAAATTATAAGTAAATTGTCAACTATAAAGCTAATGAACTGTGATAAACTTTTCTCTTACTTTTGTGAAAGAATACAACATGAAGATGGTGTTTATAAATGACTTACATTGGTTAACATAACAGTGTAGACAAAGGTGGCCAGGAATACACCTCTAATAAAAAGCCTGAGTTTATTGTTGCACTGAAGGGAAACACACCATGAGATATTATGGAATGATTCAGTAGGTGAGTTTTGGAGAAGACTTCTTACAGGATGTGGGCTTCTGGGAGGTTGGTGATTGTGGGGATGATTTAGCTTAGTGAAAGACCTTGGGTTGGATGTTGTCAGAGAGTAAATATAATTATTTGATTGAGAATTTTAATATCTTTAGAAGAAAGGAAAACCAAGCCAAATACTTATTATAATTAGCAAAGAATCAACACTTAATCATATCAGAAAGAGAGATTGTGAGTGTTTGGTATTTTGTGGCATGAACATGGTTGATCTGACTTTAGACATGATGAGGAAGAATTTCTGTATTTGTCTTGTTCCATAGTGGTTAGAGTGGCCCTGTATGATGTTGATGTTCTGTTAAAATGCCTGTGATCAACAAGAGGCAACCAAAATTTACCTGAGAGCCAGACCAGCTCCTAGGACTGATATAGTCAGTTTAGCTCAGGAGTATTTCTTTTCTTTTTACATAAAGAGTGGAAGGTGACCGCTCATAACTTTTTTCTTCTACAGATCTTATAATGTATGTGTAAAGATAGATGAGATAAACAGGAAAATAAGATTAGGAGATTGATTCTATAAAATTAGCCCACTATGCTGACACCCCACATTCTTTCTTTGCAAAAAAAAAAAAAAAAGCAATCTGCCTTCACCTCCAACTGAGTGGACAGGATATGTCACATTCCGTAGCAAACTGAGGCAGGGGCAAAGGTCAGGCAGTCAGTGTAGGTAAGGAATGATGGGGGTCGAGAGAAGAGGATGACTGTTCATCATTTGTTATCAAACAGAGAGGACAATGGATTGTTAAACTCTGTGATCTTACTTCTGGGCACTTTAGGTAACTAAAAATTAATCTCCATATTCCTACTGTAGGCACATACACAAAGAGAAAGCAATAATAAAAGAAGGGTGCTGGGGTCTATAAAAGAGCAAGATGCAATCCCTCCTTGGATAACCAGATCTGGGTCCCCTTTTCTTCAAAGAAACCTATTGATATCACTTTATTAAATAAAACTTGCCTTCTATGTTTGTCCCGGCATTTCTCAGGTATTTAATCTTCAACACCAGTGAACAAGGACTGGCTCCTTATCTTCAAGACTATTATCAATAACATGATAAAATGGTACATAAGCTGAAAATGATCAATTCCACAATAATATTGATCAACAGTAAAGGTTGTCAGCAAAGTAAGAAAAATGCAATAACTTGAAATCAGAAAGAATGGGAAATGAAAAGGTTAAAAGTCACCAAAATAAAAAACTTTAACAGAGAGGCACAAAAATAAAAGGCAACTTTAGAACTACTGAGGGAATTACCAGGATAATTGATTGAAGAATCACATTGTGGTAAATTGATGAGCTAATTTTAATTTTTGAATATTAAAAAGAAATACAAAAGCAGGAATTACTATGAAGATTAATAAACTATAACAACCTTGAAAAGGAAAAATCCACAGTGTGTGTGTGTGTGTGTGTGTGTGTGTGTGTATGTATGTATGTGTGTGTGTGTGTGTGTGTGTGTATATATATATATATATATATATATATATATATGAATAATTATCTATAAAGTATAATAAAAAAACATGGTTTTAGAACAGAATACAAAAGTAGTTAAACAGAAGAGAATCTGGTGATAATATCACTTGTAATTATTGCACTGTAATGCAATGTGGAGAGGAAGGTCATTTCCTAGATGTCACTGGTCCAACTGGGAAAAAATATATATATATATATAAAATATATATTTAAATATTCACTTACAACACAATTTTCACAAAAACAAATTTAAGTTCATAACACAAATTTTAGTTCTAATATAAATAAAAATATGAACTATAAGCAAAATAAACAGAAGTTATAACAAAGGGAAACACCCTTAATATCTTGATTATAAAAGACATAGAAATAAAACAGATGAAATTTTATAATATAATAAAATTATTAACATTTCATACACTGCTGATTGGAATTTAAGTTTTGAAACCATGCTGGATAACTGAAAGTGTCTGTGGAAGCTGGATATGTAAATACTCTGAAAAAAAGCCATTCCATTTTTGGAATAAATTCAAAAAATATGTATATATTTCCCCCAAACATGTGTGCTAATAGTCATTAGAGTTCCTTTTATAGCAACTATAAAACAAAAAAAAAATGCAATGATGCATTTCCTTCAAAATGGATACAAGATGCACTGATACATTCACCCACCAGATGTGGCAGGCAGCATCTAAGATGGCCCCTAAGATTCTTGACTCCTTGTATTTGCATATTATGTAGTCACCTCCCTTTCAGTGAACTGAACCTAATGACTCATTTCTAACTCATAGAATATATGAAAAGGGATAAGATTTTACTTCTGAGATTAAGTAATAAAGAGATTATGGTTTTGTCTTGAGTGTTTTCTCTCATTTCCTCTCTTACTCTGAGGGAAACCAGCACTAATGTGAGATGCTCTATGAAGATCCTCACAAGGCAGGTAACCAGCACCTCTGGCTATCTATTGAGCACATTTGATTATTAGCTATCCAGTGAGCACATTAAATGGCTTGGAATTAGAAATGCCTCTTTAGGGGCTTGGGTTGTAGTTCAGTGTGTGAGGCATGTGTGAGGCATTGGTTCAATTCTCAGCACCACATATAAATAAAATAAAGGTCCATCAACAACTATTATATATATATATATATATATATATATATATATATATATATATATATATATATATATATATATATACTGTCTGTCTTTAAAGCTTGAAAAGATGGCCACCCTAGACTGTGGGCTAATGGAGACCTGGGCCAGACTCACTTAACTGAATTCTTTGGCCTAATGGAGACCTGGGCCAGACTCACTTAACTGAATTCTGCCTGGATCCCTGACCCTCAGAAACTGTGAGAGAATAAATGTTTATTGTTTTAAGTTCAATGTTTGAGATGACTTACAGCAATAACATACTGGGATATGAGAAAGAGAGAGAGCTATGAGAACAAATGAATAATAATTATGTGAAAGAACTTGCATAAAAATTATAAACAAAAATTGAAGCAAACAATACAAACACAAAACAGTATGTGCTATTTGATTTCATCAACCAATAGAGCATATAGAGACAAAACTGGTCTATGGCAATGAAAATTAAAATAATAGCAGTCTTAGAAAAATAGACTGTCTAGTAGTTATCATAAGAGGAAGCTGTAGGTCTCTTGCTTCAACATTTGAAAATATATAAAGTTGTTTTCTTTTGATTTTCATACTTTTCTGAATGTATGTTTTACTCAGATAATGATCACATTAAAACAACTTCTATAGTTTATTCTTTTATTATTGGACCTGATTTGGTTCATAATTTCATTGCTAAGTTTCTGTCTTTTGTTTTTTAATGTTTTTTTTTAATCAAAATATGGATTTTTTTTTACTTTTAACCAATTATTTTAAACCTTTGCATTTATTGTATTTAGTGATGACTTAATATTTGTTTCTTCCATCTTTTTGTTTGTTTGCTGAAAATCATATTGTATTTTGCTTGTCATTTTTAAAGCTATAACTTAATGTTGGTCCCTGAAATTAACTCTCCGAACACTATATATAGTTATGTCTCATATCTATGGTTCTGCAAATGAGCAGGACTAACCCATTAGAGATGTCTTTCTTATACATTTGTCAAAGAAAAGAGAAAGATATATTCAAATTTTTAAAATCCAAAATTACTATTTTATAGACTACATGTTGGTCAAGAAAATCTTGTGGACATTAATCTAGCTTTCATCCATCTATCTGTCTGACAGAATTGTTGACAATTTTTCCTGTGTACAAAAGTAAGAGAAAGTGGCCAAGGATCTAGCAATTGAATAACTTGACTTGAAGTTCTATAAAAGATTTCACTGTGCAGTTATCACTTCCATTTGCCCTTATAATGGGTTTGCACCCCATGCAATGACAATTTAAAGAGAAAAGTCATTTCCAAATGAAGTAAAGAGCTCTTAGAAATGTAGCCACATGTGGTAGAGCCAAAATCTATTAGGGGGAAATCTGTAGATGATTTTAGAACTAAAAGGAGAAATAAAATTGGCCATAAAACATACTAAAATGTTCAAGTTCTAATAGTGTTTTTAAAAATAAATATCCTTAATTATCTATTAAACTCAACAAACAGCTCTAAAATCAACCAAGTTCAAAAGGGCAGCAGAAACAACAAACAAACCAATGGGCCAGTTTAATATTGCTTAGGGTACAGAAGAGAAAATAAAAGGTAATTACCTGAATCTTTTCAAAATTTCATCAGAGAAACTTCAGACAGTTTTGCCACACTGAGAAGAAAATCTGGTAGAATTAGATTTATCATTCTGAAATCACCTTCCAGTTGACAAATTATACCATACACTCACTCTTTTTAATGATAAAGAAAATGAAGGCAGATGAATTTAAGAGTGCAATTTGGGCACAGAAATGGACAGTTTAATAGAATTGTCCTGGGTACCAAATACTCTCCAAGGAGTTATTACAACAAACCACAAAAAAAAAAAAAAAACTAAAAGTCGAAAATTATTGTGTTTTGCATAAATGCATGCTTAAAAACCTCTAGAGGTGCTTTGGACCAATTTAAATTTACTCTCTGTGTTAATGTTATCAGTATTAAAAGCATTCTGTTCCTTTCCCATTTCTTCTACCAGCAAACAGAAAAACAATTTTCTTTTGTAAAATGGGAAGTTTTTTCAATTTTAAGTCTTGTAAGTTAATGACTTTAGATTTAAAGTTTACCATAACCAAATTTTTCTTGTTATTCTTGATCTTTATAAAAATTTTAAAAGCATGTCATTTTATATATTAAGATATATACATATATATATGTATATATATATATATGTATATATACATATATATGATTAAATGTGCTTTGTTTTGTCATTAAATAAGAACATATGTGTCTTGTATATTTATCATTAAATATACATATATTTATTGTGTGTTTTATTTTAAAAAGTATGAATGTAAACCAATATGTGGGTGTTTGAGAACTACACCATCTTACATTTCTTTCAGGTGTTGTTTCTATTACTTAGTTGGTCAACATCACTCTACTACTTTCTGTTCTTGTTGGTTATAATGTTTTTTGAGTGTTTGGCAAGTAATGTCTGAGAAGTATTTCATCTTAGAAAATTTCATAGTTTGATTATCCTTCAATCAGAAACATTTTATATCCTGCCTCTTTTCAAAGTAGGTCATGGAGTCAAAAAAGGATTGCCTATATTTTTTAATATTTCTGTGTCCAAAACGTGATCACTTTCCTCAAGTCTCCATATATAATCCCTGCTTACTTTATTGTTTTAGCACTCATTTTTAATCTCCTTTTTAAATAAAAGAAATCATTTCTGGCAAAAATCTGGAATTCTTGAAATAATTTAACATATTAGTCATATCCAATAACCTGTTAAAATAATTATTAAAAGCAATTTTTTAACCATACGAACTTTTTAGTTTTACATATGTGGCTAGACCCAGTAACTTTGGGAATCTGTCCAGTTCAAACTCTTTATAAAGGGTGGCAGTCATTTTTGTAACATGAAGATTAAGAATAATGATGGTCATAGTAAGAAGAAATACATAGAAAAGTACGCATAGCACCACCACGTGGCATATATGTTCTATATGCTTTTCCACATATTGACTCATTTAAACATCACAACAAAATTTAGAGAAGGTATGGAGAACAGAAAAAGCTGGCATTATTCATCTCATAAGTAACAGAATAAGGAATCAAACCCAAGCAAATTTGTTCCATAATACACAGTCTTAAGTTCTTGTTCTTTCACATTTTTGGATGGTGTCAATCCCTTATATCCTGCCTCTACTCAAATACTGTAAATAGCACAGAAAACGCTACACCACCAACCAAGGTTTGAATATAAATTAACACACTATGTTTATCAACATTTTGTATATTTTAGGTTTGAACTTTTATCACTAAATCTGATGGAACATAAATATGCAAATATATATGTGTGTGTGTGAGTGTGTGTAAGAACTAGATATGAAATAATATTACAGAAAATTCTGTATTTCATCAACTAGTAGAGTATAAATTAAATTTATAATTTATTCCTTTTTCATATGCCCTTAGTAATGCAAATCATAATTATTATGATAAAAATTACATGATCATCACTCTTACATTATTAATCTACATAATACAAATATAATTTGTACTTCACATCCATCTTGAAATTATTTTCCAGAAATAAGGGTGTTTATCAATAAATACTTATGAAACAAACAAATTTATGATGAATCTTTTTAGTGACATTAAATTAATGTATGTTTATAATTACCAATATGGAAATACTTTTAAAATAGAAAACAAATTAAATTTTAAGATAGGCTTAGTTTGAATGCTCAGTATATGATTAATAACCATGTACCCATTACATGAAGTAGTTGCTTATCAACATACATCCACAATTTTTAAAATACATGTACATTATTATCTAGCTACCTACCAAAATATAGCTTTCTAATTATCATATATATTTTTAAGCACATAAAAATGCATAAGCCTTCTGTGAAAACACAGGTAGAAATATTAATAATTGAGAAAGTGTTTGTCTACTTTGAGATCCTAAATGTCATTTAACTAACCTCAGTTTTCACTGTCTGAAGGACAAATGGAAATTAAACCAAAAGAAAGAGAGAGAGAGAGACAGAGAGAGAGAGAGAAGAGAGAAACATGGATAAATATGGTGCTTTAATTATGAGATTATGTGACTATCATCTCTGTTAAAGGAAAAATTTTGTAAGCAGATTAGCATACTGAAATATAAATTAGAAGAGTGTAGTTATTTGAATGGTAGGTTATGAAGCAAACTGTAAAAAGCTTTTGTACAAAATGCTTTCAAATTGATGCTGGTTTCTGATGGCAGGGGACTGACCTAATTAAGATGACCTAATTAAGATTGAGTGACTATATATTTCCAGTCTGAGTTCTCAAAATGATTTCATGTGCTGGCAGTAAGGAAAATATAGAGACCACAGGGGGATTGATCTTGTGACCTCAGCTTCATTAGTTTCATACACTTAATGAATGGAGTTAGCAGGGTCCCAGAAATGGCTGAGACACATGTCATCATTACTCATCTGTCTGTGTGTAGATATTTCACTGTAATGAAAGTAAAAGCTACCTCAGTGATTTTGTTCTTGTGTATAAAAAGGACAGATCAACTCTGCCTCTTTTGCTTTATTTTTAGCAGTGTATAAAACTTCACCGATACTCTTTTGGTCTTTTCTCAGCTTGTTCTCATCTCATTATTTCATAAATCACAAATGTGCAGCTTTTAATGACTCATATAATAGAGTATAGAGATTAGAGAGTTTAATCAATTCTTTCAGCATACTCTCTTTATATGATATCTTGTTATATATGACACACTGTGCTCATTTTGATATCCAGGAATCAAGACTGATGTGCACTATCATGAAAATATTATCAGCAATAAATTCAAATTATTCTATAAAGTGTCATTATCAGATATACTCCCAAATACTGTAGGAAAATTCCTAATCCTTTAAACACTTCTCATCAAACAATTAGAAGTAGTAATGAAAGATAGTAAATTGAGTATTGACAATTTAGAATTTCAAATGCCTTCTTGAATGTGAGGACAAAAATCAGCTATATAATATTAACTGAGAATTAGCAACGTATAGGCTCAAGATCACACTAAAACTTCTTGACAGGTTACATTCAATTTTTCGATGAACTTTTAGAATAGCTTTAATAAAAGTCAAATACTGCAATGTCACATATTTTCCAAACAGTCTCTCTCTCTCTCTCTCTCTCTCTCTCTCTCTCTCTCTCTCTCTCTCTCTCTCATCTCTGATGTACAGTTCCAACAAACTTCTCCTTGCTAGTGAGGATCAATCTCCTCCTAAAGTAAATGACTCCCTTCTTTGCCTGTTAACTCATTGGAATGAGGCATGGGGTGTTCAAATTGTATTTCATATGAAACATTTTTAATTTCCCTAGTGGAAGATTTTTTCTTTTACAACAAAGCCCACTAGATCAATGAAGCCTAACAAATCGGGGCAGAAAACAAATAATTTGTTCCATGTTATTTGATCATTAGAAATAATAGTGACAGAAACCCATGTAATACCCAAGTCTAACTAGAGTTCTAAGTTCTGCAAATGTGCTTTCCTTTATGAAGTAGACATACATTTTGACATCACTAGGCTCTGTTCCCTTGGATTGGATGAGTTAAGACAAATATGGGAACTCCCAGAGGGAAGGAGTCTAGTCCCTAAAGGATAAAAAGTAGCACATTGCCATTGGAATGATTAGAGTTGCTGAGCTCTTGCTATATTGTTTTTTACTCAAGGACAATGTCTCTCCCTTAATCTGAATTATTTAGATATATACAGTAGGTGAGAATTTCTACTCAGGATACCAAAAAGTAGTCACTGCAAGCTATGGCAGAAACTTATCTCCAACAGCTAGTTGATTTATTCTTGCTGAATCAATTTTATCCCTTCAGATTTGAAACTTGAGGATTGGACTGGCAACTTTTCTTTTGTTTTACTAGACATCCTCCTTTGTAATGTCACAGCTATTTATGAAAAAGTATCATATCACTTCAGCTCCATGGATTGTTAGAGTCTGTAAACAAGTCAAGATGGCGCCTTGCATTTTGCCAGGGAGAGTGATTTGTGAAATAATGCCAGCAAGCCATTAAACGTGGAGATTCCTTATTGGTTGACTGCTGTATCTATTTTATGTTAATTAAGATAAGATGTGTGGAATGTATAAATACCTCTGTTGTCCTACAATAACTGGATCCCAATTCTGCTGTATCAATCTACACAAGTTGTTCGTCACCCCTGGTTATTTTGCTGCAGCCGAACTGTGGCAATGGATAAGTGGATAACTTTGTCACTTCACAGAGACAAATGTAATACTAGAGAGACAAATGTAATACTGGTGGCATGATGAAAGGTAATTAGTTCTTCAGTTGCCTGGAGTATAAGAACAGGAGCTAGGGTGGACATGAAAGTTTCCAGGCAATTAGAGTTACTATAATCAGCCACATGAGTCATGTGATAGTCTGAAAGAGGTCCATACTGTTCTTATTTCCAAAACAGATATTTGAAAACAGCTTGTCAAAGATAACGTGAATCCACAGTCATAGGTCACAGTACAGAACCTCAGCTGATCCTAGCAAAAAGGATGAAAGAAAAAAAAATTAAAAACCTTTTCAAGACAGGTGTAGAGAAGATGCTTTACTATTGGCCTGTTCATAAGAGTCTGAAGTAATACTATGTAATACTAGAGCAAAAACTCTGGGTAGATTTTCATTGTCCTATCCCAATTGGGGGAAGAAGGTAATGTTCCTAATGAAATTGGCACTCTCTCTGATGGTGCCCTTGAAGACTGTTCTTCCTTCCAGTAAGACTTTGTGTATGATTGTGATTCTTTCTCTTCAGCTCCAAATTTTAGAGCATCCTCCTTGTGCTTTATGTCTGTATTGAATTTACTGGGGATCCAAGTAGCTTTGCAGGTGGGATAGATAATAGGACTCTCCTGTCCCAGTTCACAGAGTCAATCTTCTGGTTCTCATCATTTAGCTCACATCAGTTCATGATGTAAGAATCCCTGTCATTTCTAGATATTTTCACAGTTGATCAGATAGCTGGGTATGCCAAAAGTCTTCTGCCACTCTCAAATTGCAGAGCTCAGAAAGCTCATCATCATCATTCTTACCAGCAGTTAGAATTTGAAGTGATCCTCCAAAACCTCCTGCTTTTTCAGTAGGTCATTGTGGTGACTCTGTGTGCCCATGGGAAAGTGATTCACTGTTATCTGCCCATCTCCAAGTGGTTTTATCACTTTGATGGCCAATTAATAGAGATCACCTGAACTCTTCATGGTGCCTAGCACCTCTCTTCCTGCCAAGAATGACCTAGGCTTATTTTGGATTTTTCTTTTTCAGACTTTTCTTTATTTACTTCCTTTTCTTCTGTCACCACACACTTTCATTGTAGACCCTTTCACATATGCATTTAAGCACAACTATTCATTCAAGAACCTACTGCTTTATATCTTAAAGCATAGGACCATGTACAATGCAAATATTTTTCAGAAAACTGACTAGCTGTAAATGCTACATATAAAATAATGTATAAGGAGATTAATATTTTGGGAAGAAAATTAAGATTTATATTTTCAGTTTTGCTTTACTATATTTATTATTAACAATTATATTTTTAAATAAAATGTACTTATAATATTCAATGATGTTGGGCTGGGGTAATGGTTCAGTGGTAGAGCGCTTGCCTAGTAATTGTGAGGCACTGGGTTCAATTTTCAGCACCACATATAAATCAATCAATCAATCAATCAATCAATAAAGGTCCATTAGCAACTAAAAAAGTATTTTTAAAAATATTCAATGATTTTAATTTTTGGAATATAAAATTTAATATCCTGTAAATGATAAATGTCCATTTGTTCATAATCCTAAAATGTCATCTGTTGGGATGTACTATTTTGAATACATAATAACCACATTTTATATTGTGGCTTATTTTCATCATGCCATGTAACACACACTATTTTGTGAGTCTGTTCTTTCAGAGGATCTTCATTCTTCTTATTTTTCAAGGATTTCCAGGTTCATAGGAGCTGAGATTTTACTATAAATTTTATGACTCTAAAACCATTAGAAGAACATCAATGCTACTTTAAATTGGTTTTCTGGAGAAAAGATAATATGTTTGATGAATTAAAATAAAAATATGAAAGCATAACAGCATATTGGATTACTTGTTAATTTTTCTTTCTCAAATGTTTTATATTGAAGAGGATTGATTTGTGAAGTACATTTTCAAGCCAATTTCACCTTTGTTTCTAGAAAAACTACATTTTGTCCTGGAATGCTATTGACATTTCATCAGAGGAAATAGATTCAGAATTGCTGCCCAGTAAAATCTATCTTAGCAATAGTTCTCTATCTTTCAGCAAACACAATGCAATTGACCTTGGGTCAGAGGATAAAAAGCTGCCATTATGAAGTGACAGAATAACTGGTTGTCTTTTTCTGCTAAGTTCTTTTGCCATCACAGAGTTCTTTGAGTCATGCCTTCATATAGAAGAGGAACATATCCAATAACTACAAAAACCTGAATTATACAACTGCTTCATCTTTCTCAATTTAAATGGATAGGTTTATCAAAAATAAAAATAGAACATCAAACACATTCAGAGATCATAAACATGAATGAAATGGGAGTTAAAAGTGTATTGCCATCTAAAAACATCACAAGTCAATTTCATATAGCCAAAATTGTTTATCTTTGTGCCTTGCCTCATTTAAGCCTGCAAAGATAGAATCCATTTGTGCAATCCAATTAATAAAATAAGACCATTAATTTTCTCTTCCTCAATAATTATTTAAAATAAACTTCTTATATAGAAAACATTTGACGTCAAGTAACCATTTAATTCCCTTAACAAGGTTAAACCTATTGTTTGAAATGCAATTATTTCCATCATTGTATTATATTAAATGATAAGGATCATGCAACTATCCTGAAAGTTCTTTAAAAGGAATTCTCCTGGTCCTCATTTCTACTCAGTCTCTGATCAGTTATTTCTCTGAATCTTTTCTTTTCATTCATTATACTGGGGGAGTTTATTCTCCACAAGAGCCTTCTAGTTGATATACAATTATTTATTTTATGGTTATCATTAAAAGTAATCTCCATTGAAAGCATAAAACTTTACATAAATTTGAGAAATTATATCACTTGAATAACCATGTAAAAAATTCTCTGAAATGAATTGCTATGGTTTGGATATGAGGTGACCCCTAAAAACTCCTGTGATTATGGGGGAGATTAAGTGATAAGATTATTAAAGCTGAATTATGAATTCACCTAATGGGTGAATTAATCCATTTGTTGGATCAATAATCTGAATGGATTACTGGATGGTAACTGTAGGCAGGTGGGGCATGACAGGAGGAAATAGATGTGGGGGAGATTGCCTTGAAGATGATTTATTTGGTCTCTAGCTCCTTGCACTCTCTCTCTGCTTCCTGGCTGCCATACATTGAGCAATTTTGCTCTACTATGCCATTCTATGCAAATGTTTAGCTTCACCTCAGACCCAGAGCAATAAAGCTGAGTTTCATGGACAGTACCTTTGAAACCTTGAGCCAAAATACTCTTTTCCTCTTCTAATTTGCTCTTGTCTGTATTTTTGTCACAGCAATGAAAAGCTGAATATGAAAGAATAAATATCAATATTTAATTTATTAAATTGTTTCACATCAGAGACTCCACTGATGCTTGTAGACAGCAGTTAGAGGTGGAAGCATTTTAAAACTATACCTTGTGTCTTTTTTCTTCAATTAGATGGCTTAGTATATTGTGGTAGGCAGAAAAATAGTGATCCAGAATGCCCACATCCTATTCTGAGCAAATGCATTATCTTATATGTTGAAAGACCTTGCAGATGTAACTTAAGGCTCTAGAGATGTGGAGATATCATGGGACATTGATAAACAAGTGTCATTATAAGGGAATGAGAGAAGCAGCAGTGTTCGATGAGAAGGGGTAATTGCTACAGTGATGTCATTAAATAAGTGAGAGAGTTTGAGATCTATAGCACAACTAAGAAATAGCTTAAAACATCTTTCCAAAAATTACAAAAGACAAGAAAGATCAGATGAGTATATTTAGAGATGGGTATATGCAATTGTGGAAAGTTTTCTACATTTATTTTGGTTCCTAAATGAAATAGTGAAAAGGGTGAGCTGAGACAAAAACAAAGAGCTCTTGGAGGTGAGCAGAGAATATTTGAAATAGCCATCAAGAAAGTAAAAAGAGAGAAGTAAAGAGATGGTTTTGTTTCACAAAACCAAAGATCACATGATATTAGGATGTGTCTTCAAAGCCATCTCATTCATCACCTGTATATGTGAAAAGTAAGTGTAAAGTTGGAGTTTTCCAAGGGTGGACTTTTTGGTAAATGTATGGTAGAGGAAATGGGAATTGAAGATACTAGAACATAAGATCTCTATGTAATTCTTTGAAGAGAGCTCAAATACTAGTAGAAGCCTTCAAAAAAAAAATTCTGCTTGCTCCTCTATAGTCTAAATTCAACACAAAAACTAAAACCATCCTTTTAAAATTTATTTCAGATCATTTCATACCTTGTTTTAAAAGGCTCACTATAAACTTCTATGAGATCACCAGAGTTTCCCATCTTTTCCAACCAACTGACAATGGCTACCTACTCATATTAAACTAGCTGTGTGCATACTTGTAACTTGAGACATTTCCCTATTTGCATGAGCCATTCCCATGACAGTGAACAACTTTTTGAGAAGTCTTTTCTTTGCTAACTAGACACATTTTTCCATTCTCTGCTCAAATCTTGTATTTTTAATGAGGCCTGCCCCAACCACTCTGTTTAACTCCGCACCTTATCACTCTGCCACTCTCAGGATTCCACGTCTCTCTTGCCTTTTATTTCACTTTTTTGTATGCTACATAATGAACTGTTATATTAGAGAAACTTCTTAGTGCCTTCTAAAATGTCAATCCCAGAAATAAGGGGCCTTACTCTCTTTTATTTACTTCTATAGCTGAGGTGTATACTTGTATTAATCATTATGTGGCCTACATACTTCACTCCATAAACCCATAAATTTTATTGCATTCAAGAGTACTATTGGTATTTTTTTTCTCATTTACTCTGTTCCCTCCTGCACACTCCTCCATGAACCATCCTATTGGGGATCTGTTATTCTGATATTCCATAATGGGCCTATCTGCATCCAAAGACATATTCCCATTATGTAGACTCTTCTAGAAATCCATCTTTCTGAGATAACCATTTCCTTTTGCAGTTCTTTTTCACTAAAACTATCAAATATGAAGACCATATCACATTACATTTATGATCAGAGTTTCTGATGTTAATTTTCTTCATTTTTGTAATGCATTAATTTCACAATGTACAAAAAATGCATTTTGAAGCAGGAAGAACTATGTAAGTGTAGTGCATATCTATTATTATCTGTTGAGTAGTAAAATACATAGCACAAAAGGGTTTGGGAAGAATTAAATGAGATTATATTTACATTTTTTTATTTACTTTCAAATGTTTGATATATATATATATATATATATATATATATATATATATATATATATATATATATACATACACCATGGTTTAAACATTTAGTCTTTTTCATGGACACAAACTTCTTTCCATCCTCAGGGCCTTTGCAGTGGAATTTTCCCAGTCCTAAATTTCTCTCTTCCCAGGGCCTGCATGACCAGCACCTCCTTCCTAAGGTTTTGTTTTCAGGAAGAGGACTTCCCTTACCAGCCTGTTCACAGTAGCCCTTGACTCTTACCCCTGTTATTCACATCAGTTGTGTGTGTGTGTGTGTGTGTGTGTGTGTGTGTGTGTGTGTGTTTAAGTATTCATTTTGTAATGATTTGAGCAACCAATAAAAAAAAATCCAGATATATTATTAGGCTATTTAGTCCAAGGACTGAAACTGTGAAACTTCCACAACAAGAAGAATCAAGACTCTGTTCTCCTAGTATAATGCTTAGCACTATTCTTTCTCACACGATGTATATTAGTTAAAAACAACAATTTCTTCTTTAAAATGCTCATTTGTGTGTTTCTCCTTTTGCTTTTTAAGAAGATACTATTTTAATTATACAGTGGATTTAAGAAATAAATAATATTTTTTTTCTTTAGGATATAAATATTTGTATATTTTTTGTCCATGCATTAATTTATGCTCTTCATAGGACTATGGTTAAAATGATATAAAATGGAATTAATGAAATGATACTTACATATCATCCATTTAAAGTTTTCACTTAACCAAAAGTACAAAATTAAAATATAAATATATTTATCTGATGTCACACACTTCAGTGGCTTTACTGGAATGAAAATAGCGCCTTAAGCAGAATAACAGACTGTCTTACATCTGTGAATTTTCAAGTTTTGACCAATATCAGTGTGGCTTGAGGCTGTTGGACATGTGGTAAGTTTCACTCCTGAATTTTGGCATATATTTGTTTGCTATTTTGGGGGGAAAATAAATGTTTGTGATGTGTGACTAGGATGTTTATGAGAAATTCATTTAGAATTTTTAAAACTCTTCATAGCTTTTAATCCTATTTTTTTCTGTTACATTTATAGAAATAAAACCAGGAAACTTTTTAAAGCAATACCAAAACAGTGGCCAAGAATTTTGCAAACAATTTAGAAATTTTTTTTTAAATTGTCAAACTTTGTGACTTATGTTGATAATTCTTCTTTACTTATGACATTCAATTCTTACACTATATTAATTTTCAATTACCAGATGACTGAAAGAGTGAAACAAGGACTTAAGATTTAACTCCAATTTCACACAGCGAGTAAGTAACCTTATTTGTTCTCTCTCTTGGTTATGGGTTTTATCTTTAACATCTAGGCTATGTCTTATGCAGCACGAGGTAGTCTCTTCTCTCAGGAAATTTACAATCCTGTTAATGACGAGCTCTATGGAGATATAATGAGGAAGTCAATTCAATAAGTGATAGATGCCAGGAAAGCAGTCATCTCCAGATCTCTGACTGAGCTAAGAGGTTTAAATGACACAACCAGAGCCCTGAGTAACCTATTATTCATGCTCTCCTATGTCATGAGCCTGCCAGCTGAGGCGTGAAAAATTTGCCTTAATGATAGTGTGCCCACACTTCCCAATTTACACCCATTGTCCAAATTAATTATTAATAACACCTCTTTTTACTCTCAAATAACTGGTTTAAATATTTTTGTCCTCCTATTTAATGCTCTCATGAGCATCAGGAAACAGAAAAAAAAGAACTATGCCAAATTACTCTTTCATGCTGGCTTTTCCTACCATGCATGAAATGTATACATCCTGTTTCCCTGCTCCAGCAGCTACCATCCAAGTATGGACATGGTTTAACTCAAGGTGCAAACTGCATTGAGGAACTTACTCTTTGTGCATCAAAGGAAACCCTCCTTTACAAAAGATCAAGAGCTAGGCTTATAATTTTATCCTTTATATAAATATGACCTTTGAATGAAATTTTTTAAAATATCTGATTATAAATCCTGAAGTGGTTCTTTCAAGCTACAACTCTTGCCATTCTGCTGACATACACTTGCATTGGCAGCACTATTATAATACTGCACTGTTTTGTATGATTCCTGATCCTTCTGACTTGTGCTTCTCCTTCATAGCTCATTGTGAGAACTAAGGAGCCATACCTTCACACCTCACTCATGTTTCCCAACAATGATCATAACTAGTAATCTAAAAGAATCTTGGATTCTCCACACGCTTTTTAGACATAAGTCGCACTGGAGATATTGTCAGACCACTGGAAATCCCTATTATAACACCCTCCAGTTACTCCTGGATATGTCAGAAGTCTCTGAAAAGCATCTGACCCATTATAAGATTCTTATTTCACTTACAAGAAGTTTCTTAATTTATTGTCCTCTACTTACCTCAAGAAATAACAAGTAAATCTAAGAGAACCAAAAATTCCTTTAAAATTAAACTATCTTGTAATACAGGACAAGAACCTTTGTGCACAATCATTTTGTATTCTTACTCTAATATCTAAGTGCAAATATCTCTTACTGGTCAATTTTCCATCAAATTATATATTTATCTGTCTAATTCTAACATAACTTTGACAGTGAATTAATCTTTGCCGATTGCTTTTGTGAAGAACGTGAGGAGCCAGCCATTTGAGGAAACAGGAGCTTAAAATGGCCATCATTAGACAACACCAATTGCAGACCTACAGGAATTGCTGCCACTCATTATGGTCCTAGGACACTGCATCTTGTTTTGTATATTTTCCATTTAAAAATCTTATCTACTCTCCCTGATGGTTTCTACCATGGACTGAGTGCCACTACACTGCTTGATCAATCTCCTTCTTACCCTTTCTGGGGCTACATAGAAAGTTTTCTGAAGAAACCATCATTGCCGTAGGCTTCTCTAGAGCAGTTCATGTAGGTTCTCAAGTATGCTGGAACATCTTGGATACCTTAAAAGCCACATTCATGTTCCAAAATGCACCTAACTCAAACTTTTCCTCCTGATTAAAATTGTTCTACCTTTTATTTTACTTATATTACCTGCTGTTCTGTTTTATGTGTCTGTGTAATTGGGTACAGGTAAACAAAGGGCCAGATACACATTTGGTGTTGTATTTGAATAATAGTATCACTTATCATTATTTTTAATTTTTAAATTATGTCTGCATTTTTAAAACTTCTTATGCCTAGTCTATACCACTGACTCCATAAAATCTCAAATATAAACATTTGTAGAATAATTGCAAATCAATTTTAATGTTTAATTCTAAGTAACAACCTGATTATGCCACAGTACATACTTGGTTGTTGGTCAAATGCCCAGATATTGTTATAAATATATATTTTAAAAGTGATTTACATTAAATGAAGACTTTAAGAAAACAGATTCTTCTCCATGATGTAAGGTGAGCTTCCTCTAGTCAGCTGAATTCCTTAAGGGAAAAAGACTGAGGTTTTCTGAGAAGATGACAATTTTCCAGTAGCCTGCCTTAAAGCTTCTACTATATCTTCACTGGGTCTCCAACCTGCCATCTTGTCCTGCAGATTTGGTCTTGGAAGCCAAGACCTTACAATCATGGTAGCCAATTCCTTAAAATAACTATTTTTTTTCTTTTAACCTTTCACAATATAAATATCTTGTCATTTGTTTTTCCTTTCTAGAACCCTATTATGCCAAATATGGATAACTGAACAATTTGTGTTTTACGTGTATGCTCTTGAAAAGGTAAATAGAATAGAAATACTTAAAAGAAAATAAATAAGTAAAAGATCCTAGAAAATTTAAAGTTGAAAATAGATTCAATTAATTAATTGTAATTACAAAGAAGAGAGTACAAACTGATGAGTGGGAAATTTTTTATAGCATTATCTTACCACTAGTATCAACTGAGCTATTTCAGTGGAACTTAATTTGCTATAAACTCTCTAATTAACTGGCTGAAAATTCTGAGAAACATGATGACATTAACACAAATTCAAAATTGTTCTTGTAACATTCCCTAGAATGGCCCAAAAAGTGAAGAAGAGAGGAAAGCACTCATATTTAAAATCATATGTCACTTATTTCAACAAACATGAACTACTTGTAATACAAAGAATAAAAGACTGAAACTAATCACTCTAGGCCATTTCCAGGAAAGATTTTGTGGTTCAGGTATTCAGATAATGCTTACTTACATTTGGAAAACAAAAATGTTTCCTGGAACAAATGCAGACAAATCCTTTTGAAGCCTTGCCCTTCCCTTCCCACTAACAGATTTATTTTTACAATTCTGTCAGGCTCTGTAAGGAGGAGCACACAGCCACAACAAGCAAAGAGCTGTGGAGCTTGTCTCTGGATTTTCTCTGGCTTGATTTTTCAAAAGTGGTTGAACTGCTTGAACACAGAAGACTAGCTTATCAAAGGCTGATTTTGGATGCACATATGGTCCTCTTGTTCTACAGGAAATGTTTCTATTTGGGTACATTTTCCCTTGTGCAGAGCTTTTATTTGATGTGACTAGCATACAGTAATTATTTCTTCATGATGAAGAAATGCTATCTGAAGCTGTGATGATCTTCAGATGAGCTTAGATCTAGTTTTCTATTACCCACTGGCTGAACATTACTTTATAGAGTCAAAAGACATCATCTCCATCCATAGTGACACAGCTCTCTCTGAAAATAGAGTCTAAAAAGAGTGCCATGGCCACACTGATTGTTTGGAGTCCCAGATAAATTAAGAAAACTGCATGTGGGTTTCAGAGATTTTAGTGCATGTAGAAGAAAGCAACATAGACCAAAGAATAAAATAAATTGTCCAGATTTGATCACCAGATCATTGGTTTGAGAAGGTTTTATGTTAGCTGGTATAGACAAATTAATAAAAACATTTAAAAAATTATTTCTATTGCCACTGCCTGTACACCATAAGGTGACCACTTATACATCCAAACCTAAAACTGTTCAGAACATTCATTTTAACATATTTAAATTTTTATATTTTCTTTAGAGTTGTAAACTATTAAAAGTCATGATTTTGTTAATTTAACAACTGTAACAACCAAACTGAACATAGCTAACATATGTGTAAATGGGCTGTCTACTTTTTTATATATTTTTTAAAATGTATAAAGATGTGAAATGAGAATAAACTTTAATTGTTAAGAAGTTTTTATATAGAATACATTCATTATATCTAATTCAGAAATATATTTTAAAACAAATTCTCATATTGTCTTTAAAAAATATGATGCATCTCACTGGCATTTCGGGTATCTTCTACCAGCCATTTCCATGAGCAGTAAGGAAGAGGGTGACTGACTCTCAAGAACTTTTAGGAAAACGGGTTAAGTTTAGATCTATCTACTTAACCAGTGACATCTGCTTGATGGAAGGATAGCCTCTTCCCTTCTATGTCTTTCTGTCTCCCAAATCTTTTTTTAATTATTATTATTTATTATTATTATTATTATTATTATTATTATTATTATTATTATTACTATTTTGTAGTTGTAAGTGGACAGAATGATTTTATTCTTATGTGGTGCTAAGAATCAAACCCAGTGCCTCACACATGCTAGGCAATCATTCTGCCACTGAGCTACAGCCCCAGCCCTCTGTGTTCCAAATCTTGAAAGAGCCTGCACTGGGAAACTCTAAATCAGACCTCACACAGATAGGAGATGATGGGAAAGGTATTGCTTACATTCTTCTCAGGATATTTAAGTGACTTAGAATACCCTTATGGCATTGCAGGCCAAGAGGAGACTCAGAATTTATAACTTCATCCTTCATGTCTCTATGCATAAATTTTACCCATATTCAAGCTTCCTCAATATGATGATAAACATTCACTGCTTCCATCTAACATAGTGGTTAAATAAATATTATTCATACAAAACAAGACTGATTCATAGAAAAATGAAACGAGCAATTGCATGTCAAAATTTACCCATCCTGCGGGACGTTTATAATTTATACATCACAAACCTCATTCAAACTCTGCAACTAATTCATTAAATGATGTTTAATAAAAATATAAATAGGCTTAACCACTCTTAATAAAACCATTCTAGTTAATAGAGGGGGAAGAATAAGGAAAAATACTTGCAAAGACTATTTAAAGTTTTCAAATATGAAAGCTATTTAAGTCTTTCAATTTTCATTTCCTTATAACTTTTACAACAGCTCACATGGTTGATTTTTGCTATTCATATTTTTTTTCTCTGCTACTGGTTTCATGTTTGTTTTACCTTTTTACACAATTCACCTGTCAGGTAAAGAACTGTGAACCACACTTCAATTATCCAAGTCTACAGTATTGCTTATCCATTTTCTTCCAGACATGAAAGTCTTCTCTGTGTTCTCAGCCTCTTTTCCAATTTAAGGCCCTGAATTTTTTTTTAATAACATTTGAGGAACATACCCTAACTCTTATCCTAGAGTATTGTTTCCGATAGTAATAATATTTTCAATTTGTTTCTTGTTGGATCTTTTACACTTTCCCTGAACATTCTTTCTAAAATCATGCCCTCATACACACAGTCCTCTCTGAAAGAATGATATTCACTGTGGGTTGAATGGCAGTCTCCAAAAAGATATGTAAACTTTCTTATCCCCAGGATCTGTGGCTGTGTAATTTATTTTAAGAAATCTTTCCACATCATGCACAAGAAGAATGAAGAATTATATTCCATTATATATGATGTATCAAAGTGTATTCTACTGTCATTTATAACTTATTTAAACAAATTTTTAAAAATAATTTTCAGATTAAATCATATGGGGTTATCTGGGTTATCCCTAAATTGACTAGTATCATAGGAGATAAACACAGAGGAGCAGCATAGAGAAGAGTAGGCCACATGATGGTGGAGGCTGAAAAGTAGAGGCTGCCGCCCAATCCCAAGGAGTGCTTGGAACCTCAGGAAGAAGGAAAAGAGATGACTCTCTCCCAGAAACTCTGGAAGGAGCATGACAACTTCTCACCTCTAGACTAGTGGAATAATTCATTTCTGTTTTTTTTTTTTTTGACAGATTTGTGGTAATTTGTTATGGAAGCCCACAGGAAAGTAATACACTATTTTTCTTTTTACATTACATCATACAAAACTTCCTCTATTTACTTTTTCAATTTTTCTAACTATCCTCTTTGATCTCTTCTCAGTGAAAGCCATATTTACTCTCTACATGACACAATTTAACATAGAATAGATTAAATACATATCTCTTTTCTTTATTAATATTGATTTATATTTACAAAATGTTGCAAATTTATAATTATAAACTAGATTAAGAAACATGATTATTCTTCCCTTAAGATAACCAATTTTCTGACATCAAACACGATAGATTTATTTGGAATGTTCCCATTTTATAGATACAGAAACCAAAGCTGTGTCCTCCTGACCCAATCTCTGTGTGTGGTGAACTTTCATCTATTTTTAGGGTACCAGCAAGGGCAAGAACTTATTCACTGGATTTATTCTGTAGTTTAATCAGTGGGAGTGGGCAGGGGAAAGTGTGTATAGTTTTTAATAAATTGTTGTCAAAATAGCTCAGTTGCAAAGTTGTTAAGAGTGAAACTCAAAGACCTTTACTTTGTTTTCAGATATCATAGATATTCTTATATCAATTCTTCTTTCTTAGACTCCATAATTTCAACCTAATTATTCATATCTCCTTAGCCCTCTTGATCACATGGTACAGATAAAAGCTCTAACAACTTTAAATGAATATTAATAACTTGATAAGGTTATTAAAATGTGATTATATTTCCAATTAATGTTATAATTTTTAAACAAGATACATGCCAGAGAGAAGATGAAATGCCTTGAATTATGTCTGATGCATATGTGCATGCTTTATATTCTAAAAATTCAAACTAGTTCTTAATGTACTTGTAAATAATTCCAATGCATAGTTTTCTAGCTACCCAATATTGAATATTATATTAAATTTCTATTTGATCAATAATTTTCAAGCAAATAAACTTCACAAGATAAAACAAGAATCTAAACCTACTGTTTTAACATTAATAAGTGGATAACTGCACAAACTCAAATGATCATCAATTTCTTGCCCTGGGTTAGTTATCTGTTTTGAAATCCAGGTCTATCTTCTGCCCTAGGGAAAGAGGGAACAGCTGTTGGTGCAAGTTGTTTTCTTGCTGGGATAAAATTGAAACTGTTACACCTTAAACACTGTCCACAGAGTTATTTACATCACAGGTGTTAGTCATCTGGAAGAAATTCTAACTGTAAGGAGATGTAAATATTTTCTGCTCTTCTACACTTTTAAAAATTAATGGGATGATAGACACTTCAACATTTAAGCAAATTTATGGTTATATGACCATTTGCAGTAAAATGATAGTGTTTTTTTAAGAAAATCAAGTAAATTAACATTGATATTAATTTTAAAATACATTTTATTAATTTTAAAATAAATTAGAGAGGTAATAGTTCAGTATCTACTAAAACCTCTATTAGATTTAGAAAGTAAAATAAAAACTAGTAAAATTCAATTGTAGTTATGAAACACAATTTAAAACTCACTTTTAAATATTTTTTCTCCTTGATATGAAGTGTGATACTTTCTTAAAGATTATGTGGAATCTGATCAATATATGTAATGAATTTTTGCTCAAAAATTTGCCCACTTATTTTAAATATAATATCCCTAAATATATTAAAGTATACAAGGTTAACCCAGGAATTCAAAATTGTAACTAGATTTAGGCATCCAACATTCTCAAAATACATGTCCCTTTCACATTGTCTTTTAACTTGTTATGGGAAGCTGCTTCAGAAAACACAGTCCTAATTCAAATCAAAGAGAGCTTTATTTACCTGGCCAGGGACTGTCACCCGCCAATATAGACTGAAGCTCTATGGGAGAACAACAGCTTCCTGGCCTGTATCCTGGGAACTTAAAAATGAAAACCACCACTCAGGGGCTTTCATTATCATCATGCAAGCAAGCCAATCACAGAAGCTAGAAAAAAGTAGTCAGTTTCACAACTCAGTTAACCACATCTTGGATCTGAGGAGGTGTTAGACAATCATATCCTGAGTTTGAGCAGGTGGTTAGCAGGGATGAGAATCTACTTCAAAATCTTGGTCACCAAGAACCCCATATCCTGATATCCTGGGTTGAATACATTTTGTGGGGTACAAAGTATAGAAAACAATATATTATAAGAAAACAGCTTTCATTTCAGTTTCTAAGAAACAGCTCTTGTAAATTTTTTTTAAAGAAGGCAGCAAAATGGAGTCTTAGGCCTGTCTATGACAGTTCTTGCTTTATAATTATCCTATCTCACTTGTCAAAATCTTATAGCTATAATCTATATTTTTTACTAATCTATAACCTATAACTTACACTCTTATTTATTGTATTAATCAGTTCACACAACAACAAACTACATAATTTTAACAAAGTAAAAAAAAAGCCATACATAAAAAGTATAAAGAAATTTTTAAATATCTCAACATAACATAATAACAAAAGCATTCAAGATTCTAACCTTGCCTTTAGTAACCAAGGGCTAAAAATAAAAAAGTATTCTCTTCTCATTATATATAATCAATCCTGTCAGTAAAATCTTTTACAGAAACACCTTATCAAATATCTAAAACAGTATTTGCTATGAATGCATCTATTTTTTTCAGATATGTATTATTAAAAAAAACTTGAATCTTTCTTCACATGTATGCTGATTGTAAATGGAGGTCATAAAATATTTCTTTCCCTAAAAAGAAAATGTTATTTCACTTTCATTACTTCTTAAATGATTTGCAGATAGAAACAAATGTAGGCATCCCTAAAATATGGTACTATTTTATGTGGAAACTAAAATATCTGATTATTTCAAAGTCATTCACGAACATTGTACTTGATTTATTTAAGGCACATAGTAAAACTAGAGAGCTCTGTAGCTTCTGTCATCAGTTTGTAAGGTGCCACCAGCATATAAAATAGTCATTGTGTTCATCACCACCATACAATCAGTTTAAAAATATATTTCACTTTAAAACTTTTTAATGAACCTCTAAATTCTACTTAATCTTGAACACTGGAGTATGCCTACTTTTCAATATTTAGTGTGAAGAAATGAGGAAGATCACATAAAGCACCTCTGCTGTCTAGTAAAGTACAATAAATGTCTCCAGTGGAGCCAACTGTTTCAGTTGCAAGCTCAACTATCAACTTTTTTCAAAGAGCCCTCTTACTTGAGAAGATGACTAACAGAAAACCTATAGTTATACAGTCTTGTTTAGCTGGCAGATTTTTCTCAAAAATTCATGAAGTGAACTTGTCACATCAAAGAAGGCAATGATGCCAGTGATGAAATTCAAACTCTCAGGAGAAAATTGTAAATTTGGAAAACTTGAATCTGTCACTGTGCACTTGGCAGCTTCCTGACACTTACAGGGTTGTCTGATAAAATCAGTAGAAAAGTCTAAATTGTGATTTCTGATACATTTACCAAAATGTGTAAAATCTTAGAAATACTATATAACAGAATAAACTGATACTTTCAAAATGAACAATATATGATACTACAAAATTATGCATGAATAAAAAATTCTTCCTAAGTAGAAAATAAGGTATTTTCAATTTTATTATCACAAAGTAAATTTAGCAGTATTGTGTGGTTTTAAATACACATTAAAATTAACCTTTAAGGAAGTGCTTCTTCCAAGTATTGGTATAATGTCAAAGAAGGATGAACATCCATACTTTCTAAAAAGCCTATTAAAGTATAATATTCTCCTTGCCAAATACATCTGAATAAAGACTGACTAGGTTCAGACATGAGAAACCAAATTTATATTACAATAGCTTTAATGCAGAAACTTATATATGAATCAAACTATTTTTTCTTATTCCAGATATCAAAGATATTTGCAAAAATGTAAAAAGAGACACTTAAAACTGATTGTTTCATATTTTGTTAAAAATAGTCATTTTGGGGACTGGGGTTGTAGCTCAGCAGTAGAGTGCTCGCCTAGCATGTGTGAGGCCCTGGGTTGGATCCTTAGCACCATATAAAAAAATAAGTAAATAAATAAATAAAATTTAAAAAGTTATTATGTCCAACTAAACTAAAAAATAATATTAAAATAATAATCATTTTGATAAAACATTATATTGAGTTTGACATGATGGTTTATTTTGTTTTCTTGAATGTATTATAGAATAAACAGTGTAACAGATGCTCAAATTTGGTTTCTAAAATGATAAATATTAACATACATTAACAAAAATATTCCAGAATACTCAAGAACTTTTGAAATGTAAGGGTCTTAAACCCAAAAACATTAAGAATATTTTGTTTACACAATTGTGTTTACATCCATATTATATACACCGACCTTTCTGTTCCCTTTTGTGAAATGTGAAGATAAACAAATATATGACTATGACTTCTAAAACTTCAATTTCCTGATTGTTCAAGATTCTGGACAGGCTCTCAATTTCTTCAATATTATTTCCTGTTATCCATCTCTGTTTACTTTTGCTTTTCTCTTTTTTATTTCACTCTCCATTCCTATACTATAGTCCTGTGTAAAAAATCTATTTTATTTTTTGGGGGGAACTAGGCATTGAGGTTGACTTCAAGGACACTTCGGCCACTGAGTCACATCCCCAGCCCTATTTTGTATTTTATTTAGAGACAGGGTCTCACTGAGTTGCTGAGCACCTTACTTTGGCCAAGACTAGCTTTGAACTTATGGTGCTCCTGCCTAAGACTCCTGAGAAGCTGGGCTATTTCATTTTTATTCTCCTAACTTCTCTTTTTCAAATTTGAAGCACTTTTTGGTCTTTGGATTTTTAGGTTTTATAAGAAAATCTTTATCCTAATTTTTTCAAATCTGCTTATATTTTGATATTATTATTGATTTTGATGTTGTTCTTCTTGTATTGACTTTGTTGCATCCCTGATTTTTGTACATTTTTAATTTCTAAATTTCATGTTATATTATTTTTTAAACTGTCAGCTTATACTTGGTTTTATTTTTCAATTCAGTCTTCATAGAAACTGAACTTTGGCTTAGAAACTTTTAGTTCATTCATGTGCCTTACTGAATTTGAATTCGATTGAAAGAGAATCTGGAAGAATACATTCACTAGACTACCCTTGAAGATATGCATTTGTTTTCCCTTTCTTCACTAAAAGTTTTAAGACAGAGTGTTCCTGAATTTATCAAAGTAGAAAAAGAAAATTGTTGGAATCAGAGTCCAGTTTGCCTAAGTTGCTTTCTTTTCCAGCTCTCAATATTTTATCCCATACTCTCTTCCCTCAAAAAAATGATATTCTCTACAGCCTTCATCCAAATGTGGAATAAGCAGTTGCTTCTTTCATTGACAATTAGTTAGAAATAATCAAAGTAAATTTACTGCATGTTTTATTATATTATTGGTTTCCTTATCACCTTATTACTTCCTTATAATTAAAATGTAATGTTAGTAATATCTTTCTTGGGATAATGGCCAAATTATAGCTCAAAGCTTATTAATATATCCCAGAATAAAATAAGGCCCACCCTCTTGTTGATTCATTGTGATGAGGAAAATGACAACCATTGGAAGATAACATGAATAAAATAAATTTTTAGTAAATATGCAAGATGAATTAAGAGTGATTATTGGGAATATTGTCTTCAAACTGCTTATAAAAAATGTTAGGGAAGAAAAAAAAACCTTTGTATGGTTACACAAACCTGTAATTCTAGAAACTCCAGAGGCTGATATAGGAGTATTAAAAGTTCAAGACCAGCCTCAGCAAATTAGGGAGGCGCTAAGTGACTTAGTGAGACCCTGTCTCACTAAAAATATAAAAAAAATAAAAAGAGTTAGAGATGTGGCTCGATGATAAAGCATAAAGCACCCTTGGGGTCACTCATCATCAGCACAGAAGAAGAAGAAGAAGAAGAAGAAGAAGAAGAAGAAGGAGGAGGAGGAGGAGGAGGAGGAGGAGGAGGAGGAGAAGGAGGAGAAGGTGGTTAGCAGAACATCATTATCTGTATAAAATTTTAGTTTTATTTTATGCACAAATATGCTATGCTTATTATTTACATGTAATCTATTTTTTCTTGCCACAATGGTTTGGATAAGTAATTGTTATAGACATATAGACCTCAAAACCTGAAACGCAAATAGAACTTTTTTAAGGGAAATATCAAATATAATACTCTTTTAGCGTTTGTTGAATATTATGTTTTTACCAAGATCTAAAGACTGAAATGATAATTTCACCCAAATAAAACGAAGAGAAGCTAATTGTTTAAACTGACTTAATGTGAGTAAATTCTAAAATTGATAGTGATTGTATAGTCTAGCAGTGGTATTTGTGAACTATAATTACAAGTTGGATTAAAAAAATTATAAATGAATAAATTCATTTTAGCTAAAAGTCCCAACTTAGTATTTAAATTCATAATTAGTGTATAACTAGTGTCTTCAGAGGTATTATTCACATGACCAGAAGGTCCTCAGATTGCTCTCCACTAACTATTGGGGAAGATATATTTCCAGACTTAGGTGGATATCTGTGTAGTTGTACACAAACTTATGTGATTGTTCAGAGAACAAATTTTAGCAGTCTACCAGAATTAAAAATAAATTATCTTGGGCTGGGTTGTAGCTCAGTGGTAGAATGCTTGCCTCACATGTGGAAGGCACTGGGTTCAATTCTCATCACCACATAAAAATTAAATGAAGGTATTACGTCCATCTACAACTAAAAATAATATTTAAAAAAATAAATTATCTTGAAAATGTGCTTGTTTTCATGGCTTTGGTGGATTGATCTGTATCCTATAATAAAAACAATTGAATGTAGTTTCATTGCCTGCAATTTGAAGACAAAGGAAAGTATTTATTGATATGAAAATTAGAAATGCTTTAAATTTTTGGTTGTATTCACACATCTATCATTAACATAATATACTCTAAATATTAAAATTAGCTTGTGTATAATTAAATGGAATGTTTTGGGGACATAATAAATGTGTACTTATCAAAATGTAAGTATAATCATTTTTATAGAGAAGTAAAAATATGTCATATAATTCTATTAGCGTACAAGAACAGCTATAATTGTGTCACCTCAAAATTTAAATTAATAATTTTCTACATTTTAATATTAAATCTCAAATGCTTTATTCCAGTTTATTTATTTTTATGAAAGAAGAAAAATATAATATAAAAAACTACAAAACTTAACATAGGCATTATGATTATTATTATTATTACAAGTTGTTTCTCTCCTATCCTCAACCACTTGGGCTTCTATAACAATATACAATACACAATTAGATATATAAACTACAGAAAATTATTCTCACTAATGAAGACTGTGATGTACAAGATGTAGATGCCCACAAATTTGATTTCTCATGCAGACCCTCTTTCTGGCTTGTAGAAAATATGGTATCATTTTTGCTGTGTCCTTACATCATAGAAGAGGTGGTAAACCTCTTGGGAGCCTCTTACAAGGGCATTAATCCCATCATGAGTTTTCTGTCCTTCATCCTTATGACCTAATTAACTTCCAATGTCTTCATCTTCAAATACCATAATTGCCGCAGGTCGGCTGCAGCAGAATGTCTGGGGGGTGACGAATTACTTGTATAGTTGATGCAGCAGGATACGCCCTATTCTAAAGGGGGAACACCCTAATCTCCTATTATGCTAAACTGCCCTATTCTAAAGGGGGAACACCCTAATCTCCTATTATGCTAAACCGCCCTGTTCCTTGAGCAAGGTCACCTTTCAGAAGTCCTTCCACTAGACAGCATGGAAGTAAGCTGGCAAGGAGATTGTCATACCTACTTGGCTGATGGCTCCCAGCATCTACCCCCTTCTGATTAATTAAACAACAAGTAATGTGGCTTAAGGACCGTGCCTGGTAGGTTGTCCAGTTCAACATATGGCTCTTACCCGTCATTGGAAAACTGACCTTTAGGCGTCAGCCTCCTGTCTTAGGTTGATACCACTGCAACTGGATCATACCCGTCACTGACTACCGGTCCAGCATACAGCCATACTTGTGGATAGGTCTATGCACCAGTGGGGGGGTGAGGTTCTTTGCCTCACCTCTGTTGGCCCCCAAATTTGGCCTTGGTGCCAGTGGGGGAGTGAGGTTAATGTGGCTTAAAGACTGTGCCTGGTAGGTTGTTCAATTCAACATATGGTTCTTACCTGTCATCGGAAAACTGACCTTTAGGCAACTGACCTTTAGGCGTCAGCCTCCTGTCTTAGGTTGATACCACTGCAATTGGAACATACCCGTCACTGACTACCGGTCCAGCATATAGCCATTGGCCCCCAAATTTTAGACCATCACTAGCAGAAGGGAGGAGGATACAGGAATGCCATGACACCAAGCCAATTGACAGTTCCTTTGGAAAAATTGCATCATTGGTGACACCTTCAGCAAAGATATGCCAGCATTACCACAATTAACATGTGGTGCGCTGGCAAGGAAATAAAAATTGCATCACTGGTGACACCATCAGCAAATATATGCCAGCATTACCACAATTAGCTGCACTAAACGTAGTTACAAAGTCCAGGCAAGTTCTGCAAGCAGTTCAAAGTGGAGGAATCTATCAATATGTCCGTCTCCTCCCAAAGTCCGTTGCCTCCCAAAGTAAGTTGACTCCTTGATTGAGCATACTTGTTGAGTTATATTCATTGGGATGAAGATAGGAATTCGGCAATGATGCTAAAAAGACATTATCCTGAAAGGAATTATTAAATATAATGAAAAGGAAAGGTGAAAGTAAACAAACAGATCTGTTAACCTACTTAAAAAACAATCCTTAACAGCTGTTTACATGATTTAAATTAGTAAACAAGCAGATCTGTTAACCACCTTTAAAAACAATCCTTAACAGCTGTTTACCTAATTTAAATTAAGCCATTTAAATCACGTGAATAAAAAAAATAATAATTTGGATCCATTTTCTCATGAGTGCTCCTCATATATGAAATATGGACATATGCACACACAGACATATAACACAAAACACAAATGTGCAAACAAACGTACAACACATAAGATGATAATAAAGGCCTTGTAGCTTTACCTAGGTGAAATCTCCATTATAATGTTTAAAAACTCCATAGTCAAAAAAATAAAACTGATCAAAAAAAAATTAACCTAGGTTTGTATGAGCTCAAAAAATAAAAATAGAACCTTATGATGTGGAAAAATGCAATAATAAAATAGATATTGAAAAAAGCATCCTGGTTAATCACTGTTGCAGATGTAAGAATGGCCAAGCTGGAGTTCTGGATATCAGCTGTTATGGATTTGAGTCAAATCATCTTCTTTTTGATCTGTAGAAATCGTTTTAGTTAGTCTTTCTGGAATCCAAATCAGCTGCTGTTCTCCCTGAGGAAAAACAAAAACAGAACCCCGACTCCAGACAATCACTGGGTCAGGACCTTTCCATTGTCCTGTTAGAATATCTTTCCAAAGTACCTTAGGCTTATGAACATTTTTTGGATACATATGTCTTTCCGCAGCACTAAGTCCTGATGAATCCAAATTTAAAAAGTTTAGAGTAAAAAGCGTTATTTTAAGTTTATCTTTGGGGGATATATACCCCTTTTCATGTCGGCTGCAGCAGAATATCTGGGGGGTGACGATACTTGTATAGTTGATGCAGCAGGATACGCCCTATTCTAAAGGGGGAACACCCTAATCTCCTATTATGCTAAACTGCCCTATTCTAAAGGGGGAACACCCTAATCTCATATTATGCTAAACCGCCCTGGTCCTTGAGCAAGGTCACCTTTCAGAAGTCCTTCCACTAGACAGCATGGAAGTAAGCTGGCAAGGAGATTGTCATACCTACTTGGCTGATGGCTCCCAGCACATAATCTTGGAGAACAGATTATAAGCATTATTTTTGGAGGTTCACAAACATTCAGACTAAAGCATTCTGCGTCTGGCCTCTAAAAATTCATATCTCTCTCAGTCACAAAATATACTCATCCCTCTCAGACACAAAATATATTCACCCTATCCAGGTACTTAGAAAGCCTTAACTAATTTCAGGATCTTAACATTTAATGTGCAAAGTCTCATCTAAATAACATCTAAATCATATTTAAGTGAGAGTCAAGATGGGATTGTTCTGGGGTAAATTGCTTTCACCCAAGAGATGGTGAAGTCAGGCAAGTAATATGCTTCCAACATTCAGTGGTGGGACTGAAATAAACAAATTCATATTTCAAGAGAAAAAAAAATTAGAAAGTAGGTAAAAATGGCAGGCCCTGAGCAAGTCCAAAGCTTTAAAATGTGAGGATAATATTCTTGGGGTCAATACTTTGCCCTCCAGACTCACTGGGAGTGGAGGTTGCACCTTAGTGATATACAGGGCCTATGGTAGCACCCCCACTCACCCAACAGTTCTGAGGGGCAGAAGTTGACCCCCTAAGGCCCTAGAAAGCATTGTTTTCTGTCTCATCCTTTGAACCCCAGCTGCAACTATCACAGATTGGAATAACAACCAAAAATCATTCTTTTATTGGAAAGTTGATTGATGATTTTTATTATTACATAGACCATTAAAGAAGTGTTAATTGAACCTACAGCCAGAAAGTTATCAAAACATGTCAAGTGTGCCAATAATAAATACATGAAAAAAAGTCTTTGCTTAAAGCCACATGTTTTCTATTAATTTTAAGTGATGATTTCTTAGTGCAACAAACTATTAGGTAGTTTCTCAATAATCAGAACAGAATTTATTTATTCTTCCATCTGTATAGATCTTTTATGAATTTTTAAACCATTAATTTTTTACAAATATCTTCAATGGCTACTTTTTTTCAGAGAAAAATCTATATTTGTAAGATATAACCATTCATATTTGAATAAGTAAAGCAAGATTGTACACGTTAATTAGGGGGGCAATGATGGAAGTGTTTTTATATATCATTATGCTTTTCTTAAAATAATTCTCCAAGATGATTTTATTTTTCCCCTACCTTAAAAAAAGACCCTAAATGAATCCTCACATTTTATTTATTTATTTATTTATTTGGTGGCAAAAGTGTTTGAATGGTTTCTCAAATGCCAAAAAAAAAAAAAAAAAAGGATTAGTACCTTTGTGGATTGTGGCTATTTCCACTGATCTATTTGGAAAATTGCAAATCTCTCCATTCCACTGGACAGAAACTGGAAGCATCCTCTCAGCAGCACATCTCAGGATTCCAGACTGGGTATCTCGATTCTTCACACAAGCAGTGTCACTTGGGACCACAAAATGATTGTTGGAGTCTGAATAAATTCAGGCTGGTAAACATCCACAGAAACATTATCTTAGGCTATTTGTCCTGACAAGAGCCATAACATGATCTACATGTCTGCCACTCCTTCCATTTTGCAGATTAATTATTATGAAAGTCATGTTCAAATAATTCTAAAACCTCAGGTGAAACTCAGATTATATTGGCTGTGAATATCTGACTTTAGTATACCATGATAGACAAACACTTGTCTTCCTTGATGAGCAGAAGGTCATCAGGGATTGACATCTCTATAGTATTATCTGTAAATAGCTTAAGGGATAATATGCAATGAAGTAAATTGCTTAGAAGGAAGGTATTGATAAGTCATGAGCCCAAGTTTTATGCCCTGAGGGTCTGCAAAGGAGGTTTCAGTGGAGAAACTTCTGAGATGCAATTTTCTTTGGATTCTCCCGAAGGCCAGATTTGACTGCAGCTTTGAATTTCTAAACACTTTTATGGATGTAGCTTTAGTCCAGCTAATTTTTAGTACATGAATAAAATATTTCAAATCTCAACTTTTGTGAATTATTAATATCAATCTTAGAAGTGATTTGGCATTACTTAGGGGTAGCACAAAGTTTAATTTTATGCTGTTTAATATGTTTAATAACTTGAAAAGAGAAGAAAGAGGCTCACAAAGAAAAAAAGATATTAAAAATTTACAACAGAAGAAATGTATAGGTTTTCACAAAAAAGCCATTTCAGGGCTTAATGTGAAATGAGTACCTTTCTTATATATTTTTTTCTAATGAATGAAGGAAGGCTCATCTTTCAAAAAAATTAAAATGATTACATTATGGGTATTCTTTATCTCTATTATAAAAATTTTATTCACAAAAATAAAGACTGTATTCCCAAAGTAAGTTATACTACAATTATATATAGCAAAATAAATATCCTGACTCAGTGAAACAAATTAAAAAGTTAACCATAAATGAAATTTTCTTCTTCCTTGACCTCATTCCTCTATCTCCTTCTCTGATGTCACTGTTCTTTTATTCTTTCCTGATTTTTTATAACTTTATCACATACACTGTTATCCCTAAACTCTATAGAGTTGATTTTGTTAAATTGATTTTGTTAATTCTTTAGATAAATCTATTGATTATTTCTCAAAAAGTCAAATGTTCACCATTTATTCATCTTTTGTAGTTAGTCAGGACCTCTTGATTGTTTGTGATCAGGGTTAGAACATGTATATCCTTCAGAACATAGCACAGGACAGTAGATTGTCTTTTCATACTTATCTTATTTGTGGTGGTTGTGCAGAATGCATTTTGAGAGGTAAAGCCATAGGTTGGAAACAGCTGGTTATCTGAGTCATTAAATGCTGAACAGATGTTCCCATGTATCACTTGGCACATAAGGTTCTGCATAAAGAAAGAAAAAACATATTTTAAGTGATTTCAACCTTTCAGGAAAATGTACTATCATGACTTCTTTCTTGTGCAAGCATTATTATAAATTAATTTTGGGGTGTTTTATTTTTTATCAACATTAATTTCTAGGATCCATCTATATTGATGTTAGAGCTATAATTCCATTCCTTTTATGTATTTGATATTATCCAGTCGTTGCTTTGAACAATGCTACTCTAAACAGCTTTATAATGTCTCCAGTAGCATGTCTGCATCATTTGGGAGTGGTATTGTTGGGAGGCTCTTTATGGAAATGCTCTATAATACAACATGTGCCTCAATGTTTTCTTAAAGGGTTATAGCAATTCATCTTCATGACAGCTGTCAAGTGTTCCCTTTGCTAGAAAATCTCACCAACAGTGGGATTACTAGATGTTTTAATGCACTGATTGTAAAGTAGAATCTTGTTATGATTTTAGTTTTAATTTCTTTCATTGCTGATATGGTTGAGTATATTTTTGTATGTTCAATAACTGATATGCTTAATTAGACCAATATGATACTTCTAAAAAAATCATTTCTGTAATTTGCTTATATTTCTAATAGATAATTTTCCCTGAATAATTTTAAGATCTTTTTATATATTGTAAATGGTAAACCTTTCTTGCTTATATATTCACAAGCATTTTCTTCTAATTTACTATTTGAATCTTCATTTTACCTCTATTGTTTGATCAAAGAGTCTTAGCTTTGGAATGCATCAATATTGAGTGCTTTTATTTGTTGATTTTTAAAATATTGTCTAAATCAAGACATAAAAATATCCTTCTATATTTCATCTAAATATTTCAATTATTTGCTGTTCATTTTTTTGTCTTTAATCTTTCTGGTATTAATTTTGGTCTGTGATGAATGGTAGTTCAACTTTATTCATGTGAATAATAAATTATCTTATTTTTTTATTATTTTAGAACCTACCAATTTACATGTAGTTTAAATGCAATATATGGTAAATCAAGTTTTTCAGAAACTGATATTTTTCTTGGACTATTCTCTGAACATGTGATCAATTTCTTGCTTTATTATCTATATTTTTAGTTCCAGGGTTACATAATAATTCTGCAGATCTAACAGGGAAAATTCATTCAACTACTTCTTATTATTAAGAAATATTGAGCAAATTTTGGCTCTTATTTCTTCTCTTTAGATAACTTTCAGCATCATATTATTGTTATCAGATTATCATAAAACATGCAAATTGACTGATTCTTCATCACATTGAATATTACTCAATTCATGGGTATATACCCTGTTTTTCTTCTTTTTGATGATATAATAAATAGTACTTTAAACATTGTATGATTTTATTTTGTTGCATAATATGCTTTTGAATTATTTTCAATATCTATTCATACCTGTAATCCTTGGAAAATGATTAACTCTTTCTTATTCAGCTATTTTTTAAATTATGTATGAAAATGATTTTCCTTTAAATTTACATAAGTATAGGTGAATATTCAGATAATGGATTTACCTTCTAAAAAGATTAAATAATTTCATCATTATCTCATGCTTGTTAGGGTTCTAGGTGAGTTCAGATTTGAGTCTTTACACCCCAAGGTAATTGCTCCTTTCAACTGCAGGAAGCTTGTACAAAAAGTATCAGCTAATCACAAATTCCAGAGATTCTTGCTTTTTTTCAGATTGTTCCATTTATATTTTCTTATAGTCACATTTCAACTCAAAAAAATAAAATAAAATAATTCAAAATTGAAACAGCATTGGTATAGGAGCAAGGAGGGAAGATAAACAAGAATGGTTCATTTAGGAAACAAAGAATCTATGCAAAATTGGTCAGTATTCAGTAAAGTGGTAGAATGTGATTCTTTACTTTTAAAACTTTTAATTTGAAATGAATTATATTCATAGAAAACTTATAAAGTATTGTAATGGTTTGGATGTGAGGTATCCCCCAGAAGCTCACTTGTGAGACAATGCAAGAAGGTTCAGAGGAGAAATTATTAGGTTTTAAGAGTCTTTACCCAATCAGTGATTTAATCCCCTAATAGGGATTAAACTGAGTGGTAACTGAAGTGATAGTGTGGCTGGAGAAGATGGGAATTGAGGTGTGGCTTTGGGATATATATATTTGTATCTGGAAGTGAAGACCTCTCTCTGCTTCTTGATCACCATGGTCACACTCTGCCATGACGTTCAGCATCATCTTGTGCTCTGAGAAATGGAGCCAGCCTCTTATGGACCAAGACCTCTGAAACTGAGCCCTCAAATTAAACTTTTCTCCTCTACAATGGTGCTGGTTGGGTCTTTTAGTCACAGCAGCAAAAATGCTGACTGAAACAAGAGTAAACAGAATTCCTGTATATGCCTCACACGGTTTTGTAAAATTGTAGCATGTCATATTGGTCAAAACTAGAAAAGTCATTTTTGCACAATAGAATCAACTAAACTATAAACTTCATTCACATTTCATCAGTTTTTAAGATAATGTCTCATTTTTATTTGTTTAATTATTTATTTATTTTTTGGTGGGAAGAGTACTGTGCATTGAACTCAGGGGCACTCAGACACTGAGCCACATTTCCAGCCCTATTTTGTATTTTATTTAGAGAAAGGGTCTTACTGAGTTGCTTTGTGTCTCGACTTTGCTGAGGCTGGGTCTGAACTCACAATTCTCATGCCTCACCTCCCAAGCTGCTAGAGTTACAGGTGTGTGCCATCACACCTGTCCTAGTGTCCTATTTTACAATTCTAGTATGTGATCCAGTATACCATGTAGTACTTGGTTGTCGTGTTTCCTTAGTAAACTCAGATCTGGGATATTTCTCAATCTCTGTATTTTTCATGATCTTCAACATAAAATATTCTGTCAAACACATGTTTTGTAGCATTATTTATAGTCTGTGTGAAAAATCCAAGTATTTGTGTATTTTTTTTTGCTGTGGTCATCTAAAATATAACTACAACAAAAGCTAGAATAATAGATTGTGTTATGGTTTAGATTAAGGCGTCCCCCAATACCTCCTGTGTTAATGAAGAAATGTTTCTGCATGAAATGATTAGATTGCAAGAGATGTAACCTAGTTAGTCCATCCTAGTTTTATTGAACTAACTGGATGGTAACTGTAGGCAGGCAGGGCATGGCTAAAAGAGGTGGTCACCGGCAGGCATGCCCTGAAAGGATACATCTGCCCTGTGCTCCTTTCTCCTCCTTCCCTCCTTTTTCTGAATCTTTGCTGTTAGAGGAGTGAATTTATTAAATATCTAAGAAAATATTGAATTAAAAGTGAAAATAAACAGACCATTATAAGACAAAAGAAAACTTAATCACCAACACCACAGCAATCAGGCCAGAAGCCAATCCACGCCGCTAAAGCCACTGGACAGGAAAGGTGAGGACTTGGTCAGTAGCTGTCTGACTCTTTCCTTATGCTTCCAAAGCAACTAACCAGAGGAAACCAAATACTCTTCCCAAACCAATCATAAAGCATGCCATCTCATGTTAACCTTCCTCCAACTTCTACATAAAAAACAACATTCTTCCAGAGCACCTGTGAAGACTTAACTGATTATTTGTTATTGTTGTTATAAACCTTTCCCACTCACCTGCCTGCCTTTCAACCTCTGCCAAACGTAAGTGATGAGGGCTGACTCACTCTAAAAAAATAGCTTCTGCTTCTCTCATATGGGTTGCCTTTGTTCATTTCAACATTAAATTTTGATGGTATAAGGAAATTATACAAGGGGTGGGGCTATAGCTCAGTTGCAGAGCACTTGTCTAGCATGTGTAAGGAACTGGGTTCAGATAAAAATAAACAAATAGAGGCATTCTTCCCATCTACAACTACAAAAAAAATTTTAAAAAAATAATAGAAACATATAAAAATGTTGTATAAAAATTATATAATATTATAGGAATGACTTTTTAGCTTGTTTTAAAATAGTTTAAATGGTTTGCAAAGTTATAAACATTATTATCTCATTTTACCCATATATTAATTACTAGTACCCAAGAACCCCAAAAACACAGGATGATAAAAAGAAAATAGAAAGATAGACAGACAGACAGACAGACAGATTGAATGATTTTACTTATAACTGTAGGCTGAATAGCAGTTTCCTGCAATTAGAGCAAGTGATGATTTTTTTGTGTGTGTGTTCTAGTAAGAAACTTCTTATTTGACTACTCCGGGGTGACTTTACTCAGTTCTTACAAACACAAGGATATGCTAGCAATACCTGCACACATTAGCACATTGTAATGTCTCCTGTGGAAATAATAAAAAAAAAATCTTAATTATAAAATCATAGAGTGAGTTCATAAAAAAATAATTTTTAAACATGAAAAAATCTTTATAATAGGTTTGCAGTAGAATTCAGTATCATATTTTTTTCTAATTCTTAGAAAAAACCTTTATAATACCCTGTTTTTTGTATGACTCCTCTAGTAGGAACAGTGACATTGAAGTGTCCACTGTGAAATGGCTAAATGCTTGAGAACCTATTACTTGGGAAACTTGGTAAAATTACCTGTATCCTTATCTCCATAAAATAGCAATGAACATTCAGTAAACAGAAACAGCTGATGTTTCATATTGTTCTCCCTGTGCTAAAATCTTCCCCAGGGGCCTAAAGGATTTGTTAGACCACATGTTGTTTACCTAATTTGTATGCCAAAACATTAAGGAGACTCCTATGGGTAAGGATGCTTTGCCAAAATATTGGTTCTTCAGTTCAATATTACCTTTCTTCTTGGCAATACAGTTATTTGTTGAATATATGTTGTTGTTGTTGTTTTTGAAGTGAGCTCTAATTCAGTGTAACAGAAAACAGTCATGTTGAACTCTGTATAGCTTCACAGAGATTTAAGCAACAATCTGAGAGACATTATAGAAGAACATCAAGCAACAGTAAAAGGTGACCCTTATAATTGATGATGCAGATTCCAAACCATTTTCCACACATATTAAAGAATGTAAGAAGTGAAAGACATAATTTAAATTTATTGTATACTTGAAATACAAAAGAAGGTGAGAGTTTTAATGGCCAAACAACTTTTATTGCTAAGAAAACGAAGTCTAATAAGGTTTGCTTCTCCTTTTGGATAATATATTTCTCAATATCCTACTAACAATTCAAAAACACTAAAAGTTTTGAAAAACAAAAGATTTTCATTGTTACTTTTGTTGTTGAAGTTATTAATGTTGATTTTGCTGCAAAAAGTAACCCTGTATGGGCATGAAACTACCTAAGGTGATATTTAATTCACTTAGTGTTAACTATTCGTGCTAAAAGCAATGTGAGGATGTACTGTTACAGAGTGCTGCCCTCAGTGTTAAGACACTTACAATATATGTACCACTTATTAATATGTTGCTATATTAAACCATCTGCATTTTGAAATATGTGGTTTAGAGAAGAAATTATTCAGGGAGTGTTTAAATGCATTAGTGATGTAACTAGATGAAAAAATTAATTTTCTAAAAAATGATGTTGAGGAACTCTTTCATATCTATGAGAAAACATTTTTATAAGACTCTGTTTCCTTGAAGAGACACCAAGAATAAAGGAGAACTGTCTGAGAAAGATATTGTTGACAGTGGCAAGCTGTTATAAAAGTTCCTTTTAAAATTCCCAAACATTTTTTTTTAATTTGGAAGCTAGATATAATGGAAATGATTTGGAAAAACATATATTTACACATGCAAAAAGGTTGTAGACAAAACGGAACAAAAATAACATTTGAACAGTAATTCTTCAATGTTCATTTTTATTTTGAATTCATTTTTAAAGCACTTATTTTCTATTTCATGGTAATCATGTTTTCTTCCCCCAGTACCTCTGTGAATATGTTGTAGTCAGCTTTTCATCTTGGGGGCCAAAAGACCAGACAAGAACAAATGTTTATAGTAACTTTTATAATATTTGCTGAATCATAAATTCAACCAAAATGGCTTTAATTAGATAAATTAATGACCAAACTGTAGTATACCATTAAAATGGAATATTATTCAGCCACAAAAAAGTTTTTGTGTTATGTAAAACATGGAGGGATCTCAAATGTATAATACTTTAGTACTCAGCTTTGCATTATTGTGACCAGAACACCTGACAAGAACAACCTAAAGAATGAAACTTTATTTTGGCTCAGAGTTTCAGAAATTCAGTCAACTCCATAACTCTGGATCTTAAATAAGGCAAAACATCATGATTGATGAGCATGGTGGAGGAAAGTGCTCTGAACATGGCAATCAGGAAGAAGAGAGAGAGCTCTGCTCAACAGGAACAAAATGGATAACCACACACATGATCCAGGTTACCTACTTCCTCCAGCCACACCCTGCGTAACAACTTTTACTACCCACTTTATCCATTCCGTATCAGTGGATTAACCCATGGATTATGTTAAGGCTATCACAATCTAATCTGAGCATTCTTTTATAGTCTCGCACATAGTTTTGAGAACATCAGATATCTAAGCCATAGCAAAATATATGAAGATATATCTTCCAAAATAATTTTTACTACAGCTAGAATCCTGATATAAAAGTTCAGTTATGCAAGCCTTCTAGAGATTACTGTGTATCATCGTGCTTATGGCTAATACTGTTCTGTACACTTAAAATTTTGCTAGAAATGCAGATCTCATGTTTTCTGTTCTTGCCTCATTAAAAAAGCAAAATAAGAAAAAAATTGTGACAAAACATTTAAACAATAGGGTCACTCTTTGAAAGAGAGGCACTTAAAACAATGCATCTGCTTTTTTATTTTGATTGAAGTATAATTGACATTTAAAAATTGTCTATAATTGGACTAGTGTAACTCAGTGATAGAGTAGTTACTTAGCATAAACAAGGCCTTGTGTTCAATCCCAGCACCAAAAGTCAAAATAAACAAAGAAAAATAAATACATATAATTGTATACACTTAAAACATACAACTAGACAATGTTATACACACATATATTGAGGAAGTTTCATCAAAATCAAAATAAGTAATATATACAAAATCTCTTATAGTTGTTATTTACTTTTCATGATTCTTGTGTGTGTGTGTGTGTGTGTGAGTGTGTTTGTGCATGTGTAAGTAGAAAAACACATTTAATATCTTCCTTTTTAGAAAAGTTCCAATATGCGATAAAACATTCTTAATTATAATCACATTGTTGTACTTTAGACTACTTAACATATTTATCTTTCATAATGAAATTTTGTACCCCTTGATTAGCATGTCCCAAATCCCATACTTTACTTCCAGGTAACCACTTGCCTACTTTCTACTTGTGTGAGAACAACAACTTTACATTCCACATCTACTGTGGCATTTTTCTTTCTTTGCCCATTTCACATAATAATGATAATATAATGTACTCCACATTGATCCATCCAGTGGTAAATGACAGGATTCCATTCAATTTCATGGCCAAATAATATTTCACATGTGCCAAATTATTTTTCATCCACTATAGGACATATACATTGTTTGAGAATCTTGGCTAATGGAAACGATGGTACAACAAACACGACAGTGTGGATATATCTTTGAGTTACTAATTTCATTTCTTTTAGGTAGGTACCCAGAAGTGGGGTTACTAGCTCATGTAGTAGTTCTATTTTCAAGTTTGTGTGGAACTTTCATAATATAGTCTATAATGTCTGTATCAGTTTGCATGCCTATTGAGAATGCACAATAGTCTCTTTTTCTCTATACCATCACTGACATTCATTATCTCTAACTTTCTGACAATACTCAATCTGACAGGTGTGAGACAGTACCTCATTGTGGCTTTGATTTGCATTTCCCTAATGACTAGTGAAATGTAGCATCATTCCTTTTACCTATTGGTATGTTGTTTTGAGAAATTTCTATTCAGGCCCTTTGTGAATTTTTTTTGTATTTATTTTTTAGTTGTAGTTGGACACAATATCTTTATTTTATTTAATTTTGTGAGGTGCTGAGGATCAAACCCAGGGCCTTATATATGCTAGATGAGTGTTCTACCGCTGAGCCACAACCTCAGGCCCTTTTGTCAACTTTTAAATAGTTTATTTGGTGTTTTGCTATTGGTTTATATTTGTTCTTCAATTTTTTTGAAAATTAATTCCCTACCAAATACATGACAGGGAAATTTTTTTCCTGTCCTATTTTGTGAACTGCCTTTTCTCTCTATGGATTATTTAATTTTCTGTGTAAAATATTCTAGTACTTCTGTAATTTCCATTCACACACTTTAGCTCTTAATCCTTTGTAAGTAGGATTTTGTGTATAGTGTAAGGTAAGTGTCAAGTTTCACTCCTATGCATTTGGAATTGCAATTTTCCTGATGATGTCACTGAAGAGGTGATCCATCCCCACAGTGTGCTCTTTGTACGCTTATGGAGGATCAGGTGACTGCAGATGCACAGATTCATTTCTGGTTTCTCTGTTCCATCACCCTGTCCAACTATTTTATTGCCTTTACAGCAAAACAGTCAACACCACAGCAGATTACTACAAACAATATCTGTCATAAAATCAGGAAGTATGATGCCTCCAGTTTTGTTCTTCCTACTTAAGATTGCTTTGGCTACTCAGGATATTTTGTGGTTCCATATGAATTTTAAGATGACAAAGAATATCATTGGATTTTCATGGTGATTGTTTTGAATCTCCAATCACTTTGGAAGTATAGAACATTGATTTTTACAATCAATGAACATGGAATGTCTTTCCATTTTTTTGTGTGCCTGCATTAATTTTCCTTTATCTATATTTTATAATTCTCATTATACATGTTTTAATATTTTTGGTTAAATGTATCTCTAAGAATTTGAATATTCTTTGGCTATTATTAACATATTTTCTTAATTTCTTATTGAGCAAAATACTGATTCTTGATACGAGAAAGGGTAAAAATGACAAATAGGATTTATCTAATCTTGAGCAATTAAGAAAGCAATCTGCTTTTAGCCACTTTATCAAATATAAGATAGTTGTAACTTTGTGGATTGGTTTCTGTGTCCTCTATTCTGTACCATTGGTCCACCCGCCTGTTTTGGTACCAGTACCATGCTGCTTTTGTTACTATTGCTCTGTAGTATAGTTTGAAGTCTGGTATAGCTATACCTCCTGATTCGCACTTCCTGCTTAGCATTGTTTTTGCTATTCTGGATCTTTTATTTTTCCATATGAATTTCATGATTGGTTTCTCTATTTCTATAAGAAATGCCATTGGGATTTTGATTGGCATTGCATTAAACCTATAAAGAACTTTTGGTGATATCGCCATTTTGATGATGTTACTTCTGCCTATCCATGAATAGGGTATATTTTTCCATCTTCTAAGATCTTCTTCTATTTCTCTCTTTAGGGTTCTGTAGTTTTCATTGTATACTTCTTTCACCTCTTTTGTTAGGTTGATTCCCAAGTATTTTATTTTTTTTTTTAGGATATTGTGAATGGAGTGGTTTTCCTCATTTTCATTTCAGAGGATTTGTCGCTGATATACAGGAATGCCTTTGATTTATACGTGTTGATTTTATATCCTGCCACATTGCTGAATTCATTTATTAGCTCTAATAGTTTCTTTGTAGACCCTTTTCCTCCTCTGCTTCTTTAAACTTTAGACTGACTTCTTTCTTCCTCTCGACTGTTAGCCATGGCAGAATCAAGATGTTCTAGCGACAGACTTTACTTTTCTCCCTTTCCTTAAAGCATTTACTTTAGAAAATATAATTGGTTATGAAAATGTTCTTTTTTTCTGCCCCCTTGAGATATAAATTGTTTAAATACTCTTTTGCCAGTTTTATAACCCAGGAATCTTTTAACAAAGGACCTGGTAATCCATCACTTTGAAATGTAAACATAAAAGAATATATCATCTCTGTCTGCTTGTCTAGGTGGCAGGGTAGGAATAAAATTTCTATTCAGTGTTTGATCCCAAACTACTTCTTTCTCCTTACTTTACCTTTCCATAAGATCAATTAACAAACATAGATGACCATGATTTCCTTCCTAAGTTGTCCCTAAGTGAAATCCTGCTTCTCTCAGTATTGAGCTTACCCTAATTGCTCTTGGCATTCTCATCATGGACAGTTTATAGTGTGATCATGGACCATGGCCCAAACATAACTGTCTAGCAGAGGATCAGCAATCACTAAAGATTCCAGATTATGAGACTCGGCATGTAGAGCATTTTTCATGACCTCCAGAGTTCATACTGTCCATGCCTCTATGCAAGTTCAGGAAGCACCTCCCATGTGGCTCCCGTGGGCCTTTGTTTTTTTGGAGAGGAAAGTTAGCAGAGGAGGAGGAATTGCACAGAAGTGTCTTCCCCATTGTATTATTGGTCTTTCCTTGTCACTGGTAAGTATCCTGACTTTCTTGTATTCATTCAAATCCTCCTATACTGACGCTCTTATTTCCCCAGATCTGGATGGATTATCTGGTATTATAACCCAAGGCTCCACTCCAGAAAGTTAACAATCACACTCTTTGCCGACCAGAGTTGATAAACATGTCCTTTCACCACTATAATGAGACAGAATTAGTATGGAACATGCATGTAGATTATCTGAGAAGTGCATACATTGCTTCTTGCCCCATTACATAAATGCAGTTGAACATTCTCTTTTATTCAAGTGTTTTTGCCTGATGGTCTCTCATCACAAGATTCCAAAGTGCATTGGCAGCAACTACTGTTTGTAGTATAATGGGATCCTTGCTGTTGTCTCCTTTAAAAACAGGATCTCTAATTTTGTAGAGATCAAAGTTCAGATGCAAAAAATGCAAAATACCCCCATGAATCATTTAGATTTATGGTTAATGCATCCACTGATATTTGTACCCTTTGTTTCTAGGACCCATGAGTTCTTAAAGGTGCCACAGTGACATAGTAAAGTTTGTAATTTAACAATTCTACTACATCTTAAAGGATGGCACCATGTCTTTTTATAGTCTGGAGCTTGAACTGTTCCTTTAGAAGGTTGCTTAATTGCCTATGAGTCAGGCTTCTGCTGATGGTGTTTGAATTGACCGGTGGAAGTTATTCCTTAGTTCCTTTGCTGGGAAGTGATTCCTCAAGTCAGATTCTATTATACGTGAACTTGCATGAGTGGAGATTGGGCATTTCCTAAGTCCTCAGGCATTGTGGCCACTTTCTCTCCTGTAGGAAGGTTATGCAAACCTATCCTTGTCAGATCAAACCCATGGCTTGTCCAAGTCAGAAGGAGCCCAGTGTAGCTAAGTTGTCAGAAGTGGCTGATTTGACTGGCAGGGAACAGTTCCATGTCAAGGGCTCAGAGTTGTTATCCCTTGTTTTAAAGAGGTGTTATTTTCATGTTTTAGTTTTCTTTTTATCTCACACTGATGAGATGACCATATATCCTCAAATATAACTCTACTTAATTAATACTTTAGCATGTTAAATTCAGCAATGCAAAAAACTTACTAAAATGTTTGCTTTAGGGTAGATGCCCATATTAACACAGCAAGATGAATAAAGAGTCCAAAATTAAAAGTGTTACCACTTTGAAACAAATTTTTAACATAACACTCTTTTACTTTTTTCCCCTTCAATATTCTATTTCAACCAAATTAGATATTACATGCTTTCTATTAAAAGATTCACTAATGTTTATCTAAGGAAGAACTGTGCTCTATATACGGAATCATGCTAGAAACTTTGTAACGTGTCAAATATTTAGTTTGTTTTGACTATAAATTCAACACATTAACTTAAAAAGATAAAACAGACATATTTAGAAATTTTAATATTACAGATTTTAATTGGATATGAGCACCATTATAATAAACAATAGAATATATGTTTTTTGTAAAATTAAGCTACAGTAAATGGGACTATGACTTACCTGTTTAGTAAATTTATTGAATTATGAGATATGACCAGAAAAGTGCACTTGTCATATTATTCTGGTTTAAAAAAAATGAACTTCCCTGTAACCAGCACTCAGACCTAGAAATAACATCACCAACCTCCCAGAGCTCTTCTTATTTTTCTTCATGATCACTCTTTTGTCCAGAAAACCATATCATTACTTTTGACTAAATAATATAGTTTAGTTATACATAGTTTTTGAACTTCAGAAAAATAAAATACCATGCATTATGTATGCTTCAGTCTAGCTTATCTGCTCAACATTATATCTGAGAGATTCATCTGAGGTTTTGTATATGCTTGTATATCATCCTCATTTCTGAGAGTTTTTCAAACCTGTAAATGTGTATTTTATTTATTTATTCCATAGTTTATGGAATTGGTTAATGTCCAGTGGGTAGCACTATTAAGAATAGGCTAGAACAGATATGGTTTTACACCTGTAATCTCAGAGACTCTGGAGACTGAGGCAGGAGGATCCCAAGGCCAGTGTCGGTAACTAAGGGATACCCTGTCTCAAAATAAAAAAAAATAGAAGGGCTGGGGATATAGCTGAATGGTAGAGCTTCTTTGGGTTCAATACATAGTACAGAAAAAAAAGGCTACCATATTTAAAACAAATGTTATTAAGTGAACGTATATCCAAAATTTGAATTGGAATTGCTGAAATGTATGTTCAAGTTTAGAAGATACTCCCTACTGCTGTATAGGGGATATATGAAGTTCATTTATATTCTCAAAAAATAATTTTTTATGTTTATCTACTGTACATCTGTTTTCTGCTTATTTCATTAGGTTCTTATATTTAATTATATATTTATACTGTTTTAGAATTAGATTTACTTATTCTACTTTTATGAAAAAGAATATTAGTTCATTGATTTTTAATCTTCCCCCTTTTTAATATATTCCTTTATAACTATAATCTTTCAAATGAGCACCACTTTAACTACAACTTCAAACTGTGTTATGTTGTGCAGTTATGATCACACCGTTCAAATTATTTTCAAATCTCTTATGATTTATTTTTGAGTTAACAATTACTTAGAACTCATTCACTTTTAATTTTTAAAATATTAAATAATTACTAAATGTGTAGTGTTTACATGACATTCTCTAAGTGACTTTACATTTTTGAAGTACATTGAATATTAATCAATGATATGGTTAATTGTTAAATATTTCATTTTCACCAGAAAGTAATTGTACTATATAACCTATTTGTAGTGTTTTATATCAGAAATAAAGCTGAAATTTACTAATATTGATCAAATATTCTTATCGGTTAATGAGGGTTAATGACTTGTACTATTAATATACATTAGCTTATTTTCCTTTTATGCCATTGAATAGCTTATATTGTTATCCTATTGTCATATTTCTTAATCCAAGTATTGTTCTTATAAATTTAAAATTAATATATTTTTTGGATTGTCCTTTTTATGATTATATGGAAAAAATTAAGGCTCATTTGGTTCAGACTGGTGAAAACTGTTCATTTTAAATATGATGATAATACTATTGATGTAAACTCTAAAAGATTTATTTATGCAAACCCAGTCTTAGATCCAGTATATCACCAGTGCAATTTATAATATTAAAAATTAGAGCAAGTTCTAGTAATATACCTCAGTTGTCAAGCATGTGTGGAGTTCTGGGTTCAATCTTCAACACTACATGTACACACACACACATGCAGAAAAGAAATCCATTATTACATAAAACTTTTTAAGAAAATAAAAAATAAAATAAACTTTTAATATGTTATCATTGAACAGCAAATTAAAGCACTAATTGACTTTCCAACTCCTGAAATATGTCCCAAGTCTAACTACTACTCAATTATTTTAATAACTGGGTTCATATCAATTCCCATCAAAACCCTATATTGGAGGTCCATTGGACCTGATACACATCACAAAAAAGTACTGTTGTCTTATAGTAATTGAAATATTACTTAAATACTCATATATTTAACTAAAACATAACAGTTCATTCATGGTTTGTATACAGTTTTGTAATAGACCATGTTTGTAAATAGGTCAACATGTAATACTATGGTAAATTGTACCTTACCTGAAAGGGATTTAAAGGAAGATTTAATAATATATGTTTAAAATAAACTCAATTATATGAAAACAATTTTCAGATAAGAAGTTTGAAAGAAAACTCTAGATTTGAAATTAATTAACATTTGATCTTTCTAATTACCTTAAAAGATGATAATGATATTCTACCAATGTAATAATATTCTGTATAGTCTTCTTAGACAATTGAGCATTTTATTAATAGAATAGTATTGAAATCAATTGGGGTAACAAGTAAAATTAAAGAAAAAAAAATCTATTTGCTTTGTTGCTAGTTTAAATAAAAAATTTTAATCATATATCAGAATAGCAAAAGTTTCTGTAACAATTTTCATATTTGAAGATGTATTTGAAAAGTTTTACTTTCATATATTTACTTTAGACAGAATTTTAGCCAGATTGCTGTTATGACATTCATTCTTAATATTATTAAGTTGAAAACTATTTCTGATATTCCTGTTTGTGTTCTACATGTTGAGAATGATTTATTATTTCAAGACAATTTTGATTATTGTTTATTCTGCTCACTCAGTCTTTATATTTTCATAGTTGGAAATTAATTGTGTAAGTTGTATTAGATCAGTTGTGGTTGACAAACAGAAAAATTAAGTAGTGGACTGAGGAAAACAATTTAAAACTATAGGGAATAAATGGATCACATATATTTTCTTCAGAAGTATACATTAGTTTTTATTTATATTGCAAAATCTCAGTATTTCAATAGACTATCCCAGGTCTTAAATTTTTTACACTGGACTATAATTTCTTCATCCAATCTTATACAGGAATGGCAGCAAGGTTAGGTTAATAAAGTGATTCAAGACCAAGGCCAAGTGCATGTCTTGTGAGACTTATATTCTCCATCAAGAGAATCACAGAAGCATGGAGCATGGTGATATATATAAGGGTGGCACCAAACTTCAGCAGTTGGATGTAGATATATTGAGTTATGCACTTAAAGCAATTGCCTTCAGTCATCTCTTGGTAAGCGGTCACATATGAGATGTGTGCATTTGAAATGAAAGTGCTTGGTGTAAATTTAAATCAAATCCAAAGTCTGACATTTACCTCAGTTTGGTTTAATCGGAAAGGAGTATATTTAAGATTGAGAAACAAATTTAAATAATCAATATTAATTTTAAAAGACTTAAAAATTCTGTCACAGAATTCTCACTTAGGCTCACTTATAGAAAAATGAGTTGATTATATATGTGTATATATATATATATATATATGTATATATACACACACACACACACACACACACACACACACACACTTGGGATAATAGAAAACTTGGTTCATGGACTGAGTAAGATTAATGTGTGAAGATAAATTACAAGGCAGTAATTTGATTATTTAATTATATGAGACAATCAAGAAAGAGGATCATGATCATAAAGAAATATACTCAATATAATGAGGTCCATCAATATGAATGACACTAAAGACAGAGCAGATGCACAGAGGAGACATAACAATGTGATATATAAACAAATAAAAGCATTGAGTCTTACAACTATTGTGTACAAGATGCAGACTGCTGCTCATCATGCATTGCAGAGAATTTAGGATTTGAAAGGGATTTACTAGACTTTAAATTACATACAGTGACTCTTTCCATTTAAAATGTCTCCGGTTTCTCTTGACAGTTAAAACAGAACAAAGAATAGCAGCAAGACAGAAGAAATAGAAATAATTATTTAGAATTTCATTTGACTATGGAATATTTTTGAGGAATGTGGTATGTGAGGAATTTTCCCTAACCCTGAAAATAGGCCAATAGGAGTGATAAATAAAATCCACATTCTGAAAAAGCACAGACAGTTGAGATTCTTATTGTGTGCATTGCCTAAAGAAGAAATTACAGTTAACATTCAACAAATGCACACCCAGTTTCTTCAGGGAAAATGCTTTCATGATCAGGGCATTCATCCTCCTGGTGAATGTGGCTGGGGACAAAGGAGATGGTAATGACCAATAGTCAGATTTAATCAGATTTTTTTACATTTTATTTTTAATTGACATAAAATAATTGATAGTCAACACTGAGATTGCTTCTGTAGTTACTATGTAATGATATAAATTTAATTTTAAGATGTTAATTGATAACACAAGATTTGCAACAATCTGAGAAAATCAACACAGCTTAATTTTATCTGAATTTTCTTTTCTTTTTGTTGGAGTTTTTAGCCCTTGTCTCCTCCTGACCAGCTGGAGAAGTGGGAAAAGCAAGCCCCGACGAAGAAGAGCCAAGAAAGGTAAAGGTCGACTGGCCGAGCACACCCAGCCCTCCCTCAAGGGAGGACAATCAGAGGTGCCAGGGAGAACAGTCAAGCAGGATCCTCATTTAATAAAGAAGTACATACAGTTATTTATATACTGCACAGGAGGCAATTAGGGTCAAGGTCAGAGGGGTGGAGCAAGTTTACGTGTATACCCATCTCATAGTCTGTAAGGGAAGGTACAAGCTGTCCACAAGGGTGGAAGAGTCCTGGACCTATCCTGAGGTGGTCCGCCTCCTCCATCACCGCCCACAGCACCGCCTCCTGGCTGATCCCCAGAAGCCTTCCCAGCCACAGGTTCAGCCTCAAGACTTTCTTTTCTTTCTTTCTTTTTTTTTCCTAAGTAGAAAGAACATATTTGCCTTACTACAAAAGTAGAGGTTAGAGGTCTGGCCATCTTTTATTATTGACAAATATTGTCTTACAAAAGTAGGTGGTTAGCTCTGATTAATTACCTTATTTTCCCAAAATAATTATTAAGAACAAAGACATTTCTGGATTGAAAGGGAATTTTTGAAATATTTAAAATAAGCTTCTCCTTATAGTCATCTCCAAAAGGCAATTACTTTGGCTTTCTAACAGTGGCTTTCCAGTCACAAACACACTGTATATGTGTTTTTCTTTCTGTGATTATTAAAAATGAATAAACGTAAGAACTTATCATTAAAAATGTGAGACCTGGGGCGGGGTTGTGGCTCAGTAGTAGAACACTTGCCTAGCATGAGTAAGGCACTAAGGTTGATCCCCAGCACTACATAAAATTAAATAAATAAAATAAAGGTACTGTTGACACCATCGGTTAACTTGAAGAATCCTTGCTTCCCAGAAAGCTGAAGTATAACTCCAGAGAAGCACACAGAGGAAAGTGTAGAGTGGAAATTGAAAAAGCTTTATTAAAGGATAGCAGAAAGGACTTCCCCTGGAGGAAGAAGAGAACCCATAAGGTGAATCTGTGAGATGGGGAGGTCTCATTCCTTTTATGTCTAAGGTCTTCTTTTGTCCTCCAACATTCCTGTCCTTTATCTTGCTTATTTGCTTCTATTCTGCATGTGCTGAGGGATGCCAATGGGAAGGCCAAAGGGTGAAAAACCAATGGGCTGATGGGCCCAGGCCTTGGGAATCTCCCAGGTATAATTTATGAGTTTTCAGGCTCAGATCAGACTGTTTTCTTTATTAGACTGGACTCCATTTTTCTCTATTGAACTCAATATCAGACCCAATTTAGCTAGCTACACTAACGACTTATGTTTAAATCTGGCTTCATTGTGTCCATCTACTACTGAAAAAAAAATGTGAGACCTGATATATAAGAAATCTCACTGATGGATATCAAATGATATCTGCTCCTACCCCAAACCTTTAGGTGAACCCAGGATTAAAATTCTCATGGTACTAAGAGGCCATTCAGCATAGAATATAAGAGGGTAGACAACTTTAACTCTCTTACCATTTACAGTAATATTATTTTTTTAAATTATCACTGTAAATTGCAGGATAAAGCAAATAAGTGATGATTATCATTAAGAACCAATATTCTCAGCATAAGAAAAAAAAGACACAAATATAATAACATCAATGAAGTAAAAATCCTGAAATTTTCCAATTAAATTTGGAATATCAAAACAAACAAACAAAAATGTGAGACCTTGTAAAGTGAGTCTTCCACAGTTTCACAGAATCTGACAGAGAATGTAAGATTCTGGGTCACAGAAAAGATTTTACTATTCATAGAATAGTAGGCAGCATGATTGTACAGTCCCACTGGGGCAACAGGGAACCAGGCCCAGCTAGATGCTGTGCACAGAGTGGGTTTGCAAAACAGCTGAAGAGCTCTAAGCTAAGGAAACAACCCTCTTGTGAGGGAGCTGCAAGCAAATCTACCCACACTTTGCAAAGGGGGTTTTGGGGGCAGATAATCTTTGTAACACTTCTTGGGAAAAGTGTCTGCTCTCTATCTCTCAGAAATGATACTATTTCTTTCTTCCAAGGTTCTTTGTTGTACAGAGGGTACCACAAGACAGGTAAAAATATAATGCAAAATACCTTCCAAAAACAAACATATGTCAACATTTTGAGAATCAACTAAGACAAAGAAAGCAGGAATAAAAAAAAAAAAACAAATCAAATAGAGAAGGAAAGGATAAGACATAAGGTAGTTATTGTATTCTCACAGCAGGTTTCTTCCTATCATGTGCCTGTTTCTTAAAAGTGGTCTTGCTTCTTCTGTGTCAGGGTGTCTGAGGATGTTTCTTCTGCACTGTTGACTTTATTTATCAAGCATGTTTTTCATAGATCGCACAAATTACCACTGGAATACTTTGCAACTGGTATATGCAAACTACTGGTGCATATATTATAATCTAAGGAAACACTATCAATTGCTTTTCAATGGTCTTTTATTTTCCTTAAAGAAACAGAGCACAGCAGCAGGTAGATACATATATCCATTAAAGGATACACAGAATAAAATGGAAGGCAAATGCAATAAATGCCACAGAAGTAAGTTTTCATTAAATCACACATTTCATCACTTTTCCAAAAGACTTTACCTTTTACAAAAATCCAAAACAAGCTTCTGTTTGTTTGTTTTACAATCACTGACATTACCTATTTTTATTGGCTTGAGCTAACTATAGATTTGCTGCCTCAAACAAAATATATGTTCTGTTTAGCCTTCATCACTCTTATAGTAACTTTTACCATGGTGCCCCAAAATAGTTTTCTTGAAATTTATAGCCACTATATTTTTGGTATATAGGAACTTGCTCAGTGTGTAATATCTCAAACAATATTTCCTATCACCTAACAGTGCAATCTAAAGTTAAATGAATCTGTTGTTCCAATCATGCAAGACCTCTAAGGCAGCTCATGACAATTTGAAATCTCCTCTTCCTAAATGTTTCTCCTCTCCATGGCTAGCATTTCATAATTATAGTCTTCTTGCTTTTTTAAAAATGGACTTCACAGTCAGGAAAAGGTTAAGGTGTCCTTTATATTCTTGAACAGGTTTTGATGAAGAATATATGGCATTGCATTTATTTTAACATTTGTACTTTTGGCCCTAAGTAAAAATCTATTATATTCAATAAATTCTACCATCCACTAATATTTCTATATGCATGCTTATTTCTTTCTTTCTGTTAATAATGAATGGTTTTACTTTGTCTTCCTCCTTGCTCTCTTGACTCTCATAATAGTTGAAGACAAAGTATTTTGTTTCAATCCTGAAAATAAATATTGATATAATTAATTTTCACTTGATTGACTTCATTATCAATAAAATATCTAATTATATCATTCACATGGTCTATTTGTAAGATATCAGATCTTTTGCTTTCTGCAGTCTCAACTTGATTTTTAGTATTATTATTGTTAAAATCAATATATTATTATATATTATTATTTTAGTTTTGTTAGTGGTAGAGTGTTCCAGGTTTTGACACATCAGGATGGAACGAAAAGACTGAAAAGTAAATTTCCAGGCTTATCCTCTTTTTATCTTTGTCATCATGTAATCCTCCAATTTTACTGTCCATCACTATCAACAAAACGTGTATATTTAAGCCTCTATGGTGCAATCAGGAGTTTACCATCACTTTAATTTTATTTCAATATATGTGTGTGTTACTCATCTATCATTTCACAATCATTAAATTCTTGAAATTTTCAGCAACAGAAAAAAATACAATTCTTTACAATGTGATTGTTTTAACAATAGTATTTTTATTGAAAATAAAATTTAGTAATAGAAAAAATACTGATACAAAAACTATTTTAAACTATCATATTGTTTTCTATGGTAGCATTGGCTGATAAGGACCTCACAAACATTCAATGTCAATCACTTAACTGGATGTAACTACACACAAGCAATGTCCAGTGGTCCTTTACTTATGTACCATAAAAGTGCTCTGATACCAATATCAACTGAAACTGGCTTTGCTTTTGATAAATGTCACAGAGAAGTAATGCCTTTCTATACATATTTTATGTTCTCAAATCACTTTTTTCTTATTATACAAATATGAGATGCTCATTGTAAAGACTTCAAAGGAAGAGAGAATTTGACACAAAACCTAAGTGTACAAAATACTTCCCATAAAGGTAGAATTTTGATATTAGAAACTGCATGTACTTTATATTGCACGTATGTTGTGTATATAGATACATATGTATATATATGTGTGTGTATTATATATATATATATATAATTTATATGTATTCATGTATCCTTTTTTTTTTGCAGTTTTTCTATAATTTGACTTAATAGTTGCATGGTATTCCACTTAAGAAATTTTCCACAAAATGTTTTGCCTTTTCAAATATTATTATTATTTCTATTTTTTCTATTAAAAATATTACCAAAATAAATATTTTGTTGATTAAATACATTAAAAATCAAATTATTTATATTAATGAGTAACATTTAATGCTTTGGTATTATATATTACATATGTTGCATAATATTTAAGTCACGTTAGACATATTTCTCTTCAAACATTTATAATTTTTTATGGTGAAAACTTTCAAAATCTATCTTCTAGCTTTCTGAAATGCAGAATACATTATTGTTATCCATAATATCCACACTATAAAATAATATAGCAGAGAGTTTTTAGTTTTATCTAACTGTAATTTAATATCCACTTAGCAATGTTTCTTCATCTCTACCTTTTCCTTAAATTCCTGGCTTGTGCTAAACACCATTGTACTCTATTCTTTTATAAGTTTTTTTTTTCTTTTTTTTTCCAATACCACAAAATTGATTTCATGCAGTACTTGTTTTTCTTTGTCTGGCTGATTTCACTTAATGTAAGGCTCTCCAGTTGCACATGTTGTCCCAAGTGGCTGGAATTAATTCTTTTTCATGTCTTAATAGAATCCACTGTGTGTATTGGCCATGTATTTTAAAAATATTTTTAGTTGTAGATAAACATAATATTTTTATGTCTTTTTATGCAGTGCTGAGGATAGAACTCAGTGCCTCATGTGTTCTAGGCAAGCACTCTACCACTGAGCTACAATGCATATTTTCTTTATCCGTATTTATGTTGAGGGTCACTTAGGTTGTTTCCATTTTTTTTTATCTATTATGGAAAGTACTGCAATGAACATGGTAATACAGATGTTTTTTTGTTATACTCCATGTATGTATGATATGTCAAACTGTACTCTTCTCTCATGTATCTAAAAAGAACATATTTTTTATAAGAAGTGTGGAAGGAGATGTCTCTTTCACATACTAATTTTGTTTCCTTTGGATGTATAACTAGTAGTATAATTGCTGAAACATATGGCAGCTCCTTTTTAAATTTTTTGAATACCCTTTGTATGATTTTCCATAAAGCCTGTGCTAACTTTTATTTGCATAAATACACCAATCCTTGCCAGCACTTGTTAGGTTTTTTTTTTCTTTTTTTTACAATAACCATTCTTACTGGAGTGAGGTGATAAGCAATAAATATATCTTTAACTTTAGTCTTTCTTTTACTTTGTTATTACTGAGTGAAACAGTAGAAAATAACTTAAGACTCAGTCTTCCAGCCAGAGTTTCAAAGTTTCCACTTTGGCTGAGAGTGTTGGTACATGCCTATAATTTCAGTGGCTCGGGAGGCTGAGGCAGGCAGATTGTGAGGACCAATTCAGCCTAAGCAATTAAGCAAGGCTCTAATCAATTTAGAGAGACCCTATGCAACTTAGCAAAACCCTATCTCTAAATAAAATATTAAAAAATGTGTGGGGAAATACCTTAGTGGTTAAGCACCCTGGGTTTAATCCCCAGTGCCAAAACAAACAAACAAAAACAAACAAAAAATACTTTTGTGCTCATTTTATTTGTTTGCTTTACTTAGAGAAGTTCTTTAATTAACACAAAAAATCTTTCTGCTGTTAAGTAGCACTGTAAGTGCATAAGCCAGTGAAGAGGGACAACCCCAGCTGTTATACATTAACCTTGGGGAAAGATCCTAGGATGGATAAGATTCTCAGTGTGGTTTTTGGTTTGTAGGTTTGTTTTATGGTGCTGAAGATAAAACGCAGAACCTCTGCATTCTGAGAAATCCCTTTACCACTGAACTATGCCCCCAGGACAGAATCCTCAGTTTTGATGTCAGAAATGGAATAAAGATTCTGAATCATAGATTGGGTATAGTAGTGCTTCACTGGAGGTCCTGCTTCTTCAAATCACCCAGGTGACAAGCAAGCCATCTCCTCCAGGATGTGCTGTGGTTACACAGAAATAATCACGCTATGATTCTGAAGTCCTCACTGCCAACACACACTTAACAGTTGCATGCATCCCAAGAAAGGTTGTTGCACTGTTTCTAAGAATAACTCCAAAAAAGAACATGTAGGGAAATAGCCAGACACGTATTTGAGGATACTACTTGTTTTCTGTTAAACAGGTCCATAAGACTTTGATTGAAAAGATCTGAATAAGCCTGACTCCACATCTTTGTTCTTCAGCTGTATTGAAGAGTCGTCTTGAATGTCAAATTTAACACCATCTTTTGTCTCTGAAGTTGGAAATAAAGCTCAGTTGAGACTTTGCCTTTCCCTAAGAAAAAGGACTTTGAGCCTGTTATCTTATCAGGAATCCTTGAAAATTTATTGGTTCAGCCTCAACATCCTGCAGAATCTTTAATGATGTTTCATAAGTCAACATATCTGAGTAATTTATATTTTATTCTTCATCCAACAAAAAATATTATCTCCTCCAAATATAGTCTGCATATTTTCCTGAAAATCTAGCAGGATATGTTTTCCCAAACCCAAGTTAAGAAAGTAATTTCCTGGGAATATTCACCACTGCTGTATTTTCCTGAGTTTTCACCATTAATATTTCACTTTATACTCTGGAATAATATATGATTTTATAAAGCCTATAAATAGCATTGTTGATAATATTATCCACATTAATGTATTTTCCAAGGACTTTGATAAGATTAATATAGTTGATACCCATGTCAGCTCCTAGAAAGTGAAAATCTCATTCTCAATTTACATATAGAAAATAGAAATCCAGAAACCATATGTCTTCTGTTACAGAAATTCTAAAGAAAATAAACTGGACCCTAGACTCTTAATTAACACTTAGGGGAAAAAGAACATTATAATCTGTATTTCATACTTCTTATATAATTGTTACAGAGTCCCTGCTTTTGTAGAAATTCATTTTCATTTTTCTGGAATAATGAAGAATTTACACAGCAGTTCATTAGTATCAAAATTTCATGCTTATATAATATAATTGAGTCATGGTGATTAATGGGATACTTGTTTTTGCCTGAAGATAGAATTTTCATTTTTCTTCCTTTTTTTGACTCTGGGTCAGAGATATAAAACAAAGTGGAAATTTGTATAATTATGCAGTGGATTTCAAAAGTTCTAAAATGTCTATTGAATTTAAGGTATAAAACAGGATTTTTCTTTTTCTTAAGGAAAATATAAAGCATTTGGGGCTATAATTAATCTGATCAAGATATTACATTTTATATCATTTAGCTTAACCTACAATTTATTATCAACATTCTTAGGTTGTATTTTATAAAATAATTAAATATTTATTTTAAGAACTATATTGCTGGTATTTTAATAAAATAAAACAAATTGACATCATCTCTTCTCATTTTATTCATGTGTTCTTCAGTCAAATAATATTTTTTTTCATCAGATATTCAGTTAGGTAATTGAGTAAAAGGATAAATATGTCATGTCCTTGTATTGAGTTTGTTTAATACAGATTTGGATAAAGAGGCAAAAATAGTCATACTTTAGTAACACAGAGAAGGAGAACCATTCTCTCTTCAGATGGATTGCTTTTCAGCAGGATCCTAGTGTTTCAAACTGTTTGCAAGATTACTAAGCAGGAGAAATAAGGACAGGAAGGATCACACACAGAGAGACAGATCTGAATGTATGTAAATTATTCAAGCAAATGTATATACATGTATATCTATCTTTATTACAATATATATATATATATATATATATATATATATATATATATATATATATATATATATATATATATATATATATATTCTACTTACGTTTATTCAGCCCCCCTCCCTTTCTCCCTGCCTCCCTCAGAGATATATGGACAACGTCTTCATGACAAAATCTAAGGTTTAACCCAATAAATAAGCTAGCCAAGTTGACCCATATAATGAACCATCACAATAGGGTTGGTGACAGAGATTGGAGATGATTAACTGATATTATGTGAAATGTTGGAGAGGCAGTGGGAATGAGATCCTGCAGCCAAGCACCTGGGTATCTGAATCCATACTCAATGGGTCTCCCATGTGCCAGTCCACCTCCCACTAGAAGCAAATAAGGAGAAGAAAGAACCCCCTGGGGAAGTTATGACTGTGGGTGAAAGATGAGAAAGAGGAGGGGCATAAAGTTGCTTGTTATAGTATATTCTGAACCAATGGATAGTAGAATTGGTTTAGTTTTGGTGCCACGGGACATGAAGCAAAGGTGAACATGTTGTTTCTTAAAGTAAAAATATTTGTTTAAAAAAAATCATGGCTTCTTCCAATTCCTTCTGCAAGTTTGATATAGACAAGTGCCTTCTTTGGAAGGCAGATTCTGTGAGTTTCCTTGGTTATTTAGTTGTGTTTCTCTGTGATTTTATAAGACATGCTCTACTAATAGTGTCCCACAGCACTGTGAAATATGTCTTAACCTAGGCTTGTACACTCAAGTTAACAGAGTTCCTGCTTCCCAGCACTAGGCAAGAAGTTATTATTATAAATAAAAATTAGTCCTCTCATTTTATTAGTAAGAATTTTGTGTATTAGACAGGCCAGGAGTTTTAAAAAAAATTATAGCAGATTTATGTATCCTCTTAAATATCCAGATTGAGGATGAAATAATGAGGTGGACCTCTATCAGTTTCTGTCGGATTAAATACAATTGTCTTTATAAAATGTTGCTGTCCCTGGGGCCAGTCATTGCTCTTTCTCACTGATTGACTCAATGTTGACTCTGAAATGTGCATCATTCTTATGCATATATATTCAGGTGGTTGGATAGGCTAAAGAAAATGGCAACAATACATGCTAGTGGTCACAGGGTAACTTGAACCAAACACAAAATCAAGAACTAAAAGAAGGAAAATAATCACTATGTAATACATTGCTAAATAAAGTAATCTTTCCCCAAAAAAACTTTATTTTCTATCACATTGAAATAGGCAAAGTAATTAGCCTTTTTAATTTCCTTTTACTTGATATCTGGTTCAGGTGTTCTTTCAGTTTCTTTATTCCAGGAAAAACAAGTGACTTACTAATATCATTTTGATATGATTATATTTTTATAATATAAAATATTATTAATAGAAAAGTGACTCTAATTATAATCACTAAAATGTAATAATACTCTGATTAAACTACAATGTACATAAATTTATGTATTATTTTGAAAGAAAATCAATTTCACATAAAAGTTGATTTATATATCTATTTTATTCAGGGGATGTGGATACCAGGGATTAAACTCAGAGACACTCAACCACTAAGCTACATCCTTAGCCCTATTTTGTACTTTCTTTAGAGTCTGGGTCTTACTGAGTTGCTTAGCCTCTCACTTTTGCTCAGGTTGACTTTGAACTCACAATCCTGTCTCAGCGTCTGGAGCTGCTGGGATTACAGGACTACATCATCATGCTCAGTTTACATATTTATTTTTGAGGCTCTGAAATTCCATCTTTGTAGCTCCAGGTCACATCATAACTAGATCATATTCTTTCTGGCTTACATAGGTGTCCAGTAAAATTATGGAGGCAGTTTGCATACCTGGTACACACCCTTGTGACAGAATACAAGGTCTCTCCTCTGCTTTAGAGCTGCTTTTGTAGTTGTGTTTGCATCTGTATGAGGTTTCTTCATATCAAAAATAAATATATGAACTGGGAGCCAGATTAATAAAAAATCATTGGTTTGATTTATAGGATTATTTTCTATAAAGGAATTTAATTTGAATAAGGTCGAATATGGATAATCCAAAAAAGAAAAAGTTCTCACTAATTTTAGTTAAAAATTTATTCTGCTGTAAATAATAAAAATACACAGATTAATTTGTAATGCTAACCTTAATAGAAGCATATGAAATATTAGGGCTTCACTTAGGTGAAAAGGGGTTTTATATTTAAAATAGTATAGAATTAAATAGTATAGAACCTTTATTGATCTAGTTACATTTGACCTAATCAAATACAGAAGAAGTGTACATTTCTTTATTCATTTTTCCCTTTAATGATTCTCTGTGCCTCAAGAGATTTCTTCATTTTAAATTTCTAATAAAAATAAATTAACTCAATAAGTCTATGAAATATAAAATACATTTATTCACATCAAAACCTCACATTTTTTTATTTTCTGTAAATTAAGTGAATATATTACAAGTTATAATTGGATTATTTTCTCATTTAATGTTATTGGTACCTTTTATTAAATTATTCTGTTCTTAAAATGTATGTGCCTATTTGGAATAGGAGTCTCAGACTGAAACTCCTCTTAGTTTTAGACATTCAGTGAGGTTGTATTAATCTCCAGAGGAATGTTTTCCTTCCAAGTGTGACTTGGAAGCTTCTAAGATGCCAGCCTCTCCTTACACTGACTAGTAATTTCAGGCAATGTAAGATGCTTCATATACTGTGATAATGCTGCCCTCCTTTTCTTTTTTTCTTCTTTGTACATAATTTAACAAGCATTTAGTGAGTGCCCTCTAGGTGTCAGGCAATCTCTTAACAATTTCAGAAGAACAATCTGAAACTTTCATATATGTGTAAGAAACTGAACAAGACATAATACAGTATGAGAAACAGGTGGTTTTTTTCTATAAATCTTAAAAAGTTTGAATTATCCAGCATTCTGACAACTGTCTTGTTGGAGCTAATTTCACATTTGATTACAACATTATTTTTTAAAATGACTTCAATTAATGAATTTGCATTCATTAATTAATTCAATCAATGAATTTGTTTTGTGGTTTGTTTTGTTCTGGGGTTTAAAACCAGTACTGCAAGCATGCTTGGCAAGAACCCTTCCAATGAGCCAAACCTCCAGCCCCAGTTAATTGCTGTCTTAAGACTCATTTCTAGAATATGTTGTCTTTTGCATACTGAAAGAAATATCTTACACAAGCTTTTAAGCAACCATTCTTTCATTCATTTTTAAGACATTGTCTGAATATCTATAGTATGGTAGTCCCATGCACCTCTTCTGTGAACAAAACGAAAATGAGTTGTCTATCCTAAGGAAATATGATTAGCTTTTCAAGAAAGAAATTAACCTCAGAAATTCAAGCTAAAATGTGAATGCTATATATTCAATCTTTAAAACATAATTTAAGTGCCAATATAAAACTTAAAATTTCTTTTTTACATCTTTGGTCAATAGTCACATAAAAATGAACTATGGCAAGACTTTGCTCATTTTAAGTAAGCATGTAGACTCTTAAATATTTTAAAATTCAAGAAAATTTTGTTGAAAGTCTTGATATTGTATTGCAAAGGAGGTCCATATTCATGTCTTCTATAATTAAAATTTATTTTGAAAACACTTAGGCACACCCTTCTCTGAAAAAAAAGTTACTTAGAAGCTATGAAGTAGAAACAAATACTTATATTTCGACTTACTAATTCTCTCCACTAAAAGAAGATAATGCTTTCAAACTTAAACAACATCGTATTCATAATGAAACTTTCCATAATTTTGGAAATAAAATTTAACCTCCAAGTTCATGGTTTGACTCTTTTTACACATTAAATACCCAAGGACAATTCTCTAAATATTTGATATCTCTAAATTTGATATTTTAGAATAAACAATAAAAATATTTAGAGAATTGTGTCTTGCTTCTATTTAGAGAATTGTGTCTTCCTTCTATTTAATTCTTACGGACATTGTAAAAGTTTTCAGTAACTTTTTGTGCTTTTTAAAATTTGCTATAATTATCATTTGGAAATCCTATCCCAGTTCCAATTTGCCTTGTGGTCAATTCCCAAATATTATAGAAAATGATCAGTATGTACTGCTCAGGGTAATTTCTTCTGGGGATGAGATGTTTCCTACCTCCTTGGAACAGTTAGGGCCAAAGAACATTTCTCTATCTCTTCATTCCAAGCTGCCACTTCTCCACCCTAAGATTTAGTGCTGCTACTGGTGGTTTGAGTGTAAATGGGAGCAACTCAAATGGCCTAATTGTTTCAATTTATTTCCTCCATTATTCAACTTGACAACAAATGTTTCCAAGTTCAACACTACATCTTGCATCCCTGGACTCAGCCTGGTACACTCTGATGCTGTTACCTCTTCTGCATCAATTTTCTCTATGTCTTCTCTGAACTTTTTCTTCTGGCCTGTGATTTCAGCTGTCTGCTGTCCAAATTACCAGGTTCTCCTTACTATGACCAGAGACTGCATTTTCACTGTGTGTGTTATTATCATTTTTTTTAAAAAAATTGTATTCCACTTGTTAACCCTATGTATTCACACTTTAGTAACTTCTTTCAATTTTTACAGTCCAAGCTGTAAACACATATTAGTCTTTGAGTATCCTGCACATTACATTTTTATTTTGTTCAGTTTGAAATTCAATAAAATAATTTAGCTTACTTTGAAATATTCCTTCTTTTCTTGAATCTCTGCTTCATTTCCTTGAGGAATGGCAACAAACATTCCCCAAATATATTCATGTAAAATTTAGTAATCTTTATTCCTCTTTTTCCTTTACCTCTCAAGTTTGCAATATTCATTGAAATTTTTATCTTTTTTAAAAAATAAAGATAATAGTGTCCTCCATGCTACAAAAAGTCCTGAAGACTGTTAGAGTCTGTAAACAAGTCAGGATGGTGCCTGGCATTTTGCCAGGGAAATGTTAGAGTCTGTAAACAAGTCTAGATGGCACCTGGCAAAATGCCAGTGGGAGTGGTTTGTGAAGTAACGCCAGTGAGCCATTAAGTTTGGAGATTCCTGATTGGTTGACTGTTGTATCTAGTTTATGAAAAATTTTATGAGATATTCTTTAAATAAGTTTTAAATGCCCATGATTTACCTTGTGTTATTATTCTGCTTTTTGCTATTCCTGGTTATGTTTGCAAATTATACAATGCAATTCCTATCTTAATTTCTTTCATAAATTCACTTTTCATCATTTCTCTTCCTTTATCATTCCTCATTTTAGACAGCACAAGTTTTGAGAATTCCTGAGAGAAAAAGTAGTTTTAGCCTGCACTTCTGTTTTATTTCTGTTGCAATACCTCAGCAAATTTTATTCATCTCCATGATGTCTGGCATTTATTTTTTTCTCTTTTGAGCTTGCAAAGGAACTATGCAGGATTCATTTTGTTGCTCTGCTTTTTTTCTAAGTTTATTCCTCTTTGAAGAGATACAGTTCTATTTGCACCTGATATTTTACCCAGAAAATTGTGATTGGAATTGCCTTTAGTTTTCTCCCTGCTTAGTATAAGGGATCAATTTTTGAAACTTCTTTTAAAAAAATTCTAAGTGGGTTGTCTCAGGGTCAATAATTTACATATTGTGTTTAATACTTGGAATGTCTTAAGTTTGAGAAAAGAGAAGAGATAGGGGTGAAAAAATAACAAACATGGTGGGGAAACAGTATTATTTATTTATCTTTTCCTTCAGCTAAACTTCATAAAAATCACTTTAGTTCCAGAGAATTCAAGGCACACAATTATGAGAGGCCTCTGATTATACTTTAACCTTTGTCAGTATGTTTTCATGGATTTGTTTTCACACAAAGCCTATGTATTTGGTCAGAAATTCTTTCTTTCATTCTTTGTTTTTATAGACAGAATTTTGCAGATTATAAAACAATCAACAGAATTCTAAGCCCTTTATTTTTTTAAATTATTTTTTAGTTGTTGAAAGATTTTATTTTATTTATTTATTTATATGCAGTGCTGACAATCTAACTCAGTGCCTCAACATGCTAAGCAAGCACTTTACCACTGAGCCACAATCCCAATTCCCCTTTATTATTTTCTTAAAAATGCAAAAAAAAAAATCTAGTTAACATAACTACTACCTCAAATACCTGTCACTTATCCCTCTGGTTTAGCTGAAACTTGGACACTTGGACTAACATCTCTCCATTCTTCCTACCCTAGCCTGTTGAATCAGTCATTCCACAGTGTGTACATATAACATAGTATCCACTTTGTAACACAAAAAATTATACAATCATAATTGTCAATATTTAATAAAATAAAAATTAACATGCCAGTAAAGCAAGCAAACAAAAAACAATATGGAATAAATTTCAAGACACTGAGTCAATTATGTAACAATCATGGCTTACTGATTCATCAATATATTTTATTTTTTAAGAAAATATCACACAATATTCAGAAACTGTGAAAACCTTTTCATCTTTCTGTTTCAGAGATATATTTTCTCCCTGAGTAGGTACATTATAATGTAAGCCAACATTACATTATAATGTAATGGAGGCAGAATAGAAATTTATTTTCCCTTATTATAAGTATGATTCAAGTGAAACACAACACTCCTACCTTTTGTAATATCTGTTTTAAAAAGGATCCGGCATGGAGATTCACTCATACATAGATCTTTTCTTTTATCTGAAGTAATTCCAGTATCCACCACTTCTATTTTATTGTACTAACATAAAAAAGTTCAACAATTATTTTTAAGGAGATTATTACACAAAAATTTATAAATCATATAACCATGCTACATTTAAAAATTTTGGAATGAGATTTATATTTCTTGAAATGTTAAGATATTTAACAATCACTTTTATTTTTATCTTTTGAGAAATGAAAGAAAGGACCATTGTAAGTGTGGAGAATATGTTATTCAGCATTCTGCCACTGTGACAAAATACCTGAGATAAATAAATTATAAGGAGAAAAGACTTATTTTGATTCAGTTTCATAAATTTCATTACATGGATACTTGGCCCTATCTCTTTGGGCCTGTGTAAGGCAGAACTATATGCCAGGGACTATGTGTTGGAGAAAAGTTGTTCATCTCATTTCAACTGGAAAGCAAAGAAAGGGAGGATGGCCTAGGTCCCAATATCCCCTCTAAGACATGCCTCCAAATACCTAACTTCCTTCCTCTGTGTCCCATTTCCTAAAGGTTTGCCACCTCCTAGTATCACCACCATCTGGAGAAAAAGCCTTCAATACAGGGCCTTTGGAGACTTTTAAGATTCATAGCATAACAGGGTAGAAAAAGTTTGATTTTATGTGTGACAGGACTGAATATATTTTGGAACAAGGATTGGAAATAAAATTCTCAAATAAGCAAGCTGTAATTTTTCATAGGAAAACTTGCTCTGAAGAGTAATAAAATGGAGACTGAGAGGTTGGTGGAGTTTTACAAAAGAAACCTCTCAGGAGGTCACATTTTATCTGAGTTTTAGTTAGTAAGTGTTTGGGTTTGCATCTTTGATACACAAGCATCTGTGTAATGTAGTTTTTAATATGCAGACTGCACAGCCCTGAATTATCACATTTGAGAGAGTTAAAAATGTGCATATCAAACTTAATTGTCTTAAGTCTCATAGCTATTTTCCTTACCCCTTACAAAGGAAAATAAAACTTGAGTGCTAAACTAAACTGTAAAAGGAGATATTTAAAATGAACCAATCACAGTTTAATTGTTTACTTTTGCTAATGACCATTACAAGAAAATCTGAAAACAGAGATACTTTGCAGAAATAAAGACAAAATTTGTTTTCAGGAACAAAACAAGAAGACTTTCCTCTGATGTGGAGAACAGAATAATGTTTCCCTAAAGAAGTTAAACTCCTGATTCCCACAACATGTGTTTACATTACCCAACAGACAAGAGGCTGGTAGACTGGATTAACTTATGGTATTTGAGATGAGAAAATCCAAGGCAAACTACTGTAGGTCCTTTACATTTTATTTATTTCTAATTTTGTTATTAGTAGATAATAATTACAAATAATCATGTGATGCATTGCAACATATTCATCCATGCATAATTTTTTGCAGCAGTATTAGAAAACAAATACATGTGCCGAAGAAGCAGATGAAATAATTCTGCTCAAACATTAACAGAGCTTAAAAAGAAAAGAAAGTAAAACACTATTCTACCTCTGCTCATTCCTAGTTCCTGCTCTGTTCTCAGCCAGTTTCTTTCAGAGGCTTCACTTGTTGAAAAGAGGAAATGAGAAGGCAAGACTTCACACAGGTGCCTCTAGGGGAAAGGGGCACGTAACAAGCATCAGATGACTGAGCTCTTTCATTCAGAGGTTTATTCCTGGGATGACTTTAGTAAAAGGGCTTATTTTAGCTGAAGGCAGTCAGTGGTCATGTCTGTAATCCCTGAGACTTGGGAAGCTGAGGCAGGAGGATCAGAAGTTTGAGGCCAGCCTCAGCAATTTAAAAAACAATAAAACAAAAAAGACCAGTGATAGAACTCAGTGTTAAAGAATACCTGGGTTCAATTCTCAGCATCAAAAGAAAAGAGTTGGAGTACTCTTTTAGAATGGACACATCCATGTGTGAAGTTTTAAACATTTGGCAAAAATATATCGGATCCTGCCCATTCCTTCATTAAGAACAGTTATGCAGAGGCAAAATGCCTCCATTCCAGGCCTCATTTCTTCAAAGTAGAATTAGAAGATAGAAATTATGTTTTTAATGTGTATTTTGCAAAGTTTTTGTTTTTCAATTCTATTTCCTTCATTGATTTTGATAACAGGAGGAAACCTATCTTCCCCACAGTTTAGATCTGATTCTAGCCTTTACACCACCAAAACACAAGATAAATGTTGCTACTTCAAATTCTGGGCCATCCTCTACAATACTTTCTTTTGATTTGTAATAGGAAAAAAATGTATTTGATCTGAGGAGTTACTTTATTTCATTTTTTTAAAAATAATGTACTACAAGTTGCAAGTGTCCTTTGATATCTATAATATATTTCTAGATTCCTTCTTATATAACATTTCCTTATTTTTGTTCTTGTTTGTAAGTGTGCTGAAGACAGTTTTTTGAAAGAGAATTTTAAAGCTATCATCATTTCTAGAAATTTAAGCAAGCTTGTCAATTTGACTTTTCTTGTAACAACAGTGATAAAAAAAAAGCGTCTCCTTCTGTACTGACAGTCATGATTTCCCAAAGTATTTAAACCTCTCACCATTTCCATGGGGAAAGGTCAAAATACTGGACTAATGGAGATGGAGAATCCTCCAAGAAATGTGAAACTAGGTCAACATGATAACTTGAGTGCACAGAAATGTGGGAGGAGAATAAAGAGGAGTGGAAGATCCTAATGTCACTGTCTTCTTTGGGATGTATCTAGAGGTTGACCAAGATTCTGAAATCTCTCAAATACATTTAATCACATAATGAATAAATAAATTTGAGTATTTTCAAACTGCCATTGTATTTTTAGTTACTCTGAGCACATATATTAATATAGTTTAGAAAATAACCTCTAGATTATTAGAAAGAAAAGTTCTAAAATATTATAAAATGATGCTGCTTCTACAGATCAGGTATGTTACTAGTGATTATAAATAAGTAGGCAGCATTTTGTGTACTATGCCTTGTAAAGTTTCTGGGAAACATATTATTTTAACAGTTTAAGAAAATGCAAATATAGCTTCAAGAATAATACATATTGTACCAAACCAAAAAGCAATGTTGTATAAAAAAATAGCTGCATGTGTAAAAGCAGGAATAAAAATTCATCACATTAATTACCATTGAGCAAGTTGTGAGGATCATATTTATTTCAAATCTCACCCTGGTGTACAGAATTTGACACCAGATAGTTTCATACTAACAAGGAATTAACAATTTGTGGCTTGTTAATTGTTCCAGTATAAAGACTTAGGTGAAATAAATAGGAACCCATTTCTGTAAAATACAGCTGAAATATAGTTGTAAAATCAAACAAAATGGGAACAATAATTTCAGTAACTTTTAAAATGTGAGGGAAAAGGTGAGGCATTGTTACAATTTTTTCCTTAATCACTGTTTCTTTTCCCTGACTCTTTTCCTGTTTGGATTATTTGAAATCAAAATTATTACCACCATAATTTAAATACATACAAAGTAATTCATTAATAGTCTATATAATGATTAATTTTACATGTCAACATAACTGGGTTAAAGTATACCCAGATAGCTTATAAAACATTATTTTTGGTTTGTCCTTGAATGTATTTCCAGAAGATTGGCATTTGAATCAGTACACTTTGTAAGGAATAGCTCATCCATCAGTGTGGTCAGGCATCGCCCAATCTGTTCAGGGACTGAGTAGATCTGTAGGGAGACTTTTTTGTTTGAGGAAGGGAAATTCTACCCTCGTTTCTTGAGTAGCAACATCCATCTTCTCCTGTTCTCAGACACTTGTGTTCCTGGGTCTTGGGCCTTGGAATTCATGCTGAGTCATCCCACTGCCAACACTGGTCCTTTAGCTTCGGAATGCAGATTTTGGAATGTAGCCTTCATAATCAGTTGAAAAATAAAACAAAATGGGAATAATAATTTCAGTAACTTATAAAATCATATGATTAACTCCATAATCATATGAGCCACTTCCCATTATAAATTTCCTCTTTATCTCTATCTATCTAGCTATCCATCCACCCATCCATCAATCCATCCATTTAATTTCATATTGGTTTTTTTACTCTGAAGAATCCTCATCCACACCATTTTACTTTAGTTACACAGTTGCATATTTTGGATATCATCAATTTTACTTTTTGACATGTAGATATTCTGTACTGTTTCTATTTTTTCACCACACTGAACATTAAACATTGTATTTGATAATCACATGACAGAAACTAGAGTCTATCTTTAAAAGTTTAATTTTTTTTAGTTGTAGGACACAATACCATTATTTTATTTACTTATGTGGTGCTGAGGATCAAACCGAGAGCCCCACACATGCAAGGCAAGCACTCTACCACTGAGCCACAATCCCAGCCCAACCTTCAAAAGTTTTTAAAACTTTATAAAAATTTTATTGTAATTACTTTTTAAAAGAAATTTTACATACATACAGGAAGAAGAATATTTTTTTAAAATATCCTTTAGGTGTAGAGTGACACAATACCTTTATTTTATTTTTATTTATTTTTATGTGGTGCTGTGGATTGAACCCAGAGCCTCAGACATACTAGGCAAGCACTTGACCACTGAACCACAACCCCAGCCCCAAGGAACAAAATTTTTAATGAAAAGCTAGAACAGATTCTAAACCTTTTTGTTTCAGGACATTTTTATCCCCTTAAAATTTATGGAGTACTCTGAAAAATTTTGATTTACACCCTACTCCTTCTAATATTTACCATGTTAGAAATCAAAGTTGTGTTTTAAAAATTTATTGATTAATTAAAAAACAGCAAAATGCATTCAAACCTAAAGAAAATCCTATTAAAAATGGTTTCCAAACCCAAAATAGAAGAGACTAGTATTTTTTCTGCATTGTTTTCTTAAAAAAATACTTAATATATCTGGCTTATTAGAGGGTAAATTGATTTTTGTATAATTTTCTCTTTTGGGGGCTCAAGTATTGAGTTGGCAGCCTTCCCTTCACCCTTCCCCTTCCATGGTGGCTGTGATGGGGGACTTTCCATCTGGTGAGGAGACATGAAATGGCCAATCAGAAACTGACATGGCAACAGACCCCAATACCATGGGGTTCCTGACTGCTGAAGCAATTGCCCTGTCAACTCCTCTCAGCCTGGACCAACCAGCGACAGATGCCCCTAAACTTGGCTTAGCTAACCTGTTGTCCACAACAATTTAGATGGCCTAGGCTCTCCTACCTCCAGCTTCCCTTATAAGCATGGTTCTTGCCTTTCTTACCAGCGACTTCCCTGGCCCTCACCCTTTCCAGGACTGGTGATCCTCAGCCAGGAGTGCCCCCGCAATAAACCTTCTTTTGGTACCTTATTCTTGTTCTGTGGTTCCTGATCTCACACGCCTTTTCTGATTTACATAAGATATATAGGGAAAAAATAGCTTAAAACAAAAACATAGTATTTGGAAAAGGAAGGCACATTTTAATAATGTCAAAGATAGAGCCAAATTTGAGGCAAAGTTAGTAAAGGCTATTTATTTCAGAGCTGGTAGCCCTAATGAAATCCATTCATGGCCATGTTAATATCAGTAAGATTCAAAGGTGTTTGAAGGAAGAGGTAGTTTTAGAGGAAAAGGATAACATCCTACAATATTCCCTGATTGGCAAGTGTGTTTATTATTAGTATCAGATTTTCAGAAATGGTGAAGAATTTGTTTGATTTGGGAGAACATTTTTATGTCCTTGTTTGGCTACAAGTGAACAAGTGAAATTTGAAGAGATTTTTAATAAAGAAAATCTTTTGCATTCTTCAGTGTGAACAGTCCTCTGTTGGCCAGTCCCTGTCTAAAACAATTGTGGGTTTATGGAATAGTGTGTCCATTAAACTCATGATATCCCTTGTTTTAGAAAATTTCCCAATATTATCCCTATGTGGAAATGAATATCATTCTTTGATAATATACCTAAACTTCACAAGTTATAGTTTATTAAACATTAGTGGCAATGTGTTAATGGAAACAATTTCAGTGAACTTTTCATCTTCTGGGACATTAAAATCCTTTAGTCCACCTTGCATTTAAATGCATCTTGTACCAGCACATAATTTTATAACACTTTGTCAGTAGGAAAATATTGATTTACTGATTTATGCAAATCTTGAAAATGTTGGCACATTTAATTGTAAAATATGTTTAAATTTCATCCAATTATATAATCATTGACCTTAGCAGGAAAAAAAAAACATGTTTAGAAAGGCTCTATAGCTCATAGTCAAAGATACATGTTGTCTAAAGCTTAAATTTTTCAGAAAAAAAGCTCCAATTTTATCAACATCAGAAAATACTTTCAATTATGTCCCTTAGATTGACATGCAAAAGAGAGATTTTAAGTTACTTTTTTTGAAATTAAATGCAGTGCAATGGGGGAAAATTGGCTGGTGCAGCTTGCAAGTAAAACAATTCTACAAGTGTTTTTGTTTAAAACAAAAACCTTCAGTAACAGAAGTGTTTCATGAGAACATTCCATTTGTCACACAAAATATCAAAAAAGTATAAGCTGAAATGTCACTGTTTAATAAAATTAATTATTTTTGCTACTTCAACACTAACAAGTTGTAGTTGCTGTTTTCTTCTTCTGAATATATGGAGGTGAACAACACAAAGTTTGACATTACAATTGGGTTCCCATCCCTGATTACTGTGGTATTGTCAACAGTTTTAGTCACCATTGGTCTTGTGTTGTAAGTTCAAATATTAACACAGGGAAAAGAACAATGACAATTTTACAGTGAGGAAAACGTTTTTACTTCAGGTGCTCCCCAAATCCCTGTACATAACAGTATATATGTGTCAATATCCAAAGGTCAGATGGCCCAACTCTTGAGATTCCATGTACTATCCTCAGTGATTTTGTGAAAAACAAAGTTAATTAATATAAATCATATTAATATCAAAGGTTTAAAAAAGTGCAAATTATTATTAGCAGCAGCAGTAGTACTAATAGTCTTATTGATCAAGTTATTATGGATGATTAGATTGTCCTGGTATGTGAAACTATGTATTAAATCTAATTGTTCAGCACAAACGTTGTGAACATCCATACTTTCTGTTTTTCCAATAATTTTGGAACTCCCTTAATGTGTTTGGGAATAATTTAGCCACAAAAGTATTTTATCCTTAATGTAGGCCTCCCCCAAATATTCTTCATCTTCCTCCTTTGCATCCTGGTCTCAGTAAAGTATATAGGTTTCACCAATTAGAATCATCTCAGTTAAGATTCAGCTCATACTTAAGCACCTGAAGGAAGGTGCCTCCACCTAAATCAAATTGGTCAACAAAGGTCAATTCACAAGCTTATGGATTATTAAGAAAGCTGTATCATGTGGTCTCTGACAAAACAGTAGTATGGATGTTGTTAATGTCACAGATTGTTAGACAATCAAAATCCCTTTAGCAATGAACTTGGAGAATTTGTGGTGACCATGGCGGAGGTGGGAGTTTCTCCTTTAAGCAGATCCACCTGTGGTTCTGGTAACTGTTGCTAAATGTTTATACTGGGATCACATATGATCATTTCTCAAAGTTATTTTGAACTGCTTAACATTCTTTTAAACTTACTGCCATGTTTATTTGTCTAAAATAAAATTCTCCTTACAATAAAGTAGTTTAAAGCAGATAATGCTTTAAGTTGGTCTATTCTTTTAAATTAGGTGTGGGGAGAAACATTTCAAATACAATGTCTAAGTGATAAAAATATCTTATTATATTAGGGTTCTCCAGAGAAACACTAATATTAGGGTTCTCCAGATCAAACACTGGGATGTATTCTGGCTATTGTTGTTTTTGTTTGTGTTTTGTTTTATTTGTGTGTGTGTGCATGAATATGTGTGTGCACTTGTGCATGTATAAAAAGGAAATTTATTATGAGGAATAGGTTTGTCCAATTTTGGAGACTGAGAAGTACCACAATCTGTCACTTGCAGACTGAAGAACCAGGAGTGAATGGTATCATTCAGTCCAATTCTGATGGCCTGAGAACAGGAAGAGATGGTTTAAATACCAATATGTTGGCTACAGAAGATGACTTGTTTCATCTCAAACAGGCAGGTAGAAAATCAAAAAGGGTGATTTTTTCCCCTGTTTTTGTTTTATTTAGGCCTTTCAATTGAGTGGATGAGGCTCATTCACACTGAGAGGATGAAAAAATAATTTACCAACTCTAGTAATTCAAATGCTAATCTCCTGGTGGAACACCCCCATAAATGTACCCAAAAATAATGTTTAGCCAGATATTTAGGCATCACCTGATCCAATCAGTTTGACAAGACGAAATCAACTATCACATTTACATTTGACATAAAAAGTGTGTAGATCTTTCTAATATCTATGGACAAATGTTAGAGCAAATATAAAATTAATTTCAAATTGTATATACACACACGCACACATATATACATATATATGGAGAGAGAGGGATAAATACATATAAATACATCTATATATATACATATCTGTATCTCTCTATATATGTGTATATTGAATCCAACACATTGTTTTAATTTGATACTTGGTTCTTTTCTGTCATGAGACTTATCTAAGTCCCAATATTTGTTTATTTTTTTAAATACTTATTTTTTAGTTTTAGTTGGACACACACAATACCTTTCCTTTTATTTATATGTGGTGCTGAGGATTGAATCCAGATCCTTTCACGTGCTAGGCAAGCACTACCGCTGAGCCACAACCCCAGTCCCCCAATGTAATATTTAAATATAGATTTATTAAATGCACTTAACTGTTTAAGCATGGATTACCTCATAAAAGGAACTCTGATTAAAGATAAAAGGCTGATAGGAAATCTACAAATTCTATAAGAACACTTGTGGTTATTTGATCTTTTAGGAGTTTTCAACACATGATTATGTATCTGTGTCTGTGTGTGTGTGTGTGTGTGTGTGTGTGTGTGTGTGTGCGCGTGCACGCAAATAATTAGTAAATAATGGTATTGTAGGCAAGAGATTGGTTTTTTGTGCATACAAGTCTTTTATTGGGGAGACACTTATAACTGTTTAACTGAAGTAATACTGGCCTCCATAACCAAAGTTAATTTCTTAAATGTATGAGTCTATAGTTTTGATAAAGTAAAGGTTTATTCTTTGTTAATATTCCTAGGTATAATATATTAATTACATTATATTTTATTGATCTAACATACCATGGTAGAGTACTTTCTATGTGTCTGAAGTCAGAGCTTTGTTATTGTGAAGCTGTTGGAACAGGGGTATGCATTTCACATACTTAATTGCTAAGTTTTCCCCATCTTTCTATTTTCTTTACTTCGGGGGAACTGGAGAATTCTGGGGATCAAACCCAGCATCTAATGCATTTGAAGTATGCAGGAGATCTACCACTAAGGTAGATGTCCGGACTTTGGAGGGTGATGTGAAATATAATTTTGGAATCGTTTTAAGTTTATTTAAGAGTCTTTTCTTTTTTCTTTCTTTTTTTCTTTTTCTTTCTTTTTTTTTCTTTTTTTCTGCTATTTTTTTTACAATACCAAGGACTGAATCCAGGGTTCTCTATCACTGAGCTATTCCCCAACCATTTTTATTTATTTTAATTTTGAAACAAGATCTCCCTAAATCACTTCAAACTTGTAATTGTCCTACTTCTGTCTTCTCAGTCTCTGCTTTTAAAGGCATGTGACAACTGTTCCCAATCAAAAGAGTGTTTGTTCTAGTCAGAAATTTTTAATATAATGATAGTTTGACTTTAAATTATGGGTTTCAACTCCACATGTAGTTTGTTGATATTTCTTTCATCCACTAAGTTTTGGTTACTACATCAAACAAAATTATATCCATGAAAGACACTATTAAATAAAAATGCCTAAATATATTTTAGGATCTAAAATTGTATAAGAATATTAATTACTATTATTAGAATATTCTTTTGAGGAACTAATATATTAATAAAATGACAAAACTTTACTGATATATTCCAAATCCATCTATTATGAAATTAATCTGCCAAAGAATGTGCATTACAGAAGCTTTCATAAGGTTTTTTAAAATCTGAATTTACCTTATATAAGAGAAAACACCACAATTTCTTAAAAGTACATATAAAAAAAGGGATTTTCTCTACTGTGTGTGTGTGTGTGTGTGTGTGTGTGTGTGTGTGTGTGTGTGTGTGATGTGTCTGTCACCTGGGTAGAAGATGACAGAAGCAGATAGAGATAAAGGAATTTTCTAAAAATAAAATGCATTGCAGAAATCTCTGCAATCTTACTGGGAGTGCCAAAGTATCAGTGCATCAGTAGCCAAGGGGATAAAAAGGGTATAAAAATTCCATTTTCATAAACTCCACACTTCCCTGGAACAATGTAGAGAAGAGAGCAGTACTGCCAAATAAGACCTTAACTTGAAATGCCAAAGTCTCTCAAAAGCAGTGTTAACACAGAGGGTATTTTAGGGCAAAAAAATCAGCAAGTCCTTAGTCTCTGGTGTTTCTTTTTCTTATTTATGTGATTGCTAAAGCTGGAAATAATGAATTTGGAAATTGGATTCAAATGTAAGAAAATGGAGTATTTTAAATCACAATATCAGAATCTCATCACCTGTCTGCTTTTCTCTCTAATACTGCTTTTAGGCATCTACCCATTTATGCATTCTAATTCAAACCTGTTTTATAAAGCCTTCCTCAGCTCAGCAGAAAGTGCTTCTTATCACTGGAACTCCTATGGCATTTATTTATTACAATTCTTACACAGCAACTTGAAAGAATCCTGAATAACTACAGTGATGATGTAATGTCCAAGTCTCTTTCCAAGGATCAGCCACTGGAATGAAGGACAGGACTTTGCAAAATATAATCATATATGTGATATCACATATATGTGTAGTATATAAATTCTTAGTCATATATATATGTCATATCATATATATATATATATATATATATATATATATATATATATATATATATATATATTTATATATATATATATGACAAAACTTTACTGATATATTCCAACTTTACTGATATGGAGGAGAATTTAAATTCTTCTTAATATTTTTTCATTCACGATATCATTTAACTCGTAGTCATCTTCTGTGGGTTTTCCATCTCTTTATTTGAACCTTATCCAATTGTTACATACTCCATTTTAATGCTTTCTGGTCATCTCCTATGGAATTGAGCAATTATATGCCCATTCACATAGCTTTGTATCAGAGAAATTTCAAAATAAGAATGGTGACTCCCAACAACTTTTGCATAGTTGTCCAGCAACAGGATTTTTTTATGTCAATGTATTCTGTCCACCCAAGTTTTGACTAAAGCCTTTAAGCATATGTGAAGTGCTTCTTTTTGGTATAGACTTATATTCCTTTCTAGATAAATTTTGATTTAAGGGGGTCTAGGTACACAATAATCATGTGTATAAAGCTCAATTCACTTCTGAATAATTACAAATGGCCTTCATGTGTGTGATATGAACTATTCACTAACCTTAAATTTCTTGTGCTTGAAAGTTTGATAAGCTTTGACTTTCTCACCATGAAATGTGAGCAGATATTTCCACTGTATTTGAATTGTAGTGCAATATTTGGCTTATTGTCTGCTTTTCCACTTGGCAGAATTTGGGGGGTCAGAAATTGATATCTACAACATCATAACTATAAAAACGCCTTTAATATATGTTAATTGAAGTTTAATTAAAATATTATTTTCTCTAAATTTGTTTAAGTATTTTTTTAGTAACTATGCCATGTATAAAAATTAAGAAAAAGAGAGAGAGAGAGTCAGACAGACAGACAGAGAAGTTAGAGAGGAAACAAGACTCGTTTAGAAATTTATTTTGGAATGGAATTTTAACTTATTGTTAAGGTCTTCCCAGTCCTTTATCTACAGAATCATTATATTGTTTTCTTTTTAAGGGAGATAAACTGCGATGTGTGTTTTCCCTGCATATTTAGTAGAGCCATTAGGACTCAGGCATAGGGGACTTCATGCTGAGACTATACCATTTCTTTTTCTCCCCTGGGGGAAGATTAAATATGACATGCTACCTTTGTGGATACTTAATCATCCTTACACGTTCTTTACATTCTCTGAATAAAACTTATTCTCTTATAGAATTTTTAGCCTAATTATAAAGTTCAACTGACACTTCTCAATATAGATTAATAGTATGTTGAAACTGAAAATTTCCCCAAACACATTTGTCATTGTTTTCCCTCTTTACATACAATTTTCTGTTTCCAGTTGCTTGCCTACTATCTCTCTGACTTTACATATTTCAGCAACTAATTATTTGCTTTAAAAAGAAAAGAGTCCATCAATCATCTACATCAGGTATACTTCTTCTCTTTTATATCTATTTACTAGTGTCAGATGTGCTCCCTCCACTCACAACCCCTCTCCCCTTACCCCTACGTATCATTTTTTTTCTAGGAAAAAGCCAGTGACTTTTGTATCTTTCTATTCTTGTTCAAACCTGTCCTGTCCAAACACTTCCTTCCTGAATAAAAATCATTACAATTGTTTTTCTCTTCATTACCACCACTATTTTTTTTCTGGTCAAGACCTAATTATTTTCCTAAAATATTGAAACACACACACACACACACACACACACACACACACACACACACATATATATATATATATATATATATATATATATTCTGAAGAAATTAGGCAATTTCCTTAACAAAAATTAAAGCATATAAAGCTTTGACTTCTCTATTTTATAGATAGTATTGTTTAGCACCTAGGATGTTGCAGTTAAATACCTCTCCATTTTCAAGTTTTCTATTTATAAATTAATAGCAATAATAATATTAACTATTTGAGATCACTAATACACTATTTTTAAATATTTAGATGCTGTATACATTTTGCTAATTCAAAAACTAAGTAATCTTGAACCCAAATGTTTAGTGTAGTATGTCTTTAAGATACAGTCCTATAGGTTGGATCCATAATTATATCAATCAGGTTCTCATCAGTAAAACAAAATCCATGCCAGATGGTTCAAGTAGAGAACATTTAAAATTAGAAAGTAGTTACAAATCTACTTTCAAGAAACTGTTTCAGAGAAAAATGGGTTAGGCAAGACAGAAATTAACAACAGCTTGGAGCTGGTATCCCATTTGGGTTTAAAGGACAAAAAGGAGACTGTATTACTGTCATCCAAGAATTGGAACTGGCTGCTGGGTGTGCGATGAAATCAGCCTGGACAAAACAATATGGGTTGAAAGCCACAAAGATTTCCAGAGAAAAGGATAGGGAGACTCCAGCTTCTCTACCTGCCTGCACTCTCTCATCATTGTTTCTTCTTGGTTCAACTTACCCTGAGAGAAGTTGGGAGAGGATGGTTAAATAGATACATGAGAAAACAGGTGAGCGGCCTCATAGACTTTCAAAAGGTTGAAAATCCTGAAGATTTTGATACTATGCATTTAATCTTCTTGTAGATTAACTTGAAAAATGAATAAAACTATAAAATCCCATAAGTAGAATATAAGAGATGTCATTTCCGTCTACACTTATAATATTTATAAATATTATCTCATGTTTTGTTTTTCACATGAACAAGAAGGCAATTTCACTTCTATTTTCATAATTTTTGGTGATTAGTATTTTTTTTAATACTCAACTTTTTGCACACTATTATATCTCCCAGTAAAGTCTTTTTTAGCTCTCTTCATATAGGTCTTGAAATTTCTTATTAAATTTGTACTTAGATTGCTTATGTGAGTGGGTAATTGTTTTCCTTTTCTATTTTTTAGTGGGTTATTATTTTTTAATTATACTTTTAATTTTTTATCAAAATAAGACCTTCATAAAATTTTCAAAAATACTTTAAAAAGCTTTCAAAATACCTTTACTTAAGTTTACATATTTTTCCTGCATTTTGCCCACTCGTTTATTTATTAATTTCTGAAAAAAAAATGACAAGTAAGTTGCAGATATTAAGCACTGCCACCTAAAATACCTGTCAGGTTTCTTAACACCAAGTATATTACTTGACAGAACCATAGAGCAGTCATCAAATATAGGAAATTTATCAGTGTTAAAATCATTATCCATATAGAAATTATGCTAATTTTTATAGTAACTTTCTTTAGAGTACCGCCCATGTCCAAACAAATTATGCATTTTATTAAGCTGTGATGTCCTTTATGATATTGATATTTCTAAAATGGATAGGTATATTATTTTTGAACAAAGTCTCTCAGATTAGATTAATCACTATTTCATAATTAGAATTTTAGTTTATTTTACTTCAATTTTTAAACAGGCTCAGAAATATCTAAATATAGCACAAGGAAATTATTTTTCCTCAAGTGCTAGAGAATTGTCCACAGGTTATCTCACCACCACTGATGTAATTGAGTGTGTAGTTTCTGTAAAAAAAAAAAAAAAGACACTCTTATTTAGAACAATAATTCAAAAATCCAAATAAAGCAATGGACATTGATACTCCTCTACCAGTGTAGGAGGAAACTGTGTCCCCCTTAGAATTTACACATTAAATCCTGAACCCCTGATGTATCTGCTTTTGGAGCAAGAGTCTTGTGGGAGGTACTAAAATCACACCAGAGCTATAAGGGTGGAGACTTAATCCAATAGAACTAAGTTTCTGACCAAAGGAGGAAACAGTTGACATACATGCAGTTAATGGAAATACAATGTCAGGTGTGGAGAGAAGGTGGTGGCTGTCCACAAGCCAGAGACAGGGGCCTCCTGAGAAACGTACACTGATGGCAAAATGGATTTTTACAGAACTCTAAGAAAATAGATTTCTGTAGTTTAAAGAGGCTTAAACACTGGTGGATAAGGCCTACCACATTATGGAAGGTTATCACCTTTATTTAAAGTGGACTTATTTTTCAATGTCAATTAATTATAAAAAATTCCTTCACAGCCAAATCCAGATGTATGATTGTCTAGACAACTAAGCACTGTGGCTTAGTTAGTTGAATTAAAAAATATCATGTTTTCTTTTGTAACAGTAAAAAATTTGATTTAATTTTTTATGTTATTATTTATTTGATCACTTCCTCTGTGTGTTTCTATTCTTCCTTTGCTGAGACTTGCCCTCTACATACAAATGTGCTTCTCATTCCAACTGGGTTCTGACATTCCTATGCAGGGATTTCTTCTTATACATATACACTCCTGATACTCCTCAGGCACTGACATCTTATTTTGGATTTTTCTAGAGTAATAACATCTTCTTAACTCTGCTTAGTGTCCAGTATCCTTCCCAGGAACATCTTTTCAAAAAGATCCACTTCACAATCACTAAGTACCCTCAAAAATCTGAATTCATAAACAGACAGTGATGAGACAATATAGAACAAAAACAGAATGTATGATTCTTAATATTTTCAGCAAACAGCCTATCACAAACTCTGTAGCAATGGATCCAAAATTGTTAGAACTCTGCTGATAACTGCCATCTTCCTGTGTTTTATCTTCTCCCGGCTTAAAACTTAGGACCAATTAAGAGAAAGCTAATGTGTTACTCAAAGCAATCATAAAAGATGCCATGTTCTAGTGATTCCACCTCCTAATTTCTATGCAAACAACTTTCAGTATTAGCAAATCTGGAGCTTTTGCCATTTTTTACTGAAAAGCTTTCCCACTCTCCTTGATTTTGAGTTTCTGTCAAATGCATGTGATAGTGACCAAATTCCTTGTATTAACAAGCTCTGAATAAATACCCTTTGTTCTTATTTGAGTGGTCTTTATTTCCACTGCTTTCCTGGAGGTTGCACTGGGACACACTGTGCTCTGCCTATTACTGTGGATTCCATCCTTCAACCAGGCTCAGTAGCCATGGTGACCCATTGTGCCTTGTGATTTGTTGAGTCTGCACTGATGTGAAAGTACAGCACTGACTTTGACCCCCACACCTTTGCATTGTGTGTCTTAGCTCAATTTGGCATTAGAGTTTTGTTGGTGATTCTCTGTTTTTTAATTTAATTTTATTTTTGTTTTTGACATGCTTAGAGGAATCAAACAATTCTTTTTTATTCCTCTTTTTGAGCTTGCTGTCTCTCTCTCTCTCTCTCCCCCACCCCATGCTTATATTTTGTGTTGAATTGTCTAGATGCAGTGTTTGTCCTAGGAGGAGGATCCTAATTTGGAACACAGGCATCAGCTCTAAAAGCCTTTTGTTAAATCTAGCCTTACAGTACCGAGAATTTTGTTTCTCCATAGACAGATGCCAATTCAACACACCCTACTGTGAGTCACTGTATAAATCCTGCTTGTTGCTGTAACAAATCATCACAAATTTGGATGTTTAGTTTATCTTACACTTCTGGTGGTCAGAAGTCAAAAATGAGCTTCACTGCTAGAGTCAAGTGTCAGCAGGATTGTTTCTTCAGTAGAGCCAATGTCTTTGTCTTTTCCAGCTACTAAAAGACACCTTCCATGGTCTGTTCCACCATATTTAAAGCAATATGGAAATACTCCACCCCTCTCTAACTCTGACACTCTTGGCTCTCTTTCACATTAATGAGAATAATTAATTACATTGAACCACACTAGGTAATACAAAATAATATCCTCATGACTATATCATTAGCATAATCACATCTTTAAAGTCCTTTTAAACACATAAAGTAATATGTTCGCAAGTTTCAGAGATTAAGATGTTGACATCCTTGGGGAGCCAATAGCATACTAACATAGTCATTAATAAGACCAGATGTGCCAAATCTGGTGACACATAACTGTTAGCCCAGCAGATTGAGAGGCTAAGACAGAAAGATCACAGTTCAAAGACAGCTTCACAAACTTAGTGAGACTCTAAACAACTTTAGAGATAGGATCTCAAAATAAAATAAATAAATAAATAAAATGGGCTGGGGATGTGCTCAGTGGTTAGGTGTCTCTGGGTTCAATACCCTATACAAAACAAAACAAAACAAAATAAAAACAGATGCGTTACTTCTTCTCTATTAATTTTTACTGCTGTTTGTCTAAGGTTCTTGCTGCCTAGAGAGTGTTCTTTCTGGTTTTCTTCCTACTGGAAAGTGAGGATTGCAGATGATCAGATTTAAGATGGGTGGAGTCTATCTGGTTGTAGGCCAAATACACAAAGTGCATTAACATCACTTTTGATTGGCTGCAGATAGTTCTCGTGGGATCATATACATCTAAACCTAAATTAAATTCAAAATTACCTCCTTTGGTAAAAAAAGTTATTCTTTTTGTATGCATTTTTGTTGCAATACTAAGGATTTCAGACATGTCTCATAACTGCCTAACTGCCCTAAGAATGATTTAGGCCTCCTATTGCTAGTCCTGGATACATTTGTCTTAAATAGAATTATTCCTATGAAAATTACCTTAGAGAACAGAGGATTTCTAAGGCCAAAGTTCAACATTTATTTGATTATTTATTTATTTATATGTGGTACTAAGGATCAAACTCAGCACATCATATGTATGAGGCAAGTTCTCTACACTGAGCTACAACCCCAGCCCCTCCACATTTATTTTAATGATACCCAATGATCTCCAAACAAAATTCTAATTAAAAAATATTTTATTGAAATATCTTGAATACAGGGCTGGATCTGTAGCTCAGTGACAGAGCGCTTGCCTTGCACATAGGAGGCACCACATAAAAATAAACAAATAAAATAAAGGCATGCTGTCCATCTACAACTACAAAAAATAATAAAAATCTTGAATACAAAAACTGATGAGGAATTTGACAAATTTAGCAAAAATATGTCCTTATTAAATTTTCTTCATTTTTGGACTCTAATTGATGACCTCTACACAATTCTGATAATTATCCTTCTGAGCTCTTTTCTTCATCTCTCTTGAATCCTCCCTCTCCTTGTTTAAATGTTCCTTCTCTTCCTTAACAACTATGCAAAGACCCACAAAAGGGAAAACTGTCCATTATTCCCAAGATCACTTACTGAGGAAACCATAGAATTTAAAGCTCAGACTCAATCTTAACTAAAAGCTATAGTTAAAAACCTCCCTAGAACAGTGGGATGAATCTGACCTAAATTTTCTATATACATATTTTAACATACCACAGTGAATCTCACCTTTATGTATATGCAGAAGGCACTAATTAAAAAAATATATATATAGTAACAGACAGATCCTAGAGGGAAGAGAACAGGGGTTGGAAGGGAGGGAAAGGGAAGCATGGAGAAGTATGCGGGAGTGAATTTTTGCAAATTATATTTCATTCTTTTATAATTACGTCAAAATGAATCCTAATGTCATATATAATTAAAAGTAACTAATAAACAAAAAAATACTTCCTCAAACACAGACAAGACCAAAACTTTTCACAGAAGAATTTAAATTGTTTTGTAAGTATACAGTCTAGGGTTAGTTGATATATATCAACTAGGACACATACTGTTTGAACAGCACACAATGAAAGAAGGCAAAAATGGATTCTACTGACCCAGAAAGGCAACTGCAAAGATCTCCTTTCTACAATTAGTCTGAGGTTAAACCAAAGACTTGAAAATCAGTACAACATCTCCTAAAAATCCTATCAGAAATACTTCCAATAAAAATCAACTGAATTTTTATTCAATAGTGAAAATTGAGACAGGGTAAACTACAAAAAATTTTCAGGAGAGTATAGAAAATAGTTTTTAATACTATTTGAAAATAAGGAAGTCAATGTAATATCAGCTCTTTCATCATATTTGTCAATGCAAATAATCCTGAACTGTGGACCTAAATGAGAATGGACATTATACATAGATGATTACATGATTGGTGTGATTCTACATCATGTACCACCAGAAGAGTGAGCACCTATATTCCATTTATGTATTATATATGAAAATGCATTCTACTGTCTTGTATAACTAATTATAACAGATTTAAAATCTTGAAGAAGAAAGAGAAAAGAAAATATCTCAGTTTCCTGAAATACAGCATCTGGCAGAGCATCATAAAATAATTTTCAAACCAAAACAATAAAGGGCCCAACTGTGGCTTTGCAAAATCCTAGATGGTTCACTTCACAATGAACTGTGTATTGGGGAGAAGATTTGTAAATATTGTTTTTTTTTAAAGAGAGAGAGAGAGAGAGAGAGAGAGAGAGAGAGAGAGAGAGAATTTTTTTAGTATTTATTTTCTAGTTTTCAGCGGACACAACATCTTTGTTTGTATGTGATGCTGAGGATCGAACCTGGGCTACACACATGCCAGGCGAGCGTGCTACCACTTGAGCCACATCCCCAGCCCAAGATTTGTAAATATTATAAGAAGGCACTGCAAAAATAGATATAACTTACAAATGAAAAGCCAAACTGGATCCAGTGTTATGTGCCTGGGATCCCAGCATTTTGGGAAGCTCGGGGAGGAGGATTGCAAACTTGAGGCTAGATTCAGCAATTTAATGAGAATCTTAGAAACTTAATGAGACCTTGTCTCAAAATACATAGTTAAAAAAGGGACTAGTGGTGTAGGTTAGTGTGTTCCTAGGTTCAATTCCAAGCACCAAAATCAAAAACAAGCAAAGAAGAAACACCAAAGCATAAGAAAATCCCTTAATTCAGACCAATGAACATTCTCCAAGAAAACCTTCCAATATCCTCAACATCCTACTTGCCATTTAAACACTCAGAATTCACTCTACATATACAAAGTTGGTCTCATTAATTCATAGGAGTTATGGGCACTACTCTTTCCACATTAAGACCTGTTGCCTTAATTCAGCTTCTTCCTTAGGTTACCTATAACCATACACATAGATTTTTCTTCTTTCCAGGTCCATAATTATAACTCTTGTTGATTTGACTGAAAAACATGTATTCCTTCTCTGTGATTCTGCCCACAAAATTTAATGAAGAAGTACTTTGGTATCTGGAATTGTGGTATTAACTGAACTCAAGAGGACTATTTTTCAATGTTCCACTTGTGTACATAGTTAAATTGTGTCTACTCTGCGTGCACCTTGCCTTCCCATTATACTTCAGACATTCCCTAGATGAGGATTTTGACAGTGTACCTGTAATTATAGGGAATCAAAATTCCAGTGACACAAAGACAAATCATTAGAGAAGAATCTATTAGAATTTAGGTATACTCTACTAAATTTTACAAAAATTTTCCAAATAAGCAAAGAAAAATAACCTACAGTTGAGCTTTACACTGAATGGCCTCCTAATGCTTTGCCGTAGCTTTTTTATTTCTCCCTTCCCACCATGCCAGCAAAGAAACACGAAGTACATGTATATTAATTGATATATTTTCTCAAGACCATGGGGTCATCCAAAAAGTCATTATCTCTTACTTTCCAGCAGAACTCAGGCCTGAATCCATCCTGTTGTCAGTTCTTCCTGGACCACCGTTCTTTACTCTGTTGCATCTTTCTTCAGTGTGCCTTCAGACCATGACAGTCAACACACAGTTGCCTTCCCCCAGCAGGCCGGCAATACACCCAGGAAGTTATCCTTCAAGCCTTCATTGAAATCCTACTCTACTTTGCTAAATTCCTCAATCAAAATGGAAAATATTTAAATTGACTTTGTGATTGATTCTGGTAATGTATCGATGATCTACTTTGTTTAGAGACAAATGTAAATGGAGAATATGATCCTCCCTCCTTGCTCTGTGTATTATGATAAAATTGCAGAGACTAAATTACAACTTTTCTAAAACAGTTTATTATTCAGGAAATGCTTATTCTTAAGAGAAAAAATGACTTTTATCTGTCAAAAAAGTAAATACAGACCCAATTTATCAAAAACTTCTCAGAAAATGATAATTGAAATTTCTGTATTTAACTTATACTTGAGAAAATAGGTACCTTTTTGGGGGGGTCTGAGATTGTGAAACTCCTTTATTTCAACTTAATAAGAGACCTTATTGTTTGGGAAGACAAACAAAATCAGATGTTCTAAAACATTAAGAAATCGGTTCAATAATCTCATTTCTAGGTATCTCTCAATACAGGAAATGTTGTTTTGCCTGTTGGTGAGTTATTGGCCCTACAAGTTATTGGAGTTTTAATTTCACAAAAACCACAAACCTATTACTTATTAGATCCTTGCCCTTGACCTGTTTACTGTATGACCACTTTGTCTTTGGGAAACAGTTGGTATATCCATAATTGTCATTGCTTCTGCTGGACTAGCTCTAGGGTCTTCATTTGTCCTCTTGGAGCTTTATACAGTGTGGATGTTACTGCTCAATGAGAACATGCAAGTTCCCATTTCAGTCAGCTGATGGTTCTATTGCCCTTTCCCTCTCACATCATCATTCATCAAAGCAATATCTCAACTTCTGCCACTCTCCTGCACCTCCAGAAGAAGGAAAATCTTATAATTCTCTTATCTCTGGGAATTTTCTTTAAAGAACCCCCCCATCTCAAGGTAACATGATATTTTGATGGATCAAAACCTAAAGGTGAACCTGATGTCAACCAAGAAAGATATGCTATAAATGATTTAAGATTTTCTTTAAAATATTTTTCTCTACTTGAGACAAAATTTGATTGTATGGCAGAATTATATTTTCCTATTTAGCTAATTGGTAGAAAACTCAGAAAATAAACATAAGCACTTTTCTCATAGTAAAGGGAATTTGATATGTTTTGGCAATGCACAGGAGTTCTAAAGTGCTGGAAAACCTATCCAAAAAAAGATAAGAAATAAAGGAACTTTTAGGGAAACTACTTCCTAGAAAGATGGTGTTTATAAAGGTTGAAAGAAAATGATGTAGACTATCATCATGACAGACAAGCAGACTTAACCAAGGTAATGAGTCTAAGCCCCTAGAAGATAAAGATCTAGAGACATTCAAGTGAGGCCTTTTGAAAATAGAGAAATCTGAGGAAAATTGCCTTTTTAACTCATTGGAAGAGACCTTACTAGATATATCAATAGACATAGCATTGAATCTTTGCAGAAGTCAATCCTTGTGATTACACTTCACAAGCAAAGAAGTAATTTAGAAATCTATACAATTAGGAGGCCAATCCAACAAGTGACCTCAAATTGAGGATTCACAGAAATCCCATAGACACAGCCAATCTTTGGAATTATATGTGACCCAAAACTAGAGAAAAAGCTTGATGACCTTACATATTCAAAACTTTCACAATCCCTATATAAATTCTGCTTTGTTTTCCAACTCTTTTCTTAAATTATTCAATTTTCTTAAATTCCATATCTCTTCTTAAATTACTAATTTTCAATGGGCTGGTATTTTTTCATTTTTAAAATATATTTTTCTTTGCTTCCATCATCATTATAATTATTAGGTCAGAAACTGTTATCCTAATGCTATTTTAGATTGTCTCAAAGAATATCTACTGCCCTTAATCTTTCTGAGTTCTGGGCTTCCATTTATAGGTGTACCTCCATTAAAAAAAAAAAAAAATTCTGGGCAATTTCAATCCCATCAAACAAAGCCATAGAGAATTACTTCCAATGGTGCTTCCCCTTGAATCTCCATGAAAAAAGGACTTCAAAATAAATTAACCTCTGACATTTCTAGTTTTCTCTTCCAGAATAAAAATCATAATCATCTATTGATCAAACTCCAAGTACTTCTGCATTTGAAGAAGTAAGATAATAAACAAATTATCATTTGAATCAAAAAAATAGAGGTCTGAGTATGTAATTCTGCATATGAAAAGTCTTGGATCCAACCTTGGATAAGGAGTAAGTGCTTTTTCCTGGATCTCCATGGATTCCTACCTAATATTAATTTCTTTGCAAGCAGAATGCATACTCCTGTTTGTCTCCAAGTTACGCCTCATGCACTTTAGGAAGAATAAATTGAGGTTTCTGTAAACAAAAAGACAAATTCTGTAAATCACCAAGACTAAAATTCTGAGGCAGTTGTGAGTCCAAAAATATATCAACACTTAAGATCTTTACATGGGGAAATCATTAATACGTTATTTATGAAAAATTCAGACAAGTGTTCCAAGGATACAAAGATTAAAAAAAAAACTAACTCTTGCAGAAGTTATTAATGATGCCCCCACTACCTTAGGTGGAATACAAATCAGTCTCAAGCCATGAATACATATAGTAATGGAGAATGCATTTGTCTAGATATGTGTTGGCTAGTCAGGGTGGTATCTATGCAATTGCTAATAATTCTAATACTTTAACCAATGAGACTGACATAAGGAAACACTGCCTCCAGAAAAAAATCTATCAGTATCTAAATTGTATTCTCATGGTTTATGTGATGAATTATCTGAGCCTGGATTAGGCTACTGAGTCCGCCATTCCAAAGCATCTTAAAGATTCTTTCCTATCCATCTGTCCCAGTCTTAGCTGCCCTCCACTACCCACTTCAGCTGCTAGACTAGGCACTTCTGCCATCACTTACATATGGGAATTCTAATCACTTTTGGACTCAATACCTAGGTCCTGGAAGCTGTGACCTTTCTCTATGCCTTATTCTCACCTACTTGTTTTAGAATTTAATTGTTTAGGAAAGGAAGAAAAAAGAAAGTACTGAAAAATAGTGAATAGGAGAGCCATATTATTCATTAATACTAAAAATCCTGTGTACTATTTCTCATATCAGAGAAAATAGAATTTTTTTGGCTCTTGGACTGCTTCTCACTCCCTTTTTTTTCATTTTAAAACATAAGGAAGAATTTGATGATGCACCAGCCATACTTCAAATTTGAGGACAAAAACACATGTTAAAAGCAAAGGTTACTGAATATAGAAGGAGCCTGAGACTCAACATTTTTTTGAGTGGCTGCCCTGTCTATATATTGCCTACAATTTATGTGAGAAGAATAAACCTTATTTGGTTTTGTTACTCTTCCCTAAGTTATTTGTTGCTTAAATCCAAACTATTTTGAAAAAGTTATGAAATTAATTTGAATATTTACAAATAAGTGTTAGGAGAGATGTTTAATTGTAACTAAGGTGAAAAATTACATGTGAGGATATGAACACCATTACTATTTACAATTGCAACTAGTATCATGGTATGTTAAAGGAAAGTCAGAAAATTATTGCCCGGAAGGCAATGATAAAACTCTCATTATATATCCCACCACACATATATAAACTCTTTTAGATATAAAATCATCATTATACAACTCTTTTGAGCTTGTGTGGTTCAGGAGATTGAACCCAGAGGTCTTCTATAATGATCTTCACTCCTCACCCCCTTTTAATTTTTAAGCTTGAGGCATGGTCTTGCTAAATTGTCCAGGCTGACCTCAAATGTGTTGTGTTCTTATGTGCTGTCCTCTTGCCTGCCTCTCCAGAGTGACCAAAATTTCATATATGTGCCATCACATCTGGCACTGAAGTAAAAATGATATACAATGACCCATCAGTTAATGTGTCAAATTTGATGTTTGCACATATGCAAACCCCTGAAAGATGTCACCAAAATCAAGGCAATAAGCACACCCAATACTCCCCTAACTTATTATGTTTAATTGTTTATTTTTTTATGTATGTGTGGAATAACAGCACAACTTAGGATATATTCTCTAAAATTTTGAAGTGCAAAATATCATATTATTATCTATGGACATGATATTGTACAGAAGATCTTTAGAACTTTCCTGCTTAAATTAAAATATGAAAATTAAAGGAACCTGAAAGTGCTCTGAGTTTGGAGTTAATGTAAAAAAATGTGACTTGAAAATTGTAACTGATATTGTATACACTTTAACTATGCTAAACTTGGACAAAGAGAGCATGTTAGTATAATTCCTGTTTCAAAATTTAAAACGTGTGTGTATGTGTGTGTGTGTGGGTGTGAGAGAGAGATAATTATACAAAATTCAGGTAGAAATGTGATAGAATAAAGGAATAATGACAATAACATTGCTGTTAATCCACTTTATATACTCATATTTTTTATTTGCATCACCCAGTAAAGCTTATTTATTTAAAAATTAAGTAAGCAAATTCCTTGTATTTCTGGCATATACTTTTACATATAAAATTATTTTAGTATATTTTGAGCATCAATCTGTTAGACATGTTGCTGAAGTATTAAGGGAAAACAAAATAAAGCATAATCTATTATTTTCTAATAAGTAATATCCTAAAGTAATGAAAAACAATGTTGTGAGTCCAGGGTAAGATGTTATATTATAAATGAGACTTTCAAGGTGAAGTGATAGTTTGTCAACTGGGAAACTATATTTCATAGACCTAGTTTTCCTTCATGTTTCAAGTTAACCAGTGCCATGAGGGAGTTTCTTTGAACACTTTGCCAGTCACAGTTCATTTTGCTGTGAAGGATGTGTCCACAGGGCACCATCAAAGTGGAGGCAAGACTCCATCCTCCTGCTTATGCTTGTGGCTCCCAGTTCATAATTTGTTTCCCCCACTTCACATCTATCTTCTCTTACATTCAACCTGTTATTTAGACTTTGTTAAAGTAACACATACACTGGATAGCATTAAACAGGCAAGATTACTCAAGGAATTAGCTGGAGAAAGGAGGAGATGCTAGGCAATTTGTACTTTTTAACTGGATTATACACTGGTGAAGTAAACTTTCTTCTAGTTTTGAAAGAGCTATCTACCAGGTCAACTTTCTCTCCTCCCACAGAACTGGGTATCAGGTACTATTTTCCTTGATTGCATTTCAAGGAAATGGTTCCCAGGAATGGTGACTCAGGAATGTCATTACTGGCTTGCAAATCTCCTAAAAGGCTTTTTCAAGAATTACATTTCAGAGGAAGTATTTAGGAACATAAGCTCACCAAACATTTTTGTAGGCAGGTGTTCCTTCCTACAAAAAGAAGAAGAAAAAGAAGAGGAGGAGGAGGAGGAGGGGGAGGAGGGGAAAAGAAGAAATAATAGCATGATTATACAAGATATTGAGACATTGAGTATTGCACCTTAAATATATTTTTAGTATATTTAAATATATACTTGCTTAGTATACCTCAATACAGATGGGGTATAATAAAACTACAGAGCCTATAATCAGGAAGGAAATGGTATGAAGTTGACATAAGAGAGAGAAATGTTAAAGCCATTTTGCTTGATCAGCTTCTTGGAGCAGGTTCATAGGCAAAGACAGCAGCCTTGGAAACATTTTTAATCCACTTTAGCTGCTCCCACAGCTGTGAAGGTTAAAATCCAGTAACAAATTGAGATAAATGTGTGCACATATCATAGCAATTATATTTTTCTGATTGAACCCTAATTGATACAGACTTTAGTACAAATGCTTATATTGCATGGAATGACATAGATACTTAAGCACATAATAAACTGCAAGAGGATGCTAAGCATTTTAGTTTGGACTTCTACCTCCCACTTATCTCTAACACAGTAGCACAGTGTTGTGGGGAGAGGTAGAAGGATCTTGACTGCTTGAGTCTATGTTGGAGACAGCTGATTTACACCATGCTAACATTTGGTTAGGACTAGAGATTGTCCCCAAGGACTTAGTTGTTGAATTTTATACCCACTGTGAGGTATTAAGAGGGTGGAAGCATAATCTGACAATGTGTAAAGGTGGAGCCTGTAGAAACTGATTAGGATTAAGCAAGATCATTAGTATGAAGTATTTAGGATTGAATACTGGTGGCCTTATAAGAAAAGAGAGAGGAGATAGGCACTCATGTACCCTACCTGTTTCTTGCCATGTTCCCCTTCAGTACTCTTTACAAAAAGAAAGGCATTATCAGATATGACCCTATGACCTTGTACTTCCAACCATAAGCCAAACTAAATCTCTTTATTAAAAGGTTTCCTTGCCTGAGGCAGAGACAAACCACACAGCTATAGTCATCTGCCTCTCAACAAGCATGCCAAAAACATTTTGAAGTAATAATATCTTCTTTAGCAAATGGTATCTTGAGAAATGAATATTCATGTGTAGAAAAATGAAACTAAATCCCTGTCTTTCACCCTGTGCTAAAATTAATTCAAAATGGGTCAAATAATTAGTTATAAGACCAAAAACTTCATAACAGCTAGGGGAAAACATTGGGAAAACACTCCAACATATGAGCATAGTCAATTACTCCTAGATAGGACCCCAGTAACTCAGGAAATGAAACTAAAAATTCATAAATGGGATGGTGCCAAAGTGAAAAGCTTTTGTGCATAAAAAGAAACAAGCGCATGAAGAGAGAGCCTACAGAATGGGAAAGATATTTTGCCAGCTATTATCTGAAAGAGAATTAATATCAAGAATAAAGGACTCAAATAACCCTTTCAATAAATGAGATACTCCTCATACAAATGGCCAACAATTACGTGAAAATAAATGTTCAACATATTTAGCCATCAGGGAAATGCAAATCAAAACTACATTGAGATTCCATCTCGCTCCAGTTGGATGGCAATCATCAAGAATGTGAATAAAAATAAATGCTGGCAAAGGTGAAGGAGAAAAGAACTATCATACATTGTTGGTTGGAAAGCAAATTAGTACAGCCAATATGGAAATCAGCATGGAGGGTCCTCAAAGAACTAAAAACTGAACTATCATATGATCCTTTTATACCACTCCTTGGTACTTACCAAAAGAAATAAAATCAGACATATTTCATAGATGTATGCATCTATGTCTATCACAACACAATCCATAATTGGCAGGTTATAGAATCAGTCTAGGTTTTTGTAAATAAACGAATGGATATATATGGTATATATACACAAGGGAGTTTTATTCAGACATTAAAAAAGAATGGAGCATTGCCCAGAAGTACATGCCTCTAATCCCAGTTATTTGGGAGACTAAGGTAGGAGGAACACAAGTTGGAGCCCAGCCTCAGCCATTTAGCAAGACCCTAAGCAACCTAGAGAGACTGTCTCAAAACTAAAAAAATAAAAAGGACCTGGAATGTAGCTTAGCAGTATTTCTGGGTTCAATCCCCAATACAGAGAGAGAGAGAGAGAGAGAGAGAGAGAGAGAGAGAGAGAGAGAGATTGTTAGAAAATGAAGTCATGACAGTTATAGGAAAATGGATAGATCTGAAATTATAATATTGAGTAAAATAAGTTAGACTGAGAGAGAGAAGTATCTCATGATTTCTCTCATGTGGAAACTAGAGGAAATCAAAGAAAGAAGTGGAAAGGAGACAATTGGTGCAGTAGAAGGAAATACATGGGAAGGAGTAAGGGAAGGGAAGGGGAAGTATTGTGAAGTGAAATGGATCAAGTTTTATTGTAGGCATTTGTGATATTGAACAATGAAACACACCACTTTGTAAGTAGTATGCACCAATTAAAAAAAAAAAAGAAGATTAATACAGACAGGGTTCATTGCATTTATATAATTAATTCTAAAAGTTCTATTGACACAAAGTAATATTTTGGTTTAGTTTCCATTATCTGTGGACTGTCCCAACCTTTAAGCCAGTCATATGCTCCTTTGGAGAAGAACTACTGCTGATAGCAACTCAGTCCATACACAGAACTCTTTTTGTAGAGGCGTCTTCAGTCTGGTGGTGATGCTAGAGCAAACTATCTCAGACTGGGTCATTCATATACCACAGAAATTTATTGCTCACTTTTCTAGAGCCTGGGAAGTCCAAGATCAAGGTATCAGTCAGTTTAGGGTCTGATGAGAGTTCACTCTCTGCTTCAAAGATGGTACCATCCTGCTGTGTCTTTACATGCTGGAAAATACAAAGCAGCTATCTTCATTTTCCTTTAGAAGAGCACCAATTCCTTAGTCTCTTGCCAACACTCCCACCCTTAATACTACCTTGATGGAGTGAGGTTTCAATATGAGTTGTGAGAGAGGGATATTCAGACCAAAGCAAGAGAGTAAGGATTTAAGCTGTACCTCAGCAAAGTCTAGAGGGAGCTTTCAACAGCATCACAAGGAATCTAAGTGAACTCAAAAGGTAGTTACAGGACATAGATAGTGTAATTTAAAAAAATGATTTGAGAAAGGTATTTGACCTTAGGTTCCATATTGCTGGCCCCTCTCATTTTTTTGGTGCATGGCATATATGAGCAATCAATGTCATGGGTCTGGAGAGTTTTTCATAGTCTCAGAATGCAATGTGCTGCAGCTCAGCAAGCTTGCATGTCAGAATACAACCACGGAATTCAGGATGCTGCAGCACTATCAAGCATTCATTTCAAAGGCAGGCACTTAATTCTAAAGGAAAAAAAGAGCATTAGTATGCATTTAAAGTGGTGTTGGGAAGCTGGACAAAATAAATTACTTCTCCATTGGAAGTCAGTTGAGTTCTTCATGTGATATTATGTACTGCTGAAGTTTCATCTGTAAACTGTTAGTGATTGTGTAGCAACAAAGTTCAAATCACTTGCTAAAAGCTGTATCCTCCTTCCAGGGATACTCTAGGCAGAAATGCGATGGTACTAACTGAAATTGAGCTGTGTAGTGGATTCTGCAGGTGCTGAAGAGCATAATCTGAAGAGTACTGTTGACTGGTTAGCTATAAAGGACCAACTTTTTCTATGAGACAGATTGCTTAGTCCTAAAGAATTTCAGTCCTCCACAGGACTAAAAATCTTACTCAAAATAAGAGCAAAGATATGCCATATCATAGAATTGGCAACCAGTTTGGTGTTGTCATGCTAGAAGTAAGGCTCAAAAAGTTTGTAAGTTATAGAATTAAGCATAGGTGATATATCCCCAGAGGTATATGTATATATTTTTAAAATATTAATTTTGTCTTGAGAATTCCTTCTAGTAAATTTAAAATGCACAAAACGTGGGTTCACTATAGTGTGCATTCATTAATTGATAAATTGATGAACCCCAAACCAAAATTTTCTTGCTCTTTTCTCATTCTTTCAGGTTTAGGTAAACTTATTCTAAAGCCTAAAGTGATTTTGAGGACCAGTTTCTTATAGCAGGATTATATTTTTGCTAACAGGATTAGGCACTGTACACCCAGTGGTTTGTAAAGGGTGTAAGTAAAGTACAGAATAGCTATGCTATTTTGTGACCTACTAATCTTTGGAAGCATTAAAACTAAGGTACATAAGAGATTGACATGAAATAAAATACTTCAGGGGCTCTGAAGAAATATCCATATTTACATGCATACATTGGGGTTCCAATACAAGCCCAATGTAATGGTACTTAAGACACCAAATTTTATCTGGGCACTAAAACTTCTAGACCTGAATTCAAGTAAAATATTAAGATAAAGAAGTTGAGGGGAAGAAGAATTGTGTATTTTTATCTCTTTAGAATTGAAAATCACATTTGCAAGAGAAAACAATTTTGAACTTGATCTATTTGAGAAATTAACTTTAAAAAATATTTAACATTGGGTTTTAATTTTTCCATGATGTGTAATGTTAAGGAAGGGTATAAGTTCAAATAAAGTATATCTATTGCTGAAATTGTTTATCTTTAGTTTCATACATCTTTTTCTTACAACTTCATACTATTTCCATTATTGCAGAACTTCTATTATGCCTTCATGGAAAATGTGTCTGGTCATTATCTGGTAAAAGAAGGAAAATAGCAGGTAAATTTGCCACCTCATTAGGGTGGTAATCATTGTACCCTACTTACATATTTCAGAAACTTTCAAGAGCAAATATTCAGGCTCTTCCACATTTTCCCAGGAGTGTAGACAGAAGTACAGTGACTCAGCATATGAGAAATAATATCATAGGTATTGGCCCAGATCCGCCCTCCTGCTGGCCCATTGTCACCTCTAAACAATTTCACAACAGGTCTAGTCAACTTTAGGCTTAACCCAGAAGCCAAGCACTTTAAGTAAATAAGTCAGGGATTGCTATTTGGTGAATATATTTTCTCCATGCCAGACTTCCATGAGAAGCATATTGTTTGCTGATCACATGCTTCTCCTCTCTCAGACAAAGTATTCTATCCTAATTGAAGGAAGTGAAGTGACAATGAATGACATATTTGACAATACGTGAACACACTCAGCTTGCTTCCCCATTCTTTTGGATATGAGAAGAGAGCAATCAGGATACTTTTGATTTGAGAGTAAATATTTTCTCATTGCTCTTTCACCAAATGCTTTTATGACATGCATAAGGGTGCTAGTTTATAGAGATGGGTGATGTGAACTGAGTTTTTTCAAATACACAAGTCATAACCACTACTGACAATGATTATTTATTCATGTGAAATTGTATACTTCTCTTGCTACTCTTTGTTCTGTATTCTCAACAGGGATGAAAGTGCTATTTATTGAGCTCCTTGAAGATCCAAATAATGATTTGTCTGCTCTATTATGGTACATAGATTTTACTTCCATCTTCATAGAAGTAGCCACATGAGGGAGGCAGACAATGATGAAAGTGAGAAAATAAATATGTGGTATGTTAAAATTTTACTTCAGAAAAGAAACACCTATCCCCAAATATAGATTTTTAAACTAAACTCTTAAAGCTTTCTTGTGATGAGACATTCAATAAAGCCATTTTTTCTTTCTCCATTTTTCTAAAGAATTTAAGTACTAAGCAAGGAAAAATGTTACTACAAATTTTGAAAACAGGAAGTATTGAACATGCCTGATTTTAATAGAATCTAAAAATGGGTGCCTGATGAAAAGCTTCAGCAAAGTCAAGGAAAGTACTTACAAAGATGAATAGGATACTTGAGGACAACCAGTGAAGAAAGTATAATTGGAAAGATTATAAAATGTCAACATAATGAATCTCTCTGACATTAGATGTTCTGTGATCAACTACACATTTTTATCAATGTTGTGACTAAATAAAGAAAAGGCCAGTGATGAACAGATGAAGAGGCACTGAAAACAATAAAGACCCTAGAGAATTAAACAAATGAGTAAGAGAAAGAACAGCTTCACTGTCAAATGAATAAGCAAATTAAAACTATTGAAAAACTTGTAAACTCATCAATGTTAGTGAGCTCTTTAGGCAGAGCATAAAACCATTTCTTTGGAATTCAAACATCCAGTCTGTATGTGTCTGATTCAAAGACTAAAATATGTACATAAACAAAAATGTTCAGGGCACTCAGGGATGCAAAGGAAAAGTTTAGTGATTCAATAGGATTAAGATTAGAGAAAACCAATAAGAAGTAAATTAAATGTGACAATAATTACTTTCATGCTTGTATCACTTAAGTACCAAAAAATGAAATAAGGAATAAAAACATAAAAGTGGATTTTTTTAAGGTAATGACTAATCATTTTAGAAAAGCTTTCAAATTCATAAAGTTTGCATTCTTCCTCAATGCCAAAATTAATTCACTTGTAGAAAATGTGTTAGAATTAAAATGCTCAGTAAAAAATTTTATCACTTAAATTATTCATTAAAAAGGTAATAAAAGCTCATTTATAGATTTGCTTAGTACTTTTCTTACCTACTCAAAATTATAAAGATATAATATGAATACAACAGAAATGTGCAAGCAACGTCTCCACCACAGGAATCAAAAGCAGACAATATTTGAGAAATAATTATGCATCACAATTAACAAAAATAGTTTTTATGAATTTCACAATTTAGGTGTCAATTTTTGGAATAATAAATACAATATGTAAAATTTTATTCTCACCACTACAAAACAAATATAATTTTTTAAAAAAATTATATCAAAATATTGATAAGGCATATGAATTGTTAGTAGTATGGTAAGGTGTTTCTGAGAAAATAACACATGAAAGTTGAGGTCGATTTTGTACTTATTTACTTATGCTGAAGATTTCTATTTGCACAATTAATAAAAGGAAAATAAAATTTGTTATTTGCATGTATGTATTCATTCTTAATCTATCTATATCACAACCTGTTAAATAAGAAAACATTTATGATCTTCAAAAAAAGACTTGAGGAATTATTAGGCTGTAAGATATGATGCAATTTTTGATATATAGGAAGACAATTTTTTGACAATTAACCATTGTCAATGTTAGCATGATTCATATTTAACCACTGATTATTTAATAACAATTTCCTTTGGGTTTTCATAGGTGCTTCCTTTGTTACCGGATCATGTTCATAGCTATTTTTAATTTGAATGGGAGGCATAGTCATAGCTTCTCAGGGTTAAACAGACTATTGATATCCTTTACTTAATTACTCCCTGTCTTCGTATAAGGTAGAAATGCCTTCTCATACTGATTATGTATGGATATCTATAGAATTGAAAACTTATCTAAGGCTTAGTTGCACATTATATATATTTAGATGACCATTTTAAGAAGAAACCTGTTAAAATTCTGAATGTAAAACTGATCCTTATTCACTGCAGAATTTTCCATTTAATATATCAATATAGGATGTGATGATTAATGTTGTATAGCACCTTCACTGGATTAAGAATTACCTAATTATCTGATTAACCACTATTTACGGGTGTGTCATATTTGTGAGTGTGTTTCTAGAAAAGGCTGCCATGTGAATTGGTAGATAATGTGGGCAAGAGTCTATGTGAGTGGCACCATCCAGAAGAAACTTAAATTTATACTCTCTCATGGAAATGGAAGAAAATTCTCTAGCCCTTTCACCTCAGAATTTCACGTTCTCTCCACTGTTTGGATCCTAGGACTTTTACCAGTACCCCAACATCCAGGCATTTGCATCAAGTGGGGAGTTACACCATCTGCCTCCATAGTTCAGGACTGTAAAATTACTACAAAAAAATTCAGAAAAAAACACTTCAAGACATTGTCATAAGACAATATTTTGTGATATAAATTCAACAACATAGGAACAAAAATAGACAAATGGAGTTGGATCAAACTAGGATGCTCAGCAAAGGAAACAAACTATCAACAGAACTAAATGAAAACCCATGGGGGAAAAAAACATATTTGCAAACTGTGTATCTAACAAGAGATTGACAATCAGTATACAGAAGGAACTCAAAAAGCTTAACAATCTAATTAAAAGAGGGCTGAATAAAATAAACAAAAAAACAAACAAATGAAATAAAATGAAAAACAGTACAGTACAGAAAGAGGAACCCAGGGAGAGAAATGGGGAAAAAAGAAGTACTAGGGACTAAAATGAAGCAAATTATATTCCATGCTTATATTCCATGAACCCCACTAGTAGTATGTATACCTCTAAAGCACTAATAAAAATGTTAAAAATGTGTCTTTTCAAATGAATACATTCAAATGGACAATCAGTATTTAATATCAATAAGTACTTAATATATTGAAGAAATGCAAATCAAAACCATAATAATATATCATCTCACCCCAGTTAGAATGCACAAGAAATAATGAATGCTGATTGGCAGTACAAAGGAAAAGTAATACAGTCATGAAAAACTGTAGAGATTTCTCAAAAAGGTAAAAATAGAACTACCATATGGTTCAGCAATTCCACTAATGAGTATATATATAAGGGAGTTAAAATCTTTATACTAAAATTTGCCTACATCCCAAATTTATTGCAGCATTATTCACAATAGCCAAAATTATGGCATCAAGTCAGATGCATCTCACTGGATGAATGGATGGAAAAATTTTGATTATTTTACCCAATTAAATACTACTCAGTCATGAAAATGAAAAAAATTCTGTCATTTGCAACAAAGATGGAAAAGGAGAACATTATGTTGAGTGAAACTACTCAGATAAAAAAAAAAAAGACAAATACCAAATATTCCCACACATTTATGGAAACCAATACTATTGACTAGATAATTATTTCTACTGAAAAGTATTTAATATGTATATATTTAAACTCAGTCATAATGTTGAAACATTTAGATTACCTGAGTTTTCTCTGTTTTATACATTAATAACTTTGAAGAGGGAAAGTTAAAGTATTACCTTTTTTTTAAATTGCCTTCCCTTTCTTAATTAGTTGTACAAACTGAATTAATTTCTTAACCGGAGGGAAACCTACAATCTTACCCTTCTGAGATTTTTCTAAAATAAATTGGAATAAGAAAGAAATACAGGTATACCCAAAAGGATTTAACTGATACATAGATACATATATAATAATATATATGTATATAATAATATATATACACACACACATATGTACATATTTATTTCTTTTACAGTATTTAGAAATATGCCATTAATTGTTTCCCTAAAAACTATATATGAAGCATGTTTAAATGCAATAGTTCACTGTGAGTACCCCTAGATAAGTAAGAAACTTATTTTTTGTGTCTCTCTAATATATATAAAACTATATATATATAGTTTTATAGTAACATAAAGTAATAAAATCAATTTATATATGTATATATATGTATATATAATGGATTTATTAAATATAATTATTATAACTTGAAGATAAGTAAGATTACCAAACAACTATATTTGCATTTCATGTTTTATTTTTATATACTTTAGAAATAAGTATATTTCTTAAGGAAGGGCATTTTTTATCTTTTCCTAGTGACTGTTTGATTCCCAATATATTGGAGAGCTATGGCTCTTGGAGGCAAAGAAAAAATAACAAATATAAAATATAACCAATCCCATGACATGACAATCAAAGTAATGTGCTGAACAGTTTTATAGTAACATAAACTAATTAAGTGAATTTAGATTATTTTAAATCAAAAAGTTTCATTAGCTTTTTAATCATTTACAAGAGACAGAGTCTCCAAATGAATAATGAGTATTTTAAAAAAATTTTAGAGTACCATAGAAAGATTCAAATTTTCCTATGAAATTAAAAATATCTAGTAAATTATTTTACTATCTTCTCTTCAGATAATTAGAATATTTTGTGACTGAGGGGTAATGATAGAAGGTAGAATTATAGTAAATGAGTAGATGCATGTGCACACACACATACATACACAAGCTGAGTTCAGCCCCCAAAAGTCTATTTGTCTGAAGAGATTTATTTCTTTTTAATATCTACTGTTGTAGTGAGAAACCTCCTAATTGTTTCTTTAATCATCATTCATATCTACCTTCACATCTTGTCTGATAACATTATCTACACAACTGTTATTCCTAGTTGAATAGTGATGGCTAATCTCCTTTCTGTTTCAATTCATGCTCTCCTTATTGCTAATTTAGTACTGGAAACAGCATTGAAGTGACTCAAGCTCTCTCTCGTTTCCCCTTTGCTTTAATTAAATTGCATATTGTCATTTGATGTAATTTCTAGTTCCTCATTTTACATTTGTCCTATGCCAGACCAAATGTACTGTTTTATCTCTTCCCTCTCAGTTTTCTTCATTTCAAAAGATTCCATAAGGAGACCATTAATTAGAATATTGAAAAATATAATGTATGACCTAATGCAAGCTTAAAATCAGTGTTATTCTTTTTTCTACAGTTTTCCATGGGAAAGGGACTTTTATATGAAAGTGTCCATAAGCCCATATCATTCGTAAAACTTACAGGCACAAAAATGCAATGCCATTTGTTTACATACATAACTATCAAGCAATATGTCATGTAAAAATTTTACATTAATTTACAGTTTTCAGGAGTCTTGATTAGTAATATATCTATTGTCTCTCTAATCATTTGGCCTTTTCATGCTTACATTACATAGTTGGTAATAATATGTGGAACAGCTGCAAACTTTCACAGTAATAGGTACAATCAAATCTGATGTGTCTAAATAATTTTTAGTCTAACAAATTAGTTTTGTTCTTCATTACTCTCCAATGGGAGGGAGACATTATATTTCATTATATTTTTTTGTCTGCAGGAACAATGGAGCATTACAGGTCACACACATCCTTGTCTGTGCTCTAATTAGTCCAACTGATAACATTATTTCAAAAATACAAGGAACATTAAAAAATAGTAACACACCTTGGCAAAATAAGTATTGTACCATACGAAATAATATTCTATGGACTCTTTTTAAAAATGAAGGGAAATTTTTCTTTTCTCTTTGCACTAGAAGGTATTTATTTTCTTTTAGGTAACTGTTAATAGTTAAGAAAATCAACAAATCTAGTACTGAAAATGCAAGCTATTTTAAGTAAACTTTTAATTGTATTTATATGTATGATTTTTTATGGGTAAACTTATTGGAGGAAAAAGTAGCCTTATTACCTAAGTGAGTCTGGTTTTAAATGTGGAAATTAATACAAAATAACTTTGGGGAATAAGATATAAGTATGTATAAGGAAATATAAGGAGCTTCATTAAGCCTTCATTTTGATTGTATTCACAAAATAAAAGGTCTTTATAGCCTTACTTATAGTCTAGTCTAAGACAGGTCCTCAAAATGGAAAATGGGGTTTCAGGGTCCCATATAGTGTTCCAGGAACCTTGTATCCCTCCAAACTTAGCCCTATTATCTCTTAGAGATTCAGCATCCTCCAATAGACCCTTTGTCTCTAACAAGAAAGGAAACAAAAAGAGTGTAAAGTATTGTTACAGAAAGTAATGGGTTAGGGCCCAAAATGTTGTGCATCTTTTGTACCTACACATTATTACATAACATTCAGTTACTTTGTTGTATTCAACTCCATGTGAGTCTGAGAGATAAAAGTTAATTTTCTGCTGCAGGAGAAAGGGGGAAGAGTGTGGTAAACTAGTCATTTACAGTTTGACTTATATTTCATGATGAAAAGTTATTTGTATTAAAAGTAGTAAATCTATTTTTCAAATCTAGATAATTCATAATGACATGAATTTAACAGAAATGCTCTTAAAGTAAAACTCTTACCATTATGTGAGTCATAATTTTCAGTGAAAAAGATACTGTGCATCTATTAACCTCTTTATATGTATCATCTCCTTGAATCTTCCCCAAATGAATGAAGTAGACAATATTGTTGCTGACTAACTCAAACAGAGACTTAAGATTAGTTATCTTACATAAGTTCATTGCTTACCTAGCTAGTTAAGTGACAGAGATGGTACTCTAATCCAGGACTTCAAGGACCATGCTCTTTATAATAGTTACATTGCCATAAGGTAATGACAGTCCTACACATTCTTTTCATGTAATACACTGAAATGTGCCATATATTTTGCTTGCAATTCAATTTTTGAAGGTCTTTGATTAGATACTCACTAGATGTGATATTTACTTTACAAATCACTTAATTCCCAAGGTCTGAATTTCTTTATTTGTTAAATAAGTATCTGAATGTTCACTCTCTCATGATGTTTTGATTCCATGAGTTTAAAACTTATTAAAAATATAGACTGAAATTTTCTTAATTTTTTTGAGAGTTCTAAATTTTCAAAACATGACCACCTCCAGAATAATCTTTGTCTAGATTTACATGTATGTTTTAGTTATGAAGATCTTAAAATTATTTTAAAGTTGTGTCTCATATTTGATATTTAATCATTGTTAAATTAGTCAAATACATGAGATTTACCTTTTCATTAGGCTTTAATTATACATGCTGATCTCTAAAAAAAGACATTTTTATGATTATAATGATTTTATATAGCAAATTTTCTTGAGAAAGTTAAAGCATAAATGTTCAAAAGAAAAGGGTAACATGAAATTATATAGTTTTGTATACCAGGAACATTTGAATATAAACAAATACATGGCCAAAAATCAATTGGTAATACCTGTGTTAAATGCTGTATTTGCTTACTTTTCTGAGAACTATTTTTAAAAATATTTTTGCTTAACTCAAGAAAAATTACTGTTGTTTAAGTTCCCAGTACTTGTGTGAGTCCTTATTTATAAGGATATAGATCAAGAAGTGGTTCAGAATTTTAGCAAACCAAAACAAACAAACAAAAAAAGAGAGCAATATTCTTAGTCATGCTTTTAAGGATATGTCTCAATTCTTATTTTTAAACATGCAACATATGTATGTTGATGATTGTCACAATTGCAGGACAGAACAAATACTACTTGAGCTTACAGGGATTTTCTGTGCCTTTGATGCACCCCATATGTAGTCTGCATTTATTTTTGTCTTCATATTTACTAACACTGTTGTTTCTTCTATAGGAAAAAGGAATGAAGTTGTCATTACTGAAAACAATAACAGCATAACTGAACAAATCACTGATGTTGTGAAGCAACCGGCTTTTATAGCTGGTATTGGTGGTGCCTGCTGGGTAATTTTGATGGGCTTTAGCATCTGGTTGTATTGGCGAAGAAAGAAGAGAAAGGGCCTCAGTAATTATGCTGGTAAGAAACTATTTACAGTTAAGAAAACCTCTTATCTTTAAGAATGTAATGAAAAGAAAGAAAAAAAAAGTATATGAAAGAACAAATGAATAATTTGGGCTTGTTTTAAAATCTTGCTCTGTAAAATGCGATGATAAACAACCTACTTTCACATACTACTCTTGACCATATCACTTTATGACTTTAGGCAATCTTTTTGCTTGTATCTGTAGTGAAGCATAACAAGAGTGCACAGTGATAAAATGTTCAGCTGCTTTTCTCAATTAGTTCTTCAAAACCACATGCAAATACTTTGAACACTATGAAGCCATTCTTTGAAAAATCTGTTTAGGCAACAGCATTACTAAAACACAAAAGGAAAATAAAGGAGAGATTTGGAATCTAGCTTGTAGTATGTCAGGATGCAGATTGCAATAGGAAATGTCCCAGAAGGAAAATACAAACAAGCAAAAATCTCACCAATATTAATAAAATTGATGAGGCATGAGTGGAGTGATTTACTCTTCACTTAAATGGTGTAGTCTATTTCAGTGTGAACTGCAGCCTTTTAGAAGGAAAAAAATAGGAGAGAGGAGCAAAAGGAAAAGGGAAAGAAGCATATCAGCAGACCAAAATTAAACAAAAAACCTTGGATGTTCTATTTTTTTAAAATAAATTGTTTTTGAATCCTAGACAGAGTATTAAGGACATTAGATATTATGACCTTCAAATTATCTCCAAAGGAGGGAGGGATAAAGCAGGTGAGAGAGAGAAAGAGATAAAATCATAAAGTGGGTAAATGAGAGAAGATATTCAATGCTGAAGTTATGTTAAATTACATTTTGATCATAATTTACATTAAATATTATCTCTAACAGCAACAATTCATCTGAAACTGACAATATTTCATACTTTCTAGAATTTGTAAGTGGACCTATTTAAAATAATATCATCCTACAGACATTTAAACAGTTTCTGAGACATTATATTCAGTCTTCCATTTTTAATAATCAGCAAAGGCTCTGTCAAAATAAATTATTATTAAGACATTTGTTTTTTAACAAAACATTAAAAATAGAAGATTTAATATAATCAAATACAATATGTACATAGTGAAAAATATACAACATACCACCCATTCAGTTGTATTGCATGTGATTTGACAGCATTAAACATAATAATCTAGTTGTGATATTGTGACTTATGTCTGCATCTTGTGAAGATTAAATTTATTAGTTATTAGTCAAAATAAATTCCAGGAGTAGAAAAAGGAGTATGGCAAATCCATTGAACAGAGGTTTCCATGTGTTTGACATTCTGCCATTCTCAGTTCTCAGTGGTTCTTGGCTGCCCAATTCCTTATGTTCTATCATCCAAGTGTTAAACCACTACACCAATTAGAGATTCTTCCCAGAGAGGTGTGCTCAGAACTAACTGCTGAGCATAGAGTCTTGAACATTAAAAAAACTAAACAGATACATGAGGTGGGAGGGAAAGGGAGAAGAAAAGGAAATTGCATGGTAATGGAGGGAGACCCTCATTGTTATACAAAATTACATATAAGAGGTTGTGAGGGGAATGGGAAAATTAACAAGGAGAGAAATGAATTATAGTAAATGGGGTAGGGAGAGAAGATGGGAGGGGAGGGGAGGGCGGATAGTAGAGAATAGGAAAGGTAGCAGAATACAACAATCACTAATAGGGCATTATGTAAAAATGTGGATGTGTAACCTATGTGATTCTGCAATCTGTATTTGGAGTAAAATTGGGAGTTCATAACCATCTTGAATCTAATGTATGAAATATGATATGTCAAGAGCTTTATAATGTTTTGAACAACCAATAAAAAAACTCTCATATACTTTCTTGTTTTGCATTCTAGCCCCTTGCCTTCACCCATGAATGTATTGTCCATCAGCCCTTTCTTTAATCAGTTACTATGGAATATTTTATCTCTGTGAGACATACATATAAATGATTTTAAAAAATAAGGAAAAATTGATTTAATTCAAGGACAATTTTGTGTTTATCCTTTCACTTGACTTTAGAGATAATAAAAATGAACTATGCAAGTCACTTCAGTGCAGAGTTCTAATATATCCATATTTGGAATGGTGCATTTTTAAACTTCATACTTCTTCATTCATTCACGACTTACAAATGAAATAGCTCTCATAGTTGGTAGGTTTGCACTTTTAGTACAATCACATTAAGCTGACTTTCTTTTTCTTCTACTACTTCTTTTTTTTAACAGCCATTCTTTGCAAAACCTATGCACTTAATTTGAAAATATCTGTTGGTCTTTGAGCTTGACAAGAATAGTACATTTCCCATTATCATTTCTCATTGTGATTGATATCCATCTGCTTGTAGAAAACTGCTAACTCGGAATGTGCTATGCCCTTCAAATATTTTGGAAGAAGGCCAAGCCAGAGAAAAGCCTTTCAAAACTTTTATACTTAATTGATAGATGGCTTACTCTCAGAATGGATTTCCCTTCAGCTAGTAATTTGCCTTCTAGCAACTGCTGCTCCAGATGAGAAGCAAATGAAAATTTGCCAAACCACAGATACCTAGCATTACATGTCTGATTTGTGATATTTTCTACATATTTTCCTCCAAAAATAACCTGTCTTCCACCTTTTTAAGTTTTCACATTCTCATCCTTTTATAACTTAAAGAACAAGGGATTTTGAATGAGTAATAGAATATGTATTTATCTTTTGTTTCTATTTTTGACATTTCATGTATGAGCTAATAATCATACATGAAAGAGCAGAGAGATTTCATAAGGGCTTTTTACCTCGAAGGTCTTATAACAATTATTTTAAAAATTCTTGTGTTGGCCTTGCTTATATTTTGGTTTTCATACAGATTTCTTAGTAAGTCTTATAATTTTATAGTATAAAAACTGTGGAAGGTAATCAGAAGGAAGGAAAGGAAAGGGATATCATAAAAATAGAGAAGAGACCCAGAAGACTAGAGCAAGGGAATATGGAGAGAGGAGAGAGGAGAGAGGTAAAGAAGATAGGTTTGAAGGAATGGAGCAGACCAAATTGTGAGCAGACCAAGTTCTGCATGTATAAATATATAACAATGAATTCCATTATTATGTAAAACTATAATATACCAATAGAAAAGTGAAAACTAAACCAAATAGAATTCAAGCAATGTGACTTGATTTGCAAAATGTAGTCTGAAGTGTAAATGTACTTTTTCACTACCTGGTAATATGTATGTAGTTTCAAATCTATATTTACAGTCTCTAATTGTTGATTTATGATAAAACACTTTTTTTGTACAATCAGGTTCCACTTTGTGTCAATATTTAAATTATTTTATAGCACAATTATTTCAAAATTCAGTTGTGGTCATAATTAAATATTTGGTGGAATTTTCCTACATTTGAAAACATATTTTCAATGCAGCTGGATTGACTGTAAGATTGTAGACCAGGCTAAATTTTTTCTCAGACCTCCTTTTTCCTACTTCTTCATTTCTGTTTATCCACTAGAGGAAGGAAAAAGAAGATGTTAAATAGTGTAAGTGCATAATTACTTCACAAGGTGTGATCCAAACTCTGGGTAGGATGCCTTAGCTAACTCTATGTAGGCCAAACATTACCCATTGACTCATACTATAGCTCCTTTGGAACTTGCCATTATTAAAGAAAATTATACTTGAAGACGTAGAAAAGAAACAACAACAACAACAAAAACTGCTCATCACTGTTAATACTTTCTTTTAGGTGTCAGCAGGTGTAACAGATGTATCAGAGAACAGTAATGGATTAAATTTTAGATTAAATATCAAGAATCAAATGTATATCTATATATTCATATCATCTGGGAGGAAAATCTGGACTAAACATGTTTTGCCTCTTCACATAGGAGAAAGTAGAGGATCCTCTGAGACAATGTTACACATCAACTTATAATTTTATATCTGCATATTAATCACTTACTTAAACTCTTCAGATATAAATACACATCTCAGGTTTTGACCCATAGCAATAAGTGCAGCTGCAAGAACTAAACGCATCTCTGTGTATCATATCCTAAATGAAATAATATCATACTTCTATAAGCAACATGAAGTGCCATCTATCTTAATTTTCACTGAGCACTATCAATCTCCATATCACTGCCAATGGGGGTCCTGTTTGCTCAACATATTCAGTCCTTAAACTATTATAAACAATAAAAAAAAAGTTGTAGAAATTTAGATAGAAAATATTAAGTGGTTTTGAATTTGAAGTAAATATTTGATAATATCTGTAATAATTTTTGTGAATAGAAAAAAGAACAATGTAAGTTTGGAAAAAAATCTATATAGCTTTGATAAGGTTCATATAAATATATCAGTATAAATGTATATAACTGTATTATAATCTTTATGATAAATGCACAGTATTTTTCAAACTTCTGCTATCCATTTTTCTATTTGTGATTACTGAAGTCATCAAATTTTAATGAAAATAAATGTAATTTTCCAGAAGTATAAAGGGTAAGTTATGTTTTCTGAATATTATTTATGAAACTCAGTAAATATAAACAATTCGTGAGTGAGCAAATTTGAAAATGCTAAACACCTCACATATAGGTTTTATAACTGGTGGTGAAATAAGTTACTTGACAGTACTATCCAAAAGCAGCTAAAAGATTTGATGGAATTTTTATACTCTGATTATCTGGGGTGAGTTAATGCTTATTAAAAAGGATTAATATGCTTTCATATTTGCCAAATAAGCATATCAGGAAAGAGAATGAGAATCGGCTGCAAGAATTTGGAGTAGGAAAATGTGAACTACTAGAGATAGGCACTCCGAAAGCTACATTACCTCAAAATGCCAATTTACCACATAGTTACATTTTCCTCCCAGTTCTGGCAGACATGTAGTATTAATCTTGTCAGATAGTAGTAGACTTACTTTGTATATGATATAGCTTTGAAAAATCCCACTGGTATGTGGGAGAAATTTCTGGAAACATTATTAGTATTCAGTTCATTTTTGGTCAAAACTTCTATATGTTATGCCTTGTAAGCTTTTAATTTGAGATTCCACACAGACTTCTGATTAAGAGCTTGTAATAATTAAGTGACTCCAAATTTATTTCTGATTAGTACAAAGTTACTGCACTGTGATTTCAAAATTATAAAAAATTAACAAGAAAAAGATTATTCACCAACGATCTATCACCCCCTCACCCCACTTTCTTTCACCTTCAAGTTAAACTTTTCTTATAAATGAGGACTACCTCAAAATAGCTTGTAGTATGCAATGGCATTTATTTTTATGTTACACATGCCCGTGCACACACACACACACACACACACACACATACTTGCACGTTTATATACACACAAACATTCATCAAAATGCTAAATATTATTTCCATTTTAGAAGTTTTAGTTGTTCATTCTAATTTGTAGTCTCCTTTGATGGCCTTATAGACTAAGTTACTCTTGTTCTACTTTTCAAAATGAAATTAATCTAAATATTTTGAAGCAAAACATTAAAAAAAGAAGTGTGAAAAGATGTCCCCTTTCTTCCCTCACTTTAAAAACACAGCTAACCAGTGTCAGTAAGAGAAAATATGTGTTTGTGTTCTCTTCCTCCTCCTACTCTACTTTCCTTCTTCCTCTTTTCCTCGTCCACCTCCTTCTTCTGTGACAGAAAAATGCAAAATGAAAGATTCCTGTGTATACTAAATTTTATGGAGCCCATTTTAAGTTATTCAGGCATTCACATAATGTTCTGTGAAGTTTTTCCTATGTTAGGGGGCATGCAGAGATAGAGATGAATGACATTATAGAATATTTGACAAACTATTAGCAGTCTAGAATCCTTTGAGAAACACGTGTTAATGACGACTAGGACACAAATAAAATGGATATGTCCTGAATACTGAATGTGAAATGCTTTGAAATTAATTATTTTGCTTCCAAATTTAGCTCTCAACTGGCAGATATGGACCATCCCATGTGGTCTATATTCTATCACATCTGCAAATTAACCTTAATAAATGATATATTTTGATAGTATTTTGAGTGTTATGTCATACTACTTTAAACTTCACATTTGATGAAAATATGCCATTGGTTATCTCATAGAGTTAAGTACAACGCAATTTTTGAGACTCTGCTTCAGCTTCTTTTCTTTGCTTTGCTATACTTTATTCCTATGGCAGTATCAGAAATTTTGGATGATGAAATAAAAGTCATCTAAATTAGGGAGAACTATGTGGCATCTCACATATCTCTTAAACAGCACATTTTTGAGATGCAGCCCATCAGAACCTGCTTATTTGCATATTTGCAATGATGTTCACAGCATTACCTTAACTCCCTTTTGGCAGAGTAAAACAATCACTTGATATTTCATTAAAGTGCCACATAACTGGAAAGTCACATCAGATGGAAAGCTAATTAGCTGTACCACTTTCACATTGTGAAAATGCATTTTTACATGTGTGTGTCCTAATCAGGCCTTTATTGAATACCTCTAGTGCTCAATTTTTTTTTGCATTAATTGTTTCAGATTAATTCTTTTGTGTTCTAAGCAATTAATAAGAGGCACAATGTGATACAGTTGCACTGCTGATTCATGACTCCCAGCCCTGAAGTCACTCTATAGTGATCAGTATTTTTTCATCATCTCTGCGGAGCTATCTACTGCCAATTCTGGGCAGATGTTAAGGTTTTGTCAGGATTGCTTTACAATGCATTTGAGGTGTTACCTGAAAAAATGATAAGGTTGTATATTTCAGATCCCAGTTTGAAGGCCCTTATTTATTTTACTGTCTTGAAATCCTGATGGACCCTTGGAATTATGTTCATATTGCCTGGTAGTGTCATGAAAAGTAATGTTACTAGATGACCTTTCATATGGGCCTAGGAAACAGTGCTTGGAAACTTACAAAATTTAAAGAGTTATCATATTTAATAGCTCAAACTTGAAAAGCAGAAGAATTTTGGAGAACCATTCAAATGAAAAAGTATTCAAAAAATTTGTCTATCTTAAGTGGAAATATGCTTGTTTACTTGAAATATGAATTCTTTCATTAAAATTTTAGTAAATTTCACTTTTAGTCACCAAGCAACAACTTTTAATAGACATAATTATTCTGTTCCAAAGATAAGATGTATTGTTTTCACAACTGTGAAAAAAGGTATTTTTCTTTCATTCCCAGGGATTGATTTAACTGACCCTTGCTGTTTGTTTTGTTTTGATTTGATTTTAGAATTCCAAGTTTATTGCAATTTTGTAATCTGTAAGTTTCTTAACAAATACCTTGTCCATAATTTTCTAGTTAAATAATGTAGTGGCAAAACTTGATACAAACTAGTGTGAAGCTATTTTAGACTTTATAATCATTCATATTCAGTTTTCATTGGACAAATATTACATAAATTTGAGTGCAATTTGCTATTTCAAACATTATAGTATGAAAAGTATATTACCTTTCTCGGGTATGAATCATTTTGAAGTCTAAATACATTTGGCTTCAACAGTTTGGGATAAGGTGATGGCCCACAACAGATATTTACATTCTTTGGCTGTTCCGGGAAGTCCACTTGCTCAATGTTAGCTTTGTGGAGTGGAAGACATTGAGTGGAGGGAGTGGCTTCATTGACCTTGGTTCAATTAGATACTAGTGGACATTGTTAATAAGTCACACAGTTTTGTAGAAAATTTTAACTTGTGATCATTACATATAATTGGAGTCTATTTAGTATAAATTGGTTAAAATTTTATTTTCATGAATATGCTATTCTCTATTAGTTACAGTTTACATCTACTGTAATTATACCTATTCAATTCATAATAACTATTAGCATACTTAAAAGGATCTGTGATGATAAGCAATGTGTAATAACAGTTACCTGTTTTTCTTATCTTGTTGGAAAGACATTACCTGTTAAAACTCTCCTGTTTCAATTTCTAGTATATATTTTGCTTTATGCCTTCTAATTAAGACAGTTTTATGTTATTATTAGCAGTTTTATTTGATAACTCTTCATTAATGCTGTGTCAATCATCCAGGATTACTAGGTCCACCACTTATAATAGTGTTTGATGTTTAAATCCAAATTGTCACTTTTATTTATCCATACTTTTGACTTGAAGGAACTTGAAATATTCTATTAAAGTTGGAGCAAGTGATAACTTTGCCCTGAGCCAAACCACTGCTTTTTACTATCTGCACAATTATGTTAATTATATTTTGTTAAAATTCCCATAGGCTTAGTTCTAAACTGAGGTCCAATATGAGTTGTTATTAATTGTAATTAATATTGACTACTTGTGTGTGTACATGTCTTTCTGGGTTTTTTTTGTGTTTTTTTTACAGTTACATTTCAAAGAGGAGATGGAGAAATAATGAGCAATGGAAGGTATGCTAAGGAGATTCTTTATTAGTATTTTTAATCAGGACTAGAAAAACTCTGTAGTAAGAAGCTATTATTGTGATAAATGATCACTTATAAGTCTGAGAATTCTAGGAGGAATTAAATGGCTTACTACTAGGTTTAATGATCTATCTGTTGTGCACTTTAGAGGAATCAAGTCCAGATGTTTCATATCTCCCAGATGCCCCTGAAGAAATTAGTGGTAAATATCACAAGGAATGTGTTCATTTGTTAGCAGGATGTTTATTGCATTAATTAGACATTAGCAAATGAAGTTGCTGTTGTTTAAGACTCCTTATTGGCTCACACTAAATTGCTGTGAGTGAACAATTACATATAATCGTCACAAAGTAAATGATTCATGGATGATGAATAGGCTGTAGATTGATAGGACTGGATTCCACAATTTTGGATACTCAATTGAAATTGATAAAAGCTGATAACAAACCCATATATCCTCATCTATTTTCCCTTTGCCAATATGGAGATTGTAATTAGGCTCTGGTAATAACTTCCAATCTCCCATTTAATCAATATTTTAGCAAAAAGAGATTAAGTCTAATGAGAACTAGTGGATGTAGCAAGGAAGCAGTTGAATCTTCTTATTGGAGTTCCCATAGAAACACATGTTCCTCTTAGGTATTATACCAGAAGGGGTCTATCAACAACAACAACAAAAAGGTACAATGATTATAGATGTTCTATTTCTTTGTAAATATGTTAATAACTTGGAAAGGAATCAAAATCCCATTTTAACATTAAAGAACAGAATTCTTTATTAAATATGATGTGAAGGAAATTTTCCTTGTAGACTGTACTCACATGCTGGAGCAGATCACAGGTGTCTTTTATTGCCTTCAGAAAAACACTTAATAGCCCCCTGATATTTTTCCATTTAAAGAACTTGGAAATGTGCTATTGATGGAACAGTATAAGTACTGTTCATTAATTTCTTTCAAGTTCTTTGCCTCTAAATCAAACATGAAGGCTCACAATAAGGGTGACAGGCTAGAGAGGACAGATTCATGTTGGGACTGCAGTTACTGGGAACAAAATAACCCAAAGTCCTGGAAATGGCTAATACCAAGAAGCCATTCTGAAAGATTGTTCCCTTGAGGTGTCAATTTATCATCAAACCTCGTGTGGGGTTACTACTATGGCCAATTCCCACCAGTTTCAGGGCAGACGTCTGATTTCTTGTGGAGTTTGACAGGATCCCAGGCAAAGAGACTTCTTCCACTGACAGGGTTGATCTATATATAGCCTTAATGAATTGCCAAAGTTCCTTAATTTTGAGAGCCTACACATTTTAATTCTAAATTCAATTAAAATCTTCTTAAATTCCTTAATCCTTTCTAGTGCATGAGACAGGCATCAAAATCTTTCATTGAGCTCCATAGTCTGATTTCCTTTTCATTTCTGTTGTAGCAGCCCAGGCCTTCTAAATGCGGGTGATCCCAGCTATCCATGGCTTGATGATTCGTGGCCAGCCACAACCTTGCCAGTGAACAACAGCAATAGTGGCCCAAATGAAATTGGAAATTTTGGGCATGGAGGTAAGTTGTATTTTTTGAAATAATGTTGTTTTTAATTTTGTTTTTGTTTCTGTTTTCATTTTCCAGATATTTTTAAGAGATGGAGAGTATTTCTTCCATAGTTAAAAGAATAAAGCACATATATTAATATTGCTGTATGTTTCCAAAATATTTTATTATAAAATTAGTGTGTCTATAATACCTTAAAAAAATAAAGTAAAGAAGGTCATTATTAATGTGGAAGTATCCATAACACATTTTGTTTTTAGGAATATCAGTACAAGGTAACTAAAATCAGGGAGTATACTTATAATTAGGGTTTATGCTTTTGGAACAAATACTTCATTTTTCAAAATCTTATTCAACATGTATTTATTGAGTACCTCCTGTGTACCTGGCACTATGGCAGTCAGAAAGAATATAATATTGGTATAAATAGTGATCATCCTTTACCCCATTTTATTTCATGTGAGGAAGACAGTTAACTAGATGGGGTGGCATGTTCAGAGAGAACTTTCTATTCTACAATCATTAATTGTTATTCCAAAGCAAAGATAAAACAGTGCAAAGTGGCTGACACGATAAAACCTCCAAAATTTCACGCTAAACTCCCCTCCATAGGTTTTTCTAAAGAGACAGAATTGTATCTAATATAAATAATGACTGCTTCCTCCCAAATGCACTTTTTCTTCTGGTCCATTGGATAGGTTAGTTTAGATAAAGATGAGAGGAGTAGAGAATTCCCTGATTGGCTCAGCAATTATACATAAGTTTTCTCCTGGTACAATACTATGCAGACAGTAAATGGACTTGAACTGCCTTATCAGTACCCTGATAAGAAAGGCTGAAATAAAGGCTGCTAGAAATAAGAGACTAGAAATAAGAGAGACATTGGGCTGGGGTTGTGGTTCAATGGTAGAGCTTTTGCCTAGCACATGTGAGGCCCTGGGTTCAAACCTAAAAATAACAAAATAATAAAGGTATTATTGTTGTCCATCTACAATGAAAAAAATTAAAAGACAAAATGACAGACATTCAACCTTTTTAAGAAATTAATAGGAGACTGTGGATGTAGCTTATTGGTAGAGGACTTCTCCAGCATGACCAGGGGCCTAAGTTGATTACCCAGCACTGAAAGGGAGGGTAGGTGAGGGGATAAGAAGGAAGGGAAAGACGGAACTTCCTAACGGTTGAGTTCAACGATGTTAGAAAGCACAAAGGGACAAGAAAGAAAAGATGTTCTAAGTCACATTAAGAGTTTAAACTTTGTCCAGAGGGTAATCAGAAATTATTGGTGGATTTTTAAGAGGAGAATGCTGAGATGTAAACACTGTTTTAAATCATTCAGGCTTCTTCTGGGTGGAGAATGGAAAAAGTAGAAAACTGGATGAGGAATTCGGAGATTCTTGTAAAGCAAAGCAAATTTAGATAGACACACTAGAAGATTTCCACACTTGGAGAATTAATTCGGAAGACCCAGGGCTGTGCTAAACTGTTCCAGTTCTACTAAAAGCTGCAGTGGATTTCACATGTATGACTATATAAGCATATACTCTTAAAAAGAAGGGCTGGGCCTGTGGCTCAGTGGTAGAGTGCTCACCTAGTATGGGTGAGACATAGGGTTCCATCCTCAGCACCACATAAAAATCAATAAATAAAAATAAAGGCATTGTGTCCACCTACAACTAAAAAATTTTTTTAAAAAAATTGGAGTAATCATGGATCCTTGCATTTTCTCTTCAAGATGGATTAACAATGTATTTGCATATAAAGTAATACCTCAAATTATAAAGTTACTAAGTATTTCATAAGCCTGATTTCTATGAATATCATTTCAATTAACTCCTTTTCCTTCTTGAAAATAAAATATAAAGATAACCATCCCTACCTCGTAGGTGTGTAATAAGAATTAAATGGATGACAATATATAGTTTTCACACAGAGCTTAACTGCATAATCAACTCCCAAAAGGTATCAGATTAAATGAGAAAATACAAAGAAAGCTGTAAGTTTCTTTGACTTCCTGCTTTCTCTCTGTATGCCTTTACTGTCGCCTGGGAAGTTTGTGTGTCTGAGTATTCCCAACCAAGGAAACAGATCATCTTTCCCCTAAAATGCAGACTGATTTTTGCTTAAAGGAATTCTGTTCCCAAAGTTTTTATCAGTCAATAATAACTTCCTATTTTACACTTTGTATTAGAACATCACAAGGTTCTATCTTTGTATCAAGAGATACATGCTTCAGATGGAGAAAACATTTTCTTTTTCTGTTGGCTAGCAAGCTAAATTAACATCTAAAATATCTTAGTCTAATTTAACTGAAGGTAGAATGCAGGGTTTTTCTTCCACTTGTACCTTATTTTTATGGCATGAATATCAAGGCCAAGACAAAGTTTTTCCAGTTTCTACCCACTCTCTCTTCAATTTGATAGTCATTTAAACACTTGTGCCAGAAATACTGTAGGACATTTTTGTATATTTAAATTTATGTCTTTTGCATAATTATGAAATACATAAACATATTTACATGTTTAAAGTCAAGAGACTAGAGTTAAGCAAGATAATTTGAGAAGTGGATATAGAATGCACGTCTGGTAGATTTTTAATGCCTCTGCTATTTTATTTATACTGCTGTGTAGTCTGAAGTTGGGTTCATATGTATGATTTTATAACCACATTCACTTAGAAAAATAAGCATGGATACTGACATTTTCCCTTTACAAATAGAATACCAATATATGAATGTAATGAAAATCATATTTTGAAAAATGAAAAAATTAATTATCTCATAATTTTGCATTTTACCAATGCAAACTATGAGAAATGCATTTAAACATTCCATCAGCAAGTGCTTACTCTCATAATAGTAGGTGAGGAATTATGGTAATGAAAGCATATATCCAATAGGCTCCTGTTCTCAAGTAACTTATGATGCCATGAGGAATGCAGTCCTTCATACAAATAATTACATTGGGCAAAAATAAAATAAATCTATGAATACAAATAAAGCCAAGGTACTCAAAAGCTGCACCACTAATCCAAACTGGGGTCAAGGTTTCTCGAATTCATAGGTTTCCAAAACAAATGTTAACAAGTGCCAGTCAGACAGCATTAAGGTTGGCGGGGACAGCAAGAAATATTAAATGAAAAGTCTTTCCTAATGATGGCAGCACTTATTCAGAGCCAGCTTGTTAAATGGAGGGCTAGTCCAGAGTTCCAGAGTATTTCGTGTTATAAGATTCTCCTCCACATACAGATATTCATGTGTGATCCTCCAATATTTCAGTTTTGGATATAATTTAATTTAGTTTTTGAAAATGTGGGCAGACCAAAAATCAATATAGAAGCACTTAGGCTGGAAGGCTGACTATAATTTCATCTAGCAGAGAAAGAGAGATACTCTATTTCCAGAGCCATAACTTTAGTGTTTAATTGTTAGTAATATTATGTAGAATTATATTCTTGGACAACATTGTTCCATTTTTTAATTGTTTGAGCACAGAACCATTTCAATAACATGTAACTGAAGGGACTCTGGAGAACTTTAAGTTCAAGATATGAGAAACTGAGGTCCATGTAGGAGAAACATTTCTATTCAATTAATTTTCAAATATTCAGCAGTGAGAGATAGGTGGAGAGAGCCCAAAAACTTATGCAGAAAAAAAAAAAAGATCTGGTGGGGTTTTTTTTGCCAATTTTTGATATAGTCTTAAATATTCAAGGTTCTGAGAATAAAAAAAAATGATACTAATACTTGAGAATGAACAATGCTTCTTAAAATCAGATTCTATAATTATTAATCACAAATAAATAATGACAGAAAAACAATTTTGATATTCTGAAATCCAAAAACAATTTCTTGCTTATGCAACCTAGCATAATTTAAAATGTGAATATGTGTAACAGTCTCAGTGAGATGCCTTTAAAATCTTTACTTCGATAAACATCCACATATTTGTAAAACAGGTTGGTATTCCAGACGTTCAAAACTTCAGAAAGAGTGAAATTGCACACTGTACACAATATATTATAAATTTCTTGTCACTGTTGTTAATGAAGATTTTTTTTAGTATTTATAAAATTCCAAAGAAAATCTAATACTTCTGTAAGCACTTTTATTTCAAGTACTATGGGCATTATCAAATCTAAAAGTTTTAAAGACAGTTGAAATGTCTTATAATGAAGAGATCAAGTGGTTTCATGACCTCAAGTCCTATGAAGTGATATTTTCAGAACATACATTATTCAGGACTGCACTATAATTAGATTTATCTTAACTGTACATGATTAATACTAGAGTTAGTGATTTCTCTTTTAGATTCACTTAGTGTCTTTCTTCTGAAAAGGGAAAAGAGCTCAGGAGCGAGGTGGCAGATCTGAATTATAAAGCATCCTGTAAAGATAATTCAGCATACCAAAATGATAAATGGACCGATTAATATTCAGTGTTGTTCCTGAAGTTTAATTTTACTCTTGCTGTATTACAACGTGAAACTGTAATTCTCCACTTCTAAGTGTTGATAGCATAAATTAAACTCACTGATCACTAAGGTTGCTTTTTCTATAGTTAAATCCTGCTATATTATGGAAATGACTTATTCATGAAAATTTTCCTTTGTTATGCAAGAAAAAAGAACACATTTTCTACCATCAGTTCTCCATTTCTGCAGTTATAAAATCAGATCACATAAATGTCAAGTAAAAACTTCAGAAAAATGGATTTCAAAATCAGGGTCGTATAATTTTGGAAATTTTTGCAACTATTTAGCAGCCATATTCCATATCTTTGGGGATGAAGTGGAAAGAGCTGTTTTCAGGCACGATTTGTAGATTCCCTCTGTTCATTGCTGCTGTATCTTGCTACCACTTTCCTTGATTCTAAAACATAGTGAACAACTGAAAGCATTTTTCAGTAGTGAAATATCCCAAATTTCTCATTCCTGGTTATAGGAAATGGGGGAAGGGATGTGTTAAGCAGTGAGTCGTGAAGGACGAGCAGTAGGCCTGCCTGTCACTGAGGTTGATAGCTTGGCGATGGTTGTATATCATCTACCCTTCATTGGTTCATGAAGCCCATCTCAGCTGAAATGCAAACGTGTGGCATGACACATTTATTTTTCATCTTCAATTCTGATAGTTTTGGGCTTCCTGTGTGTCATTAAATTGTTTCATTTCCCTATGTTCATCACGGATTTGCTGCCACCAGTTCCAGGCCAAGGGGATAAAACAGCAAAGATGCTCTCATATGGAGCCATTTATAGCAGCATTGACTTCACTACCAAAACCACTTACAACAGTTCCAGCCAAATAACACAGGCTACCCCATATGCCACGACACAGATCTTGCATTCCAATAGCATCCATGAATTGGCTGTCGATCTGCCTGATCCACAGTGGAAAAGCTCAATTCAGCAAAAAACAGATCTGATGGGATTTGGTTATTCTCTGCCCGAACAGAACAAAGGTAACAATGGTGAGTCACATTCTTCTGTCCTGAGAAGTTAACTTCATGTTATTTGTGCATGAGATAGAAATTAGTATTTGTTGTTCAATTCAGTGATGCATTACCAGGTTCACTACCTAAACTAAAAAAACATACTGGCATGTATTCAGTACCTTGAACAATTCCTACCACCACTGCCACTGCCTCCACCGCCGCTACCACACACCAACACCAATCGGGTTCATCCTTTCAGCTGTTTTTCAATATAGTGATCAGCAATCCATCTGTACTTCCATTAGGACAGGCTAGAGGAGTCATTCCTCCACTCTACCACGACATCCGCTTCTGAGTTGCTAACTGCATGTTCTGCATGGGCTTGTGCTGTGAACTAATCACATGATGCCACTATGACCTCTGACTTTAACCCTTAGCCTTACTTTACATCCCTGACTACCGATTGGCTGAGGGATTGTCTAATAGAATGCCACACAACCAGTCACAGGATTTCAGCACCACCAACTCTCACAACAGCTCAGAAAGGAGTGGCAGTCTCTCAGGTTGGTCTCATCACAGTAAGGAGAAATATTTGTTTGTCACCAGCATATGACCTGTGTTCCCTAACAACTGATGAGGAAATATTGAATCGCAAGCCACTGTCAGGCATTTATCTTTCAAATTACAATAACATTTGATCCTGGTGAAATTATGCCTTGGTGAGGGTGGGCAATAAAAATCATTGTCATCACTTACGTACTAACTGCACAATAATGTATTGAAAGAAAAATAGTGCCATTTTACTAATTACTATTACTTAAAGAGCAGATGAGTTCATTCCATCTTGAACCAAATATAAGAGTCCAAAGAACTTTATAATAAAAAGATCATGCATGAAAGTTAATTCCAGGTCATTGATATCAAAAGATAAATTCAACTGAAATGAAAATAATCTCGGAGATGATTTCATATCGGGATGCCAATGATATAACTTCCTATTTTAGGACAACCTCTCAAATATTATGTAATAGTTATCAATTCAATGATTACTATGCTAAATATGAATGTTAATATGTGAAATTATTAATTTTTACTTCAAAAAATACAATATTTGATAACAATAACTATTTTATGCTGTCACTTTTAATATATATTTGAGAAATATCAGCTAAACCAACAAGTGTAAGGAAAAACACATTTTATTGGATAGAAATATATTCCTATCCTAATGAGTTATCCTCCCTTTGTATGTGAGGATATTGTATTAACGACATTGTAAATTTCACCTATTTACATAACATGCTTTTTTCTGCCTACTTCTGACTGGTTCCTGACTCCACTTACTTAATATGCTTAATTATATGCTAATTGTTTTTATGGAGTTTTTGTTTGGTTTTTTAAAATTACATATTAATAATAAAGGATTATAGTGTACTATGATACTGTGCAGTCTCCAAGGCATCAAGACTATAAAGAGTTAACTTTTTCTTATCATTAGGGTTACATTTACTAAATTACTTTTCCTCAGGAGATGGAACCTTCTCAGAATGAAAATGTTAATGCTCTCTCTTCCCTCCAAAATGAGTCATTTGCTCTTCTTGCCTATTGGTAGGATTAGGTACATTATAGAATTCAGAAAATTTTAAACATCTGTTATGAATTTAAACTGGTTTAATAATATAAGGGAATGTTTTGAATGACCTTCTATGTCATTTATGCTGGCATTTATTTATAATTAGTCCCACAATTTTTCTGAATAATTAAAAAGTAATTTTGTTGGATATTCCTTTTTATTTCATTAAATATATGTAAAGATCAAGCAATATATGAAAAGAAATCTCCATATTGCAAGCCATGGACTCCATAAGACCTGTAAATCTTTCATTAAATGTTCTGTATAGATTGATTGTCACCAAATTTAAAAGTTATCTTTTGAGTAATTGAAAGCAGAACAGGATTCACAATGGTGCTTGCTGCTGTTTGAATCCATTAATCTCTTGAGTGACATTTACATATACCCAGGAATTATATTAACTACTTCATCTACATTTGAATACAGGATTACTTGAATTGGTGATAGAAAGCATTTTTTAGTAGGTAAGAGTGAGGTGATTATTCCTTTTACAGTTTAGTCTAATTGAGTTTAATGTTACACTTTTGTTTAATTCTTTTTATTTATAGCTATGTTTCCTAGGGGCCAAATCTAAGAATTAACTGCCCCATGGCTAGCTAATCATATATTATGGGATTTTTAAAATCTGTGCACATTGGTGTAACCAATTTAAAATAATCACAGTGACAAAGAAAATTGGGCATTTCTGAATTATTTGAGTGAACTTCTTACCCTCTTTGAAACACTTTTATAATGCATTCAATATATAAGTTCTGAGTACTTCTTGTTAAATATCCAACCAGTAAAAACTATACAATAAAACTCAGATGTTTTAAAATAGTATTTGAAATCATAGTTGTATGTGTATATAATATAAAATATTGGTAACAATAGCTAAATCTTTTAATATTTTTTTAAAAATAGACCATATGTTTAATTTTAAAATGAATCGCTTTTATGATTTTTTTTTACAGAGAAGTCATTTTTTAAGCTTTAACTATCCAACTATTTACATTTTTATTTTAAGAGAAAAGGGTCAAATATGTTTACAAGGCATCAATATCTGCTTCGTTAAAACATAATTTAGGTACTCTGGCCTTCAGATGATACAGGGTTCAAGGTGAAGCAGCAGACTGTGGCTTGCTTCTCTAAAGATTCAGATCTCAAGAGATTTTAACAGTTGTCAGTTATATCAAGCTCACCTCCATCTCATAGTGTTGTTAAGACGTCCTAAGATGCATGTGTTGATGAATAATAGTCCTACCCAGACTGATCAAATGAAAGAACAGATATTTCTCCAGAACAGGGGAAAAATAAGTGTTGGTTGTAAAGTCCGCAGTAATTCTCTCTGTGCTTCAGCTATTTCCAGAACACATTTAAAAGCCTATTGTTGTTTGGAAGCATAATAATGAGTAGCTTTCTTGAACCTGAGCAAGGGCTTCAACAATGAGGTTCGGAGCTCTAGAAATATTTTCTAGTTAAGCTGCTCAGTAGTAAATCTGATTGTTCTCTTGCTATGTGAAGGTGAATCACATAACATTCAGAGCCTTAGTGTCATCATCTAGAATACGGAGGTGTAGGAACTTCTTTCTTAGGCACTTGGTTCAGGTGAGATTCAAATGACATTTCTAAAATGCTGTAGAATGTGATTAGGATTGTGCATACATAAAGTTGAAAGGGAGTGATCAGGAAGAACAAATAGCTCAAGCATTCTTCTCTCAATCATTGAAATATAGTTCTGATACTGTAAAAAGGAAATAGACCTTAGTCATTGGTGGGTTAAGGAAATGAGGAATTGAGGTTCATTTACCTTAAAAACAAAAATTACATACTTATAACCGAGCAAGCTTATTATTATTTTTATTCTGAATATGAGGCCTTTTCTGACAAGTAAGACTTAAGAAAACAAGTGAAACTGGTTTTGCTATGAGGAAGAGAAGACAGGAGAAAGCAATTATGATTGGCATTTATTGAGTTTTTTTGTGCATCTGAGCACTTCCTATACAATATCTCTTATAATCCTCATGACAACTCAAGGAAGTAGTAACTTTTGCATGCCTATAATCCCAACAACTCAGGAGGATCACAAATTTTGAGGCCAGCCTCAGCAACTTACCAAGGCCTTACACAACTTAGCAAGATCTTGTCACAAAATAAAAACTAAAAGGGCTGGGGATGTGGCTCAATGGTAAAACATTCCTGGGTCCAATCCCAAGTACCAAAGAAAAAAATGGAATAAGTTCATATTTCTTTTACATGTATGAAAGTTAAGGCAATACCTTTTGAGTGAGGAGTTAAATTTCAAACTCAGAAACCAAACTCTTACTCACTAAACAGAGGACACTTTCTTACCCTCCTCTTAATATCTTTTGTCCTGTCAAAGAATAGAAGTGAGAGGAAAGCTGAAAGCACTTTGTTTGTAGGGATCTTCTTTTAAATATTTATTTATGTATCCTATGTGGAAAATGTACACAACTCAATAATTGGCTGTAGTGTCTAGTTTAAGAGTTTTATCACTTTCTGGCACTCAAATACATTATTACCAAATTGCATAATCTGACTCAGCAGTTGTAGAAGAAAGAGGATGGATTGACTTCTTAGTGAGATCTAAATGGCTAGATAGCCCTGCTACAAATATCCTATTCTTAAAATTTAGCTATAAGTTGAGGTGGAATTATTGGAAGTTACTGAGTCACCCCTGAAAGGTCATTTTCATTTTGCTCATGAAGTATTCAGTCTGCATCCAACTGAGGTCCATTTTTATGAAAAAGCTTTATTTACTTGATTTTAAAAAGTACAGCACTATGCAGATGATGAATTTTATTTTTATTTTATTTTATTTTATTTTATTTTTCATTAAGCATCATGTAATCTCAGATACGGCTCATACACCCTTCATTTATGTTCTGCTAAAATTTGTGCATAAATTCATTCATGTAACAAATAGTACTGAAACTGATTACTATATTATCATTAATTTTCCCTCCTTTTTGGAATTTGCAAAATGTGATAGTTAAAACATCTGGGAAATATTCTCACTATATGCAAAAGTAATTGTTCCATTTATTAGTCAAAAAGTCTATGAAATGTATCATTGTGAGAGGTTTACAGGGTTTCTCCAGATTGTACTTGATTGATTTTTAACAGTGACTTTTGAGAGAAAAATGTTACTCTCCAGGATTAATTAAATTGAGCAAATTCTAATGGAAAAGTTAAGCCTGTATCCTTAGACACTGTATTTTCCACTGAGAGAGATTATGCAAAAGAGCATTTTAAACGCACTAAAATCTGACACTTAAAAGAATTTGTTATGGACCATTATTTTCTCTAACAATGAAAACGTGGAGGCAGCAGATATGAATAAATCAATAAATGTTCTTTTGATACAGCAGCCATGTTTTTGGTTTATTCAAATCTGCAGTTAATGCAATGAGAAAGAAACAATATCATTTTGAGTGATTTATGAAAATGTGTTTCTGATTGTATCATTTCATTGTTTGTAGCTTTTACCATCTCTAACATAGTGATTCTGGTATTTTGAAAACAAATACATCTTTCCACCTGATATTGCTTGTTTGTTCTGATATTCACCATCTCTGAATAAATGCATTATTATTTCCAGGTGGGAAAGGTGGAAAAAAGAAGAAAAATAAAAACTCCTCTAAACCACAGAAAAACAATGGATCAACCTGGGCCAATGTCCCTCTACCTCCTCCCCCAGTTCAGCCCCTTCCTGGCACAGAGCTGGAACACTATGCAGTGGAACAGCAAGAGAATGGGTAAATGTTATTTTATATACCAAAAAAATGGCCCAGACTGCATTCCACTCTCTATTGTTCTCTTTTGCCCTGAGTTCTTGTTCTTTCTTAGCTCCCCTCCCACCCTGTTCATTACATTTTCCCTCTTTCCTGTTTGCACTGTCCGTGTATTTTTAGCTGATAAACACAAAACAGCACATATTGAGGACTGTGAATCCTTGGCCTTCAAGTACCTCAGATTATCTGCAATCATGATAATGCAGCCTACATTTATAATATTGCTTGTTAGTTTGAAAGCAAGTACCCACAGCTCTTTGAACTAAAGAGCCACTCCTGAGAAGGGCTGAAAGGAAATTAAAATAATCTTCCTCATCATCCCTTGCAGTTCTCTAATGACTTGATGTCTGGCCATAACAGGGCACCACGGTAGAGCGCCATAACCATGGGATAATTGTAGGGACCTGGGCAGTGGGTAGAACTTTAATCATCAGCTCTGATGGGAATTTGGGGGCAGGGACAATAAAAGAGGTTCAAGCCAATGCACACTCTGTAACAAAACATTTTTAAGTTAGAAAATTTCCTTTGAGGACCTTTAAATGTGATCAGTTTTCTGATTCTTTCTTTTGAAACATCTAACAAGTGTTAGTATCCTCTGTAAGCTTAAGTGTTAATTGATTTTGAACACAGACATAGATAATTTTTTATTTGAAAGAAAAAAACAGGTCAAAAGAATATATTCTCTTTTTCTGTATGAATAAATCCTATGTCTTCCTTATAATTCCTAGGTCACTGTTTGTTTTGACTAGACCTTTATGTAACCTAAAATAGAGAATACATACAGTTTTTCTTTGCATAAATTTTCTTTACTTAGATATATATATATATCAGTTCATTTGAATGATAGATTTAAATCTTGTCTTGGTTCAAAAAAATATCATATGTATGTACTTTCATTTATTCTATCTGCTTTCTAAATCTACTGAGGTTCCCAGAGTACTTTTCATAACTGTTTTCTATGTCATAGCTTTTGTTTTCTTTCAAAAATATTATTTTCCTATATATAATATATGTGTATATATATATATATATATATATATATATATATATATATATATATATAATACATCTGTATAGATATAACATGAATTATATATATAAATATATATACACACACACACATAGTATGTATACATGTACACACATCACACACATACACACACACACACACACACACACACACACTCATCACATATTTTTGTATGTCTTTTTCTCCCTCCAAAGGACTTTATTTATTTCTCTGGGATTATAGTGCCCATATATTTTCATATTATTATCATTTATATATTTTAGAAATATATTGACCTATGAAATAGGCAGCTAAGGGTACATGCTTTCTTTCCGTAACTTAAAAAAATTCAATTTTTTATATGAACTTAATTTACCTCAAGGTATAAATGTGTTAGTCTCACATGAATTGTGAGCAAAGAAATAGCAGACCTATAAGGGCTGAAGGTGTAGCTCAGTGTTGGAGCTCTTGCTTAGCCTGTGTGAGGCCCTGGGTTCAATCCCCAGCACTGCAAAAGAAAAGGAAGAGCAAAGATACATATTCCATAAGAAAAGATTATCACACAGAATTTTACAGTCTGCATTTTTAACAGAATCCTCACAAAATGAGGGAATGAAATTTAAAAGATGAATATGATGAGAAAGCAGTGCTATTAAAACTTTATAAGCATAAAATTGAAAACACAGATCACACAAAAATTATGGGTAATTTGGAATTCTTTCTATTTTCTTTTTTTGTTGAGTCTACTTGAAATATATGTACAATATAATAAGGCCAGTTACTCATTAAAATAAAACTAATTCCATCAAAGTGAGTACTAAACTTATCACTTGATTTGTTTTATCTAGCAGTAGAATTAGAAATACTAATTTGATAATGAAATAACATATGCTATTGCAGACTTTTATCTTTTGACAAAATCATTTTCAGAATATCAAGATATAAAGCAAAAACTTATTTCTTAAGGGGATTTTAATTTGTTTAAATATTCATCCAAAATATATGATATTAAAAAATCTCTTTTTAAAGATTTCTATAATATCAACTTGATTTTTTAAATAGGTAAATTATATTTGTTGACCATATACATGTATATGTATATATCTACATGCATGTGTATATGTATTCATATGTATATTTGAAGTCTATTTAGGATGTATTTTAGTCCTTATTTACCTTTGAATTTTTATCACTTTACCTAGTATTTGCTGATAAAAAGTCATTCTTGCTCAAAGTAATGGTTAGGTCTTAAACAGTTAATAATACTAACCGCAGAATTAGAATTACTTCTATTTTAGGTTTTTTTTTTCAAAGAATATTGTAGGTTTTATTTCAATTGTTTGTGATGAAAACATATTTAAAGTCAATGCAAAAAGAACAAATTAAACTTACTAAGCTGAGGCTGATATTGTTCCTTTGCATATAATCTTTACATTTTGGTGTTTTCTAATGTGCAAACCTCACACTACCAAAAAGGAAATATTATTAGACTCAGGTTGTAGTCTGCTATTCATGAAATTAACGTTGACTATTTCACAGATGAGAACTTCTATAGAATCTTTTTATATTTTAGTGTGAAAACTTCATAATTTAGGCTTGAGGTTTTCTTCATATTCAAAGTAGAGAAAATTTAGAATTAATTTTTTGCTTTTGATAATTTTTACTTCTATCCATCAAAGATTCTGCAGTTATACTACTTACAGAGATATACAGATTATGACACTTTTATTTCTAACATCCTAATAGATAATTTAATCCACAAATATTTCTATCAAGTATAATAAGTGCTAAGCATTGTACTTGGAAGAGACATAGGAGACACAAGATAAATGTACAATTACTAGGGAAAACTGACCTGTGACCCAGAGGGGAAGAGAGAAAGCACATTCTAGATAGTAACCCCCTTCACAACACTTATCCATCTCCATCTCTCTGTCTCTCTCTCTCTGTCTTTTTCTCTCTGACACACACGATTTTGTACAATGAGCTCTTGGGGAATTTTGTATACAAAATAGTAATTTGTCTACCCCAAGGAATAATCATAGATGCCAGGTAAGCAGGTAAGTCTTCAAAAAGCTGATAGCTGGAGAATATTGCCGTGAATCTTGAATCATTTCTTCATAAAGAACATTGCCAAGTTGGGTGGTTGTTAGATGCCAGATATAGAGCAAAAAGTAAGGACAAAGGAGAACAAGAAATAAGTCTCTGATCTAATGGATCTTATGTACTAGAAATAGGTCATTAATCAATAGCTGCATTGAAACAATACTAAGGTCACTATTTGAACAAATGGAAAGAAATTTCTGTGGGGAAAGAAAAAATTAAAATTAATACTATGTGTGATGAAAAAATGAGAGTAGAAATAGCTCCATTGGTCTTCCTTTGGAAACCCTGCCCTATTCTAGTTAGAGGTATCTGCTTTTCTCTTAGTTGCCCCTATTCAGTACCACCCGCTTCCATGCCCTACCCTCAGCACTTTATTTTAATTACTTGTCTGCATCCTTCAGCAATTGGTGGCTTCTGTATGTGGTTTTATGAGCTTTAACCTACATTTTGTATGACAACATCTGACATGGAGTCTTAGTTTTCATCTTAAATCCTTAATGCCATAGGAATATTCTGATTTTTGAATACAGATGATGGATTGGAGAACATGATGCTGAAGGACATGAGATTGCAGGTGGATCACATACAAGATATCATAGCATATGATCTAGAAATCATATGATATAAAAATGCTAAGGCAGTAAAATAAGAGGAAGAAAGTGGGTAGGTGCGAAAGGAGTAGATTTAGGCACAATTCCTAGCTGATAAAAACTGTGATCTGGAAAGTATAGTCTCTAGTTTTTGTTACAATTTTTAGTATAATTTCTAAGTGTTTAGAAATCAGCAATTTTCTTTCTAAGCATTTCTTGGACCAGTCTTTCCTTACAATACTAAATACCAAAAGTTATCAATGCATTTTCCAAAAAACAAAATATTTAATTGTTAATTCAATAATATGGTAACAATGCTAAATGTTCTCTCTCATCAATATGCATCTTCAGTTAGACAAAATAGTGTTAAAATGTATTAGTTCTTCACTATAAATATATACATTTTATTATAGTCATGATGCTAGGAAGCATTGAATAGTAATTAAGTATAAAACTGGTGCTTTGCTTTGTTATTGCAATTAGAGATTGGCAAGCTTTTGCTAGTGTTGAACTTCATTGTATTTTTTATTAGTAATTTGATATTTGTATTTGGCCTTTAACAAGTTAGTTCACATGCGGCACTGATTTGCCATCATCTTTATCATTATTCATCAGTCAAGACATAGCATGATGCCTCATATTTCACTGACAGAATGTCAAAAGAACAAGCACTTCCCTAGGAAAGGTTGGCCAGAAGAACTATGGTTTGGCATTAGGAGAATTTTTATTCATTTTAATGTTACACAAGAAAAAGATGAAATTCTATTTCTCAAATAAGATGTGTATTATAAAATGTGAAGGAAACTATCAAAACAGATGTACATTTTTATAAACTTCATAGGCACATCTGTAGTCTTTTCATCCTTCCTTAGTAGCTGCATGAACTAAGCCTAAAATATATGTTCCTCTGGAATGGATCAAGACTTGACTATTTCAGAGATGATGAACAATTCTTCGCCATTTTGATTTGCACTATATCCCAGATTCCTTTCCTCTATTCTTTCATATTTTTCTTCTTTGAATATTCTTTCCTTCTTTGTTTATTTATCTAATGTTGGTACAAGTCACTTTGAATCCATGGACTTTTCCCAGCTTTGCTTATATACTGCATGTAGACTTATATACAGAGTTGGTATATTAAAGTTCTAGAGTAACTTTGAAAAAGGACGTAGAAGAATTGGTGATAAAATGTATAGTATGTTTGTGAGATAGATGATGAAATATGTTTTAGTCATTTAATACACAATGCAATGCATTTACATAGTATTAAAAATAATGCTTTAATGGTTAGACACTTCTTTGCCTGATATTATTTGAATAATAAAAATGAATCTAATACAACTTACTACCATGTTTTTTTTGTTACCTTAACACATGTGATGCATATACCATACACTTTTCCTTTCTCTTATGTTCATTTTGTGTTTTCATTCCATAGGTATATCTCTAGTAGATTATTGAAAGTAAGAACAGTTTACTATTTATGGACTACACAAATTTTAGGAGATAACTGGCTAATTTCATTTGAAAGATTAAGTATACAGTTTTTTATTTAAAAGTATAATATATATGGGAATAAACCAATATAAGAAAGTGCAATTATGACTTTCTGACACAAAAATAAATGTGCTCTTTTCTACTGAATTTTACAAAGTAAATGTAAATTTAATTGATGAAGTACAATGGTAAACACATTCTATACTGAAAAAGGACAATTATTTTATGATTAGCTTTCTTGTATATTTTTTGTTTGAGTTAATAATATTATATTTAAAGTTAAGTAAGAAAATAAACCTAAGCATTTTTATTAATTAATCAATTTGTGTGTTTTCATTTCAAATCAGTAAATATGCTTATAACCTACTATTTTTAAGGTATACTGTTAGGGGCAACAGAACAAGAACAGTTCCATGTTATAACTCTAAGGTAGCTTAAATCCACTTGAGAAAAAGATACCATAAACATATGAAAAGTAAATACAAAAATAATTTAAAGTGTTAAAAGAGTCCAACATTGGAAAGAACATTAGATGGTGCATAATCAATTTTCAAATAAATGTAGAAAAATATTGTCAGCACAAGTTAAGAAGAGTAGTTTAGCAATGCTAGTTGGCCTCATCAAGGAAATCTTTATAAAGATATGAGATTTCACCTATAGCTTGAGGATTTATCAGATTAAGATAGGTAAATTTGGAGGCATCCAGTTCATTTGAATAACTTGGATTCTATAAACAAACCTACCAGAAAAGTACGTAGACAAGAGGAGACAAACCAATTTAGTTTGAGCAGAAGATTCATGTTGAGAAACTATAAAACCTATCCTAAAGGTAGACTAAAGATTAAATATATTTAATAAACAGAATAGATAAGAGAAATAAAATTGGTAGACCATTCTCATATTTTCATAGAAAAAAAATGTAAGTGGTGCTCTGCTTCACCTGTGCCCATTTTTTTTCTTTCTTTGGAAGATATTGCCATTTAGGAAACTATTTGAATTGTTCCAATACCATTTCCCTTCCACATATGTCACTTAAAATTTTCTCTTTTTAGTGATCACTGTAGCCTTGACCAACCCCAAAACAATATTAGGCCTTCCAAATCAATTCTATAGTACCCTGTATTTTTAATAATTTACTTAATATCAATCTACTGAATTGTATGCTATATGAAATAAAGTCAGGACCCTAACACATAACTGTTGGGAAAAAAGGATGATAAATTTGGGGTTACTTTAAAAAGAGATTTTAGTTTTATAGACCAGTTTTTGGTTCACAAGAAAATGAAGAAAAGCATAGTGATTTATCCCAACTTTCACATATGCATAATCTCCTATCATCTCTCACCAAGCTGGTGCAATTATTCTAGTTGATGAACTTGCATTGGCACATCATTATCGCCCAGAATGCATCATTTCCCACAGGGTTTACTTATCATGTGGTACATTTTGTGGTTTGGACAGATTCAGGTTGACATGTATCTACCATTATTGTATCATACAAAATATCTTCACTGTTCCAAAATCCACTTTGCTTTTTGCCCATCTCTCACTCCCCAGAGTCTGGCACTACTGATGTTTTTACTCTTTTCATGGTTTTGCCATTTCTAGAATGTTCTGGAATTGGAAATATACAATCTATACCCTTTGTATATTGACTTCTTTCACTTACCAAGGTGCATTTATGTTTTCTCCATGTGTTTTTATGACTTGAAGCCCAATTCTTTTAAACATTGAATAATATTCCATTGTCTGGATGTATCTGTTTATTTATTCAACTTCTGGGGATATCTTAGCTACTTCCAAATTTTGGCAATTATAAATAAAACTGCTATACATGTCCACATGCAGGTTTTTATGATATATTCAGTTTTTAACAAAATGATTAAAATGTTACTCAAGTGAAGATATTCAACTTACAGTGGATCTATATGAGCTACAGGTTTTTTTTTATAAGGGAGATCAAGACTAGTTATGCATAGCTGTGATATGGATAGTTAATTCTAATTTTAGGTACTAAGCACTAGCAATGGAGAAGAGTATTAAATAGTTCTTGGACTTAAGGATCTCACAGTATAATAGGACAAAAGAGACAGAGACAAATAATCCCAATAAAACATGGGTAGTTCCACAATGTAGGTATTATAAAATTCTAATCAGTTGTATATGGAAATGGGAGAGAAGGTTCCACAAAACTAACCACCTTTGAGGTGACCAGGAACCCTCAGGCAGATAGATGATTTGAGAACAGTCATACGCAGACCCATAGTTTAGGAAAAATTAGAAAATAGGCTGATGTTGGGGAAATAGTGAGAAACAGGGCTAAAATAATAGATTAATCCATTGGGGAAGGATCTTTTAAGCCAGCTAATGAGTTTTGACTTTTCTCATATTAGTTATGATCGTAAGTGTAAGTGTGATGTGAATTAACATCCTGTTGCCTGCATTAAAGATAGGGTGGAAAAGAAGAAAAGAGAATCAGAAAGCTAGTGAACTATTTTATAGAAGGTGACTGATCAATAATTGTGGAAGAGGAGATATAGGAGGCAGATTCAGGAGATATTTAAGATGTTGAATTAAGAAAACAATTAAATCCTTTATTATTTTTATCTTATACTTAAAAATCTATAAAAAAGTATATTAGGACTTATTTGATTTCTGAAAACATTAGGGTTACAGAAAAAGTATAAGTAGAAATTCTGCTGATTTTTACCACAACAAAAACATATTCCTGGTCATATTACGGTCATATTCCTGGACCGTAATCCCCTTTCTAGATGTAATTTGAACATGAAATATAAGTATTTAAAATAATTTTATTTTGTGCACTTAAAATATGTCAATGAGGTTCATTTCATATTAAATGTTTTACTACAATAAAACAATTTTTTAAAAAATATATATTTTGTAGGGCAAGGTTTTGAACTTCTGTTTTCTGGTTTGAATTTAACACTCAATGTAAGCAGAAGCATTTGATTTTACTGATAAAATTAAGGGAAATAAACTAATATTGAGTATAATTTGTGTCATGAAGTCTTATGACTGGAATATCAAATAGAATGGTTGTCATAAGTCTAGAATAAAAGCAAATCAAGGGGCTGGGAATGTGGCTCAAGTGGTAGCGCCCCCGTCTGGCATGTGTGCGGCCCGGGTTCGATCCTCAGCACCACATACAAACAAAGATGTTGTGTCTGCCAAAAACTAAGAAATAAAATATTAAAATTCTCTCTCTCTCTCTCTCTCTCTCTCTCTCTCTCTCTCTCTCTCTCTCTCCTCACTCTCTCTATAAAAAAAAAAAGCAAATCAAGTTCTCTGATACTTCTTATATGGTCAGTCAGCTCTATTGATGTATTCTGCCGATGCATAAGAGAAGGAAGCAGTTAAGTCTACAAGCACTAAATTCATTAATTGTCTTTAATTAGCAATTTGGTGTTTCCACATGAGTAACTTTGTTGGGAAGTTATTGCTTTTTGTAACTGTGGGGTAACAATTAGCCAAAAAGATCTTTAAAGAATAAATTGAGATACTGAGATAACAGTTGTAATTACAATTTCAAATTAGGTGATTTACTATAGTAGCATTGACAATGTGATCAGGATGAAGTAAACTGAGAGAACATTTTAGACACCGTGTGGTTACTGTTTATTGTAAGTGTAGCCATTTTTGTTTGTCTATTAATGTGCATTTTTCCTCATCTAATTTCAGCTATGACAGTGATAGTTGGTGCCCACCATTACCAGTACAAACATACTTACACCAGGGTATGGAAGATGAACTGGAAGAAGATGATGATCGGGTCCCAACTCCACCTGTTCGAGGCATGGCTTCCTCTCCTGCTATCTCTTTTGGACAACAGTCTACTGCCACTCTTACTCCATCTCCACGGGTAGAGATGCAACCCATGCTGCAGGCTCACCTGGATGAACTGACAAGGGCATATCAGTTTGATATAGCAAAACAAACATGGTAAATATATTCACTGAGTCAAGGGATCCATGTTTTCTGCACATAGAAATGCCCTTTTATATAAATTCACAAGACATATTCATAAAACTATACACATGGGGACAAAATTTTGATTTTGTATACTCGTTAATCATTTAGAAAATGATTTAACTACTACAGAAATGTTAATTTGACCAAAGTCGCATAGCTAGTTGGAGAGTAAGCTAGAGCAAGAATTCAGGTCTGCTGAAATTCAGTCTAAAGTGCTTTTTGGCTACACTGGAATCTTCTAATTTACAACTGATTTAGCTTCAATTAGCTTATCCTTGAACTCACTTTTAATGCCATGATGAAGGACTCCTTTTGGATTCTTCAAAGTGCCTGTGATTAATTCTGCATGTGGTTGTGAATATGTAAATCCAAGCTTCTGCAAATCACTTATGGTCAGTGTCAGTTATTAAAAACCCTCTTTGGGCAGAATTAAACAAATCAGAAACATAACAAATGTACTAACAGAAAATGCATTTTTTAAAATCATAAAGAATAGACTAAAAACCCAAATTTCATTTTTTTTCTTTAGGTACCAGAGATTAAACCCAGGGTCACTTAACCACTAAACCACATGCTCAGCTGCCCCCCTCACCCACACCTCAGACAGGGTGTCTCTAAATTTCTTAGGGCCTCACTAAGTTGGTGTCTTTGAATTTGTAATCCTCCTGCCTCAGCTTTCTGAACCACTGGGATTACAAGCCTGTGCCACCACACCAGGATCTATAGCTTTATTCTTCTAATTATTAGAAAACTTTCATAAATTATAGATGCAATTCATATAGGTATCTTGTACAAATATGGTAGATCATAATTTTATAGGGTTGGTTGTTTTTTCCAATGTTTTTCTCTCAGATAGTGATATATAGGCCTGCACCGTTGAAAACAAAATCTCTGTGACATTCTTTGAATTATGTTCTCTTGATTTATACCCTGTGCTTGAAATCATGGTAGCTTTTTTAAAAGATAATATTATCTTTCTTTTTATGGGAGGGTAATTCTAGCTACTAGAGTAAGTTGATTATGAGATGACTCTTATTCTCAATGTTAATTGACTATTTTTAAAATATAACAGCTATATTAAAATATAACATAGTTAACTATACATACAAAGAGATTCTCAAACAGGTATGTCACTTAAAGCTGTATGAACATGCTCTTTCCTTAGCATAAGAGGGTCTTGAACATTTTCTCATTTTTTTCTAAAGATTAAAGACAACCTCCTGTTACACATAATTATTTTATGATACATCACTGGTTAAAATGAAGCCAATTACTTAAAGAGTGATAGGATTCTCTTCAAGGTTAACTGGTGAAATCACAACTTTAAGTCATTTGAAGCAGAGACTTTGGCTCAGGGGTTCTCAAATTTGTGTGTGTTTTGAAATCATATGGAGAACTTTAAAATATATTGGTCCTAAGTCCCACCTCTAGGCAGATTCTGATTCCATACTCTGAGCTTTGACTGAGGACAGCCCAAGTTGGGGCAGTTACCATGGAGGTGAACCTGCTTCCTATCTGCATAACTATGGGCAACTTGCTTACCACTTGCATGCTATAGTTAATGTGTTTAAAATGATGTCAGAAATAATAGCTCATGTATAAAATGAAAGGGCAGTCCTCAGACCACTCTCATTTCTGATAAAAAATACAAATATCAGGGTCCTGAGACCACACTGAAATTCAAGAATTCACTAGAAGAATTTATAGAAATCTATTATTCTCAAAGACATAGTTAACTTCTGTAAAAACATATAAAGTCAGCAAAGAGAAGATTTATGAGGCAGAGTCTAGAAAAATCCCCAAAGCAGAGCTTCTTGTTGTTTCTTCCAATTGGAGTCAAGGACAGCACTACTTTCCCTTAAGTGTGACGATACACAGGGGATATTGCCAGACTTGGAAATGAGTTTCAAAAGACAACAGTAAAAGAACATAACACTTACTCTTTAGTCTTGCTTAAATAGAAGGGGTATTTAAGATACTTTTGTATGACAGCAATGAAAAGACTCTGTTAAAACTTGTAGTACATTTACTTTTAAATTACATTAAGAAATAACATTGCTGACGGCTGCAGTGGCGCACACCTATAATCCTAGTAGCTCTGGAGGCTGAGGTAGGAGGATTTTGAGTTAAGAGCCAGCCTCAGCAATGGTGAGGCATTAATCAACTCAGTGAGACCCTGTCTGTAAATAAAATACAAAATAGGGCTGGGGATGTGGCTCAGTGATTGTGCATCCCTGGGTTAAATCTTGGTACTTCGCCCCAAAAAAGAAAGGAAGGAAGGAAGGAAGGAAGGAAGGAAGGAAGGAAGGAAGGAAGGAAGGAAGGGAGGGAGGGAGGAAGGGAGGAAGGAAGAAAGGAAACAAGGAAGAAAATAACATTGCAGTGCTTTTGCTTAGCATTTTGTAGGTGTCCAGTTGCACATTATTTAGCCACCTTATTTGATAAATTTAAGTTTTACCTGAATATGTTTCAAAATTGTGATGGTAATTATAAGATTCTATTTATCTAATGAAGGTTGAGATTAAAAGTATTTACTCATTGCAAAGTGTTTATCTAACACATCTTTTGTTCTAAACACAGAATACTAGGGTGAATTGTTTCTGCCTTGGAGAAGTTGAAGATGTTGGTGGCTGAGATAGATGCACAACTAGGTAGATAGAGCAGAAGATACTTGCCCTAACTGGGGCAAATGAAAATACTATTCAGCCTGCTCTGAGAGGGTCATGCAAAAAGAAATCCTCCTAAGTCCAGAAATGTGTTGAAGGTGGAAGAGAAGGAACATTAGGCATTCCAGTGACATCTTAAGTGCTAGCAGGCCGCATGGGTGGGTTACACAAAAACTGGAAACAAAATAATATGTATATGTATATATGTATGGGTATATATATTATTTTTTGAAAAGGTAAACTTTAAATAGTCTTGTGACAAGTATTTTCATTCTGTTTTTGATGACTTATCTATACAAAATATATGTTTATATCACTAGAATAATTCTTAAATTTATGTGGTTGTTGGTAAGGCATATGCCCAGAGACCTATTGTCTCTATTGACGTGTATGTAATAAAGCATTGTAAACTCCAAAATTATTAATGCAAAAGAAGAATACTGTTACCATAGAATGCCATTTAATTCTTATTACAATGTTTTTGAATGTTAATGGACTGCTTTTCCCATTATATTGTTTCCATTTGAATTCTAGGCACATTCAAAGCAATAATCCACCCCCACAGCCCCCAGTTCCACCATTAGGTTATGTGTCAGGAGCCTTGATTTCTGACTTGGAAACAGATGTTCCAGATGATGATGCTGATGATGAAGAGGAAGCTTTAGAAATCCCCAGGCCCCTGAGAGCACTAGACCAGACACCCGGATCCAGTATGGACAATATAGACAGTTCTGTGACAGGTAATGGAACTGATTTAATATGAATAACTGACCTATTTGCAATATTGAAATGCATCAAAAATCAAGTACTTTCTTACTTTCTTATGTAAGATTTATTCCACTCCATCTATTTCTGTAACATTTTAAATATGTTAATGTTAAACACAAAATTCAAAAAGGATTTGGAAATACTTTTGCTTTGCTGCAAAAATGATAAGAAAATTCATGAATTTTAAAAAGCTTTAAAGACATGAAAGAAAACTCAATTATAGTAATGGCTTTAATGAAAAGTTCACTGTACTAGGGAACCAAGTCTATTACATAAAAAAAAAAAAAACTTTTAGAAATGATATATTTTGTATATCAGGAGGAACATACAAAATGAATGCAATCTTAAAATGCTTCTTGATATTTCACACTGTAAAACCATTCACTGATGAAAATAAGCAAGTCTTCAGAAAAAGACTCTTCAGTTGCACAAGGTATTATTTTTAGAGTGGAAAATGCATAGTGAGATAAACCATGCATTTATGCATTTCATAGTGTAGAATCCAACAACTTCCCCTCTTCCAAGAAGTATATTTATTTTGACTTATTTACTCCTCTGGCTTCTGCTTGCCTTGTTCACCAAGTGAAAGACTTCAGTTGGTACCCTCCTCTGATGATTCCAGGACTGATGTGTAACCTATGTCCAACAATTTCAATTGGAAATTTTAAAATCTTAATATGTACACAATATATATGGTGAAAAGTAAAAATTCAGTATTTCTGTTTACATAGTTATACATTCTTTGATACACAGGCACAAACACAAAAAATGCCTTTTACAAAATTATGAAGACCTAGCTACTCCATACTAAGCCTGGTCTTTGCATTTCTTTAGGATTTCTAAGGAAACTACACATATCTGTATTTTCCTGGATGACAACTTTCATCCTAGAAAGCATCTTATCACAGTCTTAATTTACTTTTAATCCAACAGTTTCCAAATTCCACAGACTTTGTGTTCCATATTAGTTCTGCAAACACAAATGGAAACTGGTTTAGTGCTGAGAAAACATGAGTGCCTTCACTTTTCCTGTACAGCCCTCTCTGCATGAGGAAGTGCATGATGCATGAGTCCACTATTCGGTTTTCCTTCTTGCTTGATGGATGGTCAGCTTGCCAGTCAAATTAAGATTTAAGAACTGCAGATATACTGGTGTGATTTGAAACCCAGATCCAACCCACAGTGACAGAGCAAACGTTAAAATCTTTGAATTCAGAGAGCTGACTTATTAGGGCACTATTATGTTAAGCCTCTTTGCCTGAATTTCTAGCATAATCTCCTTAAGGGTAAAATTCTGCATATTTTTGCATATTTCACTAATGATACTGAACTCTTTTTTTCCTTTAGGAATGCAGTAAAAATGTGCAATAATGATGAAAAAAAGTCAGCTATGCTGATGTAGTTCTTTTATTAAATACTATAATGACAAAGATGATAAATGTATCTATAAATTGGGAGAACACCACCCTGCACTTTTACATACACACCTGTCACGAACAAGTAAGGATGTCTAAAGTAGTCCACTGGTTAAGATGTCAAGTTTAAACATCTTAAGTAACCTGCATTTCTCCTGTTGGTAATATAATGTTAATTCCAAATGAAGCTCTTATTGCTAAGAAAAGAAAGTCTAAATTTTCCTACTTGAATTCACTGCTTAATTACTTCTGAATATAGAAACCTTAGGGTGTTTAGGCATGAATTCCACAATGCACTTATCCTATGAATAATACATCTCCTTAGCAGAAGTTGTACTTTACACTTAAGCAACTTAAGCACCTCCCCCATACACATTTTTTTGTCTTTCCATGCACCAATGACTTTGAGGAGAAAGTTGGATCAAAGATTTGATTTGCCTTCAAGGGTGTGTTGTGTGTCTATGTGTATGTGTGTAGGAAGTGTGAATGAGTATATGTAGGTATTAGTGTGACCATAGGGGATGTGAGTATTAGTGTATGTACATATGTAGGGTGTAGAGTGCATGAGTATAAATGTGTGTGAGAACAAGGAAGATTGAAAGTGCATATACAGTGTGAGTGTGAATGGGGTGTGCACATCTATACAGGGTATGTGCATGTATTACACAGTTTTCAATTCTATACAGTTTGTGAACATATGTGTAAAGTGTATGGTATACATGTATGTATGAAAGACAAGGCACAATGTGTGTGGAATATGTGTGAGTCTATGTAGCGAGTGAATGTATTTGTGTGTGAGGGAGAGCAACTAGGATGTACATGTAATTGTGTGTGTACACATGCCTGTACATATGCTCAGGTGGATGTTTATGTGGACCAAATGTTATCAAAACCAACGTGCTAATGAATATTGTTCTAATGATGTTCTTAGGTTTTGTTCAGCTATAAGGCTACTTTAATAGTGCTAATAGAGATAGGCCATAATACACATACTCCTTCAATGAGCTTTGGAGACTAGAGGACTCTGAACTTACCGTCAGTTTCTTAGAGTTCTAAACTCGCCTGTGGTGTAAATTAATCTTTACTTTCAACTGAAATTCCCTTATATTGTCATTTTCATGAAGCAAATGACCATTTTTATTAAATAAAACTAACAATTTCCATTCCTGGAGACTCTAAAGCCATCCAGAATGGATGTAACACTGGGTAACACAGTAACACTGGGTGGGCTGAAAGTCTTTATGTAAAATTTCAAATTTTACTTGGCTGAATTGTACTCCCAACTGCCAGCATAGGGAATACCAGCCACTAACAGTCTACAGAGCTTTATTCTGTAATATATATATATATATATATATATATATATATATATATATATATATATATATACACATATTAACTCCAAATATTTTCATAGCAAGTATGTAGTTTGTGAATGGCTACTTAAATCTTGAAATGATCATCAAGAATGAAAAAGAACAAAAAGAAAAGAAAATATCAATAGTTCCACATCCCATGATCTTAGTAATGGTAATATGTATTTGCAAGTCTCCTGTTTCATGTATTTATTCCCTAAACAAACATTTATTTTAAGCCCATGACTTCTAATCACTTGAATAGACATTTAGATTCAATAATAGCAACAACCAAACAGCAATAATAATAATAAAGTAGAAAACCTAGCTCCTAGTCAATGCATGATACCCTTCTAAGCAGTGGCTTGTTTTTTCCTATGGCTGGCTGAGCTAAGAATGGATTTAAATGTTAGAGTTTGTAAGGAAACAAGATGTAAGTATGAAATCAGAACTAAAGAATGCATGACAGAACTAAAGAATGGAGAAGCCTAAATTATTTGGTTTCTTACATTTGTAGAAAGAACTCCCTGCCCTGATGTAAAGTTTTACCATCTACTAACTCATTTAATCCTCATAATCTCATTATTATTGTTGTTGTTCTCATTTTATAGCTAAAGAAATTGAGTCACAGAAGGATTTACATCCTTTTTGAAGGTTATCTACCAGATAAGTGGCAGAAGAATGAACAAAATCAATCAGTTTTACTTTAAAGATAAATTACTATGATCTCTGCCCTGGAAATGCCCAGTTCATTCTAATCCTCAGAATTAGCATATTGAAGAGGAAAATAATGTTCTGTTTTTTTTTTTTTACTTCTCTCTCTGTGTGTGTGTGTGTGTGTGTGTGTGTGTGTGTGTGTTGAGAGGAATAAGTATGTATTTATAAAAATAAAATATGCATTTTATCCCTGGAAACATTAATCCTTTCCCACAATGTGCTTAATTTTGATAAAAATATTAAATTTTGATGTGACTTTTATTATTTATTCTTCTCATATTTAGCTCTGTGTGCAGTTACCTTTTTCTAATAAAATTAAAATCCATTAGCTCTTTTGGAAGAAATATTATTTTTATAATTTTTATTTTAATTTGTGCTTAATACTATTTGGTTGTAATAATGTACATTTTTTTAAGTTTCATACCATCACACTGCATTTGGGACTAAGCAATGTCTATGCAACATTGTCTTGGGAAATATGGACTGTTTCTTCCTCAGTGTTCAACTTGTCAGCTTTGCTCTCTGAGTACCAGGGAGGGGCAAGATTTCAAGATTTCTTTCTCTAACTTCCAAAAGGTGGTGGGAGTCAAGGATAAGTGTTTCCTGAATTTAATGACACCACCATGAAAACAAACCAAGGCAAGAGGAGAGTGGGAGAGGACAATGTCCTGAACATGTAGTCAAGATTCTAACCGCCTCACTGATTACAAAAAGACACAGATTGAGTGTTGTAAAGTGAAACGAATAAAATTTTCCTTGCCTGTTGGATCCCACATGAACACTACAGCTGAAAGGAAATTGTGGCCCTGTATTTTCCACTTTATATCTTTGGAGGTTTTTTACTGGAACTCCCATACCAGATGAGTATGAAAGTAATAAAACCAGACATCCTCACCATCTGACCTGAGCACACAGCTTTTGGGTCCTTGGACTCGGGAAAGTTTGATCTGACAGATGGTGAAGCCTAATGGCCTAACAATTTCTCTCCCTTACACACAAATACACTCACTCCCTACTCAGACTCACACACACTCCACACACTTGTCACACTTTGCTTCTGCTACAAAAGCATAATAATTGAGTATTAAGGCAAATTCCAGGAATAATGCTAAAATTAAGGAAATCATTATCTGATGTCTTTAAAAAGAAATTAAATATATACTTTGGAATTTAATGGATAAGAAAAGTGCATATTTTATGCACAATATTTTGAGATGAGTTAACAAGTATTATATGAACCAAGGGAAGAGATTTTTTAATTGCTTATTTTGCTTTTCCTATATGACACATTTCTCTCCCTTCCTCCCTCCCTCTCTCCCACTCCCTCCCACCTTCCCCCACCCCTTTCTCTCTCTGGAATATAGGTGGGACTATTGTATATTCAGACATTTGAGTGTAAAAAGAATTTCCAGAGACTTGAAATATTTCTCTGCCTCTAAACAGAAGTCAATATTTGGATTGATTTGATCAAAGACATTTAGAGTTGAAGATTTTACTTAGCAGGTAGTTAGGCAATGAGAACTTCATAGAAAAAATTTCAGGATTAAATATTGGCTTGAAAAATGGGGGAACATTAGTTTTTGTATCTCATAAAAATGGTAATGCAACAATTATCAGGGTCATATTAGAAAGCACAGACTTTATTCTAGCTTAATGGATCTAAGGATAAGCATTTATCAGCAAGGAAGGATTTAGCATATAACGACATGTAAATGAATTGATGACTGATCATAAATTAATTTTAGTGCTGAAGATGTAATAGAGACACAGCAAGATGCCACTTTATCATGGTATTTTATGTTCAGTAACATTTGAGCAACAACTTAATGTCCTGTGTGCATTTTTTCTTTAACAACTTGAATACATTTGAGATATTTTTTGACCTTTCAGTAATTTTAAAGCTGAGAAATTTGGAAAGATTGAGAACATAAACACAAATAAATTTCTCTATATGACATAAATTCATTTTTCATTAAGCGTTTAAGTATGTATTGATTATGTTTGGGGCTATAATGTGTCAAATGAATAAAAATCTCATAAAATTTGTAAGAATCTCTGGCTGAACTCCTTTTACCTGGTGTTCACTTTTATTTTCATGTTTATGCTTACATTTACAAAAAAAAAAAACTGTTACCACTAAATGACTTCCTTTTTAATTGATGAGTTACTCTTTTTTGTTTTCTTTCAATTACTGTCTTTTTTCTCCCCATTTTCTCTTCCTCCTCAAGGATTTCTACCCTTCTCCTCCTTCTTTTCCTCCTCTCTTTAATAATTGTTTGCCTGAATCTTCAGATCATTCTTGATGTTCAAATCAAAAGTAAGAGAAAAAATTGTAATGACTGAGAGGTAAAATCAATGAATGTTAAAAATTTTAACGATTTTATGGTAGGAACTTTAACATATGTTATAGACCTTTTTATTCATACAATATGACTAAACTGCTTTAAAATTGTCCTACAAAGGTACTAATTCTATGTATCTCATCCCCAATTCAGAGGAAAGTTGAAGACTTACCAGAAAGGCAGAGTGACGAAGGAAAAGGAAATATTGATTTCTTTCTGTTTATATCGGTTGCAATCTATTGAAGCAACTAACTTAACTTCTCTCTTTCACTTGGGATCATTAGTGTTCTCATTGCCTAATATGGCCAAATAGCTATAGTATATTTGTCTTTAACTCTAAAGTCATCTGTCTAGTCGCTTTGCTCTTATTGGAAGTACAAGTAAAAGAATAGCTAATGTTGTCTCTTTATCAACCAATACCCACTTGATGTCCTGCCTTCCAGGCCACTCTCTCTTCCCAGAGAAGGGAGTCGGTGAGCATCAGGAAAAGCTTCATGACCAAATGAAAAATAAATTCATTTTTAAATGAATTTAAATATGTTTAAATATTTCTTGATTATGTTTGAGGCCATATTGTGTCAAATTAAAGCTTGAAAGATTGAGAGAAATCAGAGCAAACACAAAAGTAGGAAAGTTGCTGATCTGTTTAGGGTAAGGCAGATGCATGTATGGAAATCCTCTTGTGTGGGACCCACTTTCACAGGGCGATAAGAGTTTATTTGGGGGGAAAGTTGGGAAGTCTTACAAGATGGGATTTCTTTGGTGACATTGCTGTGATGGGAGATTTTTTTCTAAATTTTGCAGATTCAGAAACTAAATTTATCAATATTCTAGATCCTCAGAGTAGAACCACACAGCAGGCAGAGTAGACTCAATTTCTTGGCTGATCATAGTGGATAGAAGTGGAATAAGAAAAATCTAAAAGAATAACAACAAAAATAAGAGCTTGGGCTAAGTGCATTGGGATGGGTGAATCTGGATAGAGATGTCACATATACACACACAAATAAATTGCCACTTGCCACTTAATGAAATTTAGCATCTTCATTGGAAGACAATATTGCTTAACCTTGATATTCAAAAATATCAAAGCCTAACCAAGATGTACATCATATGAACTTTATTATATAATATATATCCTATTTTATATAATAAAAATTATATAGTACAATTTTTACTTTCTTACTTGAAGACGTTATTGCTTTTCCCATGGTTCCAAAGTAATCAACAAACATTCACTAATTTGTTTAATAAATTTTCTGAGGATGCTTGTAAGAACATTCTTTTTGCAACTAAAGCAAGGTCATTGCTAAGAAATTGTACATCAAATATAATCACTCAAAGAATTTACAGTGAATAAAAAAGCAATAAATGCATTTAATTCCATATGCCCACTGTTCATTGAATTCCTACTGTACAGTCCCTGTACAAGAAATACTGAGGTGAAGAAGAGATAGTTCTTAATGTCAAGAGTTTTATTTCCTGGAACAGGAAAAATACATACAATATACAAAATATAGGGAGACAGGTGATAGACTACTGCATGCACAATGTTTTCACAACAAAGGAGGGAGTCACCCTAACAGAATGTTGAAGGTAGAATCCAGGTGATAAAGATGGTATTTTATTTGAACTTTAAAGTTTGTCAGTGATTATTAGATTTGGTGCAATACAGAGTATTGTCAAGAAATGGGAAGTGATGTGTGGGTGAGAGAGTGAGATTACACTAGTTGTGGGACAGAATGGGCTGCAAAGGTAGGCTGGCTTAATATTGGGGGAGGTCTCAGATTCCTAATTTTTTATGTGCATTGGTGTTATAGGTAAGACTTTAAACAGAGGAACAAAGTATAAGATTGATGCTTTGAAAAGATAATGTAGATAACAATGAGGAAAGATAGAAGGGACTAGAAGGAAATCCGCTAAAAGGAGTGTCAGGATGAATTAGGAGAATAACAATAAGGAGATGCTTGTTTGGAGAGTGAGCACAGACATTTAGAAAAACAGAAATCACATGGAAGGGTTTGGAACTGAGCTTTTGAATGTTTTAAAACTATTCCCAGTTCTCGACTTTCATATTCTTTTGTGGCCCCTTGCTGAATCACTTTGATTTCTTCTTATCTCCTGTAGCATTATATTGCAAGACCCACTGCATCATTTCTTCTTTCATTTTGGGCTGTTGATCCTTGACTTGTGATTATTAACCTAGAAATGAATCTCTCAGAGAAGGCTCAGTTGCTGGTGTTATCTCAGGTTCCTTGCAGTGGTCTGTGTCAAGGGAATTTGTTTGGAAAGTAAAAAGTATATCTTTGTGCTTTTGGCAAATAGAATCAAGACTCTATCTTTCTCTGCTACACTTAACACCCTTTTAACTTCCAGATCATTCTAACCCTTTCAGTTTCAGTTTTCTCTGTCTTGAGAATGCATGCATCCGTGTTATTGTACCATGACAGCCTGAATTCTAAATTAACTTTTTGTAAGTCCTTTTTTTGTCCCTCTTGTAACAAAAGCAGAAGATAGGGTAAACAATACTTGATAATTTATTTTGTCATGAATTAATGGTACACCAACTTAAATATGTACTGCAATTTTAATTTTATTACATAATGAGTTAAGTTCCCAGTGTGCTTTTATCTAATATGTGTGTATGTATATGCATAAAATACTAAGTGACTTTCTAGAAAGAAAAAAAGTTGTCAATATCTTCAAAGTGTATTTTCTTTAAATATAAAGTTGCATTTTTTTTACTCTACTGCCATAGTTCATTTTGAAAAAGAAAATTGATAGAAATGCTGATAATAGTCTCCATAAAGGCTAATTTCATAAGTATCAGTGTTAAAGAGAAAATTAGAGTTCTTCAAATATTAAAAATCAAAGAAAGCATAAGAAATATTGAAATTAATAGCACTTTTGCAAACTAACATTTTCCTTATGTTCTATGTTTAGTTGATTTGATGTCATCTATACATTTTAGTTGATGTATTTTGTTATTTAAACAGTAATTAACTGTTCACCTTAAAATCTTAAAATAATTCCAGATCTTCTATGAAATACAACTGTACGTACAAGGTCCGGTATTCAAGTTTTTATGCAGATTACCATTGCCCTCTGAAGTAACTTCAAATTATACCCATACTATTTATTCAAGCAAGTCACCGATCAGTTTAAATTAACCATAATTTGTTTCAATAAAAGTGTTCATCCCTGACTTGTAGAAAATACACATAGCAGTTCTTGCTTGGAAAAATGATCATGTAACAATTTAAACAATGTAAGAAATGAACCACTTGGAACATGTCTTGCACATGTGCTTCAAACAAATACCGATTTTACACAAGCTTCTTTCATTTGTACTAAGTGTGTTTAAAACACGGATAATGTTTAGCTAAGGAATCCATGATGAAACTTCAAAGTGGCAAGGAGTCGAGGCAGTGTACTTGCTCATTCGTATAGTGTTTGCAAGCACATGAGATATGCAATATATACAAACTTACTAAACAACTACATTTGTTTTTAGGTTCAATGGTAAATGGATGGGGCTCTGCATCTGATGAGGATTGTAACTTTTCTAGTCATAGATCTAGTGTAGGTAGCTCCTCAGATGGTTCCATATTTGCCAGTGGCAGTTTTGCATAAGCACTGGTGGCAGCAGAAGATAAAGCTGGTTTTAGGCTGGATGGAACCAGCCTTACAAGAACAGGTTGGTAGACTCCAAAGTCAACACTCTTTGCATGAGAGAATATTGTCCTTGGGACACTTACCTTTTTTCTCCTCTTCTTTCTCAGCAAGTCTGACTGCAGGGCTCTCTGTAATATGCATGAACATTTGGGATGCTCTGTTGTCTGAACTCTGACCTGATGCAAGTTTTGCAGAGCCAAAAATAGGCTCCAACTTACTACCTTCTATGCTTAATATCCCTTTCTCTTCACGGTTCTGCTGATTAATTGGAATATACTTCCTTTCTATATTATGGCAAATCAGCAACTCAGATTGCCATTAAATTTTCAATAACTCACACTTTGCAAAATCTGCACACATTAATAATGAACCTAGTGATTAAAATTATTCAGCTTTTATCTCCATTACTTTCCTTTGCCCCATCTCTTTCTACAAATGCAGTTTCTGGGAAACCTTCCTCAGCATGGGGTGAATAGGTGTAAGGCTTTCAGTCTAACAGTTCAAATGGCTGAGGGTCTTATTGTTTGGCTAAGATTTTAATGCAATAATTTATTATATGTTTTAAAGGATGCTAATTAAAGATACACCTACTGCATTTGCAAGTTGAATAAAATGATGACTACATGTATATTGTACATTAGAGAATTTAATATTGATTTCTGAGAGTAAGAAGTAATAATATAAAGGACCAATTATGTCATTTTCACATGCTGCTCATTCCACAAAAAGAAATGCAGTCTTAATTCTAAAAATATATTAGCAGTTTGTAATCATTTGTTTTTCTGGGGAAAAAACCCAACAATTTGGCATGATTATGCTCTAATATTTGTATAAGTACTTCTTAACTTCACATTTAGCATGGTAATATATGAATTAAACTGAGCTCTCTTACAAAACTAATAAAATATCAAATGCATTTTTAAATCTTTGTAGTGTTCAAATATTAAATAAAAGTGATATGCTCCTGATATTTATTAAACTCTCAGGTTAGAAAAGTGAGCCTTGGAAATTGTCTTGAATTATATCATCAATGTTTATTTTGAGCACGTATTAGATATCTTCAAGCAAAATAAAAAGATTTCTCAAGCATTGCAGAGGTTTATTTTCATATAGCATCCAATCTAAAATATGTTGTAATATAAATGTTATTTGAATTTTCTTGCTTTATAAAGCATAAGTCAAAAACTTTATGTTGCCTGAGTGCTTTTTGTGGCATTAGCTGTAAGCAGAACAGTGAGAAAGTGCAAGGAAACTAATAAATTAGACAGAATAGTTGCATTTCTTGCATGTGTGCTAATAGCTAATAAAACATTAAGCAACATCATGTAACATTGACTTAGGAAAATGAAACTATGTAGGATAAGTTTGTATGAAATGAAAACATGACAAGAGAATAAATATATGAACATAAACCATCCTTCTCTTACTATAATAAACAGTATTAAAAGACGTTTTTGAAAATGTATTAGGTAACCTTTTCCCAGAATAAATTTCACTTCTTTTGTACTAAACCACAAGAAAGGGAAATAGTACAATTCATTCATCCATGAGAATTTGAAGTCTGCTCAGATACAGTAATCACAAAATACCTACTTCACTTTGGATATACAAGGTGATTTTAACCTGCTATTCTCTACACTGATGTTATTGAGTTTCCACTAAGAGATAGAGTTCATTTTGTTTGCATATAAGTGGTAAAGTCAATTTAGCATGTGTACCTGAGCAGACTTTTCAAATAAAATTACAAGGCATTTTTTACTGTGCTCAGATTTTGTAAAATTTCAGGGGTGAAAATGAAACAGTGTGCAATTCATTTAAGAAATAACCTCTTGAATTTTGAGAACTAATGTTTCATGAATTTGCATATAACTATAAAATTATCACTAAGATTTTCAAGGTAATATAAAAACTAATCAAGCAGTATGAAGCTTTGGATTGGTGGATTTGTTTTATGTTCAATTGTTTGAAATATTTTTGTGGGTGGGATGTTCTTAGCTTATAAAAATTGAACACATTATATGTAGCAGGGCATATATTTATTTTTATAGGTGCACCAATATTTGGTATCTTCCAATGGCGTCTCTAGGTAGGTTCACAGACTTAGCCTTAGGAAGAGCAGAAAATGCAAGACATTATCAGTGCATTACAATGACCTTCCCTATACCCCACTCCCTTTGTTTTCTTTCTAGGAAAAGCCTTTACCTCCTCTCAAAGACCTCGACCCACCAGCCCATTTTCTACTGACAGTAACACGAGCGCAGCCCTGAATCAAAGTCAGAGGCCCAGGCCCACCAAGAAACACAAGGGAGGGCGAATGGACCAACAGCCAGCACTGCCTCACTGAAGGGAAGAAATAACAGATGGTAGGCTGATTTCTGTTCCTCTTCTTTCCTCAATGAAAAGATGCATTCTACTCGGTCATTAACTCAGATTAAAATATCTATGGTAGATTAGGCATTGCCTCATTACATACAAGGCAGAAACCTGGCAAAATGGTCTTGCTTACGTGAAACACCCTCTCTCTCAACAATCTGGAATTATGTCTTTATGATCAATCCCCAAGAAAGAGAAGCTGTACCACTCTTAACTGTTGATTTTTCTACCCTTCTGAAATTTTTCTTTATTGTATTTTAGCAAACATTCCACTTAAAGGTTAGGAAAAAAAACATAAGCAGCATGTGCACATGTCATAGTATCAGAACATTTATGATATGAAATTATAATCTCTTTCACTCTTGGAAAAGAACTTGAAATGGTTTAGTAATTTTTTAGTTTTGTGAATTTCAGAGCTTAAAACATGCTAGCGGTTATGTAGTTGAAGAGTGTCTACTTGGGCTGCTATAACAGATAATCATAACTGTATAAACAGCAAAAAGTTTCTAAACAACAAATATTTATTTCTCATAGATCTCTGGGCTAATATTAGTGGAAGTACAAAGATCAAGGCACTGACTGATTTGGAATCTTTTGAAGGCTCACACTCTGGTTTAGAGATGGTACATTTTTATTAATTCTCACATGATGGAACAGACCTCTCTGGGGTGTGATTAATAAGGGCACTAATCCCATTCATGTGAACTTTACCTTTATGACCTCATAAAGCCCTCATATTCCAATACCATCACCTGGGGTTAGGATTTCAACAGATGAATTTTAGGGATATACAGTCATTTGGACCATAACAAAGGGCTAGTATATATATATATATATATATATATATATATATATATATATATATATTCTATTGAAATTCAGAGAGTAAATATTTGGAGTTTTTTTTAGCATGTGGCCTGTGCCACAAGTACTCCGCACTGCCATTATTGCATGGGTAGAGCTATAGTAAATGAAAATATGGGTGCGACTAATATCTAATAAATCATTATTGATAGAATAGTGGCAGAATTTGGCCTATAGGTCATAGTTTGCCAACTTATGTCAATTAATTGAATAGCCAATCTTTGAATATTTGCTTAAATAGTTAGTTTCAGAAAATATTTTTACTGGAAGTTATCCATGGTCAATAATGAGTATTTCAACTGCTCTCAGAGCATAGTCTATTTCCCACATTTTCCACTTAATTATTATATCTTTTAAAGTTTGAATAAATATATTCATCCTGAAACTTTATTCTAAGCACATATGAAGTATTGTGTATTTAAGGATATATAATTATATTTAAAGTGCCTAGTATGCAGTGAGACTCAAAAATGAGTTTCTTCCCTCTTCTCAACCTTATCTTTCATAAGCATACAAACTTTATCTGAGATTGTCCAACTAAACACTAGGATTAACCTAGCCATGCTGAATGTTGGAAACATTTGGGGAGATCTTCAAATAAACCATGGAGACATTCATGATTATTCTGAGGTATGATCCTATTATAGGAAGTTTTGAAGCTCCATGGGTTAAAATTAATGGACATCCAGCTTTGAGAAGCTATGATCTAGTCCTTAGCACTCTTACATCCATCATTATGAAACAGAATGAAGCTTGTTTTGGAAAAATAAGCATTTTCCTTTGTGGGAAGGGGCACTCTGTGTCAGGCAGCCATCTTTGTGCTTTCTTTTGTCACCCTGTAATGCTAAGAAGCCTTAAAAAAGCCAAACATGCTTGTTCTAAAAGCTTTCAGGTTTGTTCATATATCCTGCTTATTTTGTTTTCATGGGGAAGTGTTTCTATGGAATATGAAGATTAAGGGTCCAATTGAGTTTTCATTCTCTCTAAATAGATACCCTGTGGTGAACAAAGCCTTTCTGCTCCACATGCTCTGGAGATTAGTTGAGCACTTAGAACAGTTTGCAGTGTTGATCTTATTCACTCTAAATAGAAAAGACTGCTCTCACTGATATGCTACTCACAACTTGGAGAATTAATAATTTTTTATATTTTTTTCTGCTCAGAATATTGTGGCAACAGAGAAAAATATAGTGTGTTCTTTTTACAAATCTTTGAAGACCATATGTAGTATATGTGGATGGTATACAATTTAAATATACAAAAAGTAGAGTGCTCTTTTTTCTTCTATAATCCTTTTTCTGCAAGATTTTTCAATATGTTCACATAAAACTATCTTCCTCCTAGTTTAAATCATGATGAATATATTGCTTATCTTTCTAAAAAAAAATAGGTCCCTAAATTTCAATTTTGAAAAGTGATTATGAATTATGTGTTATTAGTAGATATATTTTAAGTGATATTGCGAAGGAAATGTGGCTCACATATCTTCCCACATGTGTAATCCAGACACATTTAATTGTGAAACAAGGACATTTTTTTTTAGGCCTTAAGAATATTGTTATTTTACAATAAATGCTTATGACATGGCACTTACATGATTTGAATCCATGTGTCAGGAATAATTCAAAACTTCTTTACATAAAATCAAACTGTTCTTTCTGGGAAGATTGCTGCCTAGTAGTTTATAGTGTATGGACACTTTACAATCAAACTTTTACATTATAGATTTTACAATAGTGTTTTATGGCTATATTAATTAGGGTAATTATTGCTAGCTGCTTTACCAAACAACCTCTAACCCTCAGTGTCTTGGCACAGTAAAAGATACTTTCTTATTGACACACTCATCTATCAAGGTCAGGTGGTTCTCCTCTAAGCAGTAATGTAAGGGAGTAGATCTCTCCAGAATTGAGATGGCATTATTTTCAGAAATATTTATGGTTTCTGAGTGAGGCAAAGACAGATAATGGGTGATCATTGGGAGTTTCTAATGACAAGAACCTATTTCATGTCTCATATGTCATTATCAAAAACTCTCCCCCATGGTGTCTAGTACTAGAAAGTATCCTCCATGTGTCCCAGAAGAATTGAAATGGATATTTCTGTGTCTGTCCCAAAAGCTATACCAAAACCCAGGCACACCTAAGGAGACATTGATGAATCCACATCTTCTATCCACTTGCATAATGAGTCAAAAAATACCTTTGAAGCCAACACACTGAGTAAAAATTGGCAGTTCTCTACCCAACAAACTGATTTTCCTTAGACTACAACCTGTGTTCCCTTTCCCCTGGTTTTTAATGCCCTGTTCAGAAAAGGGGCCCTTTCCAAGCTCTGTCAAATATTAGCTTTACCCCTTAAAATATATATTAAGTATATTCCACATGGTATGCAATAGGAGCCAGATAGACAAAAATCCTCTGGTTTCATGGAGCTTACATTTGAGTGTAGGAAGATAGATAAAGACCAACAGTAATACATGAATATAAAAAAGCAGTTGATAAGAGGGTGATCATTGCCATGAGGAAAAAGACAAAAGGGAAAGAAGTTGAGAAATATGGAGGTAGGGAAGATATTTTTCAGAATGTTCTTTAGGGAAGGCCTCACATACAAGGTGACATTGGAGAAAAGACTAGAAGAATGAAAGCAAAGATATCCAAGGAAAGGTCCTTCAAAGACATAAAAAAAACAGCAATAAAATCTGCGGCTTATTTACCAAAAATGTTAGGGGAGAAAAATGACTAGAGCAAGCATAAAAACAAAATAGAACACGAAGTCAGACAAGCAAAAGAGCACATATGATGTAGGACATTAAAGCTGCAGTGTTGCAATCAGCCTTACAGTATGTTGAGTGGGAAGCTATTCGAGAGAGGGGTGGGGGGTGGGGGGTGGGGGGGAGCAGAGGAGTGACATGATCTTCTCTGTTTTTCTTTTTAAAAAGATCATCTCCACTGTTGTGTTATATTTAATGGGGAAAAGGTGTAAAACAGATTACATACATAGGAAGCTGTAGAAGCAACATAGGGGATTCATACCAAGTCAGAAATAAGTGAAAGCGATGAGAAGTAAGGAATTCTGGAAATGGTGCTCACAGGTCTTGTTAATAAAATTAGTAAAGCAAAGCTTAAAGGTCACTTCATAGCTTTGGTGAACTTGTAGGATGAAATTGCCACAGGTGGGGAAGAGGAATATCATGCAAGACACACATTTTATAAAGGAGGAACTAGATTTCAGTTCTGATATGTGCAATTTGAAAAGCTTTCGAAATATCCAAGTGGAATTGTCCCATGCAGATTTGGTTAGAAGAGTCTGCAGTTCTTGGGAGGAAAGATCCAGAATGGAGATACTTCATTTCTTTGTGGTCCCAGTTTCTCAACTAAAAAATGAAGACAATAACAACATTTATTTCATGGGATTGTGGTCACCTGACAATAGCTAATTCTCAGTAGTCTAGTAAGATACTCTTTAGTGAATAGACTTAGTTGAGATGAATCAACCTACAATTGAATAATAAATTTAATTTAGATAAAATGTATTTGCTTATATATTTTTATTTTTCTATAGCCATTTGCAATTCCATTTCCCTTTCCTGTTGGTTTATTTCAATGTGCTTGCAATGCCCTTTCTTCTTAGAAGACACAGTCTTCAGGGATATTACTTAATTATGAAGCTATATAATTTCAGGTTATATTAAATAGTCTTCAGAGTTTTAGCTGGCATAAGCAGATACCATTTTGACCATTTTAGAAATTAAGCTGCTCTGATGGAGAGTAAAAATCAATGTGAAGATCTGTTATTTTGGAAGCAAATTTTATAATTTCTCTTTGCTGTCTCTCTAAGAACAATACTCAAATGAAATAATTAATTTGCATTTATAATAATGTTTAGTGATGGGAGTCCCAAACTCATTAGATTATCTAACAAAGAGATATCTCAACATTACATTAGCTTTTCATCTTGGAAGAAATGTTTGGAATAAAACCTTATTTTCCCAGACAGAGACTCTGTTCCCCTCAATAATTAGAAATTCATAATATAATGTGAAAGGTATACATAAGAACTAGTAACCATCCAACCTGGGTGCTCCAGATTCTCTGTGCAGTGGAGAATAATATAATTTTGCTCCTAAGACAAAGTATAAATCTTAGAATGACCAGTTTAACATTCCTTTGAAAAAGCTATTTTTTGTATATAATAAATTTATACTTTTCCCTTTAAAATTCAATAATAATATTATTAGAAATAAGAACCTGGTTATAAAAGTGTCATAACAATGCTATATTAAGTACAGTATCTTCTAATTAATGAAATAAATAGTATACATGATTTTTGCTTTTTATGAATAAATAACATAATTGCCAATACTCCAAGGATAAACTAAGAAGTATGCAATAGCATACACAAAATCACAATAAATCAAGCTAAATGAATATTTAGAAGGATTTAAAAATTATTTTAAACCTGGGTGTTGTGATGCTCACCTACCATACCAATGACTCAGGAGGCTGAGTCAGGAGGGTCACAAGTTTGAGGCTGGCCTCAATCATTAGCATTTAATGAGACTCTCAACAACTTACGAAACCTACCTCAAAATAACAAATAAAAAAAACTGGGGATGTAGCTCAGTGGCAAAATTCCCCTGGGTTCAATGCCCAGTACTAAAGGAAAAAAAAATAAATCATTTCAGTTGGTGTAATATTTAAGGAAGGAAGTATGATTTCACAGTGGAAGATTTTCAAGACACAAAGTTTTAGATATGAATAGCTAATAAAAGGAAAATGAAAAATTTGCTGATACTTGAACTTTAAAGTTTAATTTAAAAGTTTAATTTAAAAAGTGTTTCTAAAAAATTATCTATTCCACTACTTCTCAAATTTCCATGATATATTGCCAACTCTAGTACCATAAAGCATATTCAATCTGTATGCTGAACATTGGTTATTACTTATTAAAATTAATACATTGGAAGATTATAATATATTAGTTGTAACTCATTAGCTAACTCATGAAACGAATAGCCAGAATTGGTTGTCAGGCAGAATGTTAATTGCATTTAACAAATGTTAGCTTAACCCTTTGACTATTGCTAAATGTGCCACATACTTGGGTAAAGGCAATCATATTTTGCATATGATACGGCATATGGTTTTTAATTTCCCAAGGGTGATGTTTCCTATGGAGATTGGCAGGCTGGCTTTTGTTCTTTTATTAGCACAGTTGCTAGAATTTCTAGTGATCTTATTATTTTCTTTTTTGCCATAGTATTTCCACTTTGAAAAGGGAAGGATGAAAATGAATTATGACCCTCACGTTGCCCTTTAACCTTGAATGTTAGCCCCAGTGTGCAATTGAAAACATTTTCCATGTTTAACAGTTGGATGAATCCAGTCAATTTGATTTCAATGATGCTGTGGTAGAAGACAGCAGAGACACCAATAATATGCATTTTACATATCAATAATCGACTTTTATTTTTCTCTTTTTTTTTTTTTTGTTTGTTTGTTTGTTTTTGCATGGGTGATACTTGTACGAGGGCAGGAGTTTTTTTTTTTTTTTTCCAACTTGAACTAAAACCTGTATTTTTTCATTAAATTTTAGTCCATTCTAAACATTATTCAAAATTTTTAGATCTTCCACCACCACCAGATCCCCCACCAGGTCAGGGTTTAAGGCAGCAAATAGGCCCGAGCCAGCATGCTGGTCATGTGGAAAACTCAACAGAGAGAAAAGGAAGCTCTCTAGAGAGACAACATGCCTCCAGCTTAGAAGACCCAAAGAGCTCCTTGGATTGTCCAGCCAAAACCTCCCTAGAGTGGCAACGACAAACCCAGGAATGGATAAGCTCCACAGAACGCCAAGAAGACACACAAAACGCCCCACATAAAAACAAGGGGTTGGATCAGGTGTGTTCTGCACAGTCCCAAGCAAGTGTGGGCTGTGACCCTTTTATTTTCTACCAGGTGTTCTAGAAATGGCAGTTGTTTAAGGGCATCCAAGAGATATTTGCCTTAAGTCAGTAAGTGAAGTTGGAATTTCTCAAGCAGAGCTCAGAGGCAAGTTCCTTGAAACTGATTACAGTGGTGATTGCTCCTCAAATTGACCACTCCATAGGTCTTTGAATCCAAGAGATCTCCAGCCTTCATCTACGGTCTCAGGGGACAATTTTGGCTTTTTTGCCTTTTACCTTTTCTATTGAGTAGCTTTAAGACCACTAAATTTCAGCTTTTGTGTCAGTTTAATCTCTACCTTCAAGGAGATTGTCATTTTGACAGAAGTAACCAGTCACTTGAAAGGAGAGCTCCTGTCAGTCAATTAGGTGAATTAATTGAGATTATAAATTTACAAATAAATGACCAACCAACAGACCTCATGTTGGAAAAGGTTAACTGATTAAATGTAGATGACTGTTCACATGGGGACAAGAATGCTCTTGTTTATAAATCACACTTCCTGGAAATGTTAAAACATAAATTTCATGGTTTCTGATTGGACATTAATTAGGGGTGGGGCTATTGCATTTTTTGGAATATCTTGCATCAGGATTTACTGAGTATTAATAAACATATACACATGCACACAACTTTTGAAACATATTCCATATTCATTTGGACTCAATCTTTATTAGACAAGTCCTCTCCCCATGCATTTCTGTAATTACATTTTGTTACAACACTGTGCTCAAGTTTTTGAAAAATTCAATTTGTGCAAGGGCCAGAAGATGACAATTTCAATATCTAGATTTACTGAAATGTTTAGGAATGGTTGACCATTCAAGCTGTGAGAGAAAAATTATGTGATCCCTGTCATTAAAGACTATCTAAGGCAAGAAACAGTAAATTCAGCCAACATTTTTTCATCATCTAATCACTCGTTAATGGCCAATACCTCAAAAGAAAGAAAGAAATAGAGTTAGTTGGGGTGGAGAGGAAGATGTGGAGAGATGAAAAGAAAAGCTAGAGAAAGGAAGAGAGAGATAAGAAATAAAGAGAGGAGGAAAGGAGAAGGAAAGAAGGATTCAAAATATTAAATAATTATTCATAATGCATTTGATCAGTTATTTGTAGGGAGACAATATACAAAATAAATATTATCACATTTGTTAAAATTGGGTGGGTTTCTCTTTTTCTTTTAATGAAATTCCTAGCCTTTCCATTAATATATTTATGTCCCAAGCAACAACAAAAATTTAAGAAACTTACTTAATTTGTTAATACATAATCCTTGATCTAAATTGATTGAGAAAATATTGATGTGGTTTAAACTAAAACAAAACCACGTTCCTTCTGTTTTGATGGGAATATTGAAGCCTCATTGAACTCTAGAAATTATTCTAAGATATGCTTTTTTTTAAACAAAGTAGTTCACTGTAAGCTGCTCTCTTTTATAATGAATTTAAGTTTTTCAAATAATATACAACAGTGTATATTTATCCCAAGATCTCTTTTAATTTAATCCTGCTTCAGATCCTAGTGTAGGAAATGTTGCTTGCACATGGAAATTCCTTTAATATCCGGTCTTGATTAAACCTCCTGATTTTAATTTTACTAAAGAATGAAATAGTAAAATGGTCCATTCTGAGCTTAACTTGTAAGAGTTAAATTCGTGTTATTTTCCCAGGCTGCAGTTCAATTTAGCCCTTTCTTTTTTTTTTCTTTTTCAGAGGAGGCCTTGGTGCCATATAGCAAGCCCAGTTTCCCATCTCCAGGTGGCCACAGCTCATCAGGAACAGCTTCTTCTAAAGGATCCACTGGACCCAGGAAACCAGAGGTGTTGAGGGGAGGCCACCAGCGCAATGCCAGTGACCTTCTTGACATAGGATATATGGGCTCAAATAGTCAAGGACAGTTTACAGGTGAATCATGTAAGTGTTTTAGGTCACTGAAAAGGCTACCATAGCCAAGCACGGTGTGGCACAGCTTTAATCCCTATGACATAGAAGGCTGAAGTAGGAGGATTCCAAGTTTGAGGCCAGCCTCAATTTAGTAAAACCATCAGCTACTCAACAGGACCCTGTCTCAAAATGAAAAATAAAAGCACTGGGGATGTAGTTCAATGGTAGCTCATCCCTGAGTTCAATCCCCAGAACCAAAGTAATAAAAATAATGGTTTATTGTGATTCAGAAAGAATATTAGATTAATAATATTTTCATATTAAACAAATTTAAGAATGATAGAAAACTTTCCCTGCTACAGGAAAAAAAATCAATGATTCTTAAACAAGTTTGGTCAAAACGTAGATGATTGCTATTTATAGCAGGTTGATGACATAAATATTTCATTTATATTTCAACCTGATTTATGCTACATAAGAATTACTTTAAACATGGTGGTGCACACCTGTAATTCTAGCTACCAGAGGCTGAGGCAGGAGGATCACAAGCTTGAGGACAACCTGAGCAACTTAGTAAGATCCTGTTTCAAAATAAAATATAACAAAGGCTGGGGATGTAGCTCAGGATAGAGCACCCTTGGTTCAAACCCCAGTACCAAAATAAACAACCATAAAACAACAAAAAATTGTTTAAACGTGGGCAATTAGTCTCAACACTTACAAGTTAAATTAAATGTAGTTCACTGGATACTTTTCTTGCTCTTTTAAACTCAGCACAATAAATAAGAGAGAAATACTGGCCCTTTGGTACATTAAAGAGTCTTCTTAGTAGTTCTTCCTATTCTTCATTTATTTGCTGTTCATTCATTTTTTTTTGAATTTATGGAGTCAGTCTTAAAAAAATTTTGATCTTTGATTTGAGTTAGTTCACAATATTTTCATTATAATGATATAGCTATTGATTAAGTTTATATTTTTGAATGAAGAACTGGCATTGGCTTTCATATTTTCTAAATATAAAAATATGAGGTAATGGTGAAAAATAGGGATGTCACAGTTCGTCCAATTAAAAACATTGAATTTGTGTTAATTCCATTAGGAAATTTACCAACTCCCTATTCCCTATTAGAATGATGCCTGCTTAACATTGTCAACTGCTTCTTTGAATTCAGCTTAACCAAGGCTGTTAAGAGAACAGCCATGGCTTCTAATGTTCTCAACCACTTGCCTGATTATAGCTCATGAGAAGACAAAGCTTCTTTTCTGATCTCTTGAATACCTCTTGGAAAAATAGTTTATGATTACCATTATGCTCACATCACAGGCTGGAGGAGTTCATGAGCTAATGAAAAGGGAAAATAGTTTCAAACTTATTGTTTATGGATCTGAGTTATCATTATTGGCTATTATCAATCTGATCAGTGTTAAGATTTATTTATAATTTTTCATTTCGCCCATGGGTACTTGAAATTTTCTTTAAATTTTATATTGAAATAATCGTAGGTGTGCAGGGAGTGAAAATAAAATAGCTCTAGTTGAATTTTAAATCTCCAAATACTACAGTGTTTCTATTTTCCTTGTTTCTCAGGTTCAACGAAAATGAATTGCACAAACACACCAAGATCTTTCTGATGACTTCATCTTCATTTACTATCCGGTTGCTCTGATTTTGAATATGCGGGTCAGGATAGAAGAATTCATCATTTAACTCTTGAGCTTTATTCCTGACTTTTGTTTCCATCTCTTTTTAGAGTAACTGAGAGGAGACATACAAAGCTGCTCTGAAGGACCATCAGGTCCCAACTCATGGACGTGATGACACTAAACAGTGCAATGAACAATTTCTTTTATTTATGTACTATTAAAAGAACTGTAAATGCAATGTAAAGACACACTGCCACACATATCCCACAGATATTTTACTTGTGTTCTTCTCTTAAGTACACCACCCACCTTAACTCTTTCTTGTCAGGAGTATATAAAAAAAAAAAGAAAGAAAACAAAACTCACCCTCCAGGAAGAAAAGGATTTTACTCTGTATATAATTTCTTTTGTGCATTGCTATGCAAGCTCACTCTTTTTAGCTCTGTTTATATTATTGTCTGTTCTTATTGGTCTGTTGTACTATATGTGAATTAATAGGCTGTGGTGCCATATATTAATTTTTAATTGTGTAACTTTTATGTTTAAATTTTGCACTGCAATTTTATTTGGTGATAAGCACAAATCTCTACTCCTCATGACATGAAGAAAAGATTGAATGTGAAGGGGGTTTATGTACTGTAAGCTAGGTTGGATAATGCTGGTGTAACCCATCCTGTTAGATGGTTTTCAGCTGGGGTGTAGAAATAGGAAGATGCAAAGGAACAATGGTGTTGGCAAAGTCTGAACATCAGGAAACGAGTCTGTTTTTAAGAGAAGAAAGATGTATTTTGCTATTGATAAAAGCAAGGGGTTAAAAGAAGGAATTTTAAGTCTTTAGGCTGAATACGCATTAAAATATGCAGATAGCAAAGATGTACTAAACTTGCTTTAAAAAAAGATAATTAAAGTTTTATTTAGAATCAACTTTACTTGTCATTGTAATTGACCCATCTGAGAATGGCGACAAGCAAAAGGAAATTAAGGTGTTTCACAAGAGCTGTATTTATATTATAGCTTTTTAAAACAGCATTTTAATCTCTCCAACTCATTAAGTCAGAATATAACATGAAATTCCCCAAGGAAACAAACAAAATGAACTCGCGACTATCTAGCAAGTAAAGAAGCAATTTATTATTAGGACATACTCAGGCTGCTTCCAAACATGAAATCTATTGCAATATCTTGTTTTGTCTTTCTAATACTTGTACAGTACACACTAGAGGATAAAACTGAATCACTTAAATTCATGACTGAAAAAATGTAGTCTATATACAACTTTGTGTTTCATTTAACTAAGATGTAAAGTTGATTTCACCAAAGGTAGAGCCAAATTGCAAGTGCTTAAAAAGCAGTGCTCAGAGTATGTTCAGTTCACCATCCATAAATTTATTGGAATAAATATTTGATGGTACATTCTCAGAAATTGGCTACCAACTAAAATCTGTTTGACACATTTTGAATGAGTAAATTGAAAGAAAAATTAAAAAGGCGAAAAAAATGCATGTTTATACACTTTTTAAATAAAACCAAACCTTGTAAGTGGACATTAATAACAGTGTCCTGCCTCATTTGTTTTCACGACTTTGAGAACAAGAAGTTCCTGAACATCAGTTATGTATGCTCAAAATAAATGTGACTTTGAAATATATGTTAGCTACTGTACATGTATAGTCAATCAGTCAAGTAGAAGATAACCTTCCTGAAATTCCCACTTGTGACATTTTCCCATGTGCTACTTACACAATCTTAAATTCTAGCTCTGACTATATTTTCTTATGTTTTTCCTACGATATATTCAGTACTTCAAAACTATTCAATGTAACAATCAGGATCAGTTCTCAAGTAGGAGACCCTTTAATAGGTCGCATACTCTGCATTATTGGCTCGGTCACCGGTTCATGTCCTGTTGTTGTCATAGCAAAGGGATGACATAGTTCAATGGCTCCATCTTTTGAATTCCCTGATGCATCAGCACAGGCAAGCCTAGAATGTGATGTTCTTTATGGGACCCAACATCTTCTTGGTGTCGTGTGTAGTTCATTTCTTCACAGAAGAGAAAAGGAATTCTGAGACACACTTATTAAACACTTTATCAACTTTCTACCATCAGTGCCTGGATTTTCATGCAGTTTGATTTCTCTGGGATAAAGAGACTGGGAGAGGAGAAAAAGCTTTTGCAAAAAAATGAATACATAATAATTCACAACTCTAAGATGTGAGAAATTTATTTTTTATTTGTGAAGTTCCTTAATTCACCGCCTTACTACAGCCTTTGCCAATCTATAAAAACATTTCCTCATTGCCTTTTGTAAAGGCTCTGGTGACCTATGCTACAGTAATATCCAAGAATCTACCAGTGTTCTTTATTTTTCTTAATTTGTTTCTAAGTGTATGTCAGCAAATTTCTTGCTACAAAATGCATGCTGCCAATTTCCAGTTTTTCCTACCTTACATTTCACTGTTTTATATTTCCCTATCTTTTTCTAAAGTACCTGTCTTAACAATATTACCTCTTTCATCTTGGATGCCCATGAATTTCATTTTAATATTTTCACTAAGGCAATACTGTTGGAGGACTTCTCATATGCTTCTAACTATTGTGCATATCAATTTTCTTTATATGCTCTCATTCTGCTAATAAGATAATCCTTTTGTAGATTTTTTGGTATAATCTATTGAATCCTAGTACACTCTAATACCAGTTTACTTGAGTTAATCAGAAAAAACATTGCTATAGGAGGTCGATGGTCCCTTTCTGGATTATTCTGACTTCTCATCAATAATCAAAAGGACCAGTTAAGCAATTCAACATACCATCTTCTGATCCTTTTTCTCCCCACTGGGGCAATTGAGATGAAACTTGCTTACTCAATTCTACTCAAGAATTTTAAAGTTTTAGGGTGTTCAGTGCACAGCTCTGTGACAGAATGCCAAAATGCAAGCCAAAAAATTTCCATGAATCCAAAGTTGTTGATGAATGCAAAGATATGTGAAGAATTGGTGTAATCAATATGAATAATCCAAGCCAAAATATGTCAGCTGAAAACCAGGCAATTGAGGTAAACCTATGTTTTAGTTTAAATTATATGAATGACTATCTATATTTTCTACTTTACTTCCTGGATAATTCTCTCATAAGTGTTGTTTGGGGGATAGAAATTCAAATTTAAAATTTTGATATATGGTTATAGAATTATACAATCTAAATTAATAATCCAGTAAATGAACACAATTGTTCTCCTGAAGAAGTAAATGAAGTAAAAATACATTCAAATCATGCTTAACAACAATGTTGATTTTAAAAATATCTGGATGTTTGTGAAACATCCTTTGTGAAAGGTTTACACTGAGATATTTCTTAAAATCATTTTCTAAGTGATAATAGATTTAGAATTGGCACATAATTTGGAACTGGACATCTCTCAATGTGAATCCCCAACTTTTTCATCAGTTTATGTAGTTTCAGGACAAGTTACTAAATCTATGCTATCCTCTTTCATTATATGCTCTTTAACTAATAAGACAGTTACCTCATATCATCATGCTTAGACATAATAAAAAAAATACAAACTTCTCAGCACTAAACTTCTCACTTATATGTGTGAAATAAATGGTTTTATTCTTTTCTATCAACTTAAGTTGAACAAAAGGAAGAGACATGTGATCAAATTTTAGGTAAATATCTGTCTATATTTTTGGGAGAATCACTGACCTAAGTGGAGCAGTACCTGGTTAAAAATGCCAGTACATTATATGAAATGTATATATATAATGTTATATTCAATTCATCCTTACTGAGAAATTATAATTTTGCAAGTAGCACATCTATGCTTGATACCTACTATGCTGTTTCTTTCCCTTGCAAGAAAATGAGACTTCCACAAAAGATTCATTTTCACTCTTCCTCATTGAAGTCTAGATGGGTCAAAGACAAAGGGAGAGCCTTTAGAAACTCCTACATATGCAGAGGATGCTTACAAGTTGTCTGTCTCATCTTTACTCATCCAGCCTACAGCAATGGCCACTTTCCCCTGATTCCCTAGTAATAAGTCCACATTCTTCTTTCTGTACTGACCACTCTCAGTCACAAAATCTACTCATCTTTGATACCAGATGAGCCACCAGGAGGAGACATTAACACAGAAAACATTGGTGAAGCTACTCCCCAACCAGCAGAGCATGATTCCATGGCCCCACAGGCACAGAAGCTACTCATCTGTGAAACTAGTTGAGCCACCAGGAGGTGACACATGCATGGGTGATACTGTGCGCAACCAGCTGAAAGGAGATGCTGCTTCAGCTAAGAATTATGTAGGATAAACAGGAGCAAGCTTGCCACCTCATAAATTAGTGTTTGTGACGGAATCTCATCTATTCCTGCTCATGTTCACTCATATAGGTCCCTCCTCCCAAATACATTTTGGATGAATATAAGAAATCCTTTGCCACATACTGATTCAGAACTTACCATCCTTTCATTAATTTTTGCTTCAAGGAGCAAATTTTTAGAGGAATCATACAGATGTAATTTTATCTTTTTTTAATCTTCAACTTATTTTGGTATCATTTTATGTATGACTTGACAAAGGCTCATGCCTGGATGATGATGATGATGATGATGATGATGATGATTTTCATTAAAAATTAGCCAATTTAGGCTACTTGTGTTTGTGTATTCTTTTATTGGCTCTTTAACTTGAATTGCCTGTTTTATCTTATTAAGTTTATCCTTACTAATGATCAATATTTAACTTAGAACATTAATTTACCTCAATTTGTGATTTAACATCTTTTAGTTCCCTAGTTTTTATTCAATATCATCTGTTTTATTCTGATGATTAATAAAGGAGAAAATAAGCTTCTAGGTCTCTATTTCCTTTCCTATAGCTTTCCTTATTTTTCTAAGATAGCAGATTATAGTCATCTATTTTGCTAATATATTCCCAACTAATTAGGCCTTATTTAATGGTAGCAGGCTCATTGGATATTAAAAAATTATTTGCAAGTCATGGGTCTCTACTCTCCTGTTCCTTGCCTTTTGGAAGCAAGGAAATCTCCCTGGTTTATTTTCTTTTCTTTGTTTTTAATTTTTATTTATTTATTTATTTATTTTCTTTATATATGACAACAGAATGCACTATAATTCTTATTATAGAGAGAGCAAAGTTTTCATCTTTGGTTGTATACACAGTATACTCACATCAATTTTTGTCTTCAGACCTGTTCTTTGGATAATACTGATCATCACACTCTACCATCATTAATAACCCCATGTTCCCTCCCTTCCCCTCCAATCCCTCTGCCCTATCTAAAGTTTGTCTATTCCTCCCATGCTCCCGCTCCCTATCCCACTATGAATATTTATTTCAATGAAAACATTCAGAATTTGGTTTTTTGAGATTGGTTAACTTCACTTAGAATTATCTTCTCTAACTCCATCATTTACCTGTAAATTCCATGATTTTATTCTCTTTTATTACTGAGTAATATTCCATTGTATATATATGCCAAAATTGGGAATGGGACCACCGTTTGACCTAGCTATCCCTCTCCTCAGTCTATACCCAAAGGACTTAAAAACAGCATACTACAGGGACACAGCCACATCAATGTTAATAGTAGCACAAGTCACAATAGCTAAATTGTGGAACCAACCTGGATTCCCTGATTCATTTTCTTTCTCAGTGCAGCAAAATTTAAATATTAAGCCAGGTTCTAACTTTTCCTAACAACCCTTGTCACATTATCTGATGGGAGAGTTACTAAGAAATGACCTGTTCCTGGTTCTTGGGCCTTAGCTTCAAAAATCTACCTGCCATCAACAGACACCAAGAGTATAAGCTCAAGGAAATAAACTAATTAGAAATGTTTTTAAGAAGGGAATCTCATTCTCATTTGTTAAAACCTGGTTTTCTGTCTGAACCTGCATAATTTATCTTATAGGATAGTAAGTTACAAGGATTCTGCATTTGCTAACTACTTAAGACCCAGTATTAATCCTGAGCTCACCTAAAACAAGTAACATCCCAGGTGATTTTCACTGTGATTCCATTTAATTGAATGTTGTTCATTTCTTGCATAATTTTACATAATTAATTGCATCTTTTATATTGTGCTTTTTAATTAACTTAATATTTTAAGAATAATATTCAATTTGAAAAGTTCACGAATCAATTAGGTTTACTTTTTTAAAATAAATGTTTTAAAAATTTTAAACATATGAAAATGAAATAAAGATTTGACAATTAAAAAAGAGCTTCATCTTCATATTTCAACAACAGTACAGGAACAATAAGCAGATCAATTTTATCATCCTAGATTCAATAGCTATTTCAAGTGATGGTGGAAAAAGAACAAAATAAAACAAAAGATACAAAAATTGATTTAACAGTGGAACATTGAAAAAATACTGTGAACCAAGTATACATATGTTTGTGCACATCGTATCATTAGTCCTGAGAGAGGGATTTTACTATTGACAATCATCAACTTCTACTTTCTTGCTGTGAATGTCCACAAACATTGTTTGATTACACTAGCCACATGTTGGCCTTCTTTCACGTTTTTTTTATTCTTTTCCTTTGAGTATCTTAATCCATACAACTAAATTAAACTGTTACATTTTGAAGAATGATGTGTGATATTAAGAAACATTTCTGAATAACTGCTTAAAATGCAATATGAAGTGTTCTGGTACTAAGAGAATTGGTAAGAAAAAGATATTTCCAAAATAACTTTAATTTAGTCTAGAATTGTTAATATATATTTTGTAGGAATTATAAGGAATTTCTATGTTATGATCTAACTTTCTAACCTTTCTGTCCTTACTAATAAACATGATCTAGGAATATAAGTAAAGAAAACATTTTATTGAATGAATTGGTAAATGAGCCTCATGTATTATTTCAGAGTTAACATAATATAAACAAAAAGAATAGAATCAAACTAAAAATAAAGCATTTTTTTCAAAACATTGCTCTACAAAATAGGGAGGAAAAAAGATGAAAAGTTTCTGCACAATGTTTTAAAGCTCTATTCTATATATACAAAGAAACTAAGAATTTAATATGCTTCAAGGAAAAAAATTGAGCAAAATTTTATTTTTTAAAGAAAGACTTATTTGGCCTTTGAGAACAGATTTACAAGTTAAGAAAAACTTTCTTAGATTGCAGTGCTATAGAACAAACCAATGTTTAAATCCATCATAACATCCCAAGAATGCTAAAACACAATATGTGTAAATAGATCACCAGTGACTTAAGCAATATTCATTTTTATATTTATTTAATATCCTATACCACTGGCCTATAAAGTACAAAAAGATGAGGCTTAATATGGATGTGAGAATATATACTGTTCAGAAGACAATTAATAGGCTTTTGTTAGCATTGGAAAAAAATAGTTTTCATGGAGACATAAAGAAGAAAATGGATATGGGTAGACTAAATTCCAGAAAGAAAGAGCTATCAATTGACCCAAAGAATTCACAAACCAACATTTGTTTTTAATTTAAGATTTTAATTAATAATGAAAGTATAATAATCCAGAAATATATGCTTTTCTATCTTTTAGAGAATTTTGTTTTCTCATTTTGTAAATCATTACTGGTGTAACCATCAATGTCTTTCAACTCTCTAGGTGAATTTAGGTGGCAATATTATTCTTAAATTTATCTGTGATGTCAAAATATTCTATTAAAATGAGCAAACTATTCACAATGCTAATATAAATCAAAGAACTTGTATTTTAAAGAATGTCTTGACAGAATAATAAATACCTTAAATATGAATATGTATGAATGTCACATAGTAAATAATCTTGTAAGAAATAGAAATTAAAAAGGTCAATTATATAGCATGATGCCAGATAATCTAACTGGTTCATAATATAAAAAAATACCACAATTGATATTGTTTTCTATCGGAGAAATTACTGTATCAGAAACTAATAGAATGCCAAAGGAACAAAAGCTCAAATCAATTTGATTTCTTACGTTTATTTTTGAAAATGGGGGGTCCAATTTAAAATGCATTTATGAGAATTTAAAGAACATTTTCAAATATAAGAATGAATATAAGAATGTAAGGAAAATTTCATGATAAAGCAATTTACAATTTATCGAAAATTATAAGGACCAACTGATATTTAACTGAATCAACAAATACTGCCTCTGAATGATTATCAGCTGAAGTAAACTACAGGTCCTAAAAATGCCACTATGAAAACTAGCCAAACATTATGACCAAATTAAAAATTACAGCAATGTAGAAATTATGAACCATAAAATGCACCTTTGACCGAGGGAATACGACATTTAATTAGACAGAATATAAAAACTTAATGGCTAATGACATACTAACCAAGTTTCCTTTATGCAGAGACTATTAACTTTGGTAACATTAGGACTCTGAATCTGAAATCCAAACAAAACAATAGCCTTCCTTTAAATTCACCCTAGACTTCCTTATAGCTAATACTTCTAAATTTGTTCTTTGCTTTTGAATAAAAGCTCTCAATTGACAATTGAAAATCCATAGGAAGAAATTATTAAGAATTTAGAACATAGTCTAGTATGCTTTTAATGATCATAAAGGACATAGTTTAAGTACTTTTAAAGAGGTGACATAAATTATAAGTTAATTATATAAGAATCACCAAGTTATATAATTGCCATTGTAGGAAAAAAAAAACTATCAATAAGCCTGCTATCTAACTTCATGTACTCTTGATTGAAAGACTCATATGATAGGAGACTAAGATAATCTTCCATTTAGTAAGAATACTGACTTGGATCACTGAAGTGTAAGTATAAAATACCTTGATGTCATATTTAATTTAAAAGTAGACCTACATGATTTTCCAATGGATTGAGTTTGGTACAAAGGAAAAAGAACAGTTAAAGATGACTTGTGGGTTTTGGTTTTAAGAATTGAAGAAATAGAATCATCATCTTCTAAAATTGGACAAATTGTGGGAGAACTATATCTAAGGGAAAGACTACACAGTCAATTTTTAAAGTAATAATGTTGAGTTACATATTAGACTTCAAATATCGACTGGGCAGTTGAATATATAATTCTGGAATCCATCAGAAAAATGAAGGGTGAAGACAAAAAGCTGAAATTGGACTGTACAACATAAACAAAGGAGCTTAAGCAAAAGACCATCTAGAGGAAAAAAACTGAGTTTTGGATAAAAGGAAAAAAATTCCATAATTTAGCCTTATTGGGCTACAATTTAAAGAAGTTGGGGATCAGAAAATAAAATTATGAAGTGGTAGCTAATGAGGTGAGCAGGATGTATAGTAGAGTGCCCTAGATCCCAATGAAGCAAATGTTTAGGGAGAAATAACTATCTCAATTGGTAAAAAAGGGATATGCAAGTCAGTACTGTCCTTGATAATTATGGATTTGTGACATAGCAAAGGAAAACACGTTGGGGTGAAATCTTCAAAGTCCTCGAAGAAAGGATTTGAGAATAATGGGTACAGACTACTACTCCATTAAGTCTTGACCTGGGGATCAGCAAAAGGAGATAGTGTATTAAGAGGATTGTATGATTCAGGAAGATGTTTTTAGGTAAGAATAATTGTGATAGGCTTGTGTATGAAGAAAATTACTGATTAGAAAGAAACTACTTGACAATGCAGAAGAAAATGAAAAGTTAGTTAATAAGGTTCATAAATTAGAGTAGACCCCAGGGGGTCAGGTATACAAGATGACTTTGCATTTCCTGAGAACAAATCCTGGCTTCTTACAGCCTAGTCTCCATACCAGCTGGAGGGGTTCCTCAAGATGGCAACGAGATTATGATGTATGTATTAATTATAAAAGAAAAAAATCTCCAGTGACTTTACATCTTGTTTAAAGTAAAAGCTTCTGATATTACCAAGACTTGCAAAAAACTGCAATTTGACTCCACTCTCTCCCCACCTCCTGCTCTCACTGTCCCTCCATCAATTATTGTCCAGTCACATATGAGTCATTGTTACCTATATGTCACCTCTGCCTGCAAAGCCCTGCTCTTAACCATGAAGCTGTGTTGTATTGAGCTCTCTTATTTCTTGGACTTTTAACTGAAATGGCAATGACTTAGTGAGGCCTATTATAACCACACTAGGTAAATTTGCAATCTATCTTTCTAACCTCCATATTCCTTTTTCTCCTTAGCACTTACCACTATAGGATTTCTATGTGGTTTTCTGTTTGTTGTTGTTTCTTTGCTGTTTATGTTACCCACTAAAAGACAGTTTGTAAGAGGACATGGAATTCTGTCTATTGTTCACTGATGTATCTCCAGAAGCAAAATTACTGTCTGTCCTCAGATATTTGATACTAAGTAAATTTGTTTTAAAAATAAGGAAAACAGTTTAGGATTCAACTCCAACATTGTATTTTCTGACATTGAAAATTTTGAAGTTACCAAAGCTGGAAAGTCCTAAAACACTGTTAGTGTTTAAATAATGAACTATTGTGTGCATTTTAAAGGATATTCTTTCAGTATAATTTCACATATAATAAAACTGGAATGCCAAAATAAATCACAAAGCATTACTTAATAAAGCTTTATAAAAAAGGTACATTTCAAACCTTGTAATTGAAAGAAGCCATGAGCTCTGGAATATACTTTTGCTATAGGACCAAGTACAATTAACATTACAGAATAAAGGAGTCCATAAGGAACATAACCTCTTTGTAAATAACTTGTTTGGAGCGTAAAGAATATTCAATATAATGAATATTCAAGGTAAACCATCATTTTTTTTCCAAAAATTTCAAGGCTCTGATTTGATTTATTGCTAGGAAGAGTAAAGCAACTCAGGAATTCTACAAACAGTTTGGATAAATTTGGTTGTCAATCTCTACTATGTTTTTCAAACACATGGTTAAACAGATTCCTCTTAGTTAATATTACTAATGTAAATAATAGCTACTGTTGATGTTTATTTTGCAGATATTGTCCTTTGGTCTTTACACAAAATTAATTTAATTTTCAACAGACCTATCAGTACTGTTGTACTGTTAATTATACTTATCTACTGTAGAAGGGACACAAAGGATCTACGGTAGAAGGGACTCAAAGGAATTAGCTAGAAGCATAAGCTATCACACTTTTGATTTGTGACAGGTCTGGGATTCAAACCAACAAAGAGTACTGTCTAATCCATGTCCTCAACACCCTTACTCAACTACTGCCTTGGGTTTCCTGGATCAGCAACATAAACTTGGTGTCCTAGAATCACATTATAAGGCAAAGATGTTCACGGAAAATGTCTGTTTTGTAAGAGTTGATGAAGAAGCCACTTTAAGTGAAAAAACAGTTGATAAGAAGTTGGTATCATCAATTTATGCAGCCAATAAAAAAGCAGTTGCACTTCAAAAAATTTTTATACATTTAGGCTAACATGATTTACTATATCCCTCAGCTGATTATTCTCTAATATTTAAATACAAAGTTATTTCTTAAATTCTTAAAATTTAATAAACATTTTTAAAAGCAAAAATGAAGAATGCAGCAGCAAGTAACCCTGAAATAAATGTCTGGAAACCCAATTTTTTATCTCGCTTCTTAGCCTAACTGATTGCATTTCTTAATATATGTGAGCCTGCTTCTTTCTGATCTCCTGAAATGGGGAACTAAATCATGTTTGCCTATACTTTGTTGTGGATCTTTATAATCTCAAAATTAGATTTTTCTTCAATCCATTCTGCTTAACTGTAAAAATTTTCAACAGATATACAAAGATTTATTACTCTTAGTTGTATTTTCAATGTAAAGCTTATTTATAAAAAATATTTCATTTTTAATAGTTCATACAGCTGAAGTTTACTTATTTAAAATAAAGAAAATTTTAAAACAATTTTGAGTTTCCATATGCAGTAGCCATTTTTAGGGTATAAATTTATGTAAAACTATGCAGTTGATCAAAAGACTTTGGATGCTGATTCATCATTTTTCTGCTAGTCTCAAGGAATAATATCAACAATCTCTAAATTAGAGTGATTTATTAATATGTCATTGTATTTATTGTGTGATATGATAAATATAATATGATCTATCATGGCATTCTGTGAATATTGCAATGGATTATTAGAGCAATAAAATCCAGTGGCAGAAATATAATGGGATCATGTCACATTTGTACAAAAGGGAGATGACAAATTATGCATTCTATAAAGGCTGTTATAATCTTAGTAGGATTTAAAGTGAGATTCTTGGAGCACAAAGCCAAACAACCTTAAATCTTGTTTAGGGTTCAACTAAGAACACTAAGTAACATCACTTTCGGAGAGCACAAAATAAGACAGGAGTACAGAATGATTACCATCTGAGCTGTCATGTGATGGACATGTTTTGATTATGTATACTATCCCTTGAACATTAAGCCTAACATATTTTAGAGAAAATTTGTAGTAATCCCTTAACTGAATCAACATGTCCAAGTAAAACCACAAAATGCATCAGATACAGAGACATGCATGTATAAATGAAAAAATTAGTAAGTATATGAAAATTTGCATTTGGCTATATTTGTATGTGTTTCAAAGTTTACTTTGTAAATAATTTTCCATTCATATGCTAATATTATGAAAAATATACCCCTTTGATAGAAAGGTTATTATGAAGAGAAATTTTATTCCTTAAGAAGATGCTCTTTGGGTTTTACATGCTTTTGTATGTAAAATTAGCTAAAGATTTTGTTTTTGAAGCAGAAAATATGGAGAAATTAGTGGCTAATAATCTCTCTTTGGTTTGAAATAAATATGCTATCATCTGAAAGAATTTTTACATAAATTTTATCATTTTGAAAATGATAAAAATGATACTTTTTTGCATTAAGTTTTAAAAAAGTAACTTCGTATTCATCTCCCCTGACATAATAGATTGTCCTTATGTTGTTAATGATTTGTGAGACCAAACATTTATGACTGTTTTAAAATTAAACAAAAAAGCATATTCTTGTTTCTAAGATGAGCAAACATGGTGATCTATTCAAGAATTGTATGATGCCTATCTAGTTAACTTTGACAAAAGAGAAATAGCTTATTGTGCTGGCTACCAGCATATGAATGCCATCTTCACTATGCAACATTTTGTTCTTTGTTGGTTTGTTATAATAATTTTCCATTCTATTATGTTTTATAATAACTTTTGCTTCATTTCTTTCCTGAAATTGTTTCAATTTATCTATCTACTCTTCATAAAGGAACTCAAAAAATAACATAGGGAATTTAAAACTATTAATGAATAAATAGAGTTTTGGCACATTCTGTGATAAAGACATAGGAATGAAGAATATCACCAATAAAAATATTTTTTAATCACATCTTTACCTTATGATGCCTTGTTATACATGACAGGGAAATTTAGGTATCAATAAGAACACATTCTTTAAAACAATGTAACTCTATTCTAATTTTACATTGTATGTATTCTTTCAAGCCAGAAAATTATATTTTGCATAAAAATAAAAATCTGTTTAATACTAAAGCATGTATCTTTGTTTGCAATATAATAAAAGTAATGGGTAGGAAAACTTTCTTATTATTTTTTAAAAATGATTGCTATAGAATAAGTTAAGACTCAGTTAAATTTCAAATTTTCAATCATTTGCCTTTAATTTGGTCATTGAAGAAGAAAAGTGTAATTCTCTAATTCTCTAAGCACCATTCAGCAGCCTGGCTTAGAGTATGAGGGACCTGTGTTCTCCTGGAATTGTTTATTGCTTTACAGTTCAGACTGTGGAACAAGAGACCCTTGGTAGCCAGGCTTTCTGTGTGGAGTTCTTAGCCCCTGATAAACTATGTAATCTCATCATGTGTATTAATTTTCTTCTGCTAACAGATTAACACAAAATTAAATCTTGACACAATGCAAATGTATTATTATGTATTGTTATGGTAGAAGGCTCAGCAATTTGAGTAATCCTTTGCTGTGTATCACATGGCTAAAGTAAAATGTCACCCAGTCAGTTGTTCTCAGCTTGAGCTTGGGGTTCTTTCCTGGGTTCTTTAAGGATAAGGGAAGAATCCAGCTTCAAGCAGTTGAAGGACTAAAGTTGCTTTCCTTTGTTGGCTCTTGCCAGGGATTGTTCTCAACTCTAACAGGCAATTTCAGAACCTAGCCCTATTGCATCTCAAAATATGCCATCTTACTTCTCCAAACGTGGATGTCATTTTCTTTCTTTTTTTTTTACTTGTTCTTTTTAGTTGAATAAATTTGGACATACATACATGGATTTCCCATTTTTGTGGTTGTAACATGATGTGAAATTACACGGATTGTGTTTAAATATATGAACATAGGAAAGTTATGTCCATTCATTCTACTGTGTTTCCCATTCTCACTTAACCTCCTTTCCCTCTACTCTGCACTGTCCAATCTGCTGAACCTCCCCTGCTCTTCTCTTCCCTGCCCCACCAACTCTTGTTAGTCAGCATCTGCATATCAGAGAGAATATTTGGTCTTTGGTTTTGGGGGATTGACTTATTTGACTTAACAAGATATTCTCCAGCTCCATCCATTTACCAGTAAATGCCATAATTTTATTCTTTTTCTATGGCTGAAGAATATTCCATTATGTACATATACCACATTTTCTTTATCCATTTATCCATTGAAGGACACCTAGGTTGGTGCCATTGATTAGCTATTATGAATCAAGAAGCTATAATCATTGATATGCCTGCATCACTATAGTATGCTAATAAACATACATTGGAGAAAAAGATAGCCTCTTCGAAAAATGGTTTTGGGAAAAGTGGAAATCCATATTTAACAAAATAAAATTAGGCTCCTATCTCTTACTCTGCCACAAAACTGAACTCAAATGGACCAAGGAACTAGGCATTAGACCAGAACCCCTGCATCTACTAGAATTAAAAGTAGACCCAACTCTCCACCATGTCAGCTTAGGAACCAAATTCCTCAAGACTCCTAAACCACAAGAAGTAAAATCAAGGAATAATAAATTGGATGGTATCAAACTATCAAGATTCTTCACAGCAAAAGAAACTATCAAGAATGTGAAGAGAGAGCCTACAATATGGGGAAAAATCTTTGTCATCTGAGCATTCATCAGATAAAGCATTCATCTCCAGGACATATAAAAAATTAAAAAAAAAACACCAAAAAAACAAATAACTCAATAAATTGGCAAAGGAACAGAACTGATATTTCACAGAAGAAAAAAAAACACATGCTAATTAGATGGCCTCAAAATAAATACATTACTTTGGATAATTCTTGGGGATCCCAGGGAAATTACAATGGTCCTTAAAAACTTAATAAAAATTTGAAGAAGAATTAGAGTCAGAGGAAGATGTGACCACAGAAACAAGGCATAAAGGCATCCAATGTTGCTCTGATGACAGGGAACCACATGGCAATGAATGCAGGTGGCCTTTTCTAGTTAGAGAAGAAAAGGAAATGGACTAAAACCTCCAAAAAGGAATGCTGATACCTTTACTTTACCCTGTGAATGTCTCATCTTCAGAATTAAAAAATACATTTATGTACTTTATAGCCACCAAAACATTTGTGATAATTTGTTACAGCATCTATAAAGAACTTACACAATTCTTAAGTGTGATTTTACAGAAGAAAGTTTCTAGTGCCTCAGACTGCATATCAAAAATCACTGGCAAATAGATTTGCTTAGATAAAACATACACTTACACATATTTGACCAGCACTCATCTCTACTCCTAAATCATTGGGTAAAATAATGCTGATTCAAATACGCTGATTCAAATGTGGAAAAAATAGGAAATCAACGCAGTCCATACCTGTGTCCACTTTCAATCACAAAGGCAACAATGAATAGACTTATTTTAAAGTCAATAATCCTTTTTACAAAAAAAAAAACTACTCTGAACAATGAAGTTATACTGAAAGAATTAGAGAATCAAAACAACTTGAGTTTGCATAAATGCAATATATTCCCTAATTTGACCATGAAATGAAGAATACAGATGATAAAAAGCACAAATTTCACCACAATTTGTGCAGTAAAATAATTTTAATTTCTACAATTGGTTTATTATATCAATCAACTATGGCAAAATTTTAAAAGTTTGACATGAAATTAACTTGGTGAAGGTTTATACACATGAATTCACTATGACATTTATTTTTCACAATCTTTATAAAAGAAAATAGCATGAATTAACATGGTCTAATATGGGAGCTTTCAAACAATGCTATGGAAAATAAAAACCTCAAATCTAGTGGAGTTTTGCAATACTCTTTTTGTAGATGGACGCAACACAATGCCTTTATTTTTATGTGGTGCTGAGAATCGAACCCGGGTCCCACCCATGCTAGGGGAGCACTCTACCACTTAGCCACAATCCCAGCCCTGCAATACTCTTTTCCTTGGGGTGAAAGTATAGCAAAAACATACGTTTAGAATTTCTAATATTGAAACACTGACTGGTGTCCAACATGGGAGTATGTTTGCACACTGCCGGAAGGAACAACCATGAGATAGCCAAGTTAGAAACTTCTTATTCTCTGTTATATCTCTTTCCATAAACAGAAAAAATACTCTATCCAGTAAGGCGTCACAGATAAGACCTGTTAATTATCATTCACACTACATTTGAACAGTACATGAGAGGTACCTTTTCTTGACTGGAAGAAAACTGAAATAATCCTAACATTTGTATGATCTCTTAAGCAAAAATCTTGGAGTTGTTATTTATAGTTGTAAAGGGAAAAAATAAATCAGCCCATAGCTGTATTTATACCTGCCATTGTTGGGATAAAAATCCCTGGTTACAGTAGCCAGCAATAGCTGCTAGCCTTAAAAATTAACACTTTACAAGGTAGCCAGTTTTTTCCAGAAGACTAAAGAAATTCAAGGCCAAATATCTAGTGTTGATTAAAACAATGCTAAGGTCATTGACAAACTTAGAGAGCTACAATAGAAAAGTATACTGAAACATAGATTTTGATTAAGGCTATGGCCATAGATATGCATATTTGTTCTGCCCCTGCTACTCAAATTAACTTAATATTCATATCTGGTTTATTTCTATTGCTGATATACACAAAAAATGATATCTAAATCTGTGAGAAGAAGCACTTTTCCATTTACATAAAAATGGACATTCAGAATAAATATGATTTGTGATAATCAAACCCCAAGTAGCCTTCAGAAAGAAAGAATGTGAAAATAGCTTATAGTTGTGAAAAGTGGTAATATTCAACAACTTAAATTCCATGTTCTTAAAATAAAAACTATTTTGTAACCTGTTTTATTGGAAAACATTCCAAAGCACCCTAATATGGTAATAATTTGTTGTGGTCTGGATACAAAATCTACTGTATTAATGCAGACATGGTCAGAGGTAAAATGATTAGATTATAAGAGCTATAACCTGATCAGTGGAGTAATTCATTTGATGCATTAATGATTTTAAAGAATTACTGTACTTGGTGGTAAATGTAGGCAAGAGGGGTGTGGTTAGACAGGGTGGATCATGAGGACACACTTTGGAGGATTATATTTTGTCCCTGGCTCCTCATTCTGTCTCCCTCTCTCCTTCCTGTCTATCATCAGGTGAGCAGCTTTCTGCTGCTATGTTTTTCTTCCATGATGAAAGAAAGCCCACCTTAGCCTGGGCTCAGAGTAATGGGGTCAGCAAATCCTGGGCTGAAACTCTGCAACTTTGAGTTAAAAAAAAAAAAACTTTTCCTACTCTAAGTTGTCATGGTTAGTATTTTGGTCATAGATACTACCATCTGACTGATGCAGGTTTATATGATGTAGTAGTAAAGAGTTGCTGGTTTTTTTGATCTGTGATATTTGCATGCAGTGTTCTCTAAAAAGTGGGAATTGTCTCTCTACCACTTTCATCAATTAGGTCACAAAAAGTTTTATAGCTATAAACTAAATGCTTTATATAAAAAATAGCAGCATCACATATAAACACAGATACTTTGAATACATGAAAAAGCAATAATTATAGATCTGTTTACTTTGGTAAAATTAGTTCTGCAAAAATAATTATAACTCTACACCTGATAATATTTTCCTCCTAAAATAACCTTATGTTAGATTTCTTTTTCTACCTCACCCACATTCTGTTCCTAATCATATCCCTTCACCCTTCACATGCTCAGGGTACAGGCAATGATTTATGGTACTGGATTTTTAACTACTTGTCTACATTTATGCTTTGCTGTTAGATCTCTCTCTCTCTCTCTTGATAAATGCAGCTAACAAAAAAACTTTGTTTATGGCATAAGATTGGGAAGAAAAAGGATTTAGAATAACATTTTGAATTTTCAAACAAAAAGTCACACAAAAGTCTAATTGAATTGTTACTTGAAAAGAAAAGACAAAACAAAGGACATTTTGGTGAATATTTGGCCAGGGGGTGGGGGAGCCGGTCTCATTGGTCAACTACAATGATCTACAGCTTTGCATAATAGGCTTCCAGGTCTATAAATCTGTTCTACTCTGCAGTACTTTCCTGAGAAGGTGATATATTTTTTAAAAGTTTCATCTAAATGTCACCCTGAGAGCATACTATATTGAAGGTCATTCCAAATGCAGAAGAGTAGAACCCTCCTGAAACCCCCTACTGACTTACACATCAACACACAGCATAGTCATAAGAGCAGTGTGAGGAATATTTCACTTAATAGCTTTGTCCTTAGAAGCACCTTTAACTTCCAAATGCTACTATCTCAACAAACTTGATTCTTCCTCAGGAATTCCAGTTCATGTGGGCTGGATTACTGAAGCAACAAACAAACAATATAAACTGAGGACAGATGTCCACATAGACTTAAAGAACTCCTAGTATATCCTTATCACCATACACTCCTGTAGATACACTCAGGAGAACCTGCAAACATCTTGCATCAGACTGAAGCAAATATTAAAAGAATATAGAAGCTAAATAATACATAGAATAAAAATAAATACATAGAATATTCTATACATATTATAAATACATATTATAAATACATAGAATAAAAATAAATCCAGACACTCAGAATATGTTTTTTAAATCTTGGCTTCATTCAAATATGTTCTTGGAAAATTATGAGAAACTCAATGATAAATACGCAGAATATTCAGGTCAGTAACATAATTTAAATACACACATGCTCACACACACACCATAATTATAAAGACAAATTTTTAGTGTTTAATAATGGGTTGAAACTGTTCACTGCAAGAATTGCTATTTACTCTATCTGATATTATAATTTCTTCTACTATAGTTTTTAGCAAATCAGTTTTCACATCATAAAGTGCTCCCTGTCACTACCTCTTCATTCATAATTTATTCCTATGTTTAGAATATCTAAAGCCTTAAATTATCAGAGCTATTTGAAATACTACAATTATAACTGCCCCTCAGAATCCTACAAAAAGGAAAGTCAACAGAAAGTTTTTGTTGTTGCTGTTGTTTGTACCAGGGGTTGAACCCAGAGGTGCTTAACCACTGAACCATCTCCACAGCCCTTTTTTACATTTCAATCAGAGACAGGGTCTCACAGAGTTGCTTAGGGCCTCACTAAGTTGCTGAAGCTGACTTTGAACTCAGCCTCCCAAGCCACTGGGATTACAGGCATGCACCACAAAGCCTTACTATGTTAAGTATTTTAAAGGCAAATACCTTATTGTAAGAAATGCATTTAATTTTTTCCTTCCCCCCCCCTTTAACTCCTCTATAAAGGATAAATAAGCCTTCAGTATTTTTAAAGAGTATGTGCTTTTTATAATTTTATTCTAGGGACTCTTTTAGAAAACATAGTTAAAATAAAAAATACCCAATATGATTCTGCCTTAAAAGGTATCACCAAAATACAGTTAGGAGAAATTATTTCCAATATTCTAAAGTACAATAGGATAACTATAGTTTAGAACACTTTATATATTTGATGAAGAGCTATGAAAGGAGTTTGAAGCTTCCCAAAACAAAGTAAAGGTAGGAATGTCAAATATTTCCATTTTATCATGGCACTTTGTATACAAGTTTCAGATTATGACATGGTTTCCCATAAATATTTACAATTGTTATGTCAGATAAAATGCTAATAAACATTTTTAAAATCACCCATTCCTAACAAAATAAGACATAACTTAAATAATCCACGTTGTAGATTGCAGCATCAGTAGCAGAACAATCTTATATGGGCTGATGATTTGTGTCTAACAATGTTTTGTTTCAGACTACCCAAGTGTGTTTTAATTCCCCTCCAAAAATGTCAAATGAGTCACCAAAACTGAAACTCAATAATGAAGGCAGTCACTCAAGTTTCTTTTAAAAAGCTGGTCTTAACAATAAATGAGATCTGCCCTTTTGGACTGATAATCAGTCAACCTGAGGATCTGATCAAAATTTCTGCATCTCCCTCATCTCTGGTTCAGGAGCTTAAGGAATGATGCAAGACGTGTGGCACAGCAAGATCCAATGTAAAGAGCACAGGGATGACTACATATAGAGTGAAATTTCCTCTCCCTGACTTTTCCTAATAAAACATGAAAAAAAGAAAGAAAGAAAGGAAATAAAGAAAGAAAGAAAGAAAGGAATTTCAAGCACCTACACCTGAATTTAATTTCAAAATAATTACTACAATATCTACACTCATAAGCTTTAAGGACAAGAGCCAGTAAGAGAGCATTAAATACACAGGGAAACCACTAGAAGTATGTCAGTCCTGATTAAAAAATTAAAACTCTACAAGGATGTTTTTAACTTTAGAAGACTGTTTCTCAGTTCCACTCTAAAGTCACTTTGGGATGAGCATTTTTAAGAATTCACTCCTTAAGAAAATTGACTTGACAAGTCGCTAAACAGATTCTCCAAGTACTACAGGTACTGTGAGTAGAATAGGAGATCAAGATAGAAGTAACTCAGGTTAAAGTTTACACATTTGAAAAGCTTTTAAACATACTTTTCCTGGAAAAAAAATCGTATCTCTGAAAAACAAATTACTTTTTCATCTAATACTCGTGAATATGACATTCTAGCCACTGTAGTTCTTTCAATGGTATGCAGGCCAGAATTTAATGTTGAATTTTAAAAAAATGCAAGTATGAAAATTAGAAAATAAAGATTGTGTATTGTGTATCAATTTTGTGAATATGCAACTAGTAAAGTATTTGTTGTAATGTTTTCTACAGCAGCTTCATTATAGTGACCCTGACCTTAATCAGTATTTACTTTAGCAAGGACTTCTGTATATATCCAGGGGGAAATAAATAAATTCTTCAAATAAAAAGTATTTTAAGGTAAACTCAGATATACTTCTGTCATTATATGTTCCTGTTTCAGCTATAAGGGTTTTTTTTTTTTTTTTAGTATAACATCCTGGTAATATTGATACATTACATCAGTCAATAAATTTACCTATTCTAGCAGATCTCACTGCAAAAGCAATCTGATTTCCTGGGCCATATTGCCTACTATGTAGAGATAACTTAAATCAGCTTGAATGTATCTGAGTTGAGTTTTACCTACACCTGGGAATTGATCATAAATAGTTAAGAATAACATAGGGTTGTTTCCATTTTCCCTCTAGAGTATAGAACTAAATTCAGATAAAATATTTGACATCAACTTAATCTAAACAAACACATTATACCTCATCAAATCAGTATTCACTTTTAATGAAGGCTGCCCTATTATTTTAATTAAGTATAATGTCCAAATAATCAAGTAGAAACTAACATTCTATAAGTTTTAAATCATATCTCCACAAAAAATATGTTTTTCATATCCAGTGTGTTTGCTCATATCTTTAGTCAATTTAGTTTTTAGATAAGTTAAATCTTTAGGCATTGTAATAAAAGTTAAATGTAGATATTTTACTTTGCATTTAAGATATTTGCAGTATTATTTGAAGGAAAGAGGTAATTACTTAATATAAGAAGTTCTGAAATCCAATTCTACAAATTGTGCTCAAATCTAGCCCATTTGATCTACATCACAAAGATCAGATATAAAAAGACACAGGATCAGGGAAGCAGGCTTTAAATCTGGTACTTATGACTGTAATATAAAGTTACTCTCTAAAATAGAGAAGATGGGACTTTAATGAACCCATCCATCTAAATGTACATCAAACCCAACTAAATGCTCTAATATATATATATATATATATATATATATATATATTTATTAATTAATATCCCTAGGGCATCTTACATTATACAAGATAAATTGTTCTGTTATGGTTCCTTGAAAATCTGTTATGACTTCTGCTTATGAAATAACAGTTAATTATAAATTAGTATTACATGTTTTCATGTAGAAATCTATCCAAATATAAAATACACATATATGTCTATATTCTAATCACACTATTGACTTCTATTCTTATTAATAGAAACTTTTGAAGTATAGAATATTTGTTAGGTCCTGAAATTTAAAAAAAAAAGAACATCTACTGTTCATTTTTACCCCTTTTTGGGAACTAGAAGACAGTCAAACCCTTCTTTAAACTTTTGCTTAAATTTAATTCTTTGAAGTAAGTTTGCAATTCTTGGAACTATGTAAGTATAGTAACTTCACTTTAGAAACAAAGTTTAAAGCAACAAGACCGTGTTTTTAGTGCTTGGATGTTTTAGAAACAAAAACTAAATGGACTGTGAAGTTTGCAAATTGTTTCACAATAATTTTTGTGGATGGCTTTAATATTAACATTCTGCTTAACATACTGTATAACACAGTTATGCAAAACATTGTCATTGTGCGAAACTGAGTAAAGGCTGGATGAGATTTCTCTATATCATTTCTTATAACTGCCTATGAATCTATAATTATTTTAAAATTATAAACTTATATCACAAAATTATAAATAATACTATGGCTTTTTCCAATGTAAACAAAACATCAGATTTGTTACCTTATAAATTACTTTAACATTTAGAATTTCTAAAACTTCATATTAGCCACTTTGAAGGTAATCACTTAAGTTTACTCTCTCCCAGTATAGAATTAACTTTATAAAATATTATATGCAAAGAAATAGCTTAGTTTATCATATCAGATTTGAAAATATGGATGTTAGATTATGCAAGGAGACATTTCAATTTGGAAGATCATAAAAAATAATGGTAGCAAAAACTCCTATGAAGAATTAAAATCATAAAAAGTTACACAGGTTTCTGATTCGTATACTTTGTTTTATTTAGCAGTGAGAGTATTTGCTAACATCATTACAACATCACTGAAAAATTTTAATTTCATCAGAAAATGAGATTATTCTCTGAATGTTAAAAGTATTAAACCCCAAATGTGTATCATGCTGACAGTTTATCTCAAAGAATCTCCAGAAGAGCATGATAAAATATTACTAGAATATAAAAAATTACTAATCTAGATTAATTCAGCACTTCTTCACTAGAGATTAAATACACTATTTTATTTCACCAATTAAGTTGATTACAGAATACAAATCATCTGCATTCATTTGTACATAGGTGAAACCCTTAAGATAAATTTTATGACTAGATGACAAATCTTACTATTTTAAGGGTAAAATTTGGATTTTTAATATTCCACTATCTTTTTTCTTAACTTTAAATACAATTGTCACATCTTCCTGGAAGACTTCATTTTCTTTCCCACCTCAATTCAAGGGCCAAGTTAATTTTTCTAACTATCATAGCTCTTACCTTATCAGATGGGATAGTTATTGGTATAAAACTTTTAAAAATATTTTGAAAACTTAAGTTTAGAAATTTTGTGCTTGTGTGTACATGTGTGAGAGAGATTATTCACATCACCATTTCAAAAACATATTTGTATTTCTGATGATATTCCTTAGAGAAAGGCATTATATGAACAGTAGTCAACATTTTATTTCAATAATAGTTTTATCACTGCAATTTAAATAATTCCATTATAAAAAATGCCATTATTGAAGAGGAAAATCTCCTCACAACTAAACTAACTACAGATTTTATTAATTAAATCTGTAGCAGTTCAGACTTTAGAAACATATAATCTAACCCTCCATAAGTCTCCATCTTTCACATTGTGCCATGGTTTGTTGAAGTGCAAGACACACATTATAGGAAAGGATAATATAAGTAATGTGACTGAATTGGATCTTACCTCAAATTATTTTTAAAGGCCAAGATTAGAATGAACATAGTTTTTGCATAAGGCAAAGATTTTTCTTTAGTGTTAATTTGCAATATTCTATTACAACTCCACCATATAATCCATATCTGGTTCATAAAGCTTATTTGGGCATTTGACCTACAAGAAACACTGAGTATATATAATTATGCATATAATTAAAGAAATAATTGCAAACTTTTAGAAACGTAGTACAATGTTTAACAAATATGTGAAAAGAAAGTCTCCAGAAAGTAGGACCTTATGTCTCGACTCATTCAATTTGTCTTATCAGCAGATTCCCTGAGAAATAGAAGACAAATTGGCCCTTTAGATAGATGTGGACTGAAATTTCTTAGACCTATAGTGATATATTCAAAGCTGCATAGTAAAGTACTTCATTTTGAAAATGAAAAAAAAATGGATATGAGAAAATGTATTTTAGGATTTCAAAAAATTGAACCTATTATTTTCAGAATACTGAATAAAAGAGTAAGTGAATTTTTGTGTGTGTGTTTGGTTACTTTTGTCATAGATCAAGTGTATATAACAAATTGTACAAGATTAGTTAGTACAATGAGAAAACTCATGATGCAGGAAAAACTTGTCAAGAATATTCAACATATCACCAAGTTTGCATGTTTAAAATCATGATAAATTATATGTCATAGTTCTTTTTTTCAGAAAGTGTTCATTTTTCTATCTTCACTTTTTAATGAAAATGACAATAATTCTATTTATTTAAGAAAAAATGTCAAACATCATAGTTCTATTCATTAGAGAGGGCATTTGTGGATTCCTTTTCCCTTTCTGAGTCCAGTTACAAAGAACCGGCCTTGGGAGGAAAGACATGAGAAGATAAAGATGACCTGGAAGTCACAGGAGAAGGCAGCATGGACACAGTTTTGCAGGGCCTGTAGACAAATAAACATCACCAAGTTCTTCCAAAGCAGCAAGAACCCTGTGGGTGTTTATGCATTTTATAGCTCTGACCACACCTCCCACCCAGGGAATGGCAAACACCAGGTACCTACTGCTGTCAGAAGCCATTCTGCATCCACTTAACTAGTGATCTACTGGATCTGGGCAGTATTACAGAGTGCAGGCGAGAGAGACACCTGCTTTTCATTTTTAACAACTGGAGGCAAGAGTCAAAATTATAGAACCTGGCCAGTTGGCCTGATGTAGGAAGATGAACTGTGAAAGGCCAAAAGTGAAAATTTCCAAGAGCTTGCCAGGGCACAGGAAGTCATATATATCTTGTGTGTTGAAAACATGACAGAAATTAAAGGACACTGAACTCTAACTTGTGTGCAATTAAGTTCAGATAAAAATTGGCAAAACCAACCAAGAGTGAAAAGGTTTTTTTTGGTGGATGGTATGAATGACTTCAAGTAAATATTTAAGGCCAACATATTTTTCCTTTTTTTTTTCTTCTTCTTGAAGAACTGAAGACATACACACAAAAGAATGCTTATGACAATGTGAGACACCCAGATTAAAAAAGAAAAAGAGTTCCCATGCACATAGCACCCAGCTCAAGGTAAGAAAGTGTCAGAATTTCTGAAGCTCCCAGAGGAACCCTCTGGTTTACATCTCTCTCCCCAAAGAGGTCACCATTATCCTGTATTTTTTTTAAACCTTTGTTCTTGTAGTAGTTTATGTTGCTTATTATAGTATGCTTTTGAACTTTTCAAAAAGCATGTATCTTTGTGGGATGTGCTGTTTTCATTCAACATTATGTTCCTGAGATGCAGTTTGCTGACATGTATAGTTCTAGTCTTTCATTCACATTATTTCATTCCATTTTGTAGATGTACTATTTGTTTCCTTATTCCATGCTGTTTCCATTCCATGCTGTTATCACAGACAAGTTGCCATGAACACTGATATGCATGTCCTTATGCCTGTGTATCAGGGCTTTCTCTACTTGTCTAACAGTGAACTTGTTTGGTGACAGCATGGATGCATCTTCAAACTTATTCTATAATTTCAAATTGCTATTGAACCATTAATGACAACTGAAAAGTTCACCAGTCTCATAAAATGTTCCATGTTTCCCTGTTCAAATAATGTTTTGAACATGGAATAATGTTCACATGGAAAAATGCTCACATGATACAAAAAAATTGAATAGTTCCTTATTGCTTACTATATTAGGTAATACTTATTTGAAGAGTATGTAAAAACTCATTTTGTGACTTAACACTGTTATCTACTCTACATCAAAAACCTGGGTGCCAATCAGGAAATGTGTCTCCCTGACATTGTATGGAAAATTCATACTTTTCGAGTCACAAGAACGCAAGTATAATTTCTATTTTGTTTATTTAAAAGTCCATGTTTCCATCAAGATGGTTCTAGAACTAGCAGATAATAGAACTCTACCAAATCCCACTCTCAGGGGTAAGTGTACATTCTGGTAAAGACATGAATAAGCAACTAATCTTTAGAACCAAAAACCTGCCCACCTACAAGAATAAAAATGATCACTGTTCTTCGTTCATAATATATTGACAATTCATTTCATAAAATGTTTTACGGAGACTAAATGAGATAATTTGTATGAGGCCTCCAATACAATACTCACTGTAAAGTAGAAATCCAATAAATTTCAATTGTTCTTATTTAGAAGCCACTGACTCATAAATCACTAATGTTTAGGGCCACTCTGATAAATAGCTGACAGCTATAATAGAGCCAATAGCTATAATAGCCATGTCAAAAAAAAAGAATAACATTCTTCCCTCAGTTTTAGCCTAAGTAATAAATTATTGGGTTTTCTGAGGTTTAACAATACATACACTTTCCATACATACATCATACATATATAGGCATATGTCTGTTATCTTAAAACTGAATTCAAGGTCACTACACTTATCTATATCTTATAAAATCATGTGTATGTGAAGTTAAAAGCATCTTAATATAATCATTCCAGATGTTCATCATCACTCACAAGTCCCAGAATGATGATGTTCGATGACCATCCAGACCATAATTCAGATCCTTGGTCAAAGCTTGGTGCAGAGTAAATGGAAGGCCTGGCTCATTTTCACCCTTCACTGAGGATGCCAGTCAGCACTGATGCAAAACATGTGTTACAACCTTGAAGAATGTATTTTGTCCTTTTCGCTGTGCCCTTTGTTGCCTCTCAAATGACATTTTCATGAGGAATATCAACTTTTGCACACTGCAAAATTGAACTAGCATGTTTTTTTTTTTAAATCCACATAATTTTGGTGGGTGCTTAAGCTCTTGTGAAGTTTTAAGATATTCGTTTAGTTCTTATTTAGGTTACAGACTGTTCATCCAAGGATTAAATTCTATATTCAAGTACAGCATCAATAGCAATCCTATGGCTGTTATTTATACATTACTTCAGTCTCAAAAGCACTTAAGTTGCTTATAGATGCATACAATTTATCAAGATAAAATACTGAAACTCTGTAAAGAGAGCCTTTGGAATACTAAAACAGGAAAGTAAAGACAGTGCTGCGAATGGAATTAGTGAACAAATGAAAAATCTTTGCTCAATTAAGGTAGAGCACAAACTTGACTTTGAGTTTTCTAATAGACATGTGAAAAGTAGGAAATATATCCAGGAACAAGTCCAAACATAGTCATTAGAAATGAATACCAATAGAAAGAAATGAAAAGAAAATATTTCCTTGGTCCCTCATAGAGTATTTCACCATGATGGCAAATGCACAGCTCTGTCCGAAACCATCCTGCTGGACCCAATGTGAAGGGTCTGTTCCTGATGGCCTCCCTTAATCCTGAAATAGACTTTAGATTATATGGCAAAATGGATGACTGCATTTCCTCCAGGCCTTCTTCAATAAATATTATTTCTCTTAGCCAAAGAATCTGAAAGGTATCGAGCTGTAGTGAATTTGAGATTGTAGTCCCTGACAATTGCCAAGAAAGCTGCAATTCAGTGTTTCCATTTACAGACAGTCTTATAATCTAAAAGTCAACTAAATTTTGTGTAGCACAAGCATCCTCATATGGAAAGAAGGAACCAGATAAAGCTGGTCCTGAACAAATGACTCAATTTCTGGCTAAAAATGTGTACAGGCAGGGCTGGCAGTCAGAGAGAAGACTCTCCTTGGAAAACAATTTGGGTCTATCTTAATGCAGAGAAAAATGGAGGCAAAACTCAGTACCCACACTCCCTAAAGCAGGGTGGCAATAATTTGCGGCGGGGGGAACCTTATACTAAAAATGGCTGCTTGGATGTTAGAAAAAAAGAAGAAAGGAAAGATACCTTTTGTAGTAACAAAACTACTTGAAATACTTTCCAAAATAAACCTCTGGCAAAATATCAAACGTGGAAATAGCCTGCTTGATGTATGAAATAACCAGCTGTTAAATAATCAAAACCTTAAAGATAAAAGCATTTGTTGTTTTGACTGAAAAATTAATAATGTAGATTGGCTAAAAGTGGGAATTTTAGGGCCTGGATTAAAAAAGTCCATAAATCTATTTTTTTAATTCTCATTTTTTATATAAAATTAACATGCAAAATTGAAGATTCTTATCTAGAACTTGTATCACTAAGGTCCCCATAGGATCTACTTCACCCTATCATGTAGAACCTGGCCCAGTTTCACTCCCTTTTTCTTAATCTGCCTGGCTCCTTAAACCATGGAAGTTTGGGCTCTCAGTGCATGTCCTCTGCACAATGGAATATGAGAAAGCAGAAAAACACAAAAGAAGAACAAAGTAAAAGTTTCTACTTTTGACTCTAAAAGCTGACAGAGAGGCCAAGGATCAACTGAAAAATGTTGCAAGGTTATTGCTAAAATCATCCTTCCAAGACTTTACTCAAATATGACTTGTAATGCAGCAGGATGCCACATGAGGGCAGTAGATTGCCAGCTTTCTTAAAATGTGAAAGGAGTTTATGAAAAGGAAATTTGATTAAAACAAAATTACCTTCTCTCACATGTAATAAAGAACAAAACTTCTGTAACATTTACAAACTCCATGGGTTGGTTGTAATAAAACTGAAATACCCTGTTTGACTTTTGTTCACATTCATTCCACCTCCAACCTGGCCCCTATCACTTTTCAAACAGCCTAGCTAGGATTTTCCAGTTCAAAAACATCTGCACATTGTTTATCTCTGCCTAGACACTGACCCCTCCTTAATTTTTTAAACAATATCTTTATTCTTATTTCTTTTTTATATGGTGCTTAGGATTGAACCCAGTGTCTCTCATGTGCCAGGGGAGTGCTGTAACACTAAGCCACCATCCCAGCCCCACAATCTTAATCTCTAAGGTCCCACTTTAATTACAAGTTTTTTTTAAACACCTTACATACATGCCTTTGATAAAGCAAGTTTCTCTCCCACAATGTGCAACTTTCTGATCAGTTCTATGTTTTTAAATCATGGAACCTATCCTAATTTAGAAATAGCTTATTTATGTGCTTTCCTACTTGAGTTCTATTTCCTCTGGTGTACTCTAAACTTGTGAGGCTAAAACTCCATCTCTCTGGATCACTTTTTAATTGTCGTAATTTAGTACTGGAGCATAAGAAAAACTAAAAAACTATTTGTTGACTGTGGCTTATTTTCCCCAACACCAAGTTCATCTAGCCCCATGTGCCCTTATAAATTCTTAACCATAGTAACAAGATCAGCAGCACCTGTCTCCCTGTATTTTCCCACCAATAGATCTGAGAACTTGTTTGGAGATTGTACATTATGTATAGTTCTGATAGAATCATGATTAAATACCACTTCTCTTTATTTAGAAACCTGCTCTTTCAAGGGCTTGGTGGGACAAACTTGGGAAGAACCTAAATCACTAGAGGAAGAATATGTCACTTGCCCACTTTGTCCTAACTTGATTATATCTTTTGGCTCAGTAGCAGAGAAAGAGCAAAACAGAGCTACGTGAAACCCCTAGAAGTGCCAGGCCCAAGAAGATGTACTGCAAGTGGAAGGGGCAGGAATATCCCAGGGAAGAAGAAATTAAAAGAGAAAGAGAAAATAGGGCACCAGGACCACATTTACCATCATGTAAGAGCAGCTCTTTAATGGACACAAATCTATGACACCATGGTGTTAAGACAAACCCTGACATTAGTGTAGAATTATCTGTATGCATTAAACACTTTTGCTTTTGAGATTTTAATAACTTCTTAGATATGGAAGAACCCCATTTTAGATATTAAAAGGGGTGGAATATCCAAATTATTATCTAAAATGCAGAAAAACTATTTATTAAGGGTGAAAAGAGGATTGGAAGAAATTTTAAATTTTTGAGAGTAAAAAAAAACACTTAAGCAGATGTGAATAAATGTATATATAAAATGTAGCACTAAATATTTTCTCAGTGGATCATAGTCTTTAAAGGAGTAAATTTTCAGTGGTGGCCCTGCTTCTCAGTTCAATTTCTATTTTCATCTCTGATATTCATACACACCTAGGCACACCTGGACACAGCTGCTACTGTTTTAGACAACTTTTATTAAAGTTCTTATACACACCTGCATGCCATGCATGAAAAATCAAGCTTTTTGCTCATTTCACTTCTTTAAAATCATGTAACTATAACATAATTAGACATTCAGATATTCTATCCTTTCTTTAAACTGATATTCTTAGAATATATAACCCAACTTTGTCAAATATACAAAAAGACTATATTTAAAGGTTAGAAGAAATTAAATCAGCTTTAACTTGTTTCTAACCCTTTAGTATGTTCCAGGTATTTGTGTATGTGTGTGTTATTTCAAGGTTAACACAAACTTTGGAAGACATTAATTAAGTGTTGTCTACCAAGGGTTTTCAGATTTTTCTTCGATTTTAATGTCTCAGAATGATCTGGGTTTGATTCTTGTTCTTTGGTTAATCTGCCTATATTTAACACATAAACACACATATGAACCCCTGGTACTGACAGCACAGACTTCAAATGATGTTACCTGAACATCTTATAAACATGGTTAAACTTGAAGTGTACTCATGTGTCACGTAATGTCAATATATTTCATTAAAGCAAAATTAGAGGACTCTATTTTCAAATGCCAATAATGTAGAGACTGATCCACTGAAAATGTCAGAGCAATAATTAAATAAATGTCAATAGAATGCCCTTATAATTTTTAAGCCCAGGTTTCATAAAGGTATGAGGTACACAAATTTCAATTCACATGATATCAATACTTACAAGTGTTTTCTGGTATTAAAAACATGAAAAAAAATAAAATTCCATCAAATTTAAATTTATTTTGTTAGGTGGAAAAAGAATGTAGCGGGAATCCAGTGAAGTTTTTGCATTTAGTTGGAAAATACATAAACATTTCAAAAGAGTCAATCAGAGTAACACATCTGACATACAAAAAGTGGACTACACAGAAGAGGGGCCATAACTCTGACTATGCAGGAGAATTAGGAAATCTGTTTCCATTAAACCCAGGGAATTTTAGCTGTGACTTCGTCTTTGATGTTGGAGGTCACTAAAATAAAAACTCTAAATAGGTTTTTCAATGGAGTAGCTCAGAAGAAAAAAAAAATTCACTCATTATCATTGTCAAGTTTCTAGTCATTACAAACCATAAGCACATGGGATGACATTTCTTCCTTAGCAGTGAGATTTCAAATCAACTATGTACTTTCAGTTACAAGTGTATTTATTGTTTTCTTATTATGTATATGTCTCTGTGCTCAGAGGAAGTGTAATTAAATGCAGAAGATTTAAAATGATAGAGAAATTTTTGTACTAAAAATGAATGAACGTGTATTTGGAAACTTATAAATCTTTAATATTTAAGAAAATATATCCCATGACAATAATAATTTCAAAGGTTAAATATCAAATGCACTAATTAGTACTTGAATAGGCATTTGATTTTAAACCTTTTACTAGTATTATAAATACTATTGGCACATTCAGTAATATTTTGGGGCTATTTTTATTCTTACAACACAATATTGTCATGGAAATTTGTTGATGATGACAACTCAGACTTAATTGTACAATATAATACTATTAGAAATGCTGGTGAATAAAGAGGATAGCATAATTTCAAATTTAAAGTATGCAGATAAGTGATATAGGCAGGCCTCCTATTTTATGTTGGTATCTTACTATTACATATTGTTTAGAAATAGCTGGAATAGTTTGGGATTATTGTATTTGTTAATTCCATGTATAAAAATTATTTGAATTAGAAAAAAAATATTTTCATAAAATAGAAGCAATTTTAAAACGTTATAAAAAATTTCAAATTATTTGAGCATATTTTACACTTGTAAATAACATCAAATATACTATTCATTACCCATTAAAATTGCTAAAGATTTCTAATATTTATAAATAAAATAAAATATTATTACTAATGAAAAACCTAAGAAAGTTTTCTAAATCTATCATTTTAAAAACATTGGCTAGAAAATGTTACAAATAATTTTCAGAAGTTTTCTCTGTACAACAGAGGCAAAAAATTATAAGAAACCTCTTTGTGGGGGTGCAGGGGATGTACCAGGGATTGAATTTAGAAGCACCCCATCACTGAGCCCTCATCGCTCAGGCCTATTTTATATTTCATTTAGATCCCAGCTCTCACTGAGTTGCTTAGCACCTGGCAGTTGCTGAGACTGGATTGAACTTGGAATTCTCCTGTCTCAGCCTCCCAAGCTGCTGGGATTACAGGCGTGCCCCACCACGCCCAGCTAAGAAACCTGCATTTTTCATTTTAAAAAGATATTATTTAACAGAGGAATAATTTATTACCTTTCATAAAACTTGTAAAGTTTAAAGGAACTTCAAGATGTTGTGTATTTTATTTTCTAAGGCAGGTTTGATCAGCTCCAATGATACTTATTGATCTGCAATGATACTTATTGACCTGAACCATCCATCCACCTACATCCTCTATGGAAATTAACTTCTCAAAGCTTTCCATCAAATTACACATGACCATGTCCTTTATTAGTTATATTCTAATTACAGAGACTCAACAGGCTAAGTTTAGACTGACAAGTGTTTATGCTTACTATAACATATTCAAATAATTGTTTTTCATTTATAAAATAGTATTCTTTCCTTTTGCCCTATAGACAGAGCAAAGATGAGACTCATTATGAAATAATCCCCAACAGAGAAAATGTTTTTGTGATGTTAGTCATGTGCTCATTTTTAATGAGAGGTAATTGAAAGTTTCTTTAAATAACCTTTTCTTTAGGGAGTAGGAAAAAAGAAAACAGATGTTTTCATCACAAGCATCATTTACCAAGCAACTCAAAATGCATGACATTTTATATTAAACAATAAAGCAAGTAGAAGAAATTTGATGGCCTAAATTTGTGCTGTATAAATTCATTACCATTACTCTCACCTGGACTCCCAGTGGTGCCTAGAAAAAGTTCCTGTGTTTCTTTTCAATTCATTGCTTTTCAAATGACTGTTTCAAGCTGTCCCCATATGCAGTGCTCTGAATTCCCCTCCACTTTTTGAACTCTTTGCTTTTTCCTTCCTTGAGTCAGATAGAAGTCACAAAACAGAAAAGTGTGTTGCAGCTGCTCTCAAACTCAAGCCAAGCTGCATTATGAACACTTCTGCCATCTATTCAGGAGCATTATGTAATCTATGATTCAGTTTCTCCCTTCTTAAATTATCCCCATATCACCCTTCTCCAGATTCTGGATTTCTGCTAAACTTCACAAGAGGATTACCAATATTCCTGATCCTAAATCCCCATCTGTATAACTTTGCAGAGTTCAATTGCATTGCTGCTTTCATGACTCAACCAAAACAGCTGCATCCATTACTAAACTGAAAAAGCTAGTCACCTTATTTTCTCTATCCTAGACATCATTTCTTGACTAAGACAACTAAACACAATCTGGCAGACATTTTTTTCTTAATACACACACACACACACACACACACACACACACACACACACACACACACACACACATATATATATATATATATATATATATATATATATATATATATATATATATATTGATTTTCATGTGCTACAGTCTGGTTTTCCCAGGGAAGAGAATGTCAGATGCAGATTAGGAGAAAAAAGATTAGTTTTATAAAATCCCCTTGGAATCAATGCCCAGGAGAGAAGGAGCACAACAAGGAAATGGAATAAAGTCAATAAAATGGGCAATCTTCAACCTACAGAGGTAGCTGGAGATGGGAAGACACTTCAGAATTTTTTTACAGCTCATTCCAAATTGGTGCAAAGGGCCTGGGCCTTATATCCCCACATCAGTCAGCCAGGATTCCCCACTTTACAGAGGTCAGTGTTTTTGAGATAAGGTCATCCTCGCAAGGAGCTGTTATCATAGCATCAAACAAACAGTGGAATTATATTCTCAAAATAGTTCTCTCATTTCTGTAAGCATGCTTCCAGATTATACATCACACTAGATCCACATTTCTACCCAAATTTTAAATGTTGGATTTTTTTTATAATTCCTTCTTTATCCTTATTCTTATATTCTTAAGACAATCACATCTACTCCCAGGTATTCTATTAAAATTACAAACTAATATAACCCAAATTTATATCTATAATAGCTATTTCTGCTAAATTCTTTTCATAATGTATTCTAATTTGTTATATAAGACAGCACAATGCAATTCGATTCATATTACACAAATAGAGCACGATTTTTCATGTCTCTGTTTGTATACAAAGTAGAGGCACACCATTCGTGTTTTCATTAATGTACTTTGGGTATTGCTATCTGTCTCATTCTGCCATTTTTCCGATCCTCCTTCTCCTCCCTTCCCCACCTCTCCTTTGCCCTATATAAAGCTCGTCTATTTCTCCCATGCTTCCCCCATCCCCATTATGAATCAGCATCCTTATATCAGAGAAAACATTCAGCATTTGGTTTTGGGGGATTGGCTTACTTCACTTAGCATTATATTCTCCAACTTTCTTCATTTTCCTGCAAATGCCATGGTTTTATTTTCTTTTAATGTAGATATTTCATTGTGTACATATATCACAGATTCTTTATCCATTCATCTACTGAAGGGTATCTAGTTTGGTTCCAGTTTAGCTATTGCGAATTATGCTGCTATACACATTGATGTGGCTGTGACCCTGTAGTATGTTGTTTATAAGTCTTTTGGGTATAAATCAAGTAGTGGTATAGCTGGGTCCAATGGTGGTTTCATTCTCAGTTTTCCAAGTAATCTCCCTAATGATTTCCATATTGGCTGCACTAGTTTACACTCCCACCAGCAATGTATGAGTGTGCCTTTTCCCCACATCCTTGCCAACATTTATTGTTGTTTGTATTCTTAATAGTTGACATTCTGACTGGAGTGAGATGAAATCTTAGAGTAGTTTTGATTTGCATTTCTCTAATTGCTAAATATGTTGACTGTTTATTCATAAATTTGTTGATTAATTGGATCTCCTCTGTGAGAAATGTCTGTTTAGTTCCTTAGACCATTTATTGATTGATTGATTTGGTTTTATGGTGTTCAGATTTTTGAGACAGAGATGTCCTCTTTCACTACTTCTATTTAACATAGTTCTTGAAACACTAGCCAGAAAAAAATTAGACAGATGAAAGAAATTAAAGGGATATGAACAGGAAAAGAAGAACTCAAATTAGCACTATTTGTCAACAATATGATTCTATATCTAGAAAAGCCAAAAAATTACAACAGAAAACTTTTAGAACTAATAAATTAATTCAGCAAAGTCACAGAATATAAAATCAACACCTCTAAATCAAAGATATTTCTGTATATCAGGGACAAATCATCTGAAAGAGAAATGAGGAAAACTACCCCATTTACAATATCATCAAAAATAAAAAATAAAATACTTGGGAATCAATTTAATGAAAGAGGTGAAAGACATGTACAATGAAAAGTACAGAATGCTAAAGAAAGAAATTAAAGAAGACCTTAGAATATAGAAAGATCTACTTTATTCTTGTATACGCAAAATAAATATTGTCAAAATGACCATACTACCAAACACTATACAGATTTAATGCAATTTCAATCAAAATCCCAATGACATTGTCATAGAAATAGAAAAAGCAGTCATGAAATTCATCTGGAAAAATAAGAGACCCAGAATAGCTAAAGTAATCCTTAGCAAGAAGAGTGAAACAGTTGGCATCACTATACCAGACCTTAAACTAATAACTACAGAGCAATAGTAATAAAAATGGCATGGTATTGGCACCAAAATAGACTTGTAGACCAATAGTACAGAGGACATAGAGACAAACCCACATAATTACAGTTATCCTATATTAGACATAGGCGCCAAAAAACTTATTGGAGAAAAGAGACTCTTCAACAAATGGTGCTGGGAAAAATGATAATCCATATGCAATAAAGTGAAATTAAGTCCCTATCTCTCCAATGCACAAAACTCAATTCAAAGTGGGTCAAGGACCTAGGAATTAAACCAGAGATCCTGCGCCTAATAGATGAAAAAGTAGGCCCAAATCTCCATCATGTCAGATTAGGCACTGACTCCCTTAATAAGACTCCTGTAGTGCAAGAATTAAAATCAAGAATCAACAAATGGGATGGATTCAAACTAAAAAGTTTCTTCTCAGCAAAAGAAACAATCAGACAAGTGAATAGAAAACTTACAGAATGGGAGCAAATTTTTACCACAGGCACATTAGATAGCAGAAGTATATCCTAGAGATTAGTGCTCTAATTCTAGTCATTTATTTATGAAACCTATTTACAGAATTCTTTGGCTTTTCTTCCTGCACATCCTTCTCTTTCCCAAGCAACATCATTACCACATTTTATTTTTTCCTTGCTTCACACAGGAAAACTAGAATATCTTGTTTAATATTTAACAAGATTCAACTTACCCTTTTGTTGAAATCTTTCAGTGAGTTCCCAGCACCCTTCAGATAGGGCAAAATGTTATTTTGACTGACTCCCAAAGCTCTGCATATTATGATCCACAGTAGTTCCAAAAATTTATCTCTAATGTTCTTATTCAGGTTTCTTCCCTAACCCCTTTCATGGGACTAATCTTTATTTTTAAATCTCAGCTTAAGGACATTTCCTAAGAAGTCTTCATTTATCAAAAGTTTTTATTAAGAGTAGTCCAGGAATTTTTCTCAAGAATCTTATTCCATTTTGTGTTTATTTAAATGACGATTATTTACTTATTTAATATCTTTTTCTCCTTGACTGTAAGTTCCCAGAGGGCAAAGAAAAAATGTATGTGTGTGTTTGTGTGTGTGTGTGAGTGTGTGTGTGTGTGTGTGTGTGTGTGTGTGTGTGTGAGAAAGAGAGAAAGAGAGAGAGAGAGAGAGAGAGAGAGAGAGAGAGAGTTTTCTCTGAACAAAAAAGCAAGAATAAAGAATGTTCATATGGTGATTTGAAAATGTGTTTGCAATTTTAACTTAGCACTTCCTTCCTCAGAATTCAATACTGATATCATTGGAGAATAAGAATAATTTAGATGGGAAATAAATTCTGATTTAGTCAATAGGCAAGATTTAGAATTAGGATTAGTTTCAAAGACCTATAGGGAGATCATGGAATGGATTAACCTATATTACCTGAGGGCAAGAGAAAATCTCAATGAAAAATAGAAGTCAGAAAAGTCAGAAAATAACACAAAAGGTTGTTAAATACTTTGTTTACTAAGACCCTCAGTTGTAGTAATTATATAATTATATTATCTTAGTAATTATATAAATTACTAAGCTCCAAAATAAGTATGGATAAATTTTTTATTGCAAAATATCTAAGTACTATCAAGCAAGGGGAAACAAGATTGACCTTGACCTTCTTGATAATCAGAAGTCTGAAGGGATAAATAATAGTGTGTAGATGTAAAAAGAAAATAAAAAACTTGCCCCAAAATCACTTGGCTAAAAAGTAATATGTTTAAAATTTAAACTTATTTCTTTCTGACCTCAAATGTACAATATTCTAATATGTGAATGTAATCCCAAATAAGTGTGGTTATCAACTGATTTACTTTTTTTTCCAAGTAGCAATGCATTAAGCACTACCTATCCTGAATCTAGCTTTAGAAATTTAAGTGGAAGGAAAGAAAAACAAAAATATTTTCAAAGAAAGTTTTTCTTTGAAATTCTGTTCAGACAATACAATGATTCAAAGGTTTCAAAATGGGAAGCTAAATATGTAAAAGGGTGAAACAGATCAGCATTAAAAATGTGCCAACATGATGGTTTTAGAAATCACCTACAAGATGAGATGGAAATTTCTATCAAGACTGCTGCCTTCTGATGAGAGGGTGCCAATGGATAACATGCACAGGTCTCCAGATGCACATGGTAATTACACAACATATCAAGGTATAGCTATGCAAAATACTGTGCAGTATGACATAGAGATGATTCAATATCCCTTTATTTAATTGCTATTAACTAATGTGTGCTTTAGAAAGAAAAAAAACATCAAACACTACATCAACAGATTTCTTTAATAAAGTGAGGTAGGGAGTGTTTCTTGTTTCTTTTAAATAGTCTGCTGGTTCCCTTCAATGACATTAAAGAGAAAACCTACTATAGCACAGCACATCTTCAGAATAGAATTTATGCTTCAAGTCTCAAATTAAAAAACTATTATGTGAGTAATCTGTTATGAATATTATTGGGATAATCGATGCTGAGATAACATTTGTGTATTTGCCTTGGGACATTGTCTAGAATATTTGATACTGAGAAGGCTAAATATCAAAGAGGATTTTAACACAGGTGCATGAATAAAAAAATACAATTTTTTAAAATAAAAAATATGTCACACACAGTCCTAGGAAGAGAAGATACTTCAACTAGTTCAGTTCAGGAAGAAAACTAAATAATTAAATGCAATAATATAGTTTAGCTTCAAAAATAAAAGCATGTAGAAATCTAGGATTTTTTTTAAAGATTCATTTCCAAATAAAGGGGCATTATGAGAAAAGGGAGATGTATGAGTCAATACCTTAGCTAGGGCTAGAAGAAACTATTATTAGGCAAGTTTTGTTTTGTTTGGAGGAGTGGGAGTAAAAGACGTCAGGGGACCAAAGAATGAAATTTTAACACAGAGAGTTGAAGTAGCAAAGTCTTACATGTTTGACCCACATTATAATTTGAGAAAAATCATAGGCAGTTTGGTTGGCTGGCACATAGACTATGAAATGGACCATAACGAGTGATAGCTGAAAACAGGTCAGGTCTACAAATGTCACACCAAGAAATTTTCACTTTTTTTTTTTAGTGTCACAGAAAGAAATCAAAAGGGCATTGTTGCAAGTCAATGGCATATCACCAAAAAAAAAATGGATTCAAGATAGTAAACCAAAGGGGAAAAACAAAAGAAACAAAAACTGACCTGTAGCAGATGAATCACAAACTAGACTTGCATGATTAAGCTGAAAAGTAAGTACTGTCCCCATTCTGAAAATTTCCAAGAAACAGCACTGCTGCCAGTAATTCATTATTTAACACTGTTCCATAGAGAAACATACTTTTGCTATTGTTCTTTTGGTTTTGAGAGTACTTCTCTTCAAGAATCTATAATGTAATTTACACATCTTATCTCATAACATCAGTATAGGTGACTTGCTAATCTCAAAAGAACAGAACAAGATAATAAAGACAGAAGCAATTTAGTTCTCCAGAATAAACCGGGTAAGCTATTTGAGAAGGAGATTATATTGAAATTTCAAACCACTGTTTTATCTGACACTATAATCGCAAACAAACAGGTATTTAATATTTTTTACCAGAAAATGATTTAGAGAACAACTTAAAGTTCATAATTATGCCTTATTCATAGCAAAATGCTATCAGGCACAGCCATCCTCTTCAAAGGCCACTGAAAATCACTCATTGAAACACTTTGGTAGAGAGAGAAAAACACTCACCAATGAACATATGTATGCTGCTTTGTAAAGGGTGTGCCTCTCCCATCAAAAAGTATGGGGACAAGAAAGATAGTGGAAGGCAAAGGACATTGTCACCCCAGGTACATGTATGACTGCACATATAGTGCGATGTTACATTGTGTACAATCAGAGAAATGAAATGTTGTGCTGTAATTATGCACAATGAATCAAAATGCATTCTTCTGTTCATAAGTACTTAATTAAAATAAATAAATATTTTTTAAAAAGTGAAGTCTTTTTCATTCTCTCTTGAATTTGGGCTGCCCACATGGTTATCTTTGACAAGTAGAATTTGGTAAACACATGTTTTTGGACTTCTGAGCTCAGGTTCCGTAGGTTCTATTTTCTCTCTTGGTACCTAGTTTCATATAAATAAATACAGGCTTTGCTGCTGGAGATGATGGACACACAGAGAAAGAGGAGAGATACAGATAAAAAGTTCACATGGGGGACCTGAATCCTACTTCCATAAATGAGGACAAAGAGATCCATCAGCTCCCATGAAAATTCTATTGGACATAGTTGAGCTATCTGTGCTCACTCTTGCCCAAATTTAAGTCCCATAGAATGCTGAGCAATAAACAGTTATTACTGAGAGCTATTAAATCCTGGGATACCTTCTTACACAGTGAAATTCAAATAATATGCTTATTGCTACCTGTTCTGTGAAAAATCTCAGTGGCAGCACACACTGTCATGCAGGAAATATCTGGAGGCTCAATTAGCACAAAAATATCAGACCACATAACAGAGGCAAAGACACATTGTCAGACCTCACAGGATAAAAAGAAAGTGAACATAGCAAGAGCAGCAGAAGATCCATAGACTTCTCAATATTTACATCAAGAAGTGAAAGCAGTAGCGCACATATCCTGGACAACAATGTGTGTATGGTACAGCTCAGTCAGACCAGATCAAGCAGCAATCATGGCATGAGAAAGATTTTAGAAAATTATTTGAGTATATCCTGATAAAATTGCTATTTTTCTTCCCTTAAGAGAACAAAGGAAAAACAAAACAATAAAAATTTCTCCCAATTATGCTGCAATAAACATTGATTGTGATTGTGTCCCTGTAGTATGCTGTTTTTAAGTCCTTTGGGTATAGATGTGTCCATCTACATCTAAAAACGGTGTGAATGTACTTTGTATGCAAGTGGGAAAGCTGGGTCAAAAGATGGTTTCATTCCCAGTTTTCCAAGGAATCTCCATATTGTTCTCCATATTGGCTTCACCATTTTGCAGTCCCACCAGCAATGTATGAGTGTGCCTTTTTCCCCACACCCTCGCCAACACTTATTGTTGTTTGTATTCTTAATAGCTGGCATTTTGACTGGAGTGAGATTAAATCTTAGAATAGTTTTTATTTGCATTTCTGTAATTGCTAGAGATGTTGAACATATTTTTCATATATTTTTTGATTGATTGTATATATCACCTTCTGAGAAGTGTCTATTTATTGCAGCACAATTCACAATTGATAAACTGGGGAATCAACCTAGATGTCCTTCTGTAGATGAATGGATAAAGAATATGGAATATTACTCAGCAATAAACAAGATTAAAATCATGTCATTTGCAGGTAAATGGATGGAGTAGGAGAATATAATGTTAAGTGAAATTAGCCAATCCCCCAAAATCAAATGTCTAATGTTTTCTCTGATTTAAGAAGGCTAATTCATACAGGGGTTGGAAGGGGGAGCATGGGAAGATTAGACAATCTCTAGATAGGGTAAAGGGGAGGGGAGAGAAGGGAGGGAGCAAGGGGGTAAAAAAAGAGATGTTGGAATGAGATGGACATTATTAAACTAAGTACATGTATGAAGAAGACACAATGGTGTGAATATACTTTGTTTACAAGCAGAGATATGAAAAATTGTGCTCTATATATGTAATAAAATTTTACTGCATTCTCTTGTCATATATAACAAATTAGAATTTTTTAAATCTACAAAAAAATAATCAAGATATCATGTCCATCTACAACTAAAAATGTTTAAAACTTTTTCTCATAATAATTGTTATATTCCTTTTGTTATGTTCTGAAAGTACTATTTATTTCTATATTTAAAGCTAATCATAATGTATTTTGGTGTGTCTTATCTTTTTAAAGTTTCAGTGCAAAAATCTGATAATTTATCATGTATTGTAATATTAAAAGAAAAGCCTATCTCCACCAACATAAACAATGTCATCTTGTGTGACACCAAAACTCATTTCAATAGATACACAATATGAGTTTTTCTATTGAAACATTGTGGTCCATTCGAAGATACCAATGCCTAATTATTTAAACCAGCATGTCATTGCATTTAAAATATTTATACATTGGAAATTGCAAACATGGTAATTTATAGATTTTCAAATATACGTGAGGCACCAATCGAATGTCATGTTTCTTCTGAGTATTTACTAAGCCCAGTTGACCAGAACAAATCAGAAAAAAATTTTTTTACTAATTTTCCATGATAACTTCCATTTTTATCTCAATTTTTTTCTGGCATCAAACTATTTGGATATTTGTTTTTAATGAATAAAACTGATATATTAGTTCTTGCTAGCATTCTTTTCCTCTGAAGAAACCCTCTTCCACCACTTTTTTTGAAACTATCTTAAGAACAATCCATGTTCCTTTCCTACTCAGTTGCTTTATATTCCAGGGCTACATGCACAAATTGGATGATGAATTTCCACTGCTGACATCTGAATAAGAAATCTGATCTTTCGAAGGTCATAGCATTCATATTAGGAATGAGTTCCCAAAATATGAGCTGGGATGACACTGATATGATTAATTCCAAACACACCACCAGAATTAGACATTAAATTCAAAATATCCAAGACTTTCGTGTTTAAATTTATATAATGAAAACAATTAAAAATTTTTTATCTAGCCAATTGCTTATCTTTTAAAAAGATTCTAAGATTTTGATATAGTGACCTTTGGTAAACAGGTTTTCTCCTCCTCCTCTTCTCTCCATTCCTGTGTTTTTGTCTTTTAAATAACCAAAGCTCTGAAGGTATTTCTGAAATTCACACCACTAAAAATTTGGAATTTTTACAATAATTAAACATTTTTGTCTGAATTTTAATGTATTGCATTTTCTTGAAGATTTCTTTAATGCATGTCCAAGTTCTTTGGAGATTTTCAAAGTCAGTTTAACAGTGTTTCTTATTCATTAGCAACTTTTTTTTTACAATCTACTAACAAGTCCCTTATGACCCTGAAGTTCTTTCAATTGCAGTACTTTTTAATGTCTTCCTTGCATAGTTGGGAATACTTCTGTTACTTTTTACCTCACTTAGAAGCTTAATGATTTTTCTTGCATATATGTCTGCTAAAAATGTTACATAACTCTTAAAATATATCTACATCTTTCATTGTAAGTGTTCTAGTCCCTTCACAGATTATCCAAACCTACCATTTTTCAGAGAGCAGACCTAGTTTACTTCCTGTGGAATTACTCTCCCTCAGATTTGCTGAATCGGTATATATTTGAATATAGTTTAATTCTATAGCATGTGATTTATCTCACATATGGTTTTCAATTCTGCAAATATGACATGAAATCATCACAGGTCCATTAAAATAGATTGGAAACCACAATCTAGAGTTTATAAACTTATTATCAATAATTATATCAACATTAATAATATTAATGGTTATTATCACTAATCATGTACTTATTACTTTATCAAAGAATAGGGCTTTCAAAATATAAGTATTTATTTCAGAGTTACTACATGTGGTCTGTTTGGAGTAATTCTATTTTAATCTAATAACTCTTAATTTCTGCCTTTAGCTTTTTCCAAAACTCTTGAGAATATTTTAAGAATTTTTTAACAATTTTTAACAATTTCCTTGCCAGCTACTCCCATGCTGTCTAGTGGAAGGACTCATGGAAATAGGACATTTTGCAGGACATTGCATGTAAGGTGACCTTGCTCAAGGACCAAGGTGGATCCGTGTTTAGGGAGGATCCTGGTTTAGCATAATAGGACATTAGGGTGTTCCCCCTTTAGAATAGGGCGGATTAGCATAATAGGAGATTAGGGTGTTCCCTCTTTAGAATAGGGCGTATCCTGCTGCCTGGTTTCCTCTTGAGTTCTTAGGGTCAGACAATATATTTTGGGAGACAGAAGCCCAGGAGTAGTGGATTTGAAAAATCCTTCTACAGGATACCATGATGGTCCCATTGATATATTTAACAACTTCTCGTTAAAAAGCCATGAGCTACATTTTTGTATTGTATCAACATATGCCCTAATTGTTCTTGGTCTTACTGGGTTGCCTCCTTTCTCTAACAATTTCTCTTCCTTGGAGGTGAACAACTTCAAACTTTGAGTCAACCATTTTTCCCAGTTTGCCTGAGAAAGTTCTAGGAACAGGCAACTTGAAATAAAAACAAAATAAATCAGAACAAGAACACATTGTTTTTTGAAATGGTCACCCATTCTTTCGCGCTTCTTCAGGGAAGAACAATTTCATTTACCTTCTCTTCAGATGTTCCGCTTAGGAGCCACCAGATGCCGCAGTCTCTGGCTGGGCACAAATCACGAGCCTCCACACAGCTTGTAGATTCAAACAGCAATTCTTTATTCCCGAACTCACACCGGCCGTCTACAAACACGTTCTGGGGGAATCCACGTTCTCTGCCCAAATCCACCACTCCTGGGCTTCTGTCTCCTAAAATATATTGTCTGACCCTAAGAACTCAAGAGGAAACCAGGCAGCAGGATACGCCCTATTCTAAAGAGGGAACACCCTAATCTCCTATTATGCTAATCCGCCCTATTCTAAAGGGGGAACACCCTAATCTCCTATTATGCTAAACCAGGATCCGCCCTAAACACGGATCCACCCTGGTCCTTGATCCAGGTCACCTTACATGCAATGTCCTGCAAAATGTCCTATTTCCATGAGTCCTTCCACTACACAGCATGGGAGTAGCTGGCAAGAAAATTGTCATACCTATTTGGCTGATGGCTCCCAGCATATATGACTATTTTCAATTATTTAAATTTATTTAACATCCTTTCCAGCAAAATTTTCTCCAGGGAGAATGAGAACAAGAATTTGTTTGAGAGAAAGTAGAATTTTTTCTATACATTGATTTGCTAACATTCTATAAAAAAACCATATATGCAGAGTTTATCAAAGATGCCAAATAATCTGTTCCTTCAAGACTTTTAAAAAGAAATTCTGTGTGCTTATCATAGCTAAAATATAAGGGTATGGATGCTTACAATCTGAAAGCAAAATGAAAGAGTTCCATCAAGTGGTCACATACAGACATGACAGTTTGCATTTCACCAATTAAAGGAGGAAAATAATTGTTCTGCTATGTAGTTCAGGCACATTTTTCAAGTAAACTCCCAAAATGTAAAGCCAAGCAACATTAAAAATATTAGATACCTTCTAAACATTATCACTAACTTATTTTTTATACTATTAAACTGTAACAGAAATAGGAACTAAGGATTTACTTTCTCCTTAGAGCTTGCTTTTGAAAATGCATGCTTAACACCTTTACTCATGTTTATAGCCATCTGTTTAAATTAGTTAGCAGATACACCACAGCATATACTAAACCAAGTATGAGGCCAGCACTGTAAATTCACACACTAGCAACTAGCAAATGAAACAACACTTTTAAAAATACTACCCTATAAATACAAAGGAAAGTCAACCTAGTGTTTTCTAAAAAGTAAAATAAGTTTTAAAATATAAACATGAGTTAACTTACCTCCATTAATATTCTATGTTGAATTTTTTTCTATACCTTGGCAAATTGCATCTCCTTATCAAGGTATAGAGAAAGGCCACATATAATTTTAAATTACAGCCCTGTAAAAGGCTTATAGGTCTTACTTCTAACTTCAGAAAAGAACCATAGTTTATTTTAAGGTTATAAATGCTATTTTAAAATATGCATTACATTTTTTTTTACTTTTTTATTGGCTATTCAAAACATTACAAAACTCTTGACATATCATATTTTATACATTCTATTCAAATGAGTTATGAACTCCCATTTTTACCCCAAATACAGATTGCAGAATCACATCGATTACACATCCACATTTTTACATAATGCCATATTAGTAACTATTGTATTCTGCTACCTTTCCTATCCTCTACTATCCCCCCTCCCCTCCCGTTTCATCTTCTCTCTCTATCCCATCTGCTGTAATTTAATTCTCTCCCTTGTTTTTTCCCCCTTTCCCCTCACAACCTCTTATATGTAATTCTGTATAACAATGAGGGACTCCTTCCATTTCCATGCAATTTCCCTTTTCTCTCCCTTTCCCTCCCACCTCATGTCTCTGTTCAATATTATTCTTTTCCTCCTGCTCTTCCTCCCTGCTCTGTTCTTAGTTGCTCTCATAATATCAAAGAAGACATTTGGCATTTTTTATTTAGGGATTGGCTAGCTTCACTTAGCATAATCTGCTCTAATGCCATCCGTTTCCCTGCAAATTCCATGATTTTGTCATTTTTAGTGCTGTGTAATATTTCATTGTGTATAAATTCCACATTTTTTTTATCCATCTATTGAAGGGTGCCGCAGCCTGCCTGGATGGGCAAAATAACTGGGGGGTGTCGAACAACTTGTGTACTTTGATACAGCAGGAGTGGAAGCCGTTTATTGTAGGACAGGAGTGGTATTTATACATTTTATGCAGCTTATCTAATTAGCATAAAATAGATACAGCAGTCAACCAATAAGAAATCTCCACAGTTAATGGCTCGCTTTTGTTACTTCACAAACCACTCCCTCTGGCATTTTGCCAGGCACCATGCAGACTTGTTTACAGACTCTAACATTTCTCTGGCAAAATACCAGGTGCCATCCTGACTTGTTTACAGACCTTAACAGAAGGGCATCTGGGTTCGTTCCACAGTCTAGCTATTGTGAATTGTGCTGCTATGAACATCCATGTGGCAGTATCCCTGTAGTATGCTCTTTTAAGGTCTTCAGGGTATAGTCTGAGAAGGGCAGTAGCTGGGTCAAATGGTGGTTCCATTCCCATCTTTCCAAGGAATCTCCATACTTCTTTCCAAATTGGCCGCACCCATTTGCAGTCCCACCAGCAATGTACAAGAGTACCCTTTTCACCACATCCTAGCCAGCACTTGTTGTTGTTTGACTTCATAATGGCTGTCAATCTTACTGGAGTGAGATGGTATCTTAGGGTGGTTTTGATTTGCATTTCTCTGACTGCTAGAGATGGTAAGCATTTTTCCATGTACTTGTTGATTGATTGTATGTCCTCCTCTGAGAACTGTCTGTTCAGGTCCTTGTCCGATTTGTTGATTGGGTTATTCGTTTTCTTATTGTTTAATTTTTTGAGTTCTTTGTATATTCTGGATATTAGGGCTCTACCTGAAGTGTGAGGAGTAAAAATTTGTTCCCAGGATGTAGGCTCCCTATTTTCCTCTTATTGTTTCTCTTGCTGAGAAAAACTTTTTAGTTTGAGTACATCCCATTTGTTGATTCTAGTTATTAACTCTTGTGCTATGGGTGTCCTATTAAGGAATTTGGAGCCCGACCCCACAATATGTAGATTGGAGCCAACTTTTTCTTCTATTAGGCACAGAGTCTCTGATTTGATATCAAGCTCTTTGATCCATTTTGAGTTAACATTTGTGCATGGTGAGAGAAAGGGATTCAGTTTCATTTTGTTGCATATGGATTTCCGGTTTTCCCAGCACAATTTGTTGAAGATGCTATCCTTTCTCCATTGCATGCTTTTAGCCCCTTTATCAATTATAAGAAAGTTGTAATTTTGTGGATTGGTCTCTGTGTCCTCTATTCTGTACCATTGGTCCATCCGCCTGTTCTGGAACCAGTACCATGCTGTTTTTGTTACTGTTGCTCTGTAGTATAGTTTGAAATCTGGTATCGCTATGCCGCCTGATTCACACTTCCTCCTTAGAATTGCTTTTTCTATTCTGGGTCTTTTGTTTTTTCATATGAATTTCATGATTGCTTTATCTATTTCTAAAGAAATGTCGTTGGGATTTTGATTGGCATTGCATTATACCTATAGAGAACTTTGAGTAATATCGCCATTTTGATGATGTTAGTTCTTCCTATCCATGAACAGGGTATATTTTTCCATTTTCTAAGGTCTTCTTCCATTTCTCTCTTTAGGGTTCTGTAGTTTTCATTGTATAAATCTTTCACCTCTTTTGTTAGGTTGATTCCCAAGTTTTTTTTTTTTTTTTTGAGGATATTGTGAATGGGGTGGTTGTCCTCATTTCCATTTCAGAAGATTTGTCACTGATATACAGGAATGCCTTTGATTTATGCGTGTTGATTTTATATCCTGCCACTTTGCTGAATTCACTTATTAGCTCTAGTAGTTTCTTTGTAGACCCTTTTGGATCTGTTAGATATAGTATCATATCATCCACAAATAGTGATAATTTAAGTTCTTCTTTTCCTATCTTTATGCCTTTAATTTCTTTTGTCTGTCTAATTGCTCTGGCTAATATTTTGAGGACTACATTGAATAGAAGTGGTGAGAGAGGGCATTCCTGTCTTGTTCCAAATTTTAGAGTTTTTCTCCATTCAGAATGATGCTAGCCTGAGGCTTAGCATATATAGCTTTTACAATGTTGAGTTAAATTCCTGTTATCCCTAGTTTTTCTAGTGTTTTGAACATAAAGGGATGCTGAACTTTGTCGAATGTAGTCAATATAAGACAAATCTTAATATGTAATGCATTTTCTGATCATCTTGATAGATGCAGAAAATGCATTACATATTAAGATTTGTCTTATATTGACTACTTTATGAAAACAGTAGTTAATTTAAATGACTACAGTATTGGTTAAACCATTCTGCCTATACTCAGTGTTCCCTACATTGTATGGAATAATACATATTACTAACAAGATAGTGTTCAATAATAAATATCTTATATTAAACCTAGGAAATATTATTACATTATATATTATCTAAACCGAATTTTACAGTGTGCAGTGATGAGGAACAAGGGATTTGGCATGAAAGAGATTGAATTTGAATCTCTGCCACTTTTTTGCTGTGTAATTTGCAACCATTATGTCTTTATGTAAAAGAGATAAACAATGATTCTGATATGAGTACTGTAGAAATTAAAGGAAATTTTTCATATCAAGAACTTACATACATAGTTGACTTGCATTGAATGAATAATATTTTTTATGGTGAAAAATCTTTCCCTGGTTCTATCTTTTCATTAATAGGTTAGAGTGGCAGATAATTTTGTGGACAAATTTATTGAATTTGAGAAGTTGAAAATTATGAACTACCAACATGAGGGCAACATGACTATATATTTTATTAATGCTCTGAGACTTTCTCATTCTAGGTAACCTTTGGACCCACATTTCCATTTTTACCAGAAGTCAAAGAAGAAATAGAGTTAGTTTTCTTCAGTCTCTCCATTGAATCTTGCATTGATAAGAAATCAGGCTGATTTAAAATCCTCACATCTCATAAGGTAAGAACAACTCTTCTTGTCAACAGGATAATATAATGAACAACGGAAAGAGGGGAGAGAAAGAGGCATTTGGTAATGTGTAAAGCAGTGGAGAATGTGGGTGTAAGATATATGGGAACTATTTCTGCTCTTCATACATATTTTCAGTGTTTGAATTTCTTCCAAGGAAAATATAAGTAAACAAAAAAGAAAAACTAAAATCCCTTTTAGAGATCCTAAAAGTAAATGAATTTACCACCAACAGATTTGCACTTTAACAAACTTTTCAAGTTATTTCTGCAAGATGGAAAATAATCACAGAAGGAAAACTGGAGATGCAAAAAGAAATGTGCAGAGAAAATGGAAAGTATGTAGATCAGTCTAACCATCCCCAATCTGGGTAAAATAACAGAAATATGTTATTGAAGAACAAAGAAAAGATAATTTACATAGTAAATCTTCTGGAAGAGAACACAATTTTAATTTTAAAATTTCTATGTCCACTTTGTTACAGAAGAGAATAAAGATTATTGTAGACTTTGAGATAATAAATCCATTATCTTTTCACAATAATTACTAAAAGATTAAAAGAAAAGGGAATTTGAAAATTAATGTAAATGATGCAGAGAAGATGATGAAAAATTAAAAAATGATACAAAGAAGGAATTTATAAAATCAGAAGATGGCAATAAATTCTAATGTCCAAATATAATTATAACCCTAATACATATAAAAGATTAAATTTCAAATTAAATTTTAAAATTAAAAAATTAAAATAAATGAGTCAAGCTTCATTTTATAAGGCTATGGGAAAATTGATAGTTAAAGGTTGAAAATAATGGAGCTTAAATTTGGCAAAAGAAAAGGTGATGCATTGATATTATATTTTAAACATACTTTCAATGCACAAAGCACTATTAGAAAAGATAAAAATTGATGGTAAATTACTCAATCTGTAAAATTAAAAGAAAAAATGAGAATATTTTTAGATTCAAATATTGATGCCTCTAATATCTTACAAACAAAATAAAGCAAAATAATAGATTTTTTGACTTCTTATGTAATCTATCATTTAAAGGAATATATATCATTTTGAGATACACATGGAACTTAAAAGAAAACAGCTAATTGGGAGGCACAAAAGAAAAAGCAGCCAATTTCAAGGAATAATCATGCAAGTCTCTTCTACAATCACAACCCAATTTAGATATCAAAAAAAAAAAAATAATTCAAAAAACTTGTAGATTTTCAGACATAACAGCATAAAACACACCAGAAAGCAATAAAGACTGAAGTTATTATGGGAAAAATAGAATACATCCATGCACAAAAAAAATTATCTTAGATGAAAATCAATGAATAGTAAACAAAAATATAAAGTTAATATAATCTAAGACTAATATCATATATTTAATATTTTCATGTCTACTCTTAATATCAAACTTCAATCCTTTTAAGTATGTGTACACACACACACACACACACACACACACACACACACACAGACATCCAGCAATATTTGTAACAATTTTTCTATTATTAAATTTACATAAAAACCTTGAGACATCTACATTTTTGCTTAATTTTTTTTTTACATTCAACATTGCTTTTTGAGACCCATTTTATTGGGATATATATATATATATACATACATATATATATACACACACACACACACATACATACATATATGTATATATATATATGTAAAATATATATAGGTGTGTGTATATATGTGTGTGTGTGTGTGTGTGTGTGTATATATATATATATATATATATATATATATATATATATATATATATATCATGGCATAGTAGTCTCACGTTCTGTTTATCAATTGCCCTTTTTCTCTCTGTTAGCAGTACTTCAATGCATGTCCCTGGCATTTACTGTGCATTTGTGAAAGAGGGACACTGAAGTGAAAAAAAAAATGAACTTTTAAAAAATGGGCATGTTTAATTTCCCTAAATGTTGGCAGATTCATTACTTAAACATCTTTCCTCAAGCATTTGCAACAAAGGATCTTTCTTCATAGAAAAAGATACATGTCTGCACAGATGTTTAGCTTTCCTATAAAAAGGAGAATTGAAAAAAAAAGGTTTTGTCATTTATTCAATTGGAGCAATCTCTACCATAATTTCATGAATGATAACTCAAATGTCTTTGAACGTTCAGCCTTAAATAAGTCAATGCTATAAAATTTTACTCTACTTAAATGTTCTAAAATTTTTATTCTTACCTCGTTTGCTTTGACAATGTATGAGAGGGTGTGTGTGGCTAATGTGTGTGATTTATCTACTACATACAAGTTATACAAATATGTTGATGTGAACCCCAAACATAGCCTTAGTAAATGCCATCCTAAAAAGTACTAAGGTAACAAAGATGACATGTAGCTATCTTTTCATATCTGTTACATTTTAAAGTTTATTTCCACTTTATTGAATATGTATTAAGTTGGTATTTCTTATATAAGTCAAGAGATCTTTAAGTAGGTGATCATGCAATTGCTTAAGAGATCAGGACATCTGAAGAGAAAAAGTAGCCTCAAGAATAAACCAAGACCTATCCTCGGTTACCCATGTATCAAATTGATCCTCTAGTGAGTGTAATACTAAAAATATATTGTGAGTATTATTAAGTTGGTAACCTCTAATCTCCAGTAGGTACTGGACCTGCCTTTTGTAATGCTGGAGGGAATGCTATTCCCATTTGCTTATATCATGATTATATTAAAAAGTGACATTTGTCAAAATGGCAAACTCCTGCTGCCCTGGAAGATGCCCTGAGCAAGAAATAGTAGCAAATTATTGGAGTTGAAAGAACAAGAAGTAAAATGAAGATAAGAATGGAGTATTAATTCCTCAATCCACTTTTAATAATACACCATATACTGGCCAGCAGTTGCTATGCAAAACACAGGCTGTTTTCTTTTGTTCTGAAACCTCATATAACTGATGGCATTTTAAATGGGATTTAATACCAAAGAGATTTATCATCCTCCTTCTATACCTAATTTAATCCATTATTTGGGGACTCCCTTTTAACAAGTTTCACCTTCATTACCTCCTTTTTTGGCAAGTTACTTTTAGAAAGAAGAAAAGTGAGAGAATATGTTACACACACACACACACACACATACACAGCTTTGTGGCACATATTTGAGAATCTAAGGTGTTCAGGTAAAATTGAGATATATGGGTACAGATTAGTCCCAACCAATATCTTTGCCTTTTATTTTAAATATTTACTTTGTATAATATGGCCCACAGCATGAATAGTCTACATATCCTGCTTTATCATTTTTCTGGAAAATTAAGATAATATCTATATTAATAAATATTTTATTTATATTCAGGGAACAATTTTCACCTTTTAGTCACTTCACTCTATATCCATAATGCTTTGCCAGGTTCTCTACATAAAGTATCTTTACGAAAAAAGCAGACAGGTTTCAAACTAACGTCTGATGTTGAAAATTGTCTCATTTTTTCTTGTGAATTAGTATCCTAGGTAGGCAACAATATAGTGAAATATATACTGATACAATTTTTACACCAAATCTAATTCTTGTATTGTTCATGAATTGATTCAGTATTTTAGTACAAAGACTTTAAATATCAAGTTTAATTGAGCTCTGATATGACACTTCTCCAGAATTTCTTACTGCAGGATAAAGTGGTTCATCTAAAAAGCACAGTCTGTCCCAAACAGACGCATGCCATTAAAATAACAATAATAATAATAATAATAATAATAATAATACACAACCTTTTTTTCTTTGAATTTTCTCAGAGTATAATGTTGAAAATTTGCTTACTGTAGTAAATGGCCCAAACTAGTAAAATGAAGAATAATTTTAGTCATATAATAGCTACAATGCTCTTTTCTGGGTACCCAGTTTAGGCCATTCTCATATTTTATCTGAACCACATGGTGTATTCATCAGCACCGTGATCTTGGAAAAAATCACCAACTGCAAGAATTTATTGTCATTTTTGCTGCAAATTTTCTCCTGTGACTAGGAAAAAATATTATGTTTATAAAAATCCTTAAAAACCAATCAAATCTTTAAGCTTGAGAAGAGAAATATTTTGTAATTATTAAGAGTGAAATCTTGTCACTTTGATTAGCAATGTCTTGTTTTCTTTGGAAGTTATTTTCAAGATCTTTATTCTCAGGTTGTATGCAGTTTGAAAATGTCTGCAAAACTGCTGCCTAACTTCTCACCTGGTTTTCTTCCAAAGTGCAGAAAGAACTAGAAGCCTTTCAACAAATGGATTGTGTTCACCAACTGGCCATTTTGTATCGCACAGCAAATTTTATACTAAAAATGTCTTTCTTCCCACACCAGAACATAAGAAATTTTCTTTCTTGGTCTGATGTCTGATTTAATTTAGTCTTTAATATAATTTGTTGAGTGCTACAACTGTACAAAGTGTAGTTATGCATATACTATAATTTATAAAGTTCTTTATTACTGAGGAATTGTAGTTACTTCTTACACATAAGTTAAAACTTATTTTTGAATGTTTATCTTTTTATTTGTAACTTTCAATGTGTATAATGCTATTGAAAACTCTATATTTTCTTAGATATTTTTAAAGTAAATGATGTGAACATATGCATATTTTATATTATGTTTAATATAAATGCACAAGTTTTTCCAAACTTTAAAGCTAAAACTTCCCAATAATGTATATTTTTATATTTAGTCAGTTTAAATTTGGCCAACACATAAAATATAAATTATAAAATTACCATGAAACAGTTAAGGACAAACATTGCTATTCTCATCTATTTCATTTTAGATCTGGAATGTCCCCCAAAAGCTCATGTGTTGAAGGCTTAGTCCCCAATGTACCAATGTTCAGCTGGGGATTTGAGAGATAATGGATCATAAGAATCCAACCTCATTACTGGTTAACACTTGGATACATTTATACCTGACTGGATTATTGGGAGATGGCAGCTAGACCTAGCTGAAGCACATGGGTCCTTGGGGAATATTCCCCTGCGGACCATATTTTGTATCCAACCTTTTGCCTTCTTTTTCAACTTCTAGCCACCATGAGGTGAGCAGCTTTGCTCTTCCATACCCTCCTGCTACCATGGTCTTCCTTACTACAGACCCATAGCATTGGAGCCAGCTGACCATGGACTGAAACCTATGAAATCAAATAAACCTTTTCTCCTTAAATTGATTTTATCAGGTATTTTCCCAGAGTAAAGAAAAGCTGACTACCAGATCATCTTCATCCAATATAAATGTGTGAGACCACAGAAAGGGGAGCAAAAGACCAAAAATATAACAAGTCTACAGGCTATGAGTACATAGAATAAGGCAATGTATGTAGGTATAGATTGATATCAGTTCAAGTTATGTAGCTCCAATATATCAATTGCTCTTTCATACATTACTTAATTTTAATATTATCTAGGGTTCTTTTCTCAATGAAAGGAATCGGAGTTTGAATAAGTTATATATAAGTAATATTTTCATGTTTCCTGAATTTTAAAAATAATTTAGGCACTTAAATGTTTTACTTATGTAAATTAAAAAAAAAAAACTTAAATCATTAGTAAATCACATCGTCAGACACAAATACATGAACCTTAACCTCAGATCAAAATCAAAGCTGGTATCAGTAAATACATTATAGGCAATAGGTCATAAATAAAAACATATTTATTTAATTAAATCTAACTTGGAGTAAATTTTTGCTGAATATTTCTATATTTTATTTCCCAAAACTGTGTTGCGTATGAGACAGAGAAAACTAGTATATTAAGATTTTTCTCTTACATGATATATGTATAAAATGTTATCTAATAAATCACATGTTAATGTACTAAAGAGGATAGTTACAGTTTTCCCTTAAACATCATTTTGATTTTAATGATATAGCTTAATATTTTATTCTGAAAATACAATATATATTTATAATGCTACAACTTAACCAATTCCTAAAATTATGACAAATGATTCATTATATAGAAAGGTTTACATTAAAGTGAATGAACGTTGGCTGTCTTCCTAATTTGTGTCTCTCAGAAGATTGGCTTGCTACCTCTAGCTGGAGATAAAATAAAATTCAATCTTGAAAAATTCAGATTCCTTGTTTGGCAAGAATTTGCATTGCTACCAATTAACTAAAATAGACATTAAGAAATGTTGGGGGAGGTTCTAATTGAACAACTTAGCTTGGAATCAGTCTGAAACTCTTTCTCAGAAAAGAAATGGTACACCATTTCAGGAAGGCATGAGGCTAAACGGCTGAAGGAAAATCAATGGGAGATGTTGTTGTGTTCCCCAAACTTCAGTGGAGGAACAGAAAGTTTTTATACATGCTAATTTGGAATCCTCTCAGAATCTGTTTTTTACAGTTATCCTAATTTTATTTCTTCCCTATATTTGTTTCCTCTTCCTCTCCTCCTGTACTTCTCCCGAGTCTACATTTTCTGCATTCATTTACAGAGTTTACCCAATAATTCATAGTCTTGGGCTTTATTTCCTTTCTAAACATCGCCAAGGTCTAGGATGTATTTGGGGGCAAAATTTGTACTAAATTCAGGTATTTTTTTAAGTATGTGAGTTAAAATTTCAAGATGTACTGTGTCCACTTTTCATGTTTCTGTGGTATTTCAATGCACTTTTGTACTCCCTTTTCAACAATCTACATGTCTATATATGTACAATAGTTTTGATAAGTTCAACACTTTTCTCCAACATGTGAATTACAATACAGTCAATGGACAGTTGGAAGCTAGTTGATCATCTCTCATTGACGTCTTGATGGGATAAAGTTAATCATAATTTAAAACTATGCTTCTTAACGTTTTTGCTTTAATTTTTATGTATACATACATAGTTCAAGGAGAGCATCTGGTAAACACAGTAAATCAGTCACGTGGATATGTTTAGAATAGTAGCAATTTATACCATATGGCTTTCAGCCTAATAGGGCCAACTCCTTTTGTTCAAAGACCCTGGGGAAATCAGGCTGTTTGCAGTTCCTGAATGCTAATTCAGTACCTCTGGGAGAGTGCCAGGAAGTTGGCAGCAATATCAAGAGAAGTCATACCTCCAACTGGGAGAATAAACCCCTTTTATCAGTGAATGGAGAATTGTTCCTAGTTGGGCAAATGCTCTGATATGATGACAAGGGGACAGGCAGGACAACCCTTGCTGCATTCAGAGAAGACAAAACCTCTCTCAGTTCCTGTTATTAATGTTCTGTACTGTCCATTAGCCCTTAACCTAATTATAAAATCCAGAAATTCCTCCCTGTTTACTTTTCAGGTTTGATCTCACCTGGTACCCTTCACCTTGGGACCAAGTGCCAGGCAAACTACCTTTCCATGTTGATATTTTATTAATTTTAAAGACATTTTTGTAGAATTTTTTCAATCATGGATGTCCAACTGAAATAAGTCTAATATCAATACATTCTCCATTGTTTCTTGACTGCCAATGAGAAATTGTAATATATATATATAGGGGAATTAGGAATAAATTAGTAATCACTGAGTGGCAACAGAAAAACATAAAACATAAAAACTACAGACTCTCAGTGTGTATACCATTATCAGTAAAAACTGAACTGAAAGAATAATTTAAGTGAAAAATGACTATAATACAGAGTCATAGATTAAAAAGTTGAAAGTAAAATTTTTTGTGCACAAATTTTCAAGGAAAATACTCATGAATTTGCCTGGAATACAAAAAGCTTCAACAACCAGCATTCTTATCCATTCACATTTTCTGAAACCATATAAAAATGAGGGGATGATTCTTTAAATACTAATCAGAAGAAGAAATTAGCCATATGAAATTAGATTGTATGCTTAATGCCCAAAACATCCTAGACTCATTGTTCCGAAGGAAGCTGAAACCAATATTCTATTGAAGTTCTACAAATATCCTTTGTTTTTAAAAAAAAAAAAATCAAGAAAAATGTAAGGCAACTATGTGTTAGACATAAAGGGATGTCTTAAGGGCAGCAACAAATTTGTAATTAACATGATATGAAGAAAAAGTAATTTTGTTAAGTGAAAAGAAAATAATAAAACATAACATTTTTTTTTTGCTATCTGTAAACCAGGTTATAAAAATCCTGAATTAAATTAATGTCTCATTAAGCTAACAGAAGCATCATATTGTTACCTACACCACAAAGTCCATTATGGAAGATGAGAGAAACAGAATTGGTTATTTATAACAACTGAGTAGCTTAAATTCGATGTGAAAGAAAGTCTGATATCTTTCTGAACTAACATATATAAAAATGTATTGTATCATATGGATGATGAGGTTCAGGACATTCTACCTCAAAATATGGCAGCTTGGTCTTTGAAAAAAAAAACAGCAAGAAGATCTCTGACTTCCTCCTTCTGTCCTTCTCCCATGAAACCCACCATGAAAGAATTCTCTGACCTTTAGGAGAAGTGAGGGAGAAATAAAAGGGCTTTGGCAGCCAGAGAAAGATGGCCAGGGAGGAGGTCAAGAACAGGGCCAGAACAAAAGAGGGTCTTCTAATGAGGTCAACTTCATGCTTCACGTAAGTGCTTGTGGACACAAGCCAGAGACCCAATAAGACAGACACTTCCATACTCATGCTCCTAAGTGGTGATCCAATGAAACCCTAAAACAGGCATGTGGACAGAGGGGGCACCTATCAATAATAATGAGGAGAGTATGGACAGAGGAGGAGATAGGAACAGAGGAAATTCCAAAGACCATAGAAAGAACAGGCCAAAACTCCTGCACCAGATTCCCAGTTCTGGGGCCCCTTCTCTCTTGCTTTTGCAATAAAACTACTTCCTTCTGGAAATCTCTGTGTCCTGTTCTTCAGTTCTTGGCTGAACAGAGATATTGAACACAGCACACCTAGACAGCAATAAAATTAAGTCATAAGACCCTCGTGTGCCGTACACCTGAAAAGAATGTGACACAGGAACACAGAGAACAGCCTCAGCTTCCTTACTAAATTTATTTAGTAAATTTATTACCATTACCAGTTGATTACCAGTTTATTACCATTAGCTCATAACTCCTTTGCTCAATAATATTTCTTTGTGACTGCCTCCTTTTCATCTAATCTGAGCATAGAAATTCACAGGTATCCATTCCTTGGAGTCTACATTTCTGAAGGCTCACCTATCATGAGAAACTTGTATTAAACACATTTTTATGCTTGTTTTTTTTATGCTGTCTTCTGTCATAGATGCCTTAATCATAAACCCAGTGACTGATAAGAAACATTTTCTCCCCTATATTGGCAAGAAGCATTAGAGAAAATTTTGAATTTTTGCAGTTGGTATTCAGTATAATTTGTTCAATACAATTTTTAATCCACTGAGTAACATCTCACACCCTTTTTAATCTTTTATAAGAGACACAGTCTCATTAAGTTGCTTAGGGCCTTGCTAAATTTCTGAGTCTGGCTTTTAGCCTGTGGTCCTCCTGCCTCAGCCTCCCCAGCTGCTGGGATTATAGACCTACACCACTGTGTTGAATATTCTTGAAACTTTTATGGTCAGGTTATTGAATGCCCATGGTCTAGTTGTTTAATTTTCTGTTTTATTTGCCCTCATAGAAATAATTTTAATTTGTATAGAGAAAAAATTGAATAAGTGAATGCGGGGTGGCTGAGTGAGGACACTGAAGGGTATGGAGAGTGACTACAGATGGTAATGAAGTTTTGTGTGATGATAAGTACACTGTCATGATGATGGAACAACTCAAATCACGCTAAGAGCTATTGGAGTGTACAGTTTCAGCCGATGAACTAGGAGATACATAAATCATGTCTCAATGTAAACTTTTGTAAAAAAAATTAATTTACAAGACACTTCACAAAAATCTGAATTATTTTCTCATTTCACATGCCACACTGTGATTACTATAAGTAGGTAGATTGGCACCAAGAACACTAAGCCATTGGTGTTTATCCCAAGACTGTACCATGAAGAGTCTACTTAACTCTTCCCGAAAGTTTGCTTGCTTGTAAAAGTAAATTCGTTTATCGAGAAAGCATAAATTATACCAGCATAAATAGAAATTAGTAGTGCGATGTAATTAGCAGAAATTTTAAAAGCTGTAAACATATGGTGGTATCTTTTTATTTTCCTCTAATTTCACTAACTGTACTGAAGAGTTGTTGTGTAAATTAAAATAACAAAAGGCCATTTGTACAAAACTTTTAAGATACTTAAAACACTTTACTAAATGCATAATTGTACATATTTATATGGTACAGTGTGATGTTTCATTATACATATACAATGTGTAATGACCAAATTGGAGTAATTAGTTTTGCCATCTTCTTATCGATTTTGTTTATGTTAAGAGCCTTCAAGATCCTGTCTGCTAGTTCTTCGTAAAATATGTAATAGGGTCTTAGGAAGCACAGTCATCCCACTATGCTGTAGAACACTAACCTTACTTTTCCTATGGAGCTATCAGATATCCAATCTTCTTCCCACCTTCTCCCCACCCTCCTCCTAGCCTATGATGGAGAACATATAGTCTGTCCTTCAGTGCCTAGTTTACTTCACTTAATATAATGTCCCCTAGTAACATCCATTTTGCTGCAAGTGACAGGGTTTTATTATTTTAAATGAAATGGCTGAATAATTATGACTAAAAAATATTCCATTTTGTACATATACCACATTTTCTTTATCTACTCATCCACTGATGAATTATCTTGGCTATTTTGGATAGTGCTCGGAAGAATATTTTTGTCTTATACAATTTGTTTAACAGATTTTTCTGAGGGGAATTATTCAAAATTATTAAAGTTATCAAACACAGTTTCCACTTAGAGTAAATATTTCCATTTTTAGGTACACTTGAGACACCTTCATTCATATATGCTACCATATATATGATTTAATTTCCTCTTTACCTATAGACAAAAAGTATGTTCAAAAGTGGAATTATTTACTTCTGTTTTCCAATTCCAGATATTTTTTTTATTTCCAAGCCCATTTATTAGAAGCATTTTAAAGATTATTTCTATGGAAATACCTTATTCATATCTAACACAAAATGTATCCAGATCCAACTTAATGGATAAGCAATTATTTTTAGGCAAAAAAAATTGTAACATATGGTATTATAGATCCATGAGAATATTGCATAAGTAAAGAAAATATTTAATTAAGATGGAAGCTGTTCATATTTTTTAAAAATTTCAATTATTTGATCAGAGATATCTTAAAAAATAATGGTTCTTAGATGATAATAATAAACTCTCAAAAAAAGCTGTGAGAAAGGTCTTCTTAATTTCCATTTCAACTTATATAGAAATGCTTTTTAAAAAATTCAATAATACAATTATAAATTATACCAATAATGCATTTAATAATAATGCATAAAATGCATCTATGCTGTCAAAAATATTATGGTAAACTCATTGTAAATTTTTTTTGACACACTTGATATTAATGTTATAAATGATGTATTGTTTAAATTTCTTATAACTATTCCTTATTCCCTTATAAATCAACAATTTCTAGCATTTACATAATATATATGTAAGTAGTGTACATTCAATATAGCATTACTTTTTTGATTAATTGTTGTTTAAGATTTGTGGGTTTTGTTGTTTTTTTAAAAAACAAAATCACTATGCTTTACCCAATCTATGGAAAACATTTATTATTTTGTGAAAGCCTTTAATTTCTAATGTAGGCTTGATAAAGAACAGCACACAAAACATCAAATCAATACATGTGGTACTAGAGATAAATATAAAATTTGAAATCACAACAACTGCCATTAAATGACTGCCTACTACATTCCAGGCACTTTGGAGTTTTACAGAGTCTTATTTTAATAATCAACCTTTAAGATATTCCAGTAACCATTTTATAAATGTAAAAATGGAGACTCTGAAAAGTGCATAACTTGTCAAGAGTTGCAAAAATTATAAATGAGCAATCCAGAATTTGAACTAAACCTTTTTTTTTCCTGCAGAAAATAAAGGATAGGTAAACATCTAAATGGATAGACTGATAGACAAATATAGCAGGTTTCATTTACTCTGTGCTATGCATGTGAGATCTCATGCCCTTACCAATAAAGCTTTATGAAATACATGCTTACTTCCATATTCTATTTTAAAAATAGGCTAAATTGAAATGAAATGCAGCATAGGTGTACAACTCTAGCTCAAAGTTCCAAAATTTAAATCAATATTTTATTATCCAGGGATTCAGCATTTCCAAATACCTCCCTACTACTACATACAATTTGCTTTGTAAATAACAATGAAACCAGTTCAAAGCTGAATTTAACCTGAATTTGCCATTTACATTATTCAAGAACTGGAAGATTCTAACATAATACTCTGAAAATGTCCAATATTTAAAAAACAAATATTTTTTTCAGTATTTGATCAGTAAAAGTACATGAGTATAAGATGCTTTATTTAAATGCTAAAAGTATTAGTGTCAAAAAAGAAAATGAAAGACCAGGATTGTGGCTCAGTGGTAGAGCACTGCCTAGCATGTGTGAGGAGCTGAGTTCAATCCTTGGCACCACATTAAAAGAAAATAAAATAAAGGTATTGTGTTCATCTACAAGTAAAAAAAAAAATACGGTTACTCTTTGGGAAAAAAAGCAAATGTTTAAAAAAGAAAAACAACAAATGGAGAAACCAAGCAAATCTGATCATATGTGCCTTTTTCTACATTATTTTCTATTTTCAAGTTAAGGGATCTTGTGTTTTCAAAGAAAACTTTTATTTAAATCATTCCCAGAAATTAATATCCCCTACATTCAACAAAACACTAAAAACAAAGCATGATAAATTATTTATTATTTGTTTGTACTTTGCATATTTCAATGATTAAGATGAAACCACTACCAAAATTTTAGCCTCTTCTGTGAGTATCTCATCTACTACATATATCGGACTCAACATTCAAAAGGAATTATCTTGAAAATTGTTGTGTTTCAAGATTCAATTATGGATATTTTTTGGCAGACTAGGAAACATTGATTTAGCTGTTGAAGCTCAAATTAGGGGTATCTATAGAGATAGGGAATTGTTATTCACAAATCTACACAGATTTTGAAGGTCAAGTCCAATGCCTACATCTGCTAAAAATTCATCAAACTGCACCCTTAAGATGGCTGCATTTTATTGTATGCAAATTTTTTCTTAACAACATTGATTTTAAAGAACTGCAGTGACTGGAAAGCATTTTGAGGATTCTTATTGTCCAAAGCTGCAGGGTCAAGGTTGTGCATGTCTCCTCCCTTCCATTATAATAACGCACTTCTTAGGTGCCAACTACCCAAGATCTCCACCTGGGGTGCTGAGCTGTTAATAAAACCCGAGGCCAAAAGGTGAGCACTAACTGCCCCACTCTGGAAAAAGTCACCCACACCCCTCCAGAGGTAATCCTCTTAAAAATGTAAATTTGCAGGAAACAATTTTTATGGAGTTTCTTCCCTGTTCAGACATTCCTGTAGTGTCTGCTTATTGTTTTTTTTTTATTCTGATTTTGTTTTGATTTTAATCCTGCTTAGTATGATGATGGATTTATAGGCTGGTGGGGCGGGAAGGAGCTAGATTAATGAATTAGTTCATTCAACATAGCAAATATTACCAGTCCTGAAACACTGTGTGGGCAAATAGGAGTAAATGGACCAAAAAAGGTTCTTAAGTACACACAATATATATACAAGTTGAGGGAGACCTGGTGCACTATCATAATGTCAGCCCTATTTAACTCCTCTTAAATTAATTAGCAAAGAAAAGTAGAGGGAGAGGAAAGATTTCTTTGCAAAGCATCTGAGCTCAAGTTAAAAATACTTGCACCAAGAAGTGGCAATGTACACCATATAAAAATTGGTGTGGTAGAAGACAAGGGCTTTGTAGTTAGAAAAACCTGGATTTAATCCAAGCTCTTTTTTATACTGGGTTAGTGAGTAAATACCAATATTTAGTGTAACTAGAAAATAAATGTGCATCCTTTTTATCTTGTTTTTGAGAACTTGAGAAAAAAATGAAAGTAATTTGCAAGTTAACATTATAGAAATAGTTGAATGCAATCTGGATACTTTGAATACTTTTGCTGTTAATAGTTATTCACATAATAACATTTAAAAATGATCCACAAAGAACTAGTAAAAAAATTGAAATCTGTAGTCTTCATTTAAAAAATAAATACAGCATTTGTTGAGAAATTGTCCAACTTCCAATATTTTTTAATTTTGATTTAACTGTGTGAAACTTGACCAAAGTGATCAGATTTTTTTGTACAGTTTCTTAGGCCCTTTAAGCCTGAGTTTCCTCATCTGTGAAAAATGCAAAGCATATCTACTTTAAAGTTCAGTAAAATACCAAGAACCATTAATTATAAGTTTTCAGATCAATACTTTTGAATGAAACTAAGTGGAGATAAATCAAAAGAGTTTATTCTATTACCTTGGTTGACATCCAGTGGAATCCCATAGTTGTTCAGCTAAACAGCTTCCACAGGCATCCAAAGTAAACAAATGAGATTGTGTTCTCTATTGCTGAGATCTTGTCACTGTCACTATTCAGGAAGAGTTGACCCTGGTACTGTAAGAACTTAGTAGCTCAATAGAATGGTGTTTGTTTTCTCCTTTAACTTTTTCTTTTTTGATCGGTTACTCATATTGACTGTAGAGTAAAAGAATCACTGGCTGATTATGAAAAATCTACCAAATATCCATCAAGGTAGCTTTTAATTGGATTGTGCCATCTAAAGAAAATTTACCCTATAGAAATAGGTGCACAAATTTATTTATTTATTTATTTACTTATTTTCTCATTTAATTGATTTCTTATTGTTATGAAAATAAATCTACTTGAGTAACTTGAATGGTTAGGTCATTAGGTTAATGAACTTAAGTAATGATTTGAATAATGCTAACCAGTAGGGTTGACCTAATTAATTCCAAAGCTAAAATGTGCTTGTAGAAACTTGATCAATTAATACCTAAATTTGCCACTGGAAGGCTAGGTAATATAACAGATATAGTGGTTACAGAAATTTACTACAGAGGTGGATTTAGAAACTTTCATAATCACAAATGTACTCTTTGTTCAGATTTACCTCTTCTCTGTACTTTCAAAATAAAAAAAAATCATGATGCCTTACAAAGATGAGACACTTCTACCTTGGATGAAGAAATTTGGAGAAACATTGTATATGTTGTATTTATATTTACATAAATACATATATATTATATATGTGCATGTTATTCACAACATATTCATGTAATATATATATATACCTATGATGTATACATTAATATATAATATCATATATTAGTGTGTGTGAACATATGTGTGTATGTATGTATATATATATATATATATATAGATATTCTTTGTAGGTGTATACCTATATTTTTTTATACACAGACTGAGGGAAAGCAAAATATTCTATGACAGAGCTTTTCAAGTAGAATGTCCTGTCCCAGTAGCCAATTTTGTAAGATTTCATCCTTCAATGATACTCCTTCTCTCAGTTTACTGAGCAAATAAGATGATTTTAATTTAGGTTTATTGGAAACAAAGGTCTGTATTAAAAATGTTTATAGGAGATTTAGGAACAATGCCTGAAAAGAAATAAGGGTAATAAAAATGATTCACTATGATTCAGTTAACACAGAATTCTCAACTAGACCCTTGGGGACCTCTGAAGTTGGAAGAGCCCCTTGGTATTCAAAGGGAGACAATTGTCTCAGAATCTTCACATCCCTGCTTAAATTATTCTTTGGATAGGAGATGCCCTCAAAGCAAGTGCAACTTTTGAATTCTGCTAAACAGTAGTATGGAACATGCTAACTATTGATGGAGCTTGTCATTTCTCTGTAGGATAAGTGCCAGAGAGGGTAAAATCCATGGGACATCCAACTAAGACTCCTAGACTTCTGGTTGCTAAGAAGATGAATGCTTCACTCCTGAAAGAGAGCTCTGCACAACACAACAGATTATTCACAATAAGTATCCCTTATATTGCTTGAACCACTCCCTTCTTATAGTAATTTTATGACATCCATGTACAGCTTCTCCAGAATTCTCACTGATCTCCTTTATGAGAAACTTATAAGAAGATGTTGGTAGGATGAGACATACCTTTGCTGATTGACTAGTTTCACCTATGGCTAGTTGCCCTACTTACTAGTGACTTACCAGATTCAAGTGTCTATCCTCTGAGAAATTGGGTCTGTAGACCAGCAGAGTTTGAGATTTCAGAAAATAAAGCAAAAATATAAATAGTCACAGAGATGGATAACCAGCGGAGGCATCTTTACATCAAGTCTTTGGTTCCCATAGCCAAGTATTTTAACCACATAACCATCATAATGTCATGGTTATATCAAGTGTAAAGAATACCCTTGAGGATTGCTCACAGCAATCCTTTCAAGTTGACTCCTAGCTGTACCTTCAAAGAGTGGATATATCTAATTATAAGGCAGGCAACTTCTGGGTGGTATGACATGGAAGGACTAGTAGATCTGAAGCATGCCTACTCTGCTATAAAGGAGACTACAGGATTCAAGGCTTTGTTGTATAAGAACCCCTGCCTGTGAGAAAAAAAAAAAAAACTTTAAGTCCCTTGATGAAAAAGCCCCCTAACAGGCAGAGAAGATAAGTAAAGTAATTTCCAAAAATAAATGATAGTCCTATTCAACGTCAATTAATGTCAAGTTCAGTTCGAAGGTATCTATTGTAATTAGCTTACCGTCAATTGAATGGTTGATATCATTAATGTATGATGTCATGTGTTTGTTTCTGTTGCTATCATGTCAGAATTCAACAGTCAAAGTAGCTAACTAAATGTTGATAATCCCAACCCTGTGTAATTGGGCTCATTCATAGCTTTCATATCAATCACAATAGATATCCTCTTCAGGCATGTTGTACCAGCACTGGAATGGCCTAGTTAGTGTCTGGCCAATGTCAACCATTGAAAGTCATCCTGACTTTCATTGTTTAGTTTTTCTTCAATAGTGGATTTCCTTTGTTGAGAGTTACTATGTAATCCAAGAAACTGAACATTTTATGTGTACTCTCAACTGCACATCTCTTCTCTATTCCTTTTTGTTTCATATTTGCCCATCTCTCTTCTTCTGCCATTCTTTTGCCATGCCAAGTATATGACCAGATGCAGTAACCAAAATTAATTTAAAGCTATCTCTGAATTAGACTATAGGGAAGCATCTGTCTATTTTTTTCTTGTTTCTACTTATATACTAGGCTAACTCACCTGTTCAGCTCTTCCATCATCTGGTCATAAATAGCTTTATATGAACATAGGTATATGTTGAAACAGGTACTAGTCCAACAGTAATGGATCTGTCCATCTGTGTGGGCAGCTTAATGTGTCCTCCAGCCTTATGTATGCCTAGAAAAGAATGTGTTAATTCCAGCCTGAAAGTAATTAATGAAGTACATCTTTTTATTTGATTGACCTAACAGAACCCAGCTCTTGATTGGGAGTTGTCCCTAAGTGGTCACATAAAAATGTTTTTTTAAAAGCTTAATTTTTACCCGATCCAATGACATACCAGGTGCTGATTTTTCACTTGTGTCTTGTGCTCTGCTGCAGATTTCATGGCCTTCCTCCAACACGTTAAAATGGTTTGCAATAAATTCTGTACAGAATTCCACTTCCAGTATCAGGATCATAAGTCCACAAACACAAAGCTGCTTGTACCACAAACTGAATGGATTGCAGAGCCTTTTACTGCTTTTTTGCAGACCATTATGATACTGGCAGCTTCTTTGTAATCTGGTAAATGGGTCAGATTAGTATTCACAAATGAATAAAATGTGCATCTAAAGCTCATGGAGGCCTTACAAGCTATGTTTCGTCAAAGAAAATATAAAATACAATATTTTTGTCCTTGATTTGGAAATAGATGTCTTAGTAGGTCCATGACTACTAGACCCAATAGTTTGTGATTTGTTAGACCCCTGAAATGTTATATGGCTTATCTACTGATCCCTGTACACATGTACCTTTATAGGTCTTCCAATATGCATTCCATTAATTATCCATTGTGATTGATATGAGGTCATTGATACAGTGGATGGATATGATGTTGCCATTATAATCATATAGTCTAGGTTCTTTTGTCTTTATTATAATAAAAGATGAGGAGACTCTGAGCCAAAATAGTGAAACATACACAGTTATTGCTTTCATTGTTTTCATGTGGTTGAAAATTATATCTTATCTCTCCTCTTGATAGGTGGATAAGGAAGTACTCATCCTTACACACATGTGCTGCATGCAGTATACAAGAGACTGTTAATCTACTCTGACAAAGACACATCATCTATACAGTAGCCAAAATGGGGATGGCTACTAAGTTTGAAGTTCATTGTCATATGCCAGATTTTCTCTTGTTTTCTAGAGCTGCAAAGGGTGAATTGATGGAAACACAATGGAGGAGACAATTTCTCCTTTGGATCTTTAAAGTACCACTAATCTACCATTTACTCCAGAATTTGACATTGTTTCTGACTGATTCTCATTCCTGAAAAATGATAGTTTTAGAGTTTGCTACACAGCTTTCCTCACTATAAAAACTCTTACCACAAAGGCCAAGAAACCCATTGGAGGATTGGCCTAACTACCAAGATTCTCTTTCTGATTCTGCATTTAAGAACTGGAAAATGGTATTAAATGACATTAATGTAAGTTAGGCAATGAATGGGACTCCATTTACTCCATGGCCTACATAGAGGCCTGGTATAATAAATGTTAGATTATGATGGCACTTTTGATGTCCAGGTGTCAATTTCAACTAAAAGCTTGTGTCCAACAGTTTTTGAAATACCTGTGTTCTGGGACAAATGAGGCTGGACACCAGTGAATTAGCAGTAAGTAGGTTAATTGGCTGCAACCAGGCTTAGAAGGGAGCTTTCACCATAGTCCATCAATCCCCCTGAACCCCGAGTTCAGAAGGTTTGAGAACTTTATACCCAGTGTATAGGATAGGGGCTCAGAGGCTTGCAATCTGTAGAAGTCCACACAAAAGCAATCTGTTTTCTGCTCTGGGCATTAAACCCAGGCCTGGATACAAAAATGCAAATTTCTCTTTTGAGGCCTTGGGTTAATCTTTGTTATCACACCCTGCTTCAGCAACACACCTCCTGCCTGAAAACTTTGTTGCAGAAATTCTTGCTGATCGTTTAAGAACAGTTATGGTGAGGGTCTTTGGAGAAGTTTAATTAAGATTCTCTGTGGAGGAGGGGATACTACTACACCTGGGTATCCTGTTTTCCTTTTTGCATGGTTGCATACTGGACAATAGAGATCTTCACTATAAAATGTAAATTATACCTCACCCATATACATTCACATAAAATACTATACCTGATGCTGCAGTGTTTGTCTTCCCAGAAATTTAGCCTCTTTTGGTCAGTGGCTTCTGGGCCTGAGAACTGGCAAGGAATAGAAGGTAATGGATACCATAAATTAATAATTGACCTTCAGGATTAAGGAATTATTTCCCTCAGCTTTCAGGAATTTTGTCTGCTGACTGCTTATACCTCTGTCACTCTACAGAAATTTCCTGTGGCCAAAGGTGGCTACTTTATTCAAGACTATAATCCCTGTTTAGAGGCAACTCTGGGGATATGGGTATACAAAGACACCCTGGCCTCAATTTTTAGAAACTTGGTAGGGACAACCCAGTTCCAGAATTTCCCATTGACTTTTAAATTACCTGCTTGTAAAATTTCTTATACCTGTACTTCTATCTTTATTCCCTCAAGTGTTCTTGCCATGTTTTATTCCCAGTAATATTCCGACTTGAATTATTTCTGCTTTATAGTTAGTTCCCTACAGAATCTAACCTAAGATAGTGGATAAATAATCCATTTTCCAAGGAGTGTGAGCCATTTTCACTGCAGGGCTTTTATGTTCTGAATAGTAGGTTACTTAACTTCAATTATTTCTTCCCTTACAATAGGCACATTCCATACTTAATATAAAGGGCTAGAATTTATTTCTCTTATTTTTCTAAACTGACATTGTGGTTGACTTTTCTCAATATAACATGGCAAAGTGGTGATTTTGATCTGAACTTAGATCTTGAAATGATTAAGACCTTTAACTTTCTGACCATTTTAACACTAAATTCTGAGAAACTAAAGCCTTAGAGAGAAAATAGATGAAAGAGAACCCAAGTGCCCTGGTCTCAAAGATAGGCTGATCTTCCAGACTGACTTCCAATTTTCCCTTGCAGCCAACACAAACTATCCACTACGATGAGTGAAATATATTGGATATTCTATCCTGATTGACCCTCCAGGTAACTGAAACCCAGATAGCATCATGTACAGCAGAATTTTCAGATTATCCCTGTAAACTTATGTAATTATTAAGCAAATTTTAAACAATTACTGTTTCATGCCATTAAAATACAGGGTAATTTTTTGCACAGAAATAAATAATACAAAATGGATACCTAGAAGTGAGCTACTACCATTGCTGTAATTTAAAACATGTGGCAGTAGATTTGGTATTATACAGAAATTATAACAGTGTTAGTAGAGACTAAAGAGCTGTAAAGAAGTATATTTGGAAATAGGCAAAAAGTGGCAGATGCTATGTAGTTCCACAATGTCTAAGAACCCTGCAATGGTAGTTACATGGACTCATGAACCTAATAAACTAGTATAAGGATTCTTCCAGGCAGGGTGGTGGAAATAAAAGTTTATTTTTAAAAATTTGCCTATGAAAAATATGGAAAGAAGTGAATGAACTAAAGTTACCATGATTCAGTTTAAAAAAAAACACATAGAAGAAATCTCATAATTGCTAGGTTGGAAAATCAAAATCTTTATCATTCCCATGAACCTTAACACATGAAAGATGCCAGAGGTAAATTAAAACATAGAACACAATATCAAATCCAGGAATATATTAGTAAAAGCCTTATAGTGGAAGAATAGCTCAAAAGGACATCTATAAAACCCATTGATGTGAACTGAGGAAGATTAAGGTCATGTCTACAGAGTTTTGAGCTATACACCATGTGCTTTATAGACTCTGTTAGATAAAAGGGATTCTAAGAATCTTAAAGTTATTACATCACCACATGCTTACCCTTAATTCAACATATAAAAAAAACTTATCTCAGATATGTAGTTGTGGATTTAATCTAATAGAATAAAACATAACTTGATTCACTATAAATCCACAAGGTTTTTAAAAAAATTTATTAGCTTGAACTAAAGGGACAGAACTAGTTCAAAATGAAAATAGACTTTTAATTCCCCTTGTTTTCCTATGAAGAATACAGGCTGACAAATTTATCTGGCAGCATATACAAGATTATTTTTTATTAAATAGAATAAATGACTCAATATAGCCAATGTTTTCTACCAAAGGTAAGAGAAAAAAAATACATATTTATAAGGATTTCAGAATTGCTATGAACCACTGACATCTATGAGTACTATTTCTTCCCTGTTAGAATAGGGATGCTTAGTGCTGTTATTAAGTCAATTTCTTGCATTTCATAATGGGTATTTAGGAAAATCAGGCAATTTGGTGAGGGGATTTATTTCTCTATGCCATCACATCCAGGAACAGGTACCCAAGGACACCCATTGCTACCTTAACCTGATTTATTTGATGAAATTCTAGATTTACTATATGCTGATGCTATAAGTAGTTGAGGCTCTTTGAAGTCTTACAAGAAGATGAGTAAGAGGAATGACATGAATTTTTGTGGCCAAAAGAATAGACTATGCTACCTAATTTCCAAAGATGGAATAAATAATACTTTCCCCTTCCTCTATGTATGCTGCATTTCTAATGTCAGGACATGGTAATTATTTAAGTGCATCTTGAATTCAGGATGATTTTGTGACTGGCTCTATTATAGACTGCAGGGAAAAAAAATAATCTTCTAATCTTGAAAAATTGAAGACTTAATTCTACTGGAAACTTCAACTCTCTGACTCATAGAATTCAGACTTAATGCTATGATAATGTCAAGTCACTCAGAGAGGCCCCATAAAGAATAATTGAGATACCCTTGTAGATGGTCCCAGGCAAGCTCCCAACCAATATACAGCTCCAACAAGCAGCCATGTGACTGAGTCAATGAAACCCTTAGAAAGCTGTAACAGGAGCTGCCAGCGCACCCAGCAAATGAACACCTGAAGGGCACCAACTTAACGCTAAGAATTGAGAGATGGATTTTTGCTCTAAACCACCAAGTTGTGGGGTATTTTGTTACAGAACTACAGATAACTCAAACAAATACAGTTTGAAAACATCAAATCCAAACTCAGCTCACTGTATGAGGAAGCTGCCTCCTTCCCTTTATTTCTCAGTGCTCAGCCTCATATCCAAATAAATGTTTGATGCATATTAATTGATTTAGTCAACAAGATGTTAATACAACAACATGTTAATACACAATGACAAGAACATGGAAAATAACTAAAACAGTGATCAAATAATTTTTCTTTAAATAGTACAAAGACTTTCATTGTGTAAGTCAGTAAAAGGATGTTCTAGGAAAGGAATGTCAATAAAATTGGAAGATACAATCACATAAAGCAGAAAAGTATTTTTAAAGTTCTTTTCCGATGCAGAAAAGGATAATTGTAAAAGTTTTTAGTTTGTTCACAAACCCTTTGACACCTCATTTCCAGAGGTTGAGCTTAATTTCTTCTCCTTAAGTTTGGGATGAATATTGTGTCTTACTTCTACTATACAATATAAGACAAAAATGACATTGTGCTACTTCTCAGATTAGATTATAAAAGACACTGTTACTTCACTTATCTTTCTCCTTGTCTGCTTCTGAGAGAGCCAGCTGCCCTGTGAAAGGACACACAAGCTATGCCAATGAGAGGCCCTTCTCAGGAGGAATGAAGAACAGCTCTGTGAAGAGGCTTCAAAATGGATTCTTCAGTTCTAGTGAAATTTTTCAAGAACTCAATCCTGAGAAACTTCTTGAGTACAACCTCATGAGAAACTCTGAGCCATAACTACCCAGAAAAGCCATTTTCAAATTTATAATTCACAGAAAATATGAAATTATAAATATTTGGCATTTTCGGTGGCTAAATTTTTGAATAATTTGTTACACAGTGATGTGTAACTAGTAAAAATTTTGATAACTGAACTGTGGTGCTTCCATAACAAAAACATGAAGCATGGGACAAACTTTGTTATTGGACCATTGATAAATGCTAAGAAGGACTTGGAGGTATGAATGAAATCCTGAGAAGCATTGAAGAAATGGATAATTAAAAAATGCCTTTGTTACTAGTTCAGAAAGATCAAAATGATTCTTCAGAGTAGCATCCAGTCAAACAAAAGCCCCATCATTGTGTGAAAGGTTACGTCTCATAGATCTCCTCAATCAGACAGTAACCCTTCTAAGAAGCTTGAAGATATTGTCTCACAGCCATCTAGACAAAAGCCCAAGTTACTTTTGTAATGCTGGTCTAATAAATTCAGAAAACCAAGAAAGTTTTGAAAAGAATTGTATTTTCAGGAAAGCCACCAGTTTGGACTAAAAGGAATTGAGAAAGTATAGAATGAAAAGGGAACTTTGGAAGCGGAGTACTCAACTGTAACATGTAATAACTTTTACTACAAAGAAAGAATAACTTGGAAAATAAGATCCAAACTCCAAAAGATAGATGAAGAACTATGGAAAATTATTACCTAAACCTAAGTTTTGATGAAGGCAGTTACAACACAAGCCCAGAGAGATTTCAAATTTGCTACGTACCAGTGACTCCTCTTTGAATCCCTTTTCCTCATTTTGTCTATTTATTTCATAGTTTCAGAATTTTCTTCTGGGAGCTGTTAATAAGAAGCTGCACCTATGGAGTGTCTGCACCTGGATTTAATTCAGACTTGAGTTGATGGTATAAAGTAACAGTGCTTTTGGTCTTCATATATATATATATGGTGTAGATGGACACAACACAATGCCTTTATATTTATGTGGTGCTGAGGATCGAACTGGTCTGGCTTGTGCTAAGTGAGCGCTCTACCGCTGAGCCCTCCATTGCTGAGCCACAATCCCAGCCCGAGAACTGTATTTTTTATGTGTGGTTAGAGAGGGAAGATGGGAAGGGAGGGGAGGGGAGGGGGGATAGTAGGGGATATGAAAGGTAGCAGAATACAACAGTCACTAATATGCCATTATGTAAAAATGTGAGTGTGTAACCGATGTGATTCTGCAATTTGTATTTGGGGTAAAAATGGGAGTTCATAACCCAATTGAGTCAAATGAATAAAAGATGATATATCATGAGCTTTGTAATGTTTTGAACAATCAATAAATAAAATTGGTATATATTGACCTGTGTGTGTGTGTGTGTGTGTGTGTGTGTGTGTGTGGGCACACAAGTACATGGGTGTGTGTCCATATTCCAGATCCAGCCAGTTCTATTTTCTGATGCTAAAGAACCAAATATAAATTCTCCCTTCTTATTTTTTAATCCAGAGTATAGATTTGGGAAAAAAAAAACTGAAGAATGGTTAACTAATTAGTTAGCAAATCAAGATAAATGCAAAGGAAGCACATACTCTACCCAGCCCTAAGGGTTCCTAGCCAGGAGACACAGGAAAGTAAATAGTTCAATGTCAATTCAGATGAGACATGTCCTGTTTATCATTCTTTACACATTCTCTTTCTTTTCTTTTCATTACCTCCTGTTTTTCTCTGTGTTTCTTCACAAAATATTTCTTTTCTACTCATAATTCTTTCACTTTCTGATCCTGTTCTTCTCCAAATACTCAGATTCTTTTCTAAACAATGCCCATAGAAATTTATAGGCATAACAGTCAATAGTTGCCAGTTACTAAATGTTTTGTATGTGTCAGGCATAGTCCCAGAAGCTTCATATATATTTATTTATGTTATTCCTATATTTATGAGAAAGATTTCACTGTTATCTCCATTTACTGATGAGGAAATGTGAGCACCTGAAGGGTTAGTGGTTTTTCAGTGGTCACACAGCTAATGAGTGACAAGAGTTGGCTTTCTGCCTCTGTAACTCACAGTTTTATCCACCACATCATACTGTGGTTTTGTTTACATTCTTAGTATTTGTTATCTTTTTACAACAATAAGACTGTATGTTCTTTCTTTGTAATTTAAAAAGCAGGTGAATCTCAAAAAATATTCACAACAGACTGTCAAAAGGTTATGCCACTTTCAATCCATTTTTTTAAAAAAACAGGTACTTACAAACAAACACATACAATTGTCATTTCCTTATATAACTAGTGTGTGACTAAGTTTTATCTACCTTTATTTTCTTTGCCTATGATTACATTGTATTTTAAATAATTTTTCATTCTGGAATTTTAGGTTGTTTAAAAATATATAATTTGTACCTTTGTTTTAAAAGATAAAATGTTAAAGGTAGTCAATTTGAACATGAAGTTGGTTGCAACATTAAAATAAAAAATTGGCTTCAGGTTTGTATCTTGGACCCCAAGGCTAAGTAAATATATATTTGTGGTTGGGGATGGAGAGAGGGCATTTCACACTGACTATCATACTCTCTAGCTTTTCTAAGCACTTCTAGTTTTATAAACATTGGTAATAAATGTAATATATTATATTTGAAAAGACATGTTCACTTTCTTTCTTAAAGGAAAGATTGACATTATCGCTGTAGACAAGGTAATGTGTTGTAACAAATAAAGCCTGGATCTCATGGCACTGGATCTGGATTTAAATTAGCATGAGCTCTTTTATAAGCCCTGTAAATTGGTCCAATTATCAATAATGATTTTGTGTTAGTGTTCACATACCCATGTGGATCAAGCCTGATAATATTTTATGTAAACGGCTTTGAAAATTTAAGTGCTAAGTGTACAATATAGAATTTAGCTTCATACTCAACATGTAATCAATTTAATTGCTTATTTCTGTTTTTGCAGAATTTGAGGACAATAAATTTAATTTTCTTGAGTTAAAATTTTCATTCATCATTATATTATTAGGCAACTCTCCTGGGCAAAAACCATTATTCTCAATACAAATAATAGAAAAAACGGACTAACTGTCCAAATACTTTAATGTTTATTTCTTTAGGGCAAGAGAACCTCTTTTCAGAAATATAGGCAGCAGATATTAGTAACATATTGTGAATTAAAAAAAAATAGATTAGAAGGCCTGAGACAGCTTTAATTAAACAGAGCAGAGACATAATTTTATAAATCCAGAGTTAGGCTTATATTTTCTCTTTGTCTGTTAGAACCTTGATTCTAAGAAGATAAAATTAGTCCCTAGTTATAAAACACCAGCAGCACCTGCTCTAGGAAGCCCCTATTAGTCCTGTTGTTGGATACCAAATTACTCCAGAATTTAATTGCTTACAACAATAAATATTTATTATGTCTAAAATTTGTGAGTGGCTCAGTTGGGGTGATATTGGACCATCACATTTTTCTGGCTCATTGTGTGTCATGAGGTTTCAGGCAAGACATCAATCACTGGAAGCATCAGTCATTAGCACCTTACTAGATGCTGGCAGGAGGCCTCTGTTGCTTGTTGTCTATTTGTCAAGAGTCCTCTTTTTTAACCCCATAGGCTTCTCATAGGCTACTTGAGTACACTCACTATACTGCAGCTGGCATTGCTTCCCGCTCCCTGCCATTAGCAAGGGATTCAAGAGAGCATAGAAGCAGGAAGGCTCAGTGAATTTTATGGTCTATTCTCTGAAGCACAATAAAGTTATCTTTTACTCTATTATTGAAAAGTGAGGCACAAAGTCTAGCTCACGTGGAAGGGGAGGGAAATTAGGTTCTATCTTGTAAAACGTGTGAAAAAAATTGCAGAAGTGTTTCAAACTACCTCTGATAAGGGTGCTTCAAAGCTCAGTAAACATAACAAACCATGCACCAGCATAGTAGAAATCAGAAAAATGAAAATCAGTGACACAAGGAAGTGCCACTTAATGTTTTCCAGGTAAAGAAAGTTTAAATCTCTGAAAATAGCAATTGATGAAAAGGATATAGAGAATTAGGAGCTCTTACTACTGTGGAGGGTAGAAATGTTGGACAAACCTTATTTAAGCTTTTAACTGACTCACCTTATAGCCTAGCAGCCTCTCTTCTAGACACATGTAAAATTCTCAGCACAAACACACAAAGCAGTAAGTTCAAAGGTGTTTATCTTGGCATTATATGTAGCAAAAAAATGAAATAATCTAAATATCCAACAATAGAGAAATACAGAAATAAATAGTAATGCATTCATGTATGTTGTTGCTATACAGGCATGACAATAAAAAATCAGTTTACATTTATCCATATGAATTGAATTTGAAAAAAAAAGATGTTTAGGGTTTTTTTTCTAGCCCAGGTGCCCATCAAGAGATGAATGAAAAAAAAAATAAAACGTGGTAAATATACACAATGGAGTTTTATTAAGCCATATCTAATAAAGATTGTCATGTCATTTGCAGGAAAACTGATGGAACTTCAGAACATTGTGTTAAGTGAAATACATCACATTCAGAAATTCAAGGATCATCATATGTTTTATCTAATATGTGGAAGCTAGAAAGAGAAACGGGATTTTAAAAAGGTGGAAAGATCCCAAGAAATAGAAGCAACACCTCTAGAGTAGAGGAAAGTGACAAGGGGGAAGAAGAAAGGAAGGAAAGAAGGAGAGGTACTGAGGAATGAAATTGACCAAATTATCTTGTATTTATGTATGAGTATGTAACAATGAACCCAATAATATTTATAACTATAATGCACCAATAAAAACATTTTAAAAGATGGTGAGGGTTTTTTAATGTCTAAATTCAGAATAAACCAGATATTTACAGCTAAGTAGTTAAATGTATAGACATAAATGCATGTGTGTCCATAATATATGTGTAATGAAAATGTATTCTACATAATTTAATTTATGATTATAATATTAAAAAATAAAAACATCCATGGGTATGATAGAATCCAACTGCAGTTCAGTGGTTTTCTCTGGAAAGAAAGGCAGGAGTATAGGAATAGTCAGTGATGTTTACTGTAAAGAATTATAATAAAGAGAAGACAGACAAGGTGCAGAGGCAGGGAAGGTGGCAGAGTGGCTCTTTGTCCAAGCAGCCATGTTTATTTATACCAATAGGTTACATTAGGTGATTAGTACCATACCTACATTATTGTTTAGAGTATCACTAAAGTTGCTTATGCTGCAGTTACATTTCACAGTTACAATATGCAATGTTAGGAACTTTGTGCAGTTCTCAAGAAAGTCCATTATCTGAAGTTACTATCAGGTGGGCAGCTTCTGGAGCACCAGAGCTTGATTAAACATTGTAGTTATTTATCAAACAAATTCTTCTATTCCCAGGAGCTATGTGCCTAAGATCAAGGTCAAAACCCTCATGGAGAGCATTACTACAGTGGCCAGGCAGCCTATGTCTTTGACAGGGGAGTTTCCGAGAAGCCAGGCTTTCTGCACCTTTGCACAGATACTTCCCAGTATCCAGGCATTCTGTACATTTTCACAGAAACTTCCTAGCTACCAAGAATGCCACAATCACAAAGAGTATCAGAGACCCAATCCCAAACACAGAACTCCTGCAGTTTACCAACAGAAGTTAGAGTCATTTGCAATGGTATCTTTCTTTAAAAACCAGACCTCAAAAGATAATTAAATATAATAAATGTTGAAATCAATACAATCCAAGTGGTATATTAAAGGATTTCTGGAATTTTAAGAATACTTAATATGTCAATTTTTAATAAAGCAAACACATCCATGACATGTTAATAGTCAAGCTATAGGTTCAAAACATTTGAGATGGATGGTGAGTCTATCACCATTAAACAGTGTAAACTTTGGAACATCATTTCATCTCTTTAAAGTGTATTCTCTTCATTTGTAATGTGGTATTTTTTCGTGATTATAAAATAAAATAATATTTGAAGAGCACACAGTACACACTAAACACTAGTTTATCAATTTTAACAAGTTTAAGTATTTCTCCACTCTAAGAATCATTTTCTTCTCTTATATTTTGGTCAAGATACAGTTAGAATTTTATGGTTCTCATATTCATCTTGAGTCATTCATCTGACAATTGCTTCTCAGTATGTAGAGTCAACCAATCACTTCACTTCTATTAACTACCTAAAATTCAAGATTAATCATTGCTGTTGACTGTTGACCCCTTCTCACAGTCACCCTTTCTCCATGAAAACATCACAGGATGATATACAGGTATATCTATCATTGCTGAATGTTGAGATACTAAATACCATAAGAAAGGAAATGAATTATTATCACTATACTATATTTGAATTAACTATTATATAAACAAAAGACATCAAAAGCGTTACATCTTTCAGTGGGGGAATTTCACAGATGTCTCCAGTTCCTATTTTGATTCTCCTGTCCTCACACTTACCTTTTAAAAATAACCCCACAAATAATATCAAGTCTCAACCATGCAAATGTCTATTTTTTTAAAAAAGAAAGGCTACTATGTACCCATTGATTTGATTTCTCTCCTGAGTATGTTCTCCTTACTCTAAGAACACACTCTACGGTGTTACCAAGATAGTTCATGGTGGCCTTTGGCATTCCTAGACTCAAGGATTGTCCAGTTTTATGGGGTTGCTTAGATACCCTAAGTTGGTGGGCCCCCCTGAACAGGAGCTGAGCATGCCCCCTTAGCCTTGAGTAATGGAGGTGTGGAACTGGCATCCCATGAAGTGAGAAGCAAGAGGGCCTTACCTTTCCTGGACAAGGAAATGAAGCTCTGGGATTGGGTGTCACCCAATGGGACTGGGATACACATCACCCTGTTTGTTGTAACACAATGCCTTGCCTTATTTGGGTGGAGTATTCTATAAAATGTCTTCCCCTAATAAATACTGGCATTCAGGTGCGCTTACTCTTTTACCTCTTGTCTCCCTTGGTCTCCTTGTCCTCCAGCTTGGGAGCTGACACCTGAAGTCTCAGATCTGTCCCTGACCCCTGGAAAAAGGTATTTCTGTGTTTGTGTGGTCTTTTAGTTGCAGCCCAGCCAGCTGGCAACACTAAGACTTGGAGTAAATTTTAGAGCAGCCACAAACAGACCAAGTTAGTTCTTTTGGAAAGTATAAACTGCACATAGGCACATAATTTTGTTTTTCTTTATGTCCAACTTGTATTTTATTCAATGTCTTCAACATATGTACACTTACACCTGAACACACCCATTTCTCAGACACATTTCAGGATAGCACCTAAATATGTTTTGTGGAAAATATTTTCCTAATAGCCTCCCAAATAGGTAAGACCATCTATCTTACAGTAAAGTTATTCTTTAGTTACAATTGTGTAGTTTCCTCATCGCATACCCATTCTCAAATGCATACCCATGCTAGAATAAAAAAGATAAGCCTTTCTATGGATCAAATCCTACCTAGTGTTACTACTTCAGTTGTGCAAATACCAAGCTAAAGATTTTTAAATGCCACTTTTAAGAGAATAAGTTCTTAAACATGACTTTTTCTTCCCCACACCTTCTGGTGGTGGTGGAGGAGAGGAGCACCTGGGAGAGAAAGGTTCTTTGTTTTGGAGTGGGTGAAACAGGATCTTCAGGTAATTCCTATCATTGTTATCATTTCTTGTTTAATGAGTGTACTTTCCATTTGCCTTTATGGAAGAAACATTTACTGTAATTTCTTATGCAGTGATTTTTCTCCAGATGAATACTTTATCCTTAGGAGGTTGCTGGGAGCCATCAGCCAAGTAGGTATGACAAATTCCTTGCCAGCTTACTCCCATGCTGTCTAGTGGAAGGACTTCTGAAAGGTGACCTTGCTCAAGGACCAGGGCAAGATCCGTGTTTAGGGTGTTCCCCCTTTAGAATAGGGCGGTTTAGCATAATAGGAGATTAGGGTGTCCCCCCTTTTAGAATAGGGCAGTTTAGCATAATAGGAGATTAGGGTGTTCCCCTTTAGAATAGGGCGTATCCTGCTGCTGAGTTCCTCTTGAGTGCTTAGGGTCAGACAGTATATTTTGGGAGAGAGAAGCCCATGCGGAGTGGATTTGGGCAGAGAGTGGATTTGGGACAGAGTGGATTTGGGCATTTGGTGGCTCGTACGTGGAACGCCTGAAGCTTGGGGGTAAGTGAAATTGCTAGCCCCTGAAGGAGAGCGAAAGAATGGGTGACCATTTCAAAAAACAATGTGTTTTGGTTCTGATTTATTTTGTTTTTATTTCAAGTTGCCTGTTCCTAGAACTTTCTCAGACAAACTGGGGAAAATGGTTGACTCAAAGTTTGAAGTTGTTCACCTCCGAGGAAGAGAAATTGTTAGAGAAAGGAGGCAACCCAGTAAGACCAAGAACAATTAGGGCATATGTTGATACAATACAAAAATGTAGCCCATGGCTTTTTAAAGACGAGTTATTAAATATATCAATGGGACCATTATGGTATCCTGTAGAAGGATTTTTCTTCAACAAGAAAGAGATGGCTAGTTCTGTTTACTACGCTTGTCTAAAATCTTGGTTTTTACAGACATCTGATTAATTTACAAAACTAGAGTGTTAAAATATCAACCACTAAATATGAAATCAAGTACTCTTTACTTATTAAGTTCCATAAGGTAATATATTTAACCATTATGTGTGTTTTCATAAATTGGTGAATGGAAAAATGTTTAATATTGCTTTGGTCTATGTCTTTGCTGATACAAGGTTACTAAATGTTAAGATTCTATCAGGTGTAATTTACATACAAAGAGTATAAGAAGTTTCAGTTGGGTTTCAATTACAGATTATAGTACCATAAAAAACATGAAAGTATTTCATCTTATTAAAGTGGAGTAATTTGTCTAGATCAGAAATTTTATAAGGGTTATTTCAGAATGTGAATTTATAAAAAGGGTTAATGGCTAAAAAAAAAGATATAAAAAGATTCAAGATGTGAAAATATATTATAATATAAAGGTTAAAAAAAAGAAATGTTTCTAGATGAGATAATCTCTGTGTGGTAAAGTAAAAAGTTGTAAAATGCCATTTAAAAAGATTTTGAGGAAACTAGACTTACTTTAAAAGTTTGAAAAAGGAAGAAAGAAGAAAAAAGTATTTGTACATGGCAGATTGAGAAAAAGCTTCTTAATGGAGTACAAAAGGCCTTTGGTTGAAGGGCAGCCATGTAAACTAATATTAAGCGATTTAAACAAAATCTAAGCCTCGTTTAAAATAGTGAAGCTGTAGGTGGTGAAAAAGTACATTTAAAAGTACAGTATAGATGATAATTGGTAGGCTTTAAAAGGTTAATTTGAAGGTGGTTAAGATGCCTTCTTGACGGAGGAAAGATTGCGTGATTCGAAGCCTAGTTAATCTTAAAAATTGGAAAGGGGTATATATCCCCCAAAGATAAACTTAAAATAACCCTTTTTACTCTAAACTTTTTAAATTTGGATTCATCAGGACTTAGTGCTGCGGAAAGACATATGTATCCAAAAAATGTACATAAGACTAAAGTACTTTGGAAAGATATTCTAACAGGACAATGGAAAAATCCTGACCCAGTGATTTTCTGGAGTCGGGGTTCTGTTTGTTTTTCCACAGGAGAACAGCAACCGATTTGGATTCCAGAAAGACTAACTAAAACGATTTCTACAGATCGAAAAGAAGATGATTTGACTCAGATCCATAACAGCTTATATCCAGAACTCCAGCTTGGCCATTCTTACATCTGCGACTGTGATTAACCAGGATGCTTTTTTCAATATCTATTTTATTATTGCATTTTTCCACATCTTAAGGTTCTATTTTTATTTTTTGAGCTCATACAAACCTAGGTTAATGTTTTTCTGATCAGTTTTATTTTTTGACTGTGGAGTTTTTAAACATTGCAATGGAGATTTCACCTAGGTAAAGCTACAAGGCCTTTATTATTATCTTATGTGTTGTACGTTTGTTTGCACATTTGTGTTTTGTGTTGTATGTCTGTGTGTGCGTATTTCATATATGAGGAGCGCTCATGAGAAAATGGATCTGAATTATTTTTTTTATTCACGTGATTTATATGGCTTAATTTAAATTATGTAAACAGCTGTTAAGGATTGTTTTTAAAGGTGGTTAACAGATCTGCTTGTTTACTAATTTAAATCAGGTAAACAGCTGTTAAGGATTGTTTTTTAAGTAGGTTAACAGATCTGTTTGTTTACTTTCACCTTTCCTTTTCATTATATTTAATAACTCTTTTCAGGATAATGTCTTTTTAGCATCATTGCCAGAATTTCTATCTTCATCCCAATGAATATAACTCAACAAGTATGCTCAATCAAGGAGTCAACTTACTTTGGGAGGCAACGAACTTTGGGAGGAGACGGACAGATTGATAGATTCCTCCACTTTGAACTGCTTACAGAACTTGCCTAGACTATGTAACTACGTTTAGTGCAGCAAATTGTGGTAATGCTGGCATATCTTTGCTGATGGTGTCACCAGTGATCTTTGCTGATGGTGTCACCAGTGATGCAATTTTTCCAAAGGAACTGTCAATTGGCTTTGTGTCGTGGCATTTCTGTATCCTCCTCCCTTCTGCTAGTGATGGTCTAAATTTGGGAGCCAATGGCTATATGCTGGACCGGTAGTCAGTGACGGGTATGATCCAATTGCAGTGGTATCAACCTAAGACAGGAGGCTGACGCCTAAAGGTCAGTTGCCTAAAGGTCAGTTTTCTGATGACGGGTAAGAACCATATGTTGAATTGGACAACCTACCAGGCACGGACCTTAAGCCACATTAACCTCACTCCCCCACTGGCACCAAGGCCAAATTTGGGGGCCAACAGAGGTGAGGCAAAGAACCTCACCCCCCCACTGGTGCATAGACCTATCCACAAGTATGGCTGTATGCTGGACCGGTAGTCAATGACGGGTATGATCCAGTTACAGTGGTATCAACCTAAGACAGGAGGCTGACGCCTAAAGGTCAGTTTTCCAATGACGGGTAAGAGCCATATGTTGAACTGGACAACCTACCAGGCACGGTCCTTAAGCCACATTACTTGTTGTTTAATTAATCAGAAGGGGGGAGATGCTGGGAGCCATCAGCCAAGTAGGTATGACAAATTCCTTGCCAGCTTACTCCCATGCTGTCTAGTGGAAGGACTTCTGAAAGGTGACCTTGCTCAAGGACCAGGGCAGGATCCGTGTTTAGGGTGTTCCCCCTTTAGAATAGGGCAGTTTAGCATAATAGGAGATTAGGGTGTTTCCCTTTAGAATAGGGTGTATCCTGCTGCTGAGTTCCTCTTGAGTGCTTAGGGTCAGACAGTATATTTTGGGAGACAGAAGCCCATGCGGTGTGGATTTGGGCAGAGAACATGGATTCCCCCAGAGCGTGTTTGTAGACGGCCGGTGTGAGTTCGGGAGTAAAGAATTGCTGTTTGAATCTACAAGCTGTGTGGAGACTCGTGATTTGTGCCCAGCCAGAGACTGCGGCAGGGGGTTTTTCTTTTTATTTTAGGTATTTAATGTACATAATATATAAAACCACCTGGACTTCTCTATATTACAATAAATGAATTGAATTCAAGAGATACATATTTTAATTACTTATCTTGGTAATCAAAGAAGGAAAAGAAATCTCATGATCCTCATGCATCTAGATAGCAAATGAGGAAGAGTGAAAGAGGGGAGAAAATTAAATGTAATGATTTGAGAGGAAACAATGAGTTATTCACTTTTCATCAAGCTGAGACCTAGTGTCAATTTTAAAGTAAATTGCTATCAGCAGAGATAATTTGTTCACCAAAAGGAAAACAAGAGAAAAATCAAATGGATTAGGTTGGATGGATGCCATCTTCTTACACACTTCAAGTGAGATTATTCAGACATTTGCATTCCAGGTATGCTACTAAAAATATTTTGGAATCAGAACAAGAGCTCAAAAATTATTCAGCTTCTAGAAACTTTGGCAACTAATTGTTTCTTCTTTTAAAAAGTAAAATTTTCTCTTACAACAACAAAAATGACTTTTATTTCAATTTGAAAAACAGTCATCCTTTAAATTAAATCATTGTTTATCAGGGGAAAGTTAATTGAAAAACATGTTTTTCTAACTAAATGAAAGCCTGCATCATGCAGGCAATAAACATTCTTGCTTGAAAGGAATTCTTGCTCCTTCTTATAAAACTGTCATGGGAATAAAATAGAAAAGGGGGGAAAATAGGAGAAAAAAAGCCCCACACAGCCCTGTAGTTGTGTCTTGTTTAGGAGCCAAATGGGATTTTGAAGCCTACAATGTTTCTATTCACTTCCAAATTTAGCACCCACAAATTTCCCATTTGGATAATCATGTTCCCCAAACCTTAGTGCAAGCCATTTTTTTGAGGAATGCTAGTGTTAGTTGCTACTTGTTAACAACCATAGCTAATCTAACAAACATAGGCATATCACAAATAGGACACTGATTTCTATTCCTGTTTGTTTGTCTTCTGGTTTTGATTCTTTGATTTTTATTTCTTTTTTTAGAAATAATTTACTGTAACTAAAATGACACATATTTTCCAATGTGCTCTAAAAAAATTTTTTATGAACCCAGTGACAGGAGATTATGAAGGCCTTCCTGTTAAAGTTGATTGCTGTTTGTCTATATCATCCGCGTTTCAATTAACTCAATGCTGTTAATTCTTAAGATTCACATAGAACCTAGCATGGGGCCTCACTTACAGTATATGTTCTGTTAATGTTTGATAAGGAATGAAAATGATTCTTTTTCTTGATCTTATTTGTCAATCTCTTACAACCCCCAAGAAATTGCCTTGTAGAGTGGAGAAAGTAGTTTGTATGCAATGAATATTTGCAAATCCATAACCAGGTATAATCTTGACCCTGAAAAAGAATACATAGATTCAAATTTTGAGTGTCTCCTTTGGCTCCCATCTTTTTCACTTAATTATTCTCTCAAATCTTGTAAAACTATATTACCTTCATTGTTTTAAATGACCAATCTGAAGTTCAAAAGACAAAATCACTTCTACCAAACATGCAACTATTTTATGTTGGACAAGAATTAAAATCTGGATTTCAAAGGAAGACATTTATCCGCTAAACATAAAATGAAAGAGAGAAAAGATATACAATCACTGATGAATTAAAGAAAACCTAATTGGGTATAGTGGTGCCTGCCTATAATCCCAGTGACTCAAGAGGCTGAGGTACCAATGGATAATCAATTCTCTAGTGGGAGAAGAACAGGAGTATTGGGTTTGAGAATAGACTGTCATTGAGAGAAGTGGTAAGCCAAAGGGAGGCCACAGATGAAATGAAGAAATATATGAAAAAAATTTCCAAAGGAGAACCTCAGAAGTCCAAGATTGAATTGATTTTACACAGAATGGGAGGAAATTTGCTATCGATTAAGAACCACATATAATAATAAAAGCATCATAAACTGACATTCAAGAGGTCAGGAGCCAAATGGAGTTGGTTTTTCTATTTGAAATACAGAATATTTTATTTTTCTGACATTTTCTTTCCCTCTTTTTGACCTGGTGAACTCGTGCTATTCTTCAACAACAATTTCAAATATTCTCCCATAAAATATTCTCAGATTCCCAGAGTGAACCCCAATCTCTGACTTATCTATGAACTTCGTATAATTTTTGCTTCAGGTAGAATTTACCACATCACATTATACTTGTTGATGCCCATAGAGAGGGACTTCCTTAATATGTGAACTGGTTTTTATTCATATTGGATTTCTTGTTAACTACATACCTTGCATATAATAGATGAATAGGATATTCTTTAGTTGAGGCATGAGAAAATTCATTATGGGCAGGGTAGTTTTGATCAACTCAGACTTTTCTAATATATACATATTAATCAGATGAATTGAGAACTCAACTCCAAGGTCTTAAAGAAGGAAAACAGGCCAACATTTTGGGGATGGTACAGACAATATGGCAATTAGAATCCCCCTGTAAGTATGAGCAGGACATGTTCACAGTCAGAATTCCCCAGAAAAATGAATATAGCTGGCTGGCAAAATATGGAATGTAAAGGTTTTCTTCTAGACTATGTGCCACTGGGTCTTCATTTTCAGTTGCATTTTTAAAACTAAGATGTGGTTATGGGTGTAGTTCCATGGCAGAGCACATACCGTGCATATAGCCCTGAATTCAATCCCCAGCACTAATAAATAAATAAATAAATAATAAACTAGAAGAATTAAGTTCAATTTCAAAGCACCACTCCTATAGCACTCTTATTACATATTGGAATTAGAGGGTTTTTGTTGTTGTTGTTGTTGTACCTCTGTTATTGTTAGCTCAGGGGCCATGATATTTACTTATGCATTTCTTCAGTTTTTTTCCACATCAGAAATAAGGGATTGCTTATCACTGGCTTATTTACTTGACCTTTCCAATTGACGAAATTATACAATATATACAAATATATTACAGTAAAACCCATATCATGTATAATTATAATGCATCAATAAAAATAAATAAATAAATAAATAAAAATAAAAATAATTTCTTGTGGTATGTGATCACAATTTTTATTGATTCATTTGATTAAATGAACTGGGTGACACCCAAAATCAAGACCTTAAAGAATTAAAATTTTTTGTAGTTGGCAATTCCTAGGAATACAATGTTATTCTTGCATCCTGAATATTTATTATGTTTTTCTTACCCATGATTGGAAAATCACAAATAAATTTTGAAAGTGTATTTATAACACATAAATATATAATTAAGCATGAGAAAGATGAATAAGAAATTTAGTTAATAGTCATACCTAGGTAAAAAGTAGGAATCATATGAATTCTGGATAGCTAAATACAGAGGTTTTTGTTATTTGTTTCTTGTTTTTGTACCAAGGATTAAACCCAAGGGTGCTTAACCACTGAGGCATATCCCCAGCCTGTTTTATTTTTTATTTTGAAACAGGGTTTTATTAAGTTGCTCAGGGCCTTGCTAAATTGCTTATGCTAGCTTGGGACTTGTGATCCCTCTGCCTCAGCCTCCCTAGCAGCTGGGATTACAGGCATGTGCCACCACGCCCAGCAATCACAAATATATTAATAAGATCTGAGCCAAGGTTAATACTTAAAGCTGAGTGATTCGGTACTCATGTGTTCACAATCCTGTTAATTCTTTTTCATGTATGTAAAATATATAGAGACAGGTTAATGAGACAGGTTAATATTAGCATAAACAACGAAGATTCCTACAGTGACATCACCTAGGCAGTGCATCATGGCTGGAAAGTGGCTCTTACCCATCTTCTTACTCTCCAACAGATCTCTAATTTCTGCACCCTCCTGTGAGGAATCTTGTCCTTCACAGTAGGCTGGGTCTATCTCCAGCTGCAGTGAATGCATCTGATCATTTCCTTTGCAATAAATATTTGAGGCAGGGGATATAAAGAAATTTTGGCCAATGAGAGGGAAGGGCCATGTGAGGGGATTCTAGAAAAGTTTTTAGGTTTAGAATGAAGATACACAACAAAAATTGTTGGTTGCCACATTTACCAACTGAGAAATTTTCTCCATCTACCATCACACCCTACAGTGCAAGAGGTTTGATCAGTACACTGAGGCTCAGTTTTCACACCAGTCCAAACATGGCCCAAACATCACATAGAGGAGACCAGATGGCAATGGTCTATTTAGTAAAAATGATCTGAAGAATAAAAAGAAAATTGAAAGAAAGTCAAGCTAAAGAGAGAAAAATATAGAAGTGGAAGAGAAGAATTATAAGGGGGGGGTTTCCTATTAATGAGTAAAGAGGGAGTCAATTTCTTTAAAATGTTTTAATAGTATTAGATGAAAACATAAAGTAGTCATTACAGTTGAGAATTACGAAGGGTAGTAAGAGGAATAGGACATAAAGAGGTTGTCAGGGTATAATTAGTGTTCTATTTCTTGATGTAGGCAATAGTACATAGTATTCATTATTTGTGGTAATTCAAGAATCTATATAATTTCAATGTCCTTTTCTGAATGAGCTCAATAAAATCAAATTTCTTTTGTAAAAGATTGTAGAGAATGTCAAAAGGGATTAAAATTGTTCTAGAAAACACTATGTAGTAATAAACATGATATATTTTTATTGTGGTGCTGGTTTCTTGGGTATAAATATATGTCAAAAGATAAAAGTATATTCCTAAGAAGTGTAAAGGTTAATATGTGCTAATTAAACCTCCACAATGCTGTAAAAGAGTGGTTTGCATCCAAAGCTGCATCCAAAGATGTAGTAGTACTACAACAAAAAATAAAATATAAAGTATTTTAAAAAGTAGTTCTAAACCATCCTCAGAAAAAATGAAGCCCTAAGTTATTCAGTGAGACCCTCTCTATAAAAAAAAAATACAAAAACAAAAAGAAAGCTGGTAATGTGGCTTAGTGGCTAAGGACACATAAATTTAACTCCTGCCGTCTCCCAAATTAGTAATACTTAAATTAGTAAGCAAAAAATGAGTAAGAATTTATTAGCAAATAATTTATCTTAATAGTTTGGAATAAGAGTGTATTTATAAAAATAAGAGTAGAGAAAATTCTAAGCAAAGGAGCAAATTTAGCAAATATTAAAAAATACCACATAAAAAATCACAAATGTCAATGTTGGTGTTTTTAAAAAGCAAATAAAATTAAAAGAGCACTGAAAATTTTTATTATTAAAAATCATGTCAATTATACACTATATAATGGCAAATATATGTATATATACACTGATGTTTCACTTGTTGAGATTATATTCTGGAAAGTTTATATAAAGATATTTCTGCCATTTTACAAACAACTGAATTTAATGACAAGAATCTAGATGGCACAGACTACTACATGCCCAGGTTATTTGCTACATGCGTTGTTGTACATGAAGACTACAACTGATCAAAACATCACAATGACATCAACAACTGATTCTGTGATTTGTGACAATTAGTGTAACCCTCAAAATAAATTCATAGACTATAAAACTCATAGATTGCAATGGAGGGAGAAAATGGCTTTATTTCCAAAAAAAAATATGTTAGAATAGAGGGACATCGGTGTTGCAATAAAAATGCAATTCTACCCTTCACTCAAAACATAGCACCTAATTTTCATATAATGCTCTCTATAAAAATTTTAAGTAAATATTACTACAACATAAAATAAAATATAATGCATTAAAAATAGTTCTAAGCCATCCTCATGAACAATGAGGCCCTAGGTTATTCAGTGAGACCCTCTCTCAAAATGAAATACAAAAAAATAAGAAAGAAAGCTGGTAATGTGGCTTAGTGGCTAAGGACCTCTGAATTTAACTTCTGCCCTCTCCCAAAAATGCTATTGTACCCTTCATTTACACAATATAAGAATCCATTTTTATGTAGTAAATATTGAGCATATAAATTATGAATAAATAATACTAAAATAAGAAAGAAAACATTAAGAATTCAAAAGTTATTGTAAGAAAGAGAGATAAGGTTTATGTGGTGGGACAAACCTGAATATCCAGTATTCTGGAGCCAAAGACAGAAGGATCATAATTACGAGGATAATCATAGCAACTGAACAAAGTATTTTCACAAAATAAAATTTATAAAAGGTTAAAAAAGCTTGAGGATATAGCTCAGAAATAGGACACCCTGGTTTCAATATTCATATCACAAAGAGGAAAAAACAACAACAACACAAATTAGACAGTTATTTCTTTGCAAAATTACATAAAATATTTTTAAATTTATAGTTTTATAATTTTAAAATAAAATTCTTTTCATCAAATACCATTTTAAGGAGTGCAAGGTGAAATGACAGAGTGAAAGAAACTAATTTCCTCACATGTAGTTAAACAACCTATGTGTTGAGGAAAAAAGATTGCAAAGAAAAAGCATGCAAGAAACTTGAACATATAATTTGTATGAGATATCTCAGTGTTCAATAATTCTGAAAAACTCAAAATTAGATAATGTAAAATGACATCACAATATATACCACATTTAAAACTATTGACAAAGATGTGGAATAAATTAATTATCATGTAGGAAAGATGGTGTTTTAGTTTTTGCTATCCACATGTGCAGACTGTTTTTCTATTGAAGATACCTGATACACTTCCACAAGCAACAGACTAAAATTATAGCACATTTATAGATATGTATACAGCAGTATTTTTTCAAAAAGTTTAAAGATAACATCTTGATTAAAGAGGAAGTACATTTAGAAAGAGATAAATAATAAACTGTGGAAAATAATGGTTTCTAGAAGAAAAACAATTTTTTATCACATTAAATCCAGAAGAGGGGGACTATAAAACACCAAGATGGCTTGAGTTGTGGCTCAGAGGCAGAGTGCTTGCCTTGTACATGTGTGGTACTGAATTTGATCCTCGGAACTACATCAAAATAAATAAATAAAATAAAGATATTGTGTTTCAAAAAATAACACTATATAAGTTTTTTTAATGTAATATGAATGCTATATTTTATAGGAAACATATTTTAATAGAAAATATGTGAAATTTGAAAATATAAAAAATGCATAGAATCACATAAAACTCTCATTTAAACACCATGTGTGTAGATGACAAAACTCATCATTATAAAGATGACCATTACCCCCAAATTATCTTATAATAATACTAATAACACCCTACCAAAATTTCAAAATGCTTTACTTCTAATTAAAGAAGAGACAAAAAAAAATTTCTAAATTTCTTCAGAACTCTGCTCATAAAAGAAAAAAGCAGCAGCTCTCATGTGCAAATCTTTCAAGATCACAAATAAGTGGCTTCACATTAATGTGTGAGTATTTCCTTAGTCTAAAATCCACAACAGGAGTGAAGAAAAAGGAGTAAAAATCAAAGTTTCATGATTATTTCTAGAATAGATTCTTAAAAACTTGAATCAGAAATTTAGTTCACCAGCAAAATTTAAGGCCTTCTGAAGATGTGTACAGCTCTTAGAATGGCTACTCTCAGGGCTTAGGGTTATGACTCACAGTTCTAGTCATTTTCTAGAAGGCATGAGGCACTGGGTTAAATGCTCAGCATCACAAAAATAAAATAAAATCAAGGTATTGTGTACAATTGCAACTAAAAAATAAATGTCAAAGAAAACCAAGAGTGGTTCTATCAAAAAGTTGAATGATAACTAATATTCCAATTATATGGTTATGGAAAAAAAATAATCACTTTCACACTGAACTAAAATATAAGTTTAATAACTCACATTTTTTAAAAAAAATCATGAGAGCTCTTTAAAAGCTAACACAGTAAAAATAATTCTGCTTGTATTTTCTAGAAAATACAACTGGAACTGGAATCAACATGTCAAATAATGGCTGCATTGTAATCTTCATTGTAGCAGCATTCACAGAAGCCAAAACACGGGGTGGGGAGAAACTTAAGTGCATTTTTAGATTAAGGATACACCAGGAGATTCAAAAGATTCTTTCTAGCCACAATGCACTCAGGCTGTTTTGAAACTTACAACTCTCTCTAATAGAATAAGACCCAAGTACTGAGTCTGACCTTGAACTTGTGCCTTAGAGATCTTACATGTGTCAGGTGTGAGATACTAATATCTAGCTGTTTTGAAACACAGGATCAGAAAAAAAAATCAGAGAGGGCATGATATCCCCATGACATAAACTCCACAGGAAGGATTCTCAGCCCAAAGACATTCTGACAAGGTGTCTGTCCTGGAGAAGACAAAGAAAGAACACACATATACAAATTTTTATGAAAATCTAGTGATTCTTCTGTACTCATGTGAAATGCCCAAAAACAACAACAACAAAAAACAAATGTTTTGCTTTTTATTTTTCTGTGGTTCTGAAGATTCAACAAAGGGGCATGTTAAATCTGAGCTATATCCCCAGCCCTTGTTTTAAAATTGTGTGATAAGTCTACCTAACTTGCCCACAGTCTACCTAAATTCTTGAAGTTGACTGTAAAATTACAATCTTCCTGTGTTTTCCACCTGAGTCTCTGGGAGTACAGTTATGTGGCACTGAACCCAGACAGAAAACAAATCCTATAAACAGGTCCATCCAATTTCTTCATAAAAATTAAAAAAAAATAACTGTGCCCATTAGAACTGTAGTATGAGAAAAAAAAGTGAGTACTGTTGGGCAGAGATATTGTCATTAGGAATCTAAACAGGAAGATGGAATTTATGAATTTACTTACAGATTTAGAATATTCAGGGTTAACCATGCAGAATGACACACACCTTTAATCACAGCAACTCTGGAGACTAAGTCACAAGATCAATGCCAGTCTCAGCATCTGTCTAAAAATAAAATTAAAAGTACCAGGGATGTAGCTAAGTGATATAGGATCTCTGGATTTAATCTACAGTACCACTATACTCACAAAAAAGAAAGACTAGCAAGATTGAGAGGAAGGAATAACAGACCCCTACAGATCACTACCACACTCACGCAAGGAGAGAACACATGGAGTTTTGATTCTAGTGACTCTGCTCACTCCAGGACACAATCTTGAAAGGGGCTAAAATGCTGCACTTTCAGAAAGAAGTTCAGGTAAGGATGGAAGATACTCTGCAGAAATAAGACAGGACTCCCAAAGTCCCCATCACTGACACATGCCCAAAATTACTGGCCACTAAAGACTCAGAGATAACCTAACCTAGATGAAGACCATGGCCTGCAGATTCTAGAGACTACCCCAGGGTTACCAGTCCACAGTTGCTAGTTCCTACGAGAGTACAGCCAATTTCATGAAGCCTTGCCCACCAGTGTCAGGGTACCAGAGCACACCACCACTTACTAGTTTTTGAGGGGCCCAATGTTCTGTCAGTAAATATTCCAGCACATAAACAAGGGAAAAAATTAGACCCACTGAACATAAAGAGGAATCTTAGAAAGGGAAAAAAATGCTGGCAATCTCTAGAGAAAAAAAGCCACACCAGATGGCCAAAGCCTGCCTCTCATCATTGGCCATGTGCTATTTTTGATATAGCACACCTAAGAGGACAGCACTTATATTTTCACTCTCTCAGGCTAATCCTACTGAGTTTTCTGTTTTAGTGACATGTCATCAAATGCTGAAAAGAATGAGGTTAGAAAGACAGATTCTTGGTTGCAGTTTTTTTTTTTTTTTCAGTTGCTGGGAACTGAAATACAGAGCCTCAGGCTGCAACTGGCTTAAGTTAAGGTTTCCTGGTAGTAGTGAGACCCAACCTACCCAAAAGAACATTTGCATTTAACCTCTCACATAAGGTCTTTTTCATCTGTGATTTTAAAAATCTGTATATTATTTTGGATGGAAATAATAAAATAACAATAATGAAAAATTTTATTTAACTTTCTTGCTTTCTCTTCTTCTGAAGAAACATTGAAAATATAACTGGGATGCAATCTTTTAAGGCAGTAAGCACAATGATAAGAATACATCAGACACAAATGTAGTCATTTTTTTACTATTCACAAAATAAATAAATAGTAAAAAAATGATTTTAATGGCATAAGTATTTTCATATGGTAATATTACAATTATGTGACAAATAAAATATTATTTAAAAAGTGTATGTATTGTTGAAACTTTGCCCTCAAAACCAATATATCAAGCCTCCAGAATATCACAGCTCATAAAACCACATTCCGGACTTCAGAACTATAATTTTTCTGACCTCAAAAAAATAAAGGTCCTGACTGCTTCTCTTTTATTCTAGGTGGGGGATGTAATTTTTTTTCCAATACTTCTTCTCAAGTCCAAAAAATATGAGAGATAATGCCATGGATAAGAGCAGGAAGGTCTAACTGGAGAGTTTTCAAAAGTAGACTATTTCTCACCAAATGCTGGCAATTGACCCTTTCATTTAAAATATCAGACAGAAGCAAAAGAAGATGTTCCAGAAAGTGGTGCCCATGTCTTCACATATAACCACAACTTTGAGTCTATTATTTAAAAGCATTAAAGGAAAACTCCTTATTTCATAATTGACTTTAGACCTAATGACTACTACTCTATGACATTTGTTTTTCTTCCATGATTAAAGACACTTTAATTATTAAGCAGGTATCACCACATATGGTGACACATGTGTAAAACCTCAGTGGCTCCAGAGGCTGAGCAAAGAGAAACACAACTTCAAAATGACTCTCAGAAACATAATGAGGCCCTAAACAACTTTGTTGAGACCTTGTCTCTAAATATTAAAAAATGCTGGGGATGTAACTGAGTAGTAAAGCACCCCTAGGTTTATTCCCTGGTACCAAAAAATAAATAAATAATAAATTTAAAAAATTGTATCTAATTTGAAAGCCCAAATACCTCTACCACACATACAAATTTTCCTATTATTTTAGGCCTTGATTAATGATAAATATTCAAAACAGTGATATATATATATATATATATATATATATATATATATATATATATATATATACTGTGTGTATATGTATAATATATGTATATATATATTATATATGTATATTATATAATATAAATATATTTTGTTTATATAATAGCATGTGTATACTATAGTATATAGAAAACATATTAAACATAGTGTATATATACATATACTATCCATAGTGCATATTTATTATGCATGTAAACACACACAGTATATATGTATATATATTATATATTATAGATATCTCTTTATGCCTCTAAGTAGAGAACTCTAATTGGGAACATAGAGTAAAAAGAAGGCAAGGAGAAACATGAAATTAGTTGTATCATTTTGAATCACCACAGGGGAAAAAATGGAATTTAGACATGGAGGACTCAACATTTTATATTTGTTCATGTGTATGACACAGGGGCCTACATTAAAAAGGTTATTACAATCTTTTGAAAGAAAGTATATGTGATATATGTGAATGGCAGATACTGTTTAAAAAATTGGAATCTTCATGGTGTCTTACAGGTGCTTTGTTAGGTCTGAATCATAGCCCAGTCATGTATTAGTAGGCTGCATGAGGAACATTGCTAATCTGTGTCCTTGAAAATTATTCCCATTGTAGAGATAAGAAAACACAGGTTTCTGGACATCAAAAGGCAACTCAGCAACACACACAGAACTACCTGAATACAGAACAGTGTGAAATTTCTTCAAAGCTTAACAAAGTTTGGTTTGCTCCTTATATAAAGAATGTCAGTCTGGAGAAATATTTTCTTCCTCATTTTGAACAGAGTACCTCAAAATTACTTCCTAGGAGAAAAACAACTGATTTAGCATCTTACATGTTAAAGGAACTCTTCTGAAGCAAGGTCTATCAAACCGGATTTTTATAGAGGGCAAATGCTTGGAGATTACAGGGTTTAAAAAGCATATCACAGGCCCAGAGACTGAGCATGACTCAAAAAAGAAAATGATCTAAAACACTTATAAGATGTTAAGAAAATATTATGTAACTATTTCTAAAAATAAATTCTTTTTGGTTGCTATTTCCACAAATATCACATCTCTGGTAATAGGATAGGCTGAGATTGATAAAGATGACAATATTTGAAATAAAGGCTTCTGCTTCATTTTCTCCTAATATATATACTATTAATATGGTATATGAAAAAATGATCAACAAACTATATTTTTTTGTATAAGAAACATTTTCCTCTGAAGTTCGTCTTGAGATCTCAGCTAACACCATAATTTTCTTCTGCAACTTCACATTCCTTTTCTCGCACAAGATCTAACCCTAGAACTTTACCATTGGTTTCTTGGCCCTAATATATCTAGGGATTCTGAAAATTATGGGGTTTATAGTTACAGATGTTTTGTCTCAGTATTTTGGAGATTACATCAAATATAAATTAATAATCTACTTTCACAGGTTTGGGGGAACTTCTCCATTTTTAAAATCTGCCTGCTGTGTGTTCTCTATGACATCACCTTCAGCCCCAGAAGCTCCTGCTTGGCAAAGTTAAACCATAAATTCTCACATCAGAGCCTGTGGTTCCTTGTTCCTTGTGGGAATTCTGCATGTTCTTGAATGCTTGCTTCTCATTTTCTTCTACTGTCATCGTCAATGTGACCTAATGTGATCTTATATTTATTACTGTATGCTGAATAATTATACCAATGTATTAATTTCTAAGGCATTTATTTAAAATATTTGAGGTGTTCCAGGAATTCTCTTTTATAGGGCTCATATCCTCAGTTCTTTCTAAATTCAATAAATAGATAAACTTCTAACTAAAAAATAAATAATGTTATCAATGTTAATATCTGAACATTAAAATAAATAAACAATATTTAAAACTCTCAGCCCATAGGTATAAGGACTTATATTACATAGATCAATTTGTTGGAAGACACAAACAACCAAAATGCATTGTGTCCTTGGTGATCATTGTACTGGGAAGAAATTATTGGTTTTAGCATTGGACTCTCACCAAGCCATGGATTTATTAAGGGTAGGACACTGGTATTTTCTTCTGTAACCATGACATGGCATCAATCATATGTAAAAAGGAAAAAAAAATAACAAAAATAAGAAATGGTTCCCTCAGAAAAAGAAGACATTACCAACACACTGTAATCGTGCACAGAATATCCAAAATGTGCCCTCTGTCTACTGGGGCATCTACAGAAAGCATGAACATGTATACCTGATGGGAGAAAGAAAAAATGTTCCAATCTTTCAGCAAATTGGGCTTTATTATTTGAAATTATAAAAAGTAGCCATTGATAAAGCAATATTTCTTGCAGGACTGAACATTGAATGTACATTTGCAAGAATATAAAGTAGATTCCCAGAGCTTTTCAATACAGAAATATTGATAATAAATAAAGTTCAGAAATAGCCCGAATGTCCATCATTTGTTTAGTTCTAACTTTGGTCAACCTACACCATGGGAATTTAAGATTTTTGCATATGTGGAGTGTTTTCCAGGTTGTTTCATTGAGTAAAAAATAAGGGGCAGACAGGATATACAGGAGCACTCCCTTTGGGGTAAGAAAAAAATTTACATAATAACTTATTATTGTTATTGCCTCTTTCCAGAACAAGAAACAGTAAGAATACATACTAGAAACAATTAAAACATGTGTTTATGAAGAGCAATGGGAAAAGATTAGTGGAGATGAAATATAGGTGAGTCATCAATGTATTTTAACTGGGTTTATATTTGAGCCACATAAACAACAACCACGTTCAAAACATAGAATAAAATCAAAGGACAAAAATCAAGGGCCAAAAGACAGGTAAGAGTCTGACAACTCAAACATGAACCATACTATTCTGTGACTAATTAATTTCTTAAGCTTGCATGATTTCCAGGATCTTTTTTTCCAGTGTGATCAAAATTTTTACCTAAAGTAGCAATGCTTGTTGTGCTGTAACATTTACTGATCAGTAATTGGCATTAAAGGATTCCAGGATTCATATGCAATGTTTAGTGTCTGCACAGCAAGGGACAACATGGGTTTTATACTTTCTCCATTAGACTGGAGTCTCCAAGTGCAGGAGGCACTTCTTATCTAGGGTGAGCAGTCTGGTGAATACACAGATACAATTTTTAACATACACTGAAGAATTCTTTGAATGTTTAATGCCAAGAACACAGACAGGACTTGACAATTATTTCCAGGTCCAGATTTCAGAAGCTTGGCTATACACACTTGGCAAAAATGACCAGTCCTAGACCCTGTGTGAGTATGTATTTGAATGTTGTGGTAGTTTACCATTAGCCTAGGCAGACAAAGGTGTGGTCTTGCAAGGCAATTAAGTCATGTGGGTAGAGACATGGAATGGGATTATTATCATTTATTAAAAGAGAGCTGCAAAGAAACTTCTCAATTTATCCTGTGAGGACACAGATGGTGCACTTCCTTACTCTCTTCAAGATGCTACAATAATTTATGGTAGACTGGGTGGTTTATAAGCCACAGACACTCATTTTTCACAGTATGTAAGATCAAGGAACAAGGCAATTCAATGTTTGGTGAAGACATTTCTCTGGGCATCCCTCATGTATGCGCCTATGTACATGCATATACAACAGCAAGGAGCTTGGGGCTTTCCACCAAGCACAATCCTCATATTCTGCATTTCTACATGTCAAATTTGGGAACCACCCACTTAGCCCCATCCCTGAAAGGCAGTCCCAGACCTCCTGTGGTGTTACTCTCTGAGCTACCTCTTTAAGGTAGGAGTGAAGCCTGCTTCTAATCTGTACTCTGGACTCTGCTCTCTCCTCCTCAGCCCTGCCTGTATGCTGGTTAGAGCCAGGCCTTCTATTGTACCTGTACCTCCTTTTACTGATCTATGACCTGATCGTTATGTGCCAACACTTTACCATGATCATTTGTGCCTTTTTTCCCTCTGTCCCCACAGCTACAATGAAGCTGCCATTTGCTAGCTGTATTACCTTAAACAAGTTAACTTGACACAGCTGAGCATCCCTGTCCTGCAACATGGATGTAAACATGGCTTCTTCTCATGGAGTTCTTATTGCCAGTGAAGGGGGCAGGGGACAAAAATCTCAAAAACAATAGTCCAGTATATGGTTATCAATGGCTTCTGATGTCATTAAATGTTACCATTACTAGCTGTCAATATCACTTCACAACATGGGAACATGAATCCCTGAAAAGTAAAAAAAAAATAAAATAATTAAGTTCAGTGGGTCAAGGTCTGCTCTGACTCTAGATTCCCTGCCCCCAGTCAGAGCTCAGGGCCAGGATAAATACAGCAGTGCCACATGAATAAAGGATTAATGTAAAGCTGATAAAGGCTGTTTCATGAATGGACAAAAGGGAAAGAATTGTGGGAAGGAGCCAAATCCTATATCTGACACCTGGAGGATCAGGAGGTTTTACCTTCACATTGACTCGCTCCTCTTGAGAATAAAACTGTACTGAAAACAGACCCACAAGACAGGTTAGTCATCAATGCAGACATTAAAGGACACTCTGGAAGTTACCAGGCTGTTTGGTGCATGTACAAGCAGTCAGAGCCACATATTGAAAGACCTCAAATGGTTCACATGAGACCATTTTCATCCTGCATCTTCATTCCCTGACTCAAACAATGTCAGGCTGAGCTTGGACACTGAAGGTTCTGTGTTCTGGCAGGTGACATACCCAGAAAATAGCATCTACACATCTTTTCACAAATTTACTCATTCTACTCAGCCATAAACAAGAATGGAATTATACCATTTGTGGGAAATGAATGAACCTAGCGATCATCAAATTAAATGAAATAAATTAGACTCAAAAAGTCAATTGTCAAGTGTTTACTCTCATATGTGAAAGCTAAAAGGAAAAATGGATTGAAAAAAGAAGTGGATCTCAAAAAAAATGGAGAGAAAATAGTTGAGTTTAGACAGATGGAAGAGAAGATAAGAGAGATGATTCAGGCACTGAGAAATGAGACTGATCAATGATGTTGTGCTCATACATGTGTATGTCACAAATGAATATACTAATAAAATCAACATTCCCTTCACCAGTTCTTTTATGTATATTTTTTGAAACAGGGTTTTGCTAAGTTATTCAAGGCTTTGCCAACAGACAAAAAGCTGGGTGCCCACAAAGCAAAAATACAAGGGCCTGTTATCCCCCTGGCTTATGTAGCATTCACTAGGCACCAAGTGCCAACTATCTATGACTTCATTTAATTCTCACCACAGTCTTGGGAAGCAAGTGGCATCAGCCCCATCTTAAAGATAAATAAATAGAAGTTGGGAGATGTTAAAGATCTTTTCAAGCTGAGTGAGGTGGCACATGTCTGCAATCCCAGCAGATTAGGAGGCTGAGGCAGAAGGATTATGAGTTAAAAGCCAACCTCAGCAAAACTGAGGTGCTAAGCAACTCAGTGAGACACTGTCTGTAAATAAAATACAAAAGAAGACTGGGGATGTGACTCAGTGATTATGAGCCCCTGAGTTCAATCCCAAGTACCAAAGGAAAAAACTCTATTCAAGCCTCTAAAAATATATAAAAGCCACAATGCAAATGTATGATATGTACTCAAGACCTTGGTCCATTAACATTTATTTAATACTAGTCATAACATCTAGGAACCTCCCTGAAAGATTAATAAATCCAATGCTAAAGAGTACTCTCCAGAGATTATTGTTTCACTGATTGGAGCTAAAGTCTGGGTATCAGGGTAATTGAACAATACTCCCAGAGAATAAGTGAACATATAGGAGACAATTCCAAGTGGTACCTTGATGATCAATTGGCGCGATGCAAGGAAATAGGGCACAACCAACTTCAGCAAAGGCAGAGGTGTGGCTGGGCCAGGATGGGGGCTGGTATAGAGGATAAACTTTTCCAGGGCACATAAAGCCCAGGGTTTCCTCCTCCACAAATGAGCCTTGCCTTATCACACCAATGCTTGTTCAACTAGTTATGCTCTTCTATTTTATATTTCTCTTGCACATGGCTTTGGAGGTCTCATGCTTTGGTATTTCTTATATTTTTTATGCATCTTTCAAGCTATTCCAAAATCAACCATGTAGAATATTACCTGTACAGGTTATAGTTTTATTGTATTACCATTTAGTTCAAGTTTCCAAATCTCTCTGAAATACCCTTTTTATTTTTTATGACACTTTTATTAACACTTCACATATTGACAATGGTTGTGATGAAGCAGTATTTTCTGATTTCAACACCTGGAATATCAGTGACCTGCTTAAAATGATTGCACTTACTTTTGATTCTCCATCACAAGTCTCCATTTTATTTTTTACACTTTATATAACTTTGTATATAGTACACACAAGCCCAAGCTAATATTATATGGTTTCTCTAAGAGAAAGGACAGACCTCCCCTCTACCACCATTAGTGAGTATGAGGGCTCATCACAGGTTCCTTAGGGTGGCCTTCCAGCATGTGCTCTGACTCAGCACCATGTTCAATCTTCCTGTGATCTCCTCAGCCTGTGGCCTTCAGTTCTTCTTCTTCTTCTTCTTCTTCTTCTTCTTCTTCTTCTTCTTCTTCTTCTTCTTCTTCTTCTTCTTCTTTTAAAATTTGACATTAATTTTAATATTTTACACAGAGCCTGAATCACAAAACTGCCACTTTGAAAATGGTGGCATACAGAAACAAAAGTACCCAGAAAACCAGGTGCTTCATTTGGGAACAAGCTAGGGAAGAGGAGCCTATCACACATGATAGAGGTAGGACCCTCAGAGCCATAGTGGAACCATTGGAGGTGCCAGGAATCCCTCATGCCAAAGTTGAGGCATTGTAAATTGTTTAATGGGACTGGACTAATTTGATATTATGATCAGAATAATAGCAACTTTGACTGGGACATGATTCCAATTGAAATGTCATTCCAAATAAGTCCAGAAAAAAGTTTGGAGACCAGCTCTCCAAGGATTGCTGTTATCCAACAAAGAAGAGAGTAAAATTAAGAGAAAGCTGACATGTTACACAGGGAAAGCCACAGTTCTGTGTTTTCCAAGGGAATTTTCGTCATTTTTTATAGATATTCAAATTATAGGCCAGCAGAGAAAGAACTTAAAGATGTCTTTCCTTAAAGCGTGCAACTCTTTAGGCTGTTACCTACACGACATCCTCCCTGGCCTCATCCATCTGGATAAGTGCCTCTGCATTCTTAGATTCAGAAGTAGTGTGCAGTTGGTTCATGGAAAGGCTGTGGAAGGAGGGAATTTTAGCATACTGGTGAGGTTTCTTGTAGCTGCAGAAGACAGATTTCAGCTCCAACAGTTCTACTCAGCCTAGAAAACTGTGTTCCATATGGTACATTGAGGATATTTTCTTCTAACAATGTTTGCTTCTTTAATTCATATCATCCTAAAATAAGTCATTTTTAAAATAGGGAATGATGATTAATTTTAGTTTCCCATTTGTTCTAAGTTTAATGAGTTCTACTGATACAACTTACATATGGAATGTCATCTAGAGATTATAAACATTAGTTATTTGTATACATATCATAAAAGAAGACATGAGTTTTAACTTGATATTTTATAAACCTTTATTTTATTTATTTTCATGTGGTGCTGAGGATCAAACCCAGGACTTCACACATACTAGGCAAGTGCTCCACCACTGTACCATATCTCCATTTGTGATTTAGCATTTTTTATTTATAAACTTGTTACTGTAATATTAATAAAAAATAGAACTACTAATGATGTGAATTTTATAATTTGACTAATTATAACTTTTAAAATTTTTAGAATGAAATGAGATTCTATGTTCAAATCTTCATTTTATAGAGAGCAATATCACAATGCCATAAACTTCTTATATTTCTCATAAAGTCTTTGGATCCAATTTAACTCAAAAAATTAAAAATTTCCTGACCCTGTACTCTCTCAGTTAAGAAATGACAAGTAAGAGGATCATGATAAAAGGGTTTGGAAGCACACTGAAAATTTTTGAAAAATCAAATGAACATGCTAGTAATTTCCCATTCCTGGATTAAAAATAGACAGGAATATAATTTCCAAGTTTAGAGGAGGAATATTTGTGTTTATTAGTTCTTTATGTATTAGTTTCATGTGTGCCTATATACATACATATATGTCCTTTCGAATTTCTGTTACAATGAAAATGTCCGAATCTAATTTTTCTTAAAGGAACATTTAGGTCAGTAGAATCACATCCTACCCTGATCACTGTACTTAAATTTCTGAAGTTTTCACAAACTCAGTTGTTTTTTAGTTGTGTTTGTTTTTTTTTTTTTTTTGCTTGTTGTTTGCTTCTTTAGCATGAACAAATAATTGTGAACCTATCTTCTTCTCTGATCACTGAAAAGCAAAGAACAAGATGACACAGGAAAGCCAAAGTTGTGGGGAAGAAAAGCAGGACTTGAATTTTACATAACTACATCAATCAGAGAGACAGACTGCCCTATAAGACTCCTTGGGTTTCCCAATAATGACAGCTTGGCATCTGTGAAGAAGCACTCTCTGGTTTCCTATTTCTTTACTTTAAGATTCAACAGATCTTAACTTTATGAACCATATAAATTTATTGACCATCAACTATGTGAAATTTTAAGGCTAAACTCTGGGATGAAGAGTTCTTTAAGCCAATGTTCATTTTCTAGCTTGCAGGGTAATTGTTTTCTAATATAGAAACTGTGTGATTACCAAGAATTTCTTAAAGAATTCTATAAATAGAAAGAGGCATATAATTTCAAATTACTCATATAAGCATATATTACATTAATGCATCTGAATAAATGAAGCATATGAGATAACAAAACAAAAACATGGATCTAAGACTCCTCACACAGCTATGAAAGTGCTATAATTACAAACTAAAATAATTGCCTTTTAGGTCCAAAGCATGAGGTTTCAAAGTCCTGTAGCTAATAATGTCTATACCTTCTTTATTTCAAATTTATTGCTGTGCTTGCATTATTATAATTTTTTTGAAGGATCATGTGTTGATCTAGTGTTTCATTTCAAACAAATCTCTAAAAAGTACTAAGAATTTTTCTTCTAACATCCAAGACTCATAGTATTAGTACCATAGTTATATGGTGAATTTTGAGCCTAAAGGAGAAGTTTACTTAAAATTTAAAAATTATGTGTCACTGAAAAGGTAGAAGATATATTATATTAAAGCTGACCTTATTGTCTAGAAAATAGGAATATGCCAAAGGAATTATTTCCATGTATTTTGTAATTTTTGATGTACTGATCTGTGTATAATAAATAAGTTTAATTATATTTGCAGATTTATAAATGTGCCTTGAGAAAGAATATTAGTGTATTTTGCTTCTACATCTATGTCTAGAAAATTTACATAATATAACAAAAATTACATGATTTGTTTAGAAATGCTATTCACTGTATCTTTATAGTATTTTGGGTAGATTCATGGCTTTAGAATTTTTGCTTCAAATATATTTTGTCAAAAATAAACAGAAATTGTTCATAAAGCTTTTTGTTTTGGATTATATCATCAATTTATGGTGACTTTATTATTCTCTTTCAAGCACAACCATATATAAAAAATAATGATTCTTTTTATTGGTGCCATGATATCTTCCAAAATTCTTATCCTTTGTGAAAAACAATGATAATTTTGTAGTGCTGAATTACATCCTTATAAAGCCTATTTTATTTCCTCAATTTTAATCATGGATCTAAATTTATATTAAAATGCATTGAAGATTTTTGATTGTGTATTATAAGCCCATTAACTAAGCTAAGTATTTTACTTAATGATCCAGATCTTCAAATATACAAGTCTATTTTACCCGCAATGAATTAAAGTAACAGTCAAAGAGAAACATAAAATGAGATAAACATCCACAATGAAAAGAGGAGGTGATCTCCAGTGACAAAAGACTTCAAAGAACTTCTGGAAAACAAAAAAGTCTGGAAGCAGATTAAGGATGCATTTGAGTTCTAATTAGGGCTCCCAGGGAGGTAGACTAAGACCATGACTAGGCATCTTGGAAGTCCATGAGTGAGTATGCTTCAGATCAGCACAATGGAAATAAAGGGAAGGAAGCACGTTTGGGTGCACAGAATCTGGGGTTGCAGTCTGATCTCAAAGGAGGCTTCTGCTTACTCAAAGTAAAATTTTGGAGCTGTCTTGCACTCTCATATTTGTTCCTACATTGAGACATGGAGTGTGATTTACATGAGTTCCAAACAGTCTTTAGTGTAGGAAGCCCTGAATGGTCATAGCCACAAAACTCTCTTCTCCTGATGAAAGTATTTTTAAAAGACCACTTTCAGCAATTGTCTGGCAAATGAGTCCTTCAGTCCTAATGGTGCCATAAAGCACAGTTCCCTATAGTGACACCACAAAAATTCACTTTTCAGTCTAAGTTCTGTACTTAGTTCATGGTACTGGTGAGACTCTATTCCTGAAGAAAACTTATAAGAAGAAAAAACAGTGCAATTAATTACACTTTTGACAGCTATGTTAATTGAATGTCATACTAATGGTCATCTTATGTCTCTTCTGTTGTTCATTTTAAATCCCCTAAAAATATTTCTTTTGATCTCTATAACTTAGCTGATTGAGTGAAACTTATACTCTTCCCCAAATTATTTGAGCCTCCTCACCATAATTTTCTCAAGAAACAACTACTACTCTTTTTTTTTAACCATTCCTGTAGGGCAAGTGAGTACTAAAAAGTAGAAAATAGGATCATCTGTTTTCAGACTGCATTATCTGATTTTTGTCTTCATTGCAACATGGAATAAATGTCCTTCTGTTAAGGAAAATGAAGTGACCTAGCTAGGATTGTAATTTCTTCTCTTCCTTTCTGTTTTCTTAGTACATAGAATTTAGAGTTCTCATGTGCAGTTTAAATGTTATTTGGAATCTTGTTAGACATCCTGTTGGAAAAGTGTCCTCTTAAATAATTAGAATTTCTATAACTGGAGAATGCAGAAGAATGGTGTACGAAAATATAATTGCCAAGTTGGTTAATGGAAATGATCGTGAGTGAGGACTCTTCAATTTTGACTTTCTGGCTCCTGAATGTATGTAGTCTATCTCTTGGTAGCACAAACTGATATAATGAAATTTAAGTCATGGTCTTAATCTACCTCCTGGGGAGCCCTAATTAGAACTCAATATTCCAGTATTCTACCATGCCAGTAGCTTTTTTTTTCTTTTGTAGATGATAATAGAGTTGATATTATGGTCATAGACCAATAGTAATATCTTTATTTTTGTTAAGTGTGGTCTGATTGAATTTTAGGCATAATCTCTTGACACTTTATTAGTGGTGTTTGCTTAGCATTTATTGTCAATAAAAGCAAAATGTAAAAAAATAGTTTGAGTTTTTCTGGTTAAAATTATTTCTCAGTTAAGAGGTCCACTTGTTAATTTATTATGAGAGAATGATGAAAAGAATTATGCTGTAACAATAACCTAGAGATAGACCTCTCCTCCTAGCTGGCTGGATATTTGGAAGAGGTATTTGATAGATAAAATGCAGTTATGGAAACCATTATGGTACTCAGTCCTCATTCATCCTGTGCAGCATCCGAGGCTGGATAAAAATAACTAGCCAAGTCAAGTTGTCAACTTGGCTGTCTTGTTCAATGTCCATGATGTATGTGCTTTCGTATGTGATAGCATGAAATCCCATGATTTACACTGCATTGTCTCTCTCCTTATTACTGTACCCCCCAAACTTTATAGTCATCAAAAGTTTCTTCTAGACTCTTGATCAAGTCTTGATTTCTTCCTATTAGTTTATGTACCTTATTACCTGAGGTAACTTCTTTATCCACATAAAATTAAGCATGAAGTGTGCTGCCAAGTATTCTGCTCTTTAGAACGAGTTTTTTTTTTTTTTCATTTTTAAGGCTAACCCTGAAAGATACTGTACAATGGTCTTATTTTATTTCAGTTTACTTCTAAATGAAGAAAACTCATATTTATTTCTAGTAATATTTTTATAAAGGTTCACCAATTTCCTCTTCTATCTGATTCGCAAAAGGGACCTTTTTCCAAAGAAGGAAATGAATAGGTGTTGTACCATTTCTTTGCTCTGAAATTGATTGGGGTTTTCTGAAAAAGATTGTAACTTCAGTGACTATCTTCTTGGTTAGTTATTTACTTAGTTATTGGTCACACTCTACAAGTGTGACCTCAGGGGAAATGTCAAGGAAGATATACAGTAAAATAAGTAGGAACTATCAATTGATTATACCTTTGTAACTTAAGTAAGGTTTTTGAAGTACTATATGACTTTAATATCTCTCTGCCTTCCATTTAAAATCAAAATATTAAATTCATCTTTATTTTTTTATGTATCACCAATAACTTTCTAAAAATACAATTTACACCTATTTTTTCTAATCCTGTTCATGATTTGTCTATTTTCTTGATTATACGATTTTTTTATAACTGATACTAACATGATAATCTGTATCATTTCCTGGTTTACAAACACTTATGGATTTTTGTATCTTTTTTAGTTATAGTTGACCTCCAGTAACTAATGGAAAGACCCCTTTCTGTCTGCTCCTCCCAGCCCTCCTCCAGCCTCTCAGCTTCCCAGACCCTTATGCAGTTGGTTGTAAATTCTACAAAATTTCTCACTATTTTTCAAGACTAAAAAAAATCAAAAACTTTAATAAATACTTTGAAAAAATGTGCAGGGAGAAAGCAGCAACATATTTTTTCATAATTAGGCTTTTTAATTTTTTTTTTAACATTTGTCTGTATTTAATGTGGTTCAGCCACTGATACTTCATCAAAATAACAGTTTCTTTGCTGAGTTCAGGTGACCAAGGAATAGCCACACCCTCAGAACAAAACAAAACACACACAAAAAAAAAAAAAGAAAAAGAAAAAAAAAACAACACAGAATCATCTTTAACCTAATTTTTAAGGATGTTTCAGATCTCCATAAGATTCTGTGTTTAGTTGAATTTTATCTTCTTTTTGTATTTGAAGAGAGTGTGACTCTTGAACTTGAAACCTTTTATTCTAAGTAACTTTGTGGTTTCTGATGAGGTTAAGGGGGTGAGAAAGTGAAGGGAAAGTGGGGGATTCCTTTGTCATCACATGAAGTTTCCCACACAATCTGCTTTCAGGTGCCAGACTTCAAGTTTTTCTTACACTGGTATACTTTGATTATTTTTACTTCCCCTTTACCCAAAAGTTTTAACAGCATTTTATCAAACTGCACTTATTAAGAACAATTTTAAAATGTGTAGTTATAGTTCACTTCACCAGTCTGCACTTATTGCTATGGATTCACTACCCTGCTATGCCACTTTTTGGTGTCTGAAAAATAAACATAGTATTTTCCATGTTTTACCTAGTTTCCTATAAGTATATACTGGAAAGAAAATCAGGTCTGGAAATATTCCACTTTGATTGAATGCTATATTCAAGAAAATGAAATTTAAACATGCTAAATATATCTCCAGAATTTCTCAAGTAGCTACGCTTAAAAAAAAAAAAAAAGAGAGAGAGAATATGCTGAAAAGAAAAACCATGGTCAGCTTCAAGAAAGCAAGAATAGAACCCAAGTATTTATCACTAATGATGGATTATAGATCATAAATAGAGAATAATCTCATGATTTAAAGGAAAACTAGTATTCAATCTGGTATTCTAAACTGAAGCAGACTTTCCTTTAATGATAAATAAAAATAGATTTTCATAAATGATAAAATTCTAAAAAGCTATTTTCTGTGCCTCATTTCAAAGAGAGTTACTCAATATAGAAGAAATATAAAACAAAGGGAGCTGAATTTGTGGATGAAACAGTGGCTGTAACTACAGAGCTGAAGAAAGTTATGCTGATTCTTCAGTAGACTTTGAAAATGGTTTTGTTAGCATACCTCAGTCCTACCTTCAAAATGATGGTTTAATAGAAATATTAGCTAGTGAGTAGTCAAGTGACTGAATGTAGCAAAAGTTAGAAGATTCTAGTGATCTATTTTCCTCACCACACACACAAAAAAATGAATATTAGAAAATACAGAAAAAACAAATTGAGGAAAAAGAAAGTAAAATCCCAATAAACACAAATAATGGAAAGTCAAATTCTGCATATGAAATACAGTAAAATGTGCAATTTTTTTTAACATTTGATGTGATAGAAGAAAGTAGTATTGATTGTTCTTGATGGTAAGAACATCCCTCCATGAGCAGCATTCATGTCCTGATATTGGATGCCAGAAAGGCTAATAAATTAGACAAAGAAATCATTCTTACTTCTGGTGTGTGTTTTGCGATGAAAACTATTTTAAAGTCAAATCTGTGAAAATTCCTACTGGTTTTTAACTTTATAAATTTTATGTAGACAAAGAATGCAACACATAATTATTTTTAAAAGAGAATAACTAACTGATGAAGCATGAACACAAGGACTTGTAACTATTAAATAATAGAGTGGGGTGTAGTGGTATGTACAGATGCTGATACTCAGAAAAAATAAAGTGTCCAATGTAGATTAAGCAGGAAATCACAGAACACATATCATTATGATTACATAAATGATAACCAATTAAGCACTAAAGTCATTTAATATTTGACTCTTTGACCTTAAGAGAAAGAAATGGCCCCATAAGCTAAATTGTTTTTCCTCCCTCTCTCATTGCAATTGGAGAAAATAATGGGAATCCTTAATACTTTGTGAAGGGTCTTCTATGTATATATTTCAAAATTATGATCAATATCAGACAATCAGTAGTAGGCATTGCTAAATTTAGTTGCCTTTTAGAACTTTACATAGTTGCAGATAGAGTGGAGGCTACTGATTTGGGTGAAAATTTTGGAAACTACTGTTTTATATAGTCCTGGGGATTGAACCCAGGGGTGATTTATTACTCATATATATTCACAATTCTTCAATATTTTATTTTGAGACCTGGTCTCAGTTACCAAGGCTGGCCTTGAAGTTTTGATTCTTCTGCCTCAGACACTATGATTTTTGAGATTACAGGTGTGTACCACCACATCAAGACTGGACACTACCTTTTATTTTTTTCACATGAATCTAATAATCAAAACTATTTTAAATATCCCTGCTTTTTCTTTGTTATAAAATATTCAATACTACCTTCCCAAATTGGTTTTCACCATCACATTCTTTTTTTTTCAAAAGGACAATCTTCATGTTGTGTAGTTATACATTTTTTTACCATAAAAATATACTCAATAGATTGTATTCTGAGTTAGCAAGTCAATTTTATATGTTTCAGAAAAACAAATTGCCATAAATTGTTCTGGTCATGCTCTTAATAGTAGTACCTTTCTCTTAGTCATCATCAAAAAAAAAATAGGAGGAAATTTAGTAAAGTCAAAAGCTAAGATTCAACAATTGGCTAGTTGTTTCAACCAGATGTTTAGATTTGATTGATTCTCTTTAAAATTTCTTATTCTGATTTTTCTGATGGCTTTTCCTATGATATTTAATAGCTCAATTTAAAAGCACTAGTTTATGTGAAAAGTGGATACTAAGGGAAATAAATATCTGGAATAAATTAATATTACTCAATATGTTTCTGATGATTATATACAGCTTCCTCCTACCATTCTGAGATTGCAATTCATAGAGTTTTAAATGACTTCCATTCCTCACTATATTTCACTAATCAGCACATGCAGAAATAATTTCTCAACAAATTTATATTAAATAAGTAGCAATTTAGAGAAAATCAGATGTACTTCACAACTGTGAAATTAAAAAAAAATATATGTGGCATTTTGCCAAAGAATGCTTGGCATATTCAAAGAATAAAATGAAGAAATATTGCTTTCCTTTATGTCATAGGGCACAGTTTATTGTCATATTTTTCCAAAAAAGCATTGACAGGATTCTGGGGATGTGGCTCAAGCAGTTGTTCACGCACCTGGCATGAGTGTGGCCCGGGTTCGATCCTCAGCACCACATACAAACAAAGATGTTGTGTCCACCGAAAAATAAAAAATAAATATTAAAAAATTCTCTCTCTCTCTCTCTCTCTCTCTCTCTCTCTCTCTCTCTCTCTCTCTCTTTCTCTCTTTAAAATTGACAGTTTCCTTATGAAAAAATAGTTGTTATTGTTTAACATAAATTTTACTTGAATTTTTTTTTTTTAATTTTTACCCATTTGAACACTGAGAAGGTATTTGTTGTGGTCAAACACAGTGAGATACTGTTGTAAAATGCATATCAGAAACATTTGCAATTGTTTTCATTTTATATAATAGCATCATGCACACTCAGCACGAGAAGAGGTTGCTCATTAATTTTGGTATCAATACTGGTACATTGAAAAGATGCTGAGAAAATTACTTCTATAATGGTGGGATCTCCCAATTCTTTGTTTTCTTTTTTCCTGTGGTGTTCTGCTATTGATATTAGTATGTTAACTTTAATATGAATTGTCCATACAGTTTCTTAAAACATAAGACACTTAGAATTGAGGAAGTCACATATAGCATGTTTATTTCATAAACTGATATAAGATTCAATAAAAGACTTCACCATTATTAAGGCACATTTTATCAAAATTCCATTAAATCACAATGTGAGATACAGTATTAAAATTTTATATAGCTAAAGGTTTTTTAACAATGAATTATAGGCACCCAAAGCAAGTATGTAGCTCCAATTATTCATTTACTTAACTTCATTCATTCATAATAGTGGATAAAAACCACACATCAGAGTGTACGTTTTCGAAAAAAATTGTTTGGTGAATTACTAACAATTCAGCATGCAATTTTTATGTATTATTGGTTCATCATACCTACATCTTACCCACATAGTAAGATTGTTATAATATTCAATAAGTTGTAGCTGAAAACATGAAATACCACATATCATATTGTACAGATTATATATATTCTCGTATTATTTCTTTATCCTTTTCACAAATATTTATCAGAAATTTACTATATGCTAATTAGAACTAAGTTCATCCTAATTATTTCAGATATTTAAAAAAAAACCTGCAAGACCTCATTTGAAAAGGACAATATCGATTTCAGAAGTAACTACTGTTTCTCTAGTGAATAATGTATATAGAAATCCGCTAAGGTGTTGGGGTATGCAAATATATTCAGGATGCATCAGAGAGTGCATATGAAAAAAAACATACTATTTATCATGTTATATGAATGAAGTAAAATATCATACCAAAAGGTTAAAAAAATTAACTTTTGGGGAAAAAAAGCAAAAGGGTGCACTAGTATTTGAAATAAGCTAATAATAAATTTTACTATAATTAGTTGTTTCTGGGACTCATTTCACACTTTACTTTAATTATCTATCCATTTTTTTAAATGCCCCTAGGGTGTTATTTGAAAATATTGGCATTCAGTGAATAATGCCACCAATTTTCTGTTCTGCAATATTAAAGAACTATTTCAAATTTATTGCAATGAATAGTTTTGTTTAAAGGTAAAAATAGTTTTTCAATGTAGAAATTACTACGATAAATTTGGGTGTTCCCAAAAAAGTCTTTAACAACCATATATGATGCATTGGTTTCTAGATTGTCATGGATCCCTCCTAGTAAATTCTGAGATGTGTGAGAGGTTTAACAAGCATAGAAATATGCTTATGAAAAATAAGCCATGTTGTACATGGGAAGTAAAAAAGTAAAGATGCAAAAGTACTCCTCTAAACTTGTATATGCTGATACTACACAAGGTTATTCCAATGATGTCTGCTTTGGGGTAAGGAAGCAGCTTTTCTTATACATTATGACACAAAGTTCATGTGCTGACCTTCCCATTTACACTTTAATAGAAATTCATTGGATTGCAAAAAGGGCCTTTGGTCCAAATCCTAAACTCACTCTTCTTCCTTACCCTACACTGGAATCCTGCCTACTCTATTTCACTGCAAATACTCTTTTACATTCAGTAGTCAGAGGAACAAGATCTTAGGCCATTGTCTACGGATTTAGAAGATTCATCTCTGCAGAACATAATTCAAAACTATGTATCCAAATCAAGGGCCCAACAAACTTGTGTGCTTCAGATCTTACCTAGTTTTCTATTTTCATACTTACATTTCACCTTACATTCGTATCAATATCCCAGTTGCCCAATACCCGTATTCATCCAGCAGAATGACTCCTAACCAAATAGAACATGATATATCCCTTAACCATACTCTGTTGCCTCAATCTATTTTCACATAACAGCAGGTCCTGAGTTGATCTTGCCATACAGGTATGTAGGGAATCCTACAGCTGCTGAGAAGCTCAAAGGTAGATGCAGAAATGATCCCTGGAGCAAATGAAGGCAGCTAGGTAGGACCTGTGAGGTCTAAAGTCATCTTCCATGGCCAACAACCCAGTCAGGATGAAGGGATGAGGCTGAATCAGCCTCTTTCTTCTCAGTGCAGGGAAGATTGACACAATCAGGTCTGTGTGGATTGCTGATCCTGGGCTCCTAGGGTATATAGACCTTTATGTCTTGTGAAAATTTCACAGGAAGGTGGGGCAGCCTCCATCTCATGGGACCCTTGGAAACAACTGGTAGGACAAAATGGTTGCCAAGGCAGTGACCTCATTCACTTCCCTGAAGGAAGTGACCTCACCTCAGTTCCTTGATGATGGAACTCTCTGAACTTGGGATCCAGGAGGCGAGGCATCCAGAGGCATTTCCACTCCCAGTGGGCTCACTTGATTGTCTGTACCAAGGCCAGAGTCATTCTTTCTTGGTACCTAGTGATGTGTGGATAGCCAAATGCCTTGAATGGTCTCAACAGGGGCCTTTCCTGAGGAAGAAGTGTTGGCTCATTGCTGGCTCCTGACAACTACACAGAGATGGCCAAGGAGACCAGAGCTGAGACGGGACAGGCCACTGCTGAGGAACATATTTTTACCCACCAGTCAGAGGACAGAGTGGATAGATGCAGACCAAATACAGGGGTGGTGTGTGTGTCTAAGTGGGTGTGTGTTGCAATTTGTCCTTTTGTCTCATGTTCTGAGAACATGAAGGAAAAACGTTTTTTGTTTTTTGTTGTTGTTGTTGTTGTTGTTGTTTATTTGAAATGGACTGTTAACTAGTGAGCCTTTTTATGTCAGTGGATCCCACTGGGTTTGTGGTTAAAGAGAGTAGAGAGAAGAATGCAGCCATGAATATGTCCTGTCTAGTGGAAATCTTTGCAGTACTCCTCATGGCCAATTTATGAATGGACTGCTGCTTGCCTTGCAGATGAGCAACACCTACCAAGATCCTAAGTTCCTGTATTCCTCCTGAATTTTGGCCACTCTCTGAAGGGGTTCGAGGTTTTGTGTCTAATATGTGTACCACATTCAAACTCTGTGACATGGCCATGGATTGGATTGCTGAAGGGCATGCCAAGCATCTCAGAAAACTCAAAAATTAGCATGACTGGTAAGGATCTCTCTGGAGAATCCCTGCATGGATTAATTGTAACCCAAGTTGCATGATCAGGAGCTGTCAGTGACACAGTGTTCAATTAAAGAAAAGTTTTTCTCCAGGCTTGTTTCTTCCCTAATGTTCTGTTCCCCTGAATGTCAGGGAGATGTTTGCCTTAGGGCACTCCTTTGGGACTCCTCAAGAAAACAGTTTCAAATGGAAATGAAGAGGCCTAATCTGCGCCTTTGAAATAAAGTGCTTTGTAAAAGCTGTTCTGAATCAGACCCTTGGCCCTGTGTGTGGCTGTGAATTACTTCTCAGCACCCCAGGAAACTCAAGAAAAATCCCATGTGTCCATCCCAATCTAAAAGGATGAAAAAGAAGTGTACTATTGGATGAAGTCTCTTGCCTTCCTCTGGTCAGGCTCCTGACCCCTATGAAGTCAGAACAGGGATCCTCTGGGTCAAATGAGTTGTTGCAAGCCCTCCAGTAACTAGCACACAGGTGTTTGGGTTTTTTCATGAGTCCAGTACACATAAAGAATCTACCCCTGGCAGGCAGGAGGCCTCTAATTTGACAAGCAGAGCAATATTAACTACAGGCCCATTTTATCTATCCTGTTTCTCAGGAAGGGTGTCCAGGCCACCATGACATTTGGCATATGATGGGCATGAGAGCTTTCTTTGCACACCTTCTAAGGCTGCTCACCCTATAGAAACACCCAGCCAGAATCTTATGATGAGTGTCTGTATGGAAGAAGATGAGGCCCATGTGGGAGTGTTTTTGTTAGAATAGTAGTCTTTTCTGTGGTGGTTGGAAAAGATGGCTGGGTCCACCTCAGCTTGAACTCTGGTGTGATGCCATTAGAGACTGAGTACTGAAACTGATCGCAGAGAACCATTGCCATGAATTGTGTTGGGATTTTAGAAGGCCAGGCATTAGAGGAGCCATTGGAAACTGAGATCTAGGCCGAGGGTGGCTTTCTCCACAGCACTGGGAATCTCAGCCAGAATTTTACATGACTTTGCTGTGAAAGCCTTCTCAGCTATAGTTGAGAGCCAAAACTCACAGTAACCTCATATTTTAGACCCCAATGGGCCTGGATTCCTGTGACCTTTCGCCACTCCTTGGGAACCTTGCCTGCATGCAATCTTCAGAGCTTTTACTGAAAGGAGATTCCTCAACACTTAATGGATCTTGAATAAATCTTGAAATATGGCTAGGTCAATATCATGAATTTTTTGAGAATCCCATGACCAGAAATCCCTGGAGAAACTTTAGATCTCCTGTTGCTCATCATGACTGAACCAGCGAGTGCCATTTTTGACTGAGTGGAATTCATGACCGTGGTGAAGAACAGAGATGCCAGTGAGTATAAGCCAGCAGGGAACTGGGCCTGGAGCAGTGGAGTGCAGGTGTATGATCCAACATCTGTGGTGGGCCCCTGTGGTTCTGTCATTGACTTCCAAAGGATATGTGACTGACAAGGTGCAGCCAGGAGACCCGAAAATATAAATGCATGTTGTTGTGGGCAGAGGATTTGGTGCGATGCTCAGAAACAAGTTTCTAAGCTCAAGTGGGAAAGATATATGGGGTAGCAGCCCAGTTTGTGTTTTTGCCTTCAGACCCTGACTCACCCCACGTGGCAGATCTCCCTCCAGCACTGTGTCCTGGTTGACCTTTTTGTATTTCAAAAAGAAACACCAATTTTCCAGTGAAGCTGTAAGGAATGCCATTAAAACTGGGCAGTGACACAAAGGCTTCAAAATGCACCCAGGGAGACATTCATACCCCAACGGTTACAGTTGCCTGCATAGATAGGATTCAACTCTGCTGCCTCCTGTTGCTATTGGAAAATATGAACCCATGTCCTCCTGTTCACATAGACAGAGACCAAGCTTTCATGATCTCACTACAATGGAAGCTAAAACACAAAGCTCTATTTCTAGTGGACGAATGTCAGAGACAGATAGTCAAGAAGTCATTAGGCCAGCAAAGTTCCATGTTTGTGGAATGTTTACCCTGTCCTCTACTTTTGGGATCTCTTCTGCCACACCCAAGTTTGTGAGCTCCTCAGAATTTCCAATTTCAGATATGTATTCACAGATTTTTTTCCTCTTCTCCTCCCATTGTGCCTTCTTTAGGGTGATAGTAATGTCCAGGCATTGTGGTGGATGACAGTGGAAGATTTTTATGTGCCACGTGTTCCCATATGTATTAGACTCATTTTCCATTTTGTTATTTGAAATATTGATTCTCTGACACTAACCCATAACTTTCTAGGCTCTGACTACTTATCCTAACATCGTTAAAATAATCCTAAAGGAATAGAAGGAGAGGCATTTGATAGGAGGCATGGTGTATACTTGGACTTGCCTTTTGCTTCATCAGAGATACATATTGTAAAACCTGTGACACATTTTTCTCATTTTACTTTTCCAAGAATTTTCAAAATCCACAAATATATAACTTCCTGACTCCCTGTCTCTGTCACCTGGGTCACAATGTATATTTTTTATACCTATATATAATCCTACTGCCATCACAGGTATATTTTTGAGAGTACTCTCACTTTGGTAAATACGAATTTCATGAAGAGATCACTACCCCCCAATACACTGAGGTAAATAAAAATTCAAGCTGTAGTGAGCTTTTACTTCAATAAGTTTAGACATGAAACAATGTCAAGGAAAATGAATATTTTGAGTACATATGTGAAGGTTATATATATCCCCTTATGAATTTCAACTGGCATGCATACTATTACATTTTAATGTATTAAATATATATTGTATGAATTTGCAAACATTACATTAAATATATGTGTCATATACTTATACTACCTTGATTCTTTCATGTCCATCTGTGTGGATTTTGTTTTTAAGATAGAGAGGAGAGAGAGAGAGAGAGAGAGAGAGAGAGAGAGAGAGAGAGAGAATTTTAACATTTTATTTATTTATTTATTTATTTTAGTTTTCGGCGGACACAACATCTCTGCTTGTATGTGGTGCTGAGGATCGAACCCGGGCCGTACGCACGCCAGGCGAGCACGCTACCACTTGAGCCACATCCCCAGCCTCATCTGTGTGGATTTATAATCAACTTTTCAGGAGATATTTTTCAGAAATATTCATTTTCTGACATACATATTCATTTTGAAATACTCAAATTGAACTTCAGTGAATATTGAGTAATAACCCTAATATTTCTACACTAAGTGACCCAGTTTAACATCAATGAAAGTATATTCATATGGGACATGATGTGTATTTTGAATTGAATTTTTATTTAAAATTGTTATTTTCCTATTTCTTCAGTATATATACATCATAGGATGTATTATTTCATCCACAATTCACAAATTGATATGCATATGGTTCACTTTCATTCACTCCCTGTTTCAGATCCCATGTATTTCTCCATGTTGCTTTACTTGCTTTTTCATGAGATTTCTTTTATATCACATAACTTTTGAATTCCATCATCATTTAGAAAGCAAAACTCCAACACAGTTTGTTATAATTAGTAACCCTAATATTACCACTACATGTATAACTACTTGGATTGAATGTTTGTATGTGAATACGAGATTTCATGTATTTTTTGAAATATCAATTCAATCCATAAGTTAAAATAGTAACCTGTTATATTTTTTATTCAACATATGGTCTATTCATGCATCATCTCTATATACATAAACCCAGGGTTCACATATTTTTACCCCCAAATTCTAAATGGTAGGGTTTCAAAACATACTCCCAGAAATGGTGGAAGAAATATGCATGTCACCTGCTCCATATATTCCTTTATCACATCATGTTCTGGACACAAAATGCAAAACTCACACTTATCTTATTCTTCTCCCAAAGCCTCATTTTAAAGAGAGCATGGATTACTAAAATCATCTACATCTGCTTTGCCTATTGTTTTCAATTTTCCATCCTATGGTGAGTATACACTTGATTCTTTCAATGATAGTGTGTTCAACTATGCCCCTTTTGAAATTATCGCTGATCTTATCACTCATTTTGTACTTTGCCTGATCTCCTAACATCCTTATTGATATCTATTTCCCCAAGTGCCTTGTTGTGACTGACTCTTCATGTGTGCTGAGATTCCCATTTACACTTCTTCTCTGCATGGTCAGACAGATTTGCAGGGAATTGTTGTGCGGTGTGCTAGGTAGGACATTTGGGTGCAGGTGGACATGGTGCAGCTGTTTTCCTGTGGACAGTGACTGCTTCATCCCCAAAAGCAGCCGGTTGTCCCCCACCAGAGCTGTACAGAGTGATGACCTTTTAATTTTATTATCAGGACCACGAGGCTTCTAGCTGGGATCACACCTCCCTAAGAGGTTGTAAGGAAACTCTGTGAATAGAAATCCACATAGTGGTGGAAAGATCTCAGCCCAGCCATCCCTTGAGAGGTGGAAGTTAATGGTTAATTTCACTCAGTTGGCAAAAAAGTTTGAGGAAAAAGTTCATTTTCATAACGTTTCTTTTGGCTGGAGATAGGATAAATGGGGCAAAGATGAATGTGCTTTTGTACATTGGGCTAATTGGGATAGATTAATGAATGTGGTTACATATCCAGGGCACAATATGAGCTACTTTTGTATGTACAGATTCTTTTACTTCCCACTACAATCTCAGAGGGTAGACATCATCATTCCCCAGATCTTACAGATGGGAAACTGAGATGTGAATAGATTGAGGAGCCGCCCACATCACCCAGATGGTAAACGGCAGAGCTAAGATTTGAACTGCAGTCTTGTGACACAGTTTCTGGTTGTGGCCAGTATACTGCATTACCTGGACATGGAGGGTCAAGATAGTATGGCTGGATATGTTCCTGAGCTCTATGGCATTCTGTGAAGCAGTGTCCCATTGGGTGTAAGTCATCAATTGCATTTCGTCACTTCCAGTAGCCTCCTGGAGGGAAGGGTTCTATTCTGTGTCCTGGCACCCTGCTTGATGCCTGCCATTTAGGACCTGCATCCATTTGCAGATCTGCATGTCAGCAACCTGGGTCAGAGTGGAACAGGAAGGCAGAGGGCTTCAAGTGGTCTCCCTGACTCTTGTCAGCTCTTATCAGGATGAACAGAGGTAATGTCTTGGATCATTGTTTAATGTTCACTGAAATCAAAGCTAAAAGATGATCTTAAAAAAGAAAAGCACTCATTTCTGATGTGTTTGGTTGCTCTCCCTCTTTATCATTAATGTTTTCCTTTTTCTGGAACCATGTACAGGCAGCCAACCTCCCCTGCTCCTCTGTAAAAGTTAAGCCAGCAAGGTGTTTAGTTATCATTGCCCAATAAATTAATTGAGAACTACTATTATCACCTTAAAGCTTAATTCTTTCCCTTTGTACTTCCTGGATGCTTATAGGAGGTTGATTTCTCTCCAATCTGCTGGGCTTCTGCAGGAGTTCCAGATTTTTCTCCCCACTGTGAGAGTTTTGTGCGTTGATTGCAAAGCTTCAGTTACCAAGTGCTTAGTTTAGCTGTGTTTTGTCCACCCAGGGTTCCTGTGTTGGAAGCTTGCTCCTGAGTGTGGTGATATGGGGGATGGTGGAACCTTGAAGAGGTGAAGCTAGTGGTAGGTCACTGAGGACACTGCCCTCAGAAAGGGAGACCTGAAGATGCTGCCCTTAGAAGAGACTCTGGTTAGTTCTTGTATCTTGAGAGTCATTATGAAAGAGTAAGACTTCTCCACAGTCTCTGGCTTCCTAGCTCATCATGTGATCTCTCCTTTTTGCTTGTATTCCTGCAACAATGCGATCTTCCATGATGTTATATAGCCAAAGAAGGAACCCTCATCAGAGGCTGAATTAATAAGAACGTCTGATTTTGATTTTTTCAGCTTCCCAAACTGTAATATATAAACCTCTTTTCTTTATAAAGTACAGAGCCCACAACCTCAAATATACGGGTCACTGGAGGAACCCAGAAACACCATGGAGGAACCCAGCAACACCATCAGGGTAGTGCCCAGGACACATTATCCATCAGATCTCTCATCAGACGAACCAGAGGGAGCACAGGGTTGGATATCTGCACCTCCACCAGCACAGTACTAACACCAGAGATGGGAGTTCAAATCATTCCCACAGGAGTAAAAGGACCTCTTCCCCAAGGAACAGTAGGCTTATTATTGGGACACATTTCTTCTACTACAAAAGGACTTATGATATATCCTGGGGTAATTGATCTCGATAATGAAGGTTCAATAAAAATTATAGCTAGTTCTCCAAAGGGTATATCAGTAATTTCACCAGGAGACGGAATAGCACAGTTATTAATAATACCAAGCCTACATGATAAATTTTCCAGTAGTACAATAGAAAGAGGTTCCAGGGGATTAGGCTCCACAGTTGTAGATTGGTCTCTGCTGTCTTTAAATTTAGATTCTTGCCCAATGCTAAAACTAAATATTCAAAGATATGAATTTAATGGGCTACTGGTCACATGCAGACCTTAGCATCATATCTCATCAAGAATGGTCAAAACATTGACCATTACAACAAGCCAGTCAAACACTTTGAGGCCTAGGAGTGGCAACTAATCCCCATAGAAATGCAATGGTGTTAGATTGGAAGGATCATGATTGCTCTTTCTATTTCGATAAAGAATGACCTCAGGATTTTAATTGGAATTACATTGAATCTGTAAAGTGCTTTGGGTAGTACAGACATTTTGATAATATTAATGTTGCCTATCCAAGAGCATGGGAGATATTTCCATCTTCTAAGGTCTTCAATTTCCTTCCTTATTGTTCTGTAGTTTTAACTGTAGAAGTCTTTCACCTCTTCTGTTAAGTTGATTCACAAACCACTCTTTGGTCTATACCCAAAAAACTTAAAATCAGCATACTACAGCAATGCAGCCACGTCAATGTTCATAGCAGCTCAATTCACAAAAGCTAAACTGTGGAAGCAACCTAGATGCCCTTGGATAGTCGAATGGATAAAGAAACTGTGGTATATATACACAATGGAATATTACACAGCATTAAGAGAATAAAATTATAGCATTTGCTGGTAAATGGATGAAGTTGCAGAATATCATGCTAAGCAAAGTAAGCCAATCCCAAAAAACCTCTCTGATACGTGGATGCTGATCCATTATGGGGATGGGGGAGGTATGGGGAAAATGGAGAAACTTTGGGCAAATGGGAGGGAGCGAGAATGTGTGGTGGCAGAAAAGATAGTGGAAAGAGATGGATATCATTTTCTTAGGTATATGTATGACTGCACATAAGGTGTGACACTACATCGTGTACAACCATAGAAATGTAAAGTGTAACTGCAATTGTGTACAATGAATCAAAATGCATTCTGCTGTCATATATACCTAATTAAAATAAATAAATAAATTTTAAAAAGTAAATACAACATAAAATGGGCTGAAGCTGTGGCTCAGTGGTTGAATGAACCTGGGTTCAATTCCTGGCATCACCCCCCAAATTAATCATAATTATCATAGTAATCATCTATCTTCTGGAGAGCTATTTGTTCCCTGTAAAATGTTAAAATGTGAGTTCCTTAAACAACACACTCTACCTACTAGCACTTCTTTGAAATTCATAATTTGAACAGTCATGTAACTAGATTTACTGACTCATCAAACTATGTAATATCTTCCACTTTTCACAAGCCAAGCATTAAACAAATTGTTTTCTACCATGCAACTGGCATTATGCTTTCAAATCTCTTAAATTTGGAAAGATCTACATACATTTTGCAGCACATTTTTAGGAAATGCTGCTCACAAAAAAGAACAAAGAAAATGGAGTTGGATGGGGTGTGAAAGTCCACCTAAGGCTGGACACAGTGTTGCACACCTATAATCCCAGCAATTCAGGAGGCTCAGGAAGGAGGATAGAAAGTTCAAAGACAGTCTCAGCAACTTAGTGAGGCCCTAGGCAACTTAGCGAGACACAGTTTCAAAATAAAAAATAAGAAGTGCTGGGATGTAGTTCTACTGAACATTCAGGTTTCAGTCCCCAGTACAAAAAAAATCCACCTAAGAATGCTATCTAAATTTCTTGAGTTCACATATTACAAATATATTACCAATAAGCTCACATATTACAAGCAATACACCAAATACTTTTACCAAGACAGGGACAAATGTATTAAGAAAATTAGTTTCTTCTCTGTGCATCTTAAGTGAATATTTTTTAAAACTTTACATTACACTTCCATATTTCAGTACATTCACAGATTTTTCAGAGAGCTAAATGATGCAAAGACACTTGAATTGAATGCATTCTAGAAAGTGATGCGCCCTGACTAAGTACACATAGAGCTATAGCTGCTCTCATACCTGGAGACACAACAAGAGGAATAAGAACCTGCTATAGCTCAGGCTCAGGGTAATCAGCTACATGATTAAGGGACTTTTATAGGCTTCATCTAAAATTGGAATCCCAAGGAGTACTAGTCACAGGTTGAGTTCCACAAGCCTTCACCAAGTGCTGAAGTGTGTTGCAGGCAGAGCAGCCAAATTGAGAAAGACCTACAGAGCCTTCTCCACTGCAAGGCAGGCACCTACTTAAAGCAGGGGATGGGGCAGATGAGCAGAGAGGAACCCTTCTGAAGTCCTTCAGTTCTTCACAGGTACCATGCAGCAGCCCTCAGAATGTCAGACTCAGGAGTATTTGGACATAAAGAGAACTGCTAAGGTGCAGAAGCCAGCTGAGGGACTAACACACTACATAATAAACTGACAGCAGGACTGCAGAGCATGCTGAACTCTCCCAGGCTGCCGGCTGGACTGAAAAATACAAAGGGATCTCCTGATCCTCACTCAATAGCACACCAAAGCCCAAGCCCAGCAGAAGAGGAAATCATGACCCACATTCAAAACATTTAAAGATAGTAGTGAAAAATGAGTATAAGGTACAGCTTCTTTTAAATATCATTAATAAAAAGCTTAAAATAGGGGGTGAAAATGTAGCTCAGTGGTAAAGTGCTTGCCTCCTATAACTGAGGTACTGGGTTGAATCCTCAGCATCACATAAAAATAAATAAAGATACTGTGTGTTCATCTACAACTAAATGAATTTTAAAAAGCTTAAAATAATGTTATAGTTTAAATTAAGCAAAATCACGCTATTGCAAATAATCTAAAGAGAGAAGTGAAAGATCTCTACATTGAAAATTATAAAACACAGCTAAAAGACATAGAAAATATACAAATGAATGGAGAGACAGCCAATGTTCACAGATAAGAGACCTATTTTTAAGAGTAAGATATCAATTTTCCCAAAAGATTTTTAAAATATTTATTTTTTAGTTGCACACAATAACTTTATTTTATTTATTTATTTTTATGTGGTGTTGAGGATCGGACCCAGGGCCTCGCACATGCTAGGCAAGCGCTCTATCCCTGAGCTACAACCCCAGCCCTCAATCTTCCCAAAATTGACCTATAGATTCACCACAAACTCAATCAACATTTTTGTAGGTTATTTTTTTAATTGACAAGCATTTCTAAATTTTATTGGAAAAACAGAAGCTCTAGAATGGTCAAAACAATATTTACATAATTAGGAACTTAGAAAACATGATTTCAAGAATTATTGCAGAGGTACTATAATCAAAACAACGTAGCAAGCGCAAAGAATAGACAAATCTATAGAACAGAATATCTGTCAAGTGCAAACTAGATGATTCCTGGGCTTGAAAATGTCACTTTAATACACGTTGTCAGAGCTGTGTATATTCATATGTGGAAAATAAAATACTCCTCAACTCCTGCTTCATTCCTTACTAAAAATCATAGTGTTATCACAGACCTAAATAAATTAGGTGGAAATATAGAACTTAGAGAATAAGAAAAAGTAGAAAAATATAACATGATCTTGGGATAGGCAAATATTTTTAGGACAAACATGTGCAACAGCTTTTATCATAATTGAAAACTTTTGTCATGAAAAACAACCCTTTGGGCCACAGATTGCATTACAGTATCATCAGTATCATTCATATATACATATATATGCGCATGAGCACACACATGTACACACACGCACATATATACATACATATACACACACACATTTCCTTATGTACAATATATTTAAAATACTAAAAGTCAATACTAGAAAAAGAAAGCAACCCAATTTATAAATGTAAGAACAAGATAGAAATTAGTATATGAAAGGATGCTTCAGATGACTGGTTATCAAAAGTTCAAATGAAAATTAGAATAAGACACCACTAAATAAATACCATGAACTAAAATTATAAACACTGACATAACAAGCATTGGCAAGGATATGGAACAAATAGAACTCACACACATTGTTGCTGAGAAGGTAAAATAGTAAGCATGACCTCTTTAAAGAAACTGCTTCTTAAAAAGTGTAATATATAGTTACTGTATGACCCATCCATTTCACTCTTTGGAATTCACCTAAGAAAACTAGAAATATACATCAAAGCAAAGATTCATGTTGGAACATTCATAGAAGCTTTAATTCATAATAGATAAGAATTGGAAACAACATAAACATCTGTCAAATAGCGAATGAATAAGTAAATTATGTTTCATTATGTGCTATAAACATGAGTGAGCATGTCAATTTTTATCATAAATCGTATCCACTAAGATATTTTTAAGTTCTTAATGATTAAGTAAATATTTACATATCTAATGAAACAACTCAATAGTTTTTCACTCATGTTGACTCTGAAAGTTTTCCATGTAAATAAAGTTTTCTCTAAATAGGTTCAGCATGGATAATGAAACACAGTGAAAGAACAAACTAAGTTGATCTGTTGTGCAAAGATAACTATCTTCAAATTGCAGTATTACATAATCAAGTGCATATGGCTTTTTTTAGAATACAAAAATAAGTTAAAGGGACAATCATCAATTATCTTCAAATCAGGGCCTTATATTCTGTTTGTGATTCATATTAATGAAAATAAAAAACTTAAAGCTAGTAATAAAAGGGCTTATAAAAAGAAAATATTAGTCATTGTAATTCAACATAAAGAACATAATAATGAAATGCCATGTAAATTCTATTTGGCTTTACATAATTCTAAATGTATACTTTCATTATTCATAAAATATTTCTTAGGCATCCCTATGTTTGGAGAGCAGTAGACATAAAGACTTCATCAAGTAATCAGTCTTAAAATGGGAAATAAGAGAAGAGTGTAGAAGGAAGAAAAAGGGAAATAAAAAGAAAAGAAATAAATAAAAGGAAACAAAGTGGCTGGGGACATTGCTCACTTGTTAGAGTGTTTGCTTCACATGAATAGAGCCCTGGGTTCAATCCCGAGCACCACACACACACACACACACACACACACACACACACACACACACATACACACAAAGGAAATAAAGCCCCTCCCCTCACCATGCTTAAAATTCAGTGTTAGGTAGAGCTATACACATGTGGAATTATCTAAAATCTCATAGAACTGTTAGTATAAAATGTCTTCTGGGAACTAACCCCTAGGAAATCTACAGAGAAACTTCCTATTTCTGTTGTTATGTTTTCTTTTTCTTTGTTTTCATTTTCATAGTTTATTTCTTTATTTTTTTTAATTACCCCTAAATTTGACTGTGCCTGGAACATAGCATTTACCTGTGCTAACTCACTGCCTCCACCTTATGATGAAGTTGCCTCCCTGAAAATGTAGTCAGGAATGCTAGGTTATTGATAAAATTCAAGACCAACATTAAATCTATTTCTCTGATTTGTCTACAGAATCTAGCACAACACTAGATAATAAAATCAAATGCTTAACACAGGCACGCTAAATTTACGGTATGCAAATATTTTCTTTCTCTAAGGTTTCTTTCTGAATTGATCTTTCCAACAATTTTTAATGCACTATTAATGTGACAATAGTTCATAACCAGCCTTATCTTCTTTAAGTATAGAAAGATACTTCATTCTATATATACGGAAACCAACTAGTAGAAATATAAAGTCTGCAATCAATAAATCTCCTCTGTTCTCTACCCTCCTCTTGTAACTCTACCCTCCCAAATTTAAAATAACACATCCAGTATATAATTTAAGGTGATTACAACAACTGAACTTTTGTTTTTCTATCCACTCTAGGGTGTAATGTCTGCCAAATGCAAACAAGATGACCTGGACTAACACAGGCTTTCTTCTTTAACGGAATAGTGGTGATCACGCCACTTCACCTTCAGAGGCATATTTCTGAGGCAGTTAAGTGTTGTCTATCATCTTGGACCAGAGCAAACACATCCATTAGAAATATGCTTTATCAATGGAATCACCCAGAACCAATTGACAATTACTGAGTAATACTCATTTTAAAGATAAATACAATTGTTATGCACAATTTCTACAGTCCTTAATTTGCCTTCTCAAACATTATCTATTACCTATTTTAATATTATCTTTAAATTACTTTCCTACAGTCACTCTAATCACTTCTCCCCTCAATCGTCATCATTAGTGTTACAGAATATTCTGAAATTTTCTTTGAAACATAATCCAACAATATTTTCAAGTGGCTCAAGTTATGAAATAAGCCATTCATATTCTTCAAATATCTATTTTATTCAAGTTAAACACTGATTAACAAATGCATCCACTTGTCTATATAACATTCAAACCATCCCTGAATCCCTAAGTCAAAGACCAGTTTCTCTATGAATATTTCTCCTAATTCCTTAACGCAGACATTTTTCTTTTAATTAGTTCACTGATAGAACATATTAGATAAAATGCTTATTTATCATTTAATATTCAAATGCTCCCATGGTGATTTGGCACTGTATAAAATATTCAATAAACAGCTACTGAAGTGAAGTAACAGTCTAAAATGTCAAAAAAATAATTGCAAGAGGTAGTATTCTAAGAAACTGCAAATTGAAACATTTAATTACAGATTAAATATATCATTCTCAGTCATTAATTCTAAAGGCATAGGTGGATGATCCAATAAAACAGGTTGTGGATATTAGAAAATACAGCCAAGCAAAGTTTTAATTTGAGAAACTATTTGTATTTAAAGATGCAGATTTGTACAGAATTATTAGTTATAACATTAATTTATAAATACTTAAAAATCCAGAACCACTTTAAATCATTGTTTTTTCATTACTAAAAAAATCCAGAACATTCTGAAATTTTCTTCTAAGCATAATCCACACTATTTTCAAATGGCTCAAGTTCTGAAATAAGCCATTCATATTCTTCAAATATGTATTTTCCTTCAAGTTAAAAACTGCAATTTTTAATGACCTTAGAATTTTCAACTGAAATGTGTTTATCTGAAGTTCCTCGTTAAGAATAACTAATTACAGTGCATCTGTTTTTGTAGGGTACCAGTTATGACCCCCTATATCCCCTGAAAGAATAAAGTTTGGTTCTGCTAACAAGAAGACAGCTACTATTATGTTCAGATGAATAACCCAAACTAAAGGAATCTGGACCATTGCTATAGCGGTTATAGAAATAAGCTTTTGTCCTCTTCAACATCAAAGTGCCAACATTCAGATCCTGTAGTTTTATAGCCACTTATGATGTATTTGTTGCAACATACTGCACTGTTTTTTAAAAATACCTAATGCATTATAATGAAAAAGAAATGAATGTCTTAAAATTTTCTTTTGACACTCTTTAGTCTGAAATTCTTTTTATTAAAAGGCTCAAAATCTACTTCAGGAGACACTGTCTCAAAAAAAAGGGCTAGGAATGTAGTTCAGTGGTAGAACACTTTCCTTGCATATAGTACCACTAGCTAGGTTCAATTCCCAGTACCCAGGGGAAAAAAGAAAAGGTCCACATGTGATCAAGTCAGATTTTAAGCAATGCCCCATGAAATTACAAGTGCTATATTTCTCCAAGTTCTAAAATGCTTCTCAGCCTACATGCTTACTGAATGAATACATGCTAGAGAAACATTAATCATGCTTCTCAGCCATGCCTAATTAATATACACAAATTAGAAAATGATACACGAAAATAGAGCAAAATCTATGCTCTGCAGTAAATTGATTAGAGAGTTGTATCTTTTTTCTTTTTTGTTTGCTTTGTGTGTGTGAGTGTGTATGTGTGTGTGTGTGTGTGTGTGTGTGTGTGTGTGTGTGTGAATGTGCATGTGTGTGTGTCTGTTTCTATATCTACAACATTCTTGGTACTTGAGTTAAAACCCAGGACATCACACGTATGAGGCAAATGCACTACCACCAAGTATACCCCGAAACTTATTTTATTTGGGACAGTGCCTCTCACTAAGTTTCCCAGGTGACCTTGAATTTGTGATCTTTCTGTCTCAGCCATCCAAGTAGCTGGGATTACAGTTCTGCATCACTAGCCTGGCTAAAGGTTTATATCTTAACACCTGTCTATGACATTATAATATTCTCATCCGTGCTGACCATAGAGATGGCAAGGAAACTAGGCCTTGACCTTGACATCATAACCTTCAGAACATAATGGTTTTTCAGTATTCATAGCTCGGCTTTGACTTCCCAGAACACTTGTCTATAGCAATTCCAGAGAAAGAAAGATAAAGAGCAAGTATAGGTCAGTATAGACCCTGTTTATGGGAAATATCAATCCCTCACCAAGAAAGTAGAAAGCTTAATGTATTATTTGTGCTATCACCTCTGTCTTGGCTAGAGCTTTTTTTAGCAAGAATGAAAAATAATGAGGAGAATGTAGTCTGTAATAAAGGTTGAATGGCTTGTTTTAAAGTTGTAAAATATTCATGCTTAAAATTTCAAACTCTTTATATGGTTTCCTAGGAAATGAGATGTCTCATCTATACTGGGGATCACATCCAGGCCTGGTAACAACTGGCCAGAGCTGAGTGGCAATGAGTCTCTGCATTCCCCAGACCCCACTACTCCCTAAAGTCCAACCTTCATTTCTGCTCCCTGTCTTATATCAAGAATATTCTTATTGGGTTCCCTTGGTGTGAAGGTGAATCATGTAAATGCTGCAGTCAGACTTGCTTTGGTTTAAATTCTACCATCTACTAGTTGTGTAAGCTTGGACATATTTCTTACCTTGTTCATTCTGCCCTTTTGTTTTCTCCTTATAAACTTATAATTCTAACTACTTTGTAGGGTTTTGGGGAGAATTAAACATGATTCTGACAGCAAGTGTATAGCTCAGTACCTCCATAAATTACCTGCTATTAAAGAAAACACAAATAAGTTTAGATGAAATTCCCTGTACTGCCATCTCTTGGAGATAACCTTGGGCCAAGGTGTAGGACTCGGAGCCTGGAAGCTTCGCCTATGTCTGCTGCTGGGGTCTGGGGAGAAGTGAGCTGAGTGTTAAAACTCAAAAGACATTGAGTCTGTTTGCTAACATTCTCCTCCAAGGCTGATGATAGTTTTTAGCCATGGATGCACATTAAAACCACCTGGGTAACAGTTTAAAAAATAACGATTCTCAGTCCTTACCCTATACCCTGTAAATCAGGATCTATTGAAATGTACCTAGATTTTTTTTTAAGGTCCCACTGTGATTCTAATGCACAGATAGGCTTCAGAACCACTGAACCATGGCACAAAAAGCAGGAGGCCTATCCAGCAAGACTCATGAAGAGGTCTACATTGTTTCATGTCTAAACTTGTTGAAGTATGAAGCTCACCACAGCTTGAATTTTCAGTTGCCTCAGTGTATTGGGGGGCAGTGATCTCTTCATGAAATTCATATTTACCTAAGTGAGAGTACTCTCAAAAATATACCTGTGATGGCAGTAGGATTATATATATGTATATAAAAATATACATTGTGACCCAGGCGACAGAGACAGGGAGTCAGGAAGTTTCATATTTGTGGATTTTAAAAATTCTTGGAGAAGTAAAATGAGAAAAATGTGTCACAGGTTTTATAATATGTATCTCTGATGAGGCAAAAGGCAAGGCCAAGTATACACCATGTCTCCTATCAAATGCCTCTACTTCTATTCTTTTAGGATTATTTTTATTGTGTTAGGGTAAGTAGTCAGAGCCTAGAAAGTTATGGGTTAGTGTCAGAGATTCAATATTTCAAATGGCAAAACGGAAAATGAGTCTAATACATATGGGAACACATGGCACATAAAAATCTTCCACTGTCATCCACCACAATGCCTGGACATTACTATCACCCTAAAGAAGACACAATGAGAGAAGAAGAGGATAAAAATCTGTGAATACATATCTGGAATTGGAAATTCTGAGGAGCTCACAAACCTGGGTGTGGCAGAAGAGATCTCAAAAGTTGAAGACAGGATAAACATTCCACAAACATGGAACCCTGCTGGCCTAATGACTTCTTGACTATCTGCCTCTGACATTCGTTTACTAGAAATATAGATTTGTATTTTAGATTCCTTTGTAGTGAGATCATGAAAGCTTGGTCTGAATCTATGTGAAGAGGAGGACATGGGTTCATATTTTCCAATAGAAACAGGAGGCAGCAGAGCTGAATCCTCTCTATGCAGGTGACTGTGACCGTTGTGGTATGAATGTCTCCCTGGGTGCATTGTGAAGCCTTTGGCTCACTGCCCAGTTTTAATGGTATATCTTACAGCTTCCCTGGAAAATTGGTGGGTTTTTTTGAAATACAAAAAGGTCAACCAGGACACAGTGCTGGAGGGAGATCTGCCACATGGTGTGAGTCAGGGTCTGAAGGCAAAAACACAAAATGGGCTGCTACCCCATATATCTTTTCCACTTGAGTGTAGCAACTTGTTTCTGAGCATCGCACCAAATCCTCTCCCGACAACAACATGCATTTATATTTTCGGGTCTGCTGGCTGCACCTTGTCAGTCACATGTCATTTGGAAGCCAATGACAGAAGCCCAGGGGCCCACCACAGATTTTGGACCACACACCAGCACTCCATTGCTCCAGGTCCAGTTCCCTGCTGGCTCCTACTCACTGGCCTCTCTGTTCTTCACCACGGTCATGAATTCCACTCAGTCAAAAATGGCACTCGCTGGTTCAGTCATGATGAGCAACAGGAGATCTAAAGGTTCTCCAGGGATTTCTGGTCTTGGGATTCTCAAAAACTTCATGGTATTGACCTAGCCATATTTCAAGAATGAAGAAGTTGACACTGTGGGTTTTACTTCATTCAGGAGCCATTGAGTGTTGAGGAATCTCCTTTCAGTAAAAGCTCTGGAGATTGCATGCAGGCAAGGTTCCCAAGGAGTGGCGAAAGGTCACAGGAATCCAGGCCCATTGGGGTCTAAAATATGAGGTTCCTGTTAGTTTTGGCTCTCAACTATAGCAGAGAAGGCTTTCATAGCAAAATCATGTGAAATCCTGGCTGAGATTCCCAGTGCTGTGGAGAAAGCCACCCTCGGCCTAGATCTCATTTTCCAATGGCTCCTCTAGTGCCTGGCCTTCTAAAATCCAAACACAATTCATGGCAATAGTTCTCTGAGATCAGTTCTAGTACTCAGTCTCTAATGGCATCACACCAGAGTTCAAGCTGAGGTGGACCCAGTCATCTTTTCCAACCACCACACAAAAGACCACTATTCTAGCAAAAACACTCCCACATGGCCCTCATCTTCTTCCATACAGACACTCATCATAACATTCTGACTGGGGGTTTCTATAGGGTGAGCAGTCTTAGATGGTGTGAAAAGAGAGCTCTCATGCCCATCATATGCCAAATGTCATGGTGGCCTGGACACCCTTCCTGAGAAACAGGATAGATAAAATGGGCCTGTAGTTAATACTGCTCTGCTTGTCAAATTAGAGGCCTCCTGCCTGCCAGGGGGAGATTCTTTATATGTACTGGACTCATGAAAAAACCCAAACTCCTGTGTGCTAGTTACTGGAGGGCTTGCAACAACTCATTTGACCCAGAGGATCCCTGTTCTGACTTCATAGGGGTCAGGAGCCTGACCAGAGGAAGGCAAGAGACTTCATCCAATAGAACACTTCTTTTTCATTCTTTTAGATTGGGATGGACACATGGGATTTTTCTTGAGTTTCCTGGGGTGCTGAGAATGTAATTCACAGCCACACACAAGGCCAAGAGTCTGATTCAGACACAGCTTTTACAAAGCACTTTACTTCAAAGGCACAGATTAGGCCTCTTCATTTCCATTTGAAACTGTTTTCTTGAGGAGTCCCAAAGGAGTGCCCTAAGGCAAACACCTCTCTGACATTCAGGAGAACAGAACAATAAGGAAGAAAGAAGCCTGGAGAAAAACTTTTCTTTAATTGAACACTGTGGCATTAACAGCTCCTGATCATGCAACTTGGGTTACTATCTATCAGTTTGCGATACTCTGGGTTTTCATATAAAAATTCATAGAAGAAATCTCATGTCTCTGAAGAAAAGTAGCAAAATTAATCCAGGTCTCCATAACTTGATTCTATGAAAAAAGAGCCAAAGAATATATGTTTAACTTTGAGAAATAGCATCTGGGAATAATCCTTGTATTACATACAGACACTTTCATGGTTAGCAGGTGAAATATGGTTAGTGGTGGATCTCTAGTTCTGAATAAGCACAAATACACTAGAAAAAATAGGCATCTTACTGTTGAAATATTTTAAACAATTTTTTTCTTTAATACTGGATCAAATTATTCCTTTGAGATCCCTTCTAGCTGTACTTTGAAACTTGCAGACTATGGAATTACTAAAATAAAGTTATTGCATTTCTGAGCAGTCATTTGAACATTTTATATAAATGGAAAAATTTTGAATAGGCTGTACTTTTCTTTTGCCAGTATCTAAGAAGCTTGCTATATATTTGTAAACACACCAAGTGTAATTCAAGAAGTTTGCATAAAATGAAAACCATTTATCACTAGAAGACATTCTTCATATGCGGTATCTGTTTCTACATGGTTTAAACATATTCTCTTGTGGATGAAAAAATAAAGCACTTTAGGTAATTGTCTTTGCATTTACATAGCACCTTCACTTAAGACACCTGGGTGTGTCCTACTACTGATATGGATGTCTTGTTTTACTTTATCTGATCTTAGTGTATATTATAATCCATGGTTATAATTAGTAGCTTTGAATTTCAGGATTGATTAATACAGGATGATCTTTAATTTTGCCAATTTCTGTTAAGGCAATTTTTCTTCATATTTTATTCCATTATTAATTCAAATGTATGTCTTATATTTTCAAATTAATGTGTTTTTTAAATCCAGGCTTAATTTGTGCCGCAGTCTGGCTGGGCACAAAATCCAGAGCCACTCTAACAGGAACAAACTTTATTTTGAAACTCCTGCCAATGCCCTGTATGCTCCCCTGGAAATATGCGGACCCCCACATGCAGCATTCTCGGGGCCCACACCAACAGCAAATTCCTTCTCTGAAATTCCCTCCTACGGCACTTCCCCAACCAATGGGAACTCTCCAGGAGTCCCAAAGCAGGCTAAGTTGGACAGCAGGGGTCTAATATCCATTTGAATGCACATCTTAACATAATCATATCATCTCAATGGCTTCCTGGCGTCACCTTTCAACCAAAAATGCCATGCATCACTACTACTTGGCTATGGCTCTTAGCATCTCCCCCCTTCTGTTTAATTAAGCAACAAGCAATGTGGCTTAGGGACCGTATCTGTGTCTGTTAGGTTGTCCAATTCAACATACGGTACTTACCCTAGAGGTACTTACCTCTAGGCGTCAGCCTCCTGTCTTAGGTTGGTACCACTGCAATTGGATCATACCCATCACTGACTACTGGTCCAGCATATAGCCATACTTGTGGATAGGCATATGCACCAGTGTGTGGGGGGGTGAGATTCTTTGCCTCACCTCTGTTGGCCCCCAAATCCTTGGTTCCAGGTATCCTCAATGACTGCACAGCCAAAGCATCTTGCCAAAAGCATACACCATCTTGGCATTCTTTCCCAATCATAAGGAATATTGAAATATTCTGTAAATTAATCGATGGAAAGATCAAGTCTGTGGAAGAGCTTCTGGAAGCTGAAGTTCTCAAAGTTGCTAATAAGGAGAAAACTGTTCAGGATTTGAAACAGGAAATAGAGACTCTAAAAGAAGAAATAGGAAATATCCAGCTTGAAAAGGCTCCCACTCCTGATACAGTATGTTTGTGTGTTGCTTTGTCTTGAAATGTTGTATTGTCTTTGTGACGAAAATATGGAAGTGGTGTTAAGTAAATTGTTGAAAAAAGGAGGCACTCCAATGGAACCAAGAATAGTTAGGGCATGTGTTGACAAAAGCCCAGAAACTCTAATCAGAAAAAAGAAAGTTCAGAAGAAGAAGGATTATCAGGAAAAAAGTTGGAGCAAAAGGCTATTACTGAATACTTTTCGTTATAGGACGGGAGCAAATCTGCTCGCCCCTGTTCGTCACCCCTCAGTTATTTTGCTGCAGCCAGACTGTGGCAAATTTGTTGGGGGTTATGGGAGTAGGAGGGAAGTTGTTTTCTTGTTGTTATCTATATAATTTTACTTTGAACCTTTCAAGATATGGCTAGATAGACCATCAACTCTTACCAATTTCACCAGTCCCAGGTGAAGGATAGAAGTGGCATAGGTTTATTCTTGGAATAGTGCTTCATTCACATCACAAAATGTCTGATATGAAGGAAGTCTCCTTTTAAAATATTAAATACTAAAATTCACACAAATGTTCATGAGCTTGGTAAATAGTAAATGTCTTTTGGAACTTTTGAGATAACAGTGTCATTGACCTTTGCTTTTCTTTACAAATAGCCTCTGCTAGAATCTCAATCCAAGATTGTATTCAGCCCAAATTTCTCCCTTCTGGCATGCCAAGCAGATAACCACTTCTCAACTGGATTTTCCAAATCTGAACATCATATCTTATTAAGATGATTGATGGGAGATTCACCCTTCTTTGAAAGCAGTTTGGATTATAAATAACAGAAATGAAAGAAAAATTGTTATATTTGTTCCTACCAAAATTCAAATACTTAATGAGACATCTTTGGAAGCTTTAAGTGGTTGTTTTATTTTAAGGAGCCATTTCTATGTTCATTCACACAAACTTGTTGGGGGGAGAGATTTGTTCAACCCCCACTTTCTAACTGGCACCTTTCCCACTCATGTCTTTGCAAGAAGGAAAACAAACAAACAAACAAAACACTTGTGTTGTTGTTGTTGTTGTTTTGTTTCTTCCTCTATAGAATTGGAAGCTATATGTTACTTTCTAAATTATTTTATGTTTATATAAATGTATGAATGTCTCTCTTAAGAAGGCATATCTTCCCTGAGAATTACAAATGATGTTTTGAGCTCTTATTTTCTCTGTCAATTAAATGTATCTGAGACTTATTAAAATAAGAAATCTGTTATAGATAATCCATTTTAAATATTAACTCCTAAAAATGTTATGTAGTGAAAAATAGGACCACATTATTAACATTGCTTATTATTATTTATATGCAATCTATTTCAAAGGAATTTTTCAATATTTTTCCAATTTTAGATTTTTCTTTTTAAATTTTTCTACTTATGAACTGGCTTTTAAAAAAGAAAACAAGGATTAAGAATTATTTTAGGTAACATTACAAAATGATGGACGAATGATTAGTTTATTTTTCCTACAAATTGAACTTGAACAGATGTGTAATGCAGGTGTAGATCATCAACACTTTATGATATGCCTGCTTTTAATTTTCATCTAATGCCTTGATTGCTTACGAGTTAGTCATGTGTGGTGTTAGAAATTTTTTAAATACTGCTTAATCAGTTGTTAATTAAGAATAAATCATCACATTTTAGAGAGATGGTAAAATACCCTTTTCTGATGAAATGGCAATTGCTCTTTTTCTTTGCTTTTGTTGTACAAAATTGAGCTCCGAGATTTGGATGATTAGAGATTACCAGCCACAATTATGATGTTCTGATTTAACATTTCCCTCTTTGTGAGATAGTATGAACTTGTTGATGCTTTTTAAAAGCATAAGTGCTTCTTTGATGTTTATATTATGACTATCGCTCATGATTGATATTTGGAAATTAGTTCAAGGAAGGCTTTACATGAATGTAACATAATTGCATTTCTTTGTGTCAATTGATTTTATCACTATATTTAATGGTTTGTTGCATACTTTGCAGAATAATGAATTTCATTTTCTTGCATTATCTTATGAATAACCTTAAACTTTTAAATTAGGATAATCATAGTTGCTTTCTTAACCTGCTCCATGAATTTAAGAATTGGAATATATATCTAACTCGAACTACATCAAATATGACATATCCATATGTATGCATTCAAACTGTTTACTCAGAAAGACATACTTCATACCTCTTAGATAATGGTTTCTTTTACTTGTGTTCACTATTAACCTTTTGTCTCCATATTGCCTTTTTATAGCTCCATGAATTTTTATCAATTCATTTAAATGGATATACTTAACAATGATTTTTTAAATAAAGCAAAAACTTGAGCTTATATATGACATTCATTGACAGTTACTCTAGAGATGTATACAGTTTTCACTGATAGTTATGTTTGAGAAGTTTTTTTGGTTTCTATTTTCTTTATTGGCCTTGGTAAATATACTGAAACTTTGAAACATGCACATACACTTAAAATTTTTTTTGAAGATTACCTGAGAATATACAAAACACTCATCTGCAAAACTTGACAAAACATTAACCTAAATCAAGCAGGCACAATTGAAATTGAGTATTTGGCAATTAAAGTACATATTTTTTTTTTTTATATTACATCATGACCTTATGACCCTTCATAATCATTTAACTTGTTGTGTGGTAACCGGAGCTCAGGCTTTCCAGAATATAATGTTCCTATCAGTCCAAAGAAATGAAACCACCTGGGAAAACTGACAGATTTTAAGTCAAGGAGATTTTTCTTTTTATGTCATACATTATTTGGATGGGTAACTAATAATCACCAAGGATGTTAGTATTGATATAATAAATAGAAGCATATATTCTTGCTACTTGTTGTTGCCATGGGAAACACCCTATGATTATTGTTTTAGTTTTTAAATTTCAATTATTTAATTTATACATGTAATAATAAAATATCTCTATAGTAATAAAATTGAAATTAAAATAATAAATCCATTCCTTATATATTAAGTAAATATATATTGAGGTGCACTGTAGGCAATTTAGTCTGTCCTTTAATTTACTTTTTCCATTTTTAAAATTAGACTTAGAATGTCCCCTTTTTTCTGATAAATTTTGAAAACCTAGCATGCTGGGTTTTTTTCCCTAAAACTTCAAGTTTTTCATATTGTTATGAATTTTTTGAATCATTTGTTGTTTTTCTTTTTTTGAAGTAAAGCATGGTCCTTTTTGTTTTTACTTAATGACTAACTAGCTAACTGAGGCTGCAACATAAAATAATACTGGTGTTATTCCAAATGATTAGAGACACCCTTTTATATAATCTAAATATTTGAGCCTCTATACTATTCTACTCTGCTCCATGACCTATTTGTCTCTTTCTTCATTACTATAATGATTTTCTTTCATGGTAGTATTTTAAGACAATTTTGTTTTATATTATATTTTAATAACTCTTACATGAACTCACACACCAAATAACAGTTTTTATTGCACAATTATCATAATATACTGACCTCTTTACCTACCTTATATGAACACAAATTTTTAAAAAGTCACTATATATACATATGTACATGTATATATGTACATATATATATTATATATATATTATATTTATATATATATATATTATTATAATATATATTATATATTATATAATATATAATTATATATATTATAATATATAATTATAATATATAATTATAATATATAATATATATATTAGAAAAATAAATTTATCACACTAACCATTAAATTAATAAATATTGAATATACATATGACAAATAATAATTTTGAAGAAATGTCAAGAAAATAATTTCTTAGGCCTCAGTATATAAAGATAAACATTTTATAGTTAACAAAATGCTTAACTATGATAATACAATAATCTATATATTAAAAATTAAAAGATTAAATTTATTGAGTTTTATGGTAGGGTGTGAAAATCAGAATTTTCAGGGCATCTTAAGTTCATTTAATAGGGCTATAGTTAATTCCTCAAAGACTGTGGGATTGGAGACCATGAGTTTTAGGGCTGGGTTTAATGGTAAACTTTACATCAAATTCAGAAACATTTATCCAAGATGTCCATTCCCACTCTGTTAGGGGGGAAATAGTTATTAAAATCTAGCATATTTTTGAGTTCTATTCCAGAAATAAGTGTCTTTCCTGACAGGCAGGTCTGCCTGGGCATATCAGGACTAACCCTGACCATTTAGCAAATAGTACCATATTAATACAAATTTATTACTGTTACATCTTGGAATTCAATTGTAAAACTAAAGCAATAATAAACTACTGTCCAATTGAAATTAATTTAATGCCTTTCAAAATATCAAAGTAAGGGACTCTAATCCTCATCTGATGTTTTGACTGCTTTATTTGGTATGCATATTTCCTGGAAATCTAATTTTATTTTTGCATTGCTAATCCATTTCATTTCAAGCTGTGTTTTGATTTTTCAAACCAGCAAACTTTCACATAGCTATCTAAATTTTTCATTTAGATGAATAATTATAAAATAAATCCTAATTCGAATATTCCTGAGCAAACCTAATTTTAGAATACATCAAAATATGAAGCAGTATTCCTGAAAGACTTAACTGCTGTGTTTTAGGAAAGGAAAGATTGTGCTGTGCACACCTTGGGGCAGGTCAGCCGGTTACAAACCTCTTGGCTTTGCTGAAAGTTAGTGAAACAGATACTGCTTCACCTTCTTCATTTCTGTCAAATATAATATTGCCAATTTATTATTCATATATTCTTTTGGGAAGAGACCGTTCACATCTTTTATACCTTCCAAACATTTGCCAAATGAGAATACTCTAGTGATTTCCATGCATTTTAATCCATCTATGTGAAGCCTAAAAACATCTAGAACAAGGGAATTGAACTCACCCAGTAAATCAAAATTCATTGTTGAGGGCTTCCAGATTCTTTCTACTAACCTCTCACTCCTTGTGAAGGGATTTTATTGTCAGTAGTTAATATTTTATGGGAATGCTGTCAGCTTCTTACAGAACCCAAAGGAGTTATATATTTTTTCTGACATAATCATAATTCCCATCAGTATGTTTAATGTCAGCATCTGTAGGAGTCCTTTGATTTTTAAGGAGAAAAAACATAAAGAATTCCAGACTCGTCAAATAAGGATAAGTGTGAATGCTTCAGGAAATTCCTATTTCTCTGGGTGAATGCTTGGGGACCAGAGGGACAGATATGCAATGGATGCCTCTCAGTGGTTTACAGGTTAACCTGTTTTTTTCTTTGCCTGTTGAACTGTGCCAGGAAAGAGAATTTCATGTGATAGCTTTGCACACAAACACAAGTAATTTAAACTAAGGCAGAATGACACACGCACACATGCACAACTATTGTGGATAATGGGTGTTCAGAAAATTATCCCACTAATAATAAAATCTCTGCAAAATACTATACATGTCTCAAAACACAAGACCATGAAAGAGTCTTGGAATATGTTCTTTGTGACAGGCTTTACATCAACTGGAATCTCATCAGTTTGTTTTGCTAAGTACCACTTCTTTTTTATTCGTGTTGCTGAGAACTGTGAAAAGAAGCATGAAAATGACCTGTAAAGGCAAAGGGGCATTTGGGTTGATAATTAATCTTTACAAATGACAAGCAACTGATTTAATAGTGAAAAATTATTCAGTTAACTAATATGACTGACCTTTTAGCAAAATTGAATGAATCATCCAGTTTTGGCTTCAAACAAACTCAAGCACTAAGCATATAGCAAATGTTTGATCTATTGTTGATTTTGCTTTGAGAAATGTATGCTGGACCCTATTCAGCATTGAAGATCTTAACAAATGTTTTCTTCTAAAAAGCATATGAACTCTTCACTTATCCGAAACTTCCTCCATCATCAGGTGTTTTTGTGTCAATCACTTGTCTATGTTTTATTAGAATCGGGTTTAAAGAGAAGTTATGTAATTGGTATTTGTTTCCCACATAGAATATTGAAAATTTAAGATCTCACTATGAAGTTGAGATATGGTCAGGGGGGTTATTAAATTTGACTTTCTAATGTAGAAACTTTGCAGTAGCCATTATCTCTATTTATACAGAGGATCTTTTATTTCTTGCATGATAAAGGCCTTATTCATTATAAGATAAATGTTTGGCAGAGCAACTTTATTTTTCTATTTTTCTATGTAAAAATTCTTAATACTTTACATAATAGAATAGCATGTTCTATATTGATTCTTTTGAAACAAATTATCTATTTCCTTAGAAAGGCATTACAGGCCATGAAGATAAAGTTGAAAAAAAAAAAGATAAAATTTTAAAGTAGTTATTTCAGATATCTGGGAATAGTCTGCTTCTTTGATGAATTTAACAACTGTCCTAAGCCAAAGTCAACACCATAATTAAGATTTTAGAAAATGAATTATAACTTGGTTATGAAAAGTCAAAGGCATTGTAAAAAAAAAAAAAAAAAAAAAAAAAAAAACAACTTTACTTCCACATTTAACATTCTGACAAAGTAAATAGACATGACATGATTAAGAAGGGACATCTTCATATTCATGGATATTTAAGTTATACACTAAATAAAACTTGAAATGATCAGCTGAAAAAAAATTTAAAATTAATGAGAAAATTTAGTTGGGAGGTATATACAAAATATTGTAAGATGGAACAATTAAAACAGCAGTTTTAATTAAAAAAATGGCCAGATCAGTATACTAAAACTTCCAAATTATGTTTGGGCTAGAGCTTGAACCCAGGACCACATATCTATAAACTGTTTTATTATTAAAATATATTTCATTTTATGAAATATTTTAGATTATTCCAAGTAATAATATGATTTTATTATTATAAATCATTAGTATAAATAACTGCATTGGTGGATTTTTCTGACATTTAATAATTGTGAAGTAAATTCTACTTAAATATATCATATTTTAATACACTGTTGGTTTAGTTTAGTTAATAAAAATTTAGGATTTTTATAATTATATTCATAAACCAAATAGAAATATAATTTTTCTTTCTGCTATTGCCTACAATGGTTTAGTTCTGTACATGGTGTAGATTAAAATGTAGAAAATCCCCCATCTTTTAAAAAAGAAAAAAACTTCTAATACACAGTTTACTTAAATGTAGGCATAACCTATTACAAAAATGTTAGTAAAACACATCTAAAAGTTCTTGAGAATTTTTTTAAAAATTTGGGGTGGGTGGAGTTCTGATTACCATTTCAAATTCTTATATGATTAAAATTTTATTTTCATATTCTATTTCTTGTAATCTACTTATATATTATTTTTTAAAGTTTTAGCTAGAATTTTAAAGATAGTAATGCATTGTTGCTGGTTTTATTCTTTAACAAAATTTACTTTTTGCAACATCTACAGATATTTTTTGTTTTCCTTTCTATATTTTTTCATCTCCTCATCTCTTTGTCTTCGAATTTATGACAGGAATGTGACTTCTCAAAGCTTATGGGTATGTTATTTTTTTTTTCTGTTTATTAACTTCATGTCCACCTCCTTCTTGCTTTAAAAAAACCTGTTTGCTTTTGCAATATTTTCCACCTCTATCTTTTTTAGTATATTTATAATATTTGCTTTATATTCATTTTCCTTTTACTGCATTAATGTTGCTTCTTCTGTCATATGATTTTATATTCATTCTCTTTCATTTTTAAAATGTTTGCCTTTCTTCCTACATTTTGTTCATGAAGATTCACCCTTGACTAGAAATGCCTGCTTTCTGGAGGTCCAGAATCCTGGGGCTAATTTTATTTCTTGCTCAGAACTTCAAATGGAGTGGGTATCCTATGGAAGGAAAGCCACAAGGATTGAAAACCTGCCTCAACCACTCTCTGCACATGCTCCCTTATATACTTTATAATTTACATTAATATTTTCATAAATATTAACCTTCTTGGAAAGATAAATAACTATCATAGGAAGATAAATAATTTAGTACAATTGTCAAAATCAACTAGAAGCTTCATTGATATGTCCAAAGAACATAACATGTTCTTTTTTTTGAATATTTTCTTTCCACTTTTAAAATAATATTACTTCCATATCATTTTGTTAGGCTTAGGTAAGCATCGCCATTGCATTTCAATTTCAAAGTCCTGTGTGCCCTACCTATGAAGTAGACTAATAAAGATGAGCAAAAACTCTAACTTGTTGATTCCTACCAAATATAGATGACCCTCAAACATTTATTGAAGAATCATGAATTGAATTAACTTATCTCTCTTAAAAAATTTACCCATTCCCAGTTCCAGATTCCATTAAAATAAAGAAATAATTAACACGTGGTGAGAAAAAATATTCTTTATTCTATATGTTCCCTCCTTATTAGAGTTTTGTGTTCTTATTTAACCCTAATCTCATATGTGTTATTTTCAAATAATGCATTTGGCTTATTATAAACTACTACAGGAAAAGAGATTCTTTTCCTTATAGGGAAAAGAGATTATGATATTATATTGATGACTTCAATACTTCTTTATATCTAAAAGAGAACCATGAAGATAAAAGATTATTAAAATACCAATTAGTGATTTTTTCACTTGTCCTGGAATTGTTGATTATAACAATGCTGACTTGTTTCTAGGGCATTTTTTTGTCATAGATTAATGAAGTTTACCTAATTTTGAAGATATTGAAAGACAATATTTAAATGGAGAAAGAGGAATTAAGTTGCACTTAATTGACAAAAAATCAATTCGAGAAGTTGACAAAGTACCCAATAGATGTGAGTCATACATGAAGAAATTCTTGAAATTCCAATCACACTGGAATAAGAATCCATATCTATATCAACATAGAATCTCGGTGCTTTAGAATGTTGTCTCTTTGGTATTAATCTTTGATTAAAGATTCCTAATAAGAAAAGCATTAACTTCTATCAACATTTAGCACTTTATTAAATAATAGAATTTCCAATTTATGATGATCTTTCTTTATTAAATAACTTTATAGCAGTTTGATACAATGAGTATTTTTCCCACAAAGTGTTCCAAAACAAAGAACTCTCGGTATAAATTTTCTTTTTATTGTAATCATTGAAACTTGGTTTAGAAAACTGGGAGTATTTTAAGGTTAGAAATAAACAAGTTTGCTCATAAATGTATTTATCTGAAAAATCTTTTTTCCACCCCTGCCATATACCAGATAATGTTTTGAGTGCTGACTTATTTTCAGTGAAATAACAGAAAATGTCTGGCTATTATAAGCATCAGAGTATTAGTAAAGAAGATAGCCACGCAAAAATTATACCCTGAATTATTTAATTTGAATATTGATACTAGTAAAAATGATAAAGCAGAAAGCACTATAAAAACATATGAATGGAGAGTGGGAGAAATTTACTAGCTGTACTCAGGCAGGAGACGTCCTCTTAAAAAAAGTACACATTAAACCTGGGTCTGAAGGATGAGGGAGGGTAGCCAGAGTTAGGGGGAAAGCAAACAGAAGAAGAAGTTTATAATTCTCCCACTCTCCTTGTCTATACCCCTAACTACACCCCTAACTGATTCTCAGTAAGAGTCAGATCTAAGGGAGACTCTTAGCTTTTCTTCCTGGCTCCAGGTTTTCCTTGCCAATCATGAGTCCAAGTAAAATGGGAAGATGTGACCCAATGGCATTTAATGTAGTCTACAAAGAATTAATGAATAAAAGCCCTAGGATCCCTTTTGTATTGGTGGATGTCAATTATCATCCTGCCAGGGGATGTTACTGTTTTCTGGGTAAAGCATTTGCTGAGTAAATGAGGTTAAGAACATACATTCATAATCTGTAGCCTTCCCACTCATACCGACTGATTGTCTCAGCATAGAGGCCAATGATTAAAAGGATATGGAAATTTACAGCTTCCAAGCAAGAGAAGGCCCCTTGCAATAATTTACAGCACCATGGAATATGCTTTGCCTTCTTGTTAAACCCTTATATTTAGAAATAATACCTTCTCCAGTCTATTACTTCTGAAGGGTGTATTAATTTAATAATTATAAAACAAAAGTAATATATAGAAGAAAATATTTGCAAGTTTTATTTTTATGATTGGCATTGGTTATTTTTAGTCATTCAAGCTAACACTTTGCAATCAAGTATAGCATAAATAAGCTGTACCCTCATGTTGTATTATATTCTTACTCAGGGTACAACTGAGTTTGTGATCGTGCATTTAATTAAAATGTAAACATTAGCCTTGGCATTATCTTGTGTACAATCTGGTTAAACTATTTCTAAAAGCTTAATTGGAATTACAGAGTGACCCCTTTAAATTAATGAAATGCAGGACAGCAACATTCTATAATACTGATGGATTATATATATCCAAGTCCTTGCTTATCAATGTGTTAAATGCTTGCTTCATTTCAGAGGATTGATTTCTAAAAGTTACTGTACTATCTTTACCATAGGTGTTATTAATAATGATATTTCAAGCACATTTATAAATATAGCCAAGATATCATGTGCAAAATATTCATTGAACAGAAGAAGAAAACAATTATTAAGGAGCTAAGTATTTTGTTGTTGTTGTTCTAATGTTGTTCTAATGACAGTAGAATTCACTGTGATGATATTTCTATCTACAAGTTCAAATAGTACAAGAATGTTAAAGAAGCTATGGATGTCATTATCCCTCTCAATTTAAAACTGAATACATATTTTAATTATTACTCTTAAACTGTCATGTTAGTTGCTCAATGATTTGCATTTGATATTTCTGAGATTTTACCTGAAATATCTACTGAAGCATTTACTTTAAGCATTTAAGATATTGTAACATTTAGCAAAATGTGATCAATATCATTGATCAGAATTAATTGTTTACTAGGACTTTCAATTCTAAGTATGTTAGGTAGATTTTTAAACTAAGATACATATAACAAACAGAAAACATTTATTTGTAAAATATTTGAACTTTAATAACACATACTTCTCTGTCAGATTTTTTTCATTATCCACCCATTTATGCATCTACTCATGTATTTATTAACCACTACTGTGTGACAAAATATTTATTAACTGCTTATTGGGTGATAAGTTGTGAGGATAAATAAAATAGGTAATGATAAGCATTAATGCTTAATAATATACATCTTGTATCATGATCTTCTTTAACTATTTTATTTATAATAAAACATATGATCCATCAATACCTGTAAAAGGGCTGGGCGTGGTGGGGCATACCTATAATCTCAGCAGCTTGGGAGGCTGAGGCAAGAGGATCATGAGTTCAAAGCCAGCCTTGGAAACTTAGTGAGGACCTGAGCAACTCAGTGAGGCCCTGCCTCTAAATAAAATACAAAAAAGGACTGGGGATGTGGCTCAGTGGTTAAGTACTCCTGATTTCAATCCCTAGTACTAAACAAACAAACAAACAAACAAAAACTGTATAAGACGGGTATCATAATTAACCCCATTTGTGCTGAGAAAACTCAAGGAAAGACACATGAAAGAACTTTTCCATACCAATATTAATTAAAGTGAGTAAGATTCAGATCAACTAGTTGAAAAGTTATACAATTAATATATTGAAAAATTCTGAGTAAGAATGCTCTTAATTCATTAAGTTCTTATTTCTCTAAGATGAACAAATCTCCATTTTTTTAAATCTGAAGTATAACATAAGCTTTTAAATTAATCTGGTAGTAAATATGAACACATAAGTAGATGATTAGAATTCACCATAATAACATCTATTATAATTAAGTTCTAGAAGTATAGCAGGGTGCAAAAGAGAAACTGGGTATCCTTCAGAGAATATGATCTCATACAACAGAGATTCTCTCTGCCAAAAATGACAGTCATCCAATTACCAACCAAATCCTAAAACACTAAAAATAAAGTAATGGAAACCTAAATTATTTTACAGATATCTTATTACAGGGATACATATCTTAGTTTTAGATATTCTGCCAGGATTTTTCTAACTCTTTGATGCTGGATCAGTAAAAAATGAATATATACTAATATTCAAATTTGAATTATTAATCCTTTGAGATTGGCTATTTCACATACACATATATTTTTCATGGTGGCTTCATAATTTAGTATATTTTAGTTATTATATTATATAATATTTTTAACAGATAACACTCTTGCTACAACTATGTGAGGAAATTGAATATGTTGCCAATCTATCTTGTTTTTCAAGAGCATCATTATTTGTAGAGATCACCCATGAGTTGAATTGGTTTGGTAATTACTCGTTGAATTCCACTTAAGGCTGAATGAAGTTTTGGTTGTTGTTTAATGCTACAGTACACTGTGCTATGTAAAATGTTCATTAATTCTTCTTTCAAGGAAAATAAAGAAAACTTAAAAAGTATTGTCTAAAAAGGCAGAAATCAGTGATTACACACAGAAATAAAAGATGGGAATGGGGATCCATTTATCTGGTAAATTTAGGTAACTAGTTATTCTAATATCCTCACATTCAAAAGGGGAACTATAATTTTGTATATTTTTTTCAAATTTAATACTCAATTTTGCAAATATAAATATGCATTTCTATGATGTAACAAATGAGAAGTTGATAAAACTTGAATTACATATGTCTTTTAGAAATTTACATTTATTAAATAAGAAAGTCATTTTTTTCTAAATTCAAGGATTAAATAAAATTCTACCTATTTTAAAATTTAGTTAAATTTGTATATGGTCATAAGAGTTATCACTCACTAAACCTTTCCAATTTTGATTAAGGCATGTAATTACACAATTATGACAAACCCTTAGTCCAACTAGAACTATTTGTAAAATTTCTTTGAAAAAAAACCACTAATTTTAAACAAAACTACATTAGCCTGGATAAAATACTGTAAGACAACTAAGCTACTTTGTTCAGAGAAGTATTAAAGCTAAGCCATAACTGGGAGAAATATTTTACCTGTGGTTAGAATCCAGTTTAATCTCTGGAAGAGAGAAAAAATAATTCACCAACTTTCTCCTTCAGATGCATTGGGATATGTATTTCTTTAAAAATAAGGAATTACAGGCACTTGTCATTGGGAAATATGAATCTATAGGGACACACATATGTGATTGCAGCACTGACCAGATAAAGCAATATTCCTAAGAAATTTCCTGGCCTCTGCTACAGGGTATATATTAAATCTCAGCCATTGCATTTGAAGTCATAGATTAAACATTCACAATGAAACCAGACACAATACTGTGTATTAGTTCTCTCTGTGCCTAGAAAATTTTGTTCTTAGATAACCCTTTGGCTAAGAAAATCTTATTCTTCAAATCTTTATAAATTTTCACTTTGTCTGCCCACCTACCATAACCCACCCCATTTCTGGAATCCTGTTTTATTTTTTACTTAACTGTTTTTCTATAGTATATGTCAAGATGTTGCTAGATTAAGCAATTAAAAGTAGAGTATATCCACTTAAATTTGAGTGTCAGATAAATAATAGATAAAATACATATTATATACATATACTTATAAATTTGATATATTTTCATATATTAATTTACACATATATGCAATATTAGGACAAATTTATAGTACAAAATTGTTTTATTTGCCTATCTGAAATTTAATTTTTAAATAAATTTGGTAGTTTTATATCTTAACTGGCAGTCCTAACTTACCACCTCCTTAAATAGGTTAGAATTAACTTATTGTGTTTTTTTTTTTTTATTTTTTATCTTCAGTGAGAACAAGGATCTCTGACTATTTTCATTACTTATCTATTACCTAAGACAGTGCTGGGTTTGAAGTAGTTACTCAATAAATACTTAGAGAATAAAATTATTTTTATAAAGAGGATTTTTATGTTTTTCCCAAATATAACTGCAATGAAAGAAATGTGTACACACATAGCTAATTCAATTTTTAATCATTAATTTGTAAATCATATTTATCTTTACTTAATTATTTAGTATAAATTGTATTCATGCATTGAATAACATATTTGTTTGATTGTACCTGAGTTGATAAGTGAATGGTACATTCTAAGCATCAGCAGCTCTTGTTAGAAGACATAAAAACTCATTCCAGAGTCAATAATTTATTTTTTTAACAAATGCTGGGAAGGCACATACTTGTAGATTATTGTAATATTAAATTATTAAAGTCTTTCATTTAGATATATTTCATTAATTAATTGTAGTAAACAATTGATCTGCTAAGTCAGGGTGCATCTGTTGTGACTCTGTGTTCAGTTAATTGGGCTATTTGCTGAGTAGGATTGAGCAATGTAATTACTTTTTACTACTTAGTATCTATAGCGAATTATTCAGGTTAATTTATGGTGACTGGCTTCAACATTAGACTCCTAATAAAATGTAAAGTTTTTAAACATCTCAAATGTAATTTTAAATAACCTACAATATGATTCCTCTCAGTGTTTGGGCTGCATTTACAATATGTGTGCACAATCAGTGATCAATGTTTGTGCGTTTATATATGAAAAGTAAGTTACACATGTTGGGGAACATTAATTTACAATTTATAGAAGCATTAATCAATTTTTCTTGTTTGACTGGCATTCCCATTATAAAAAGGTACATGTTAGCAATCATCCTTTCCGTTTATCTACAGTCTCTTTTTCAACAAAATCGAATGGATTCAGGCATTGAGGAAATGTAACTCAGATCTCTTTTAAATCTAGTAAAAATAACATGAATATCTATTCAGGACTTAAAACATCTTTGCAAAAATATAATACATTCTGTCTAGCAACTTAAATATATAAAGAAAAAAAACCAAAAGTAATCAATATTTTTTTTTGCAAACAAGAATTGCAACCCTTACATTTCAGTAGTTCTCCTTAAGCACTATTTTAGTCAGCTTTCTTAAAACTGTGACCAAAAGATGTGATAAGAACAATTAGAGGAGTAAAAATTTATTTGGGTGTACCGGGTTTAAGAGTTCTCGGTCCTTAGACTGCCAGCTTCATTGCCCAGGCTCAATATGTGGCAGAATGTCATGTTAGAAGAGTGTTTTGGAGGAAAGCAGGTCAGGACATGGACACCAAGAGGCAGAGAAAGAGAGCTCCCCTCACCAAGGACAAAATATAAACCTAAGGCACACTCTTATTGACTTGCCTTCTCCAGCCACACACTACCTGCCTACAGTTACCACCCAGTTAATCCCTATCAGTGGATTTGTGTACTGATTAGGTTAAGACTCTCATAACCTCATAATCTCTCCTTTGAACTTCTTGCATTGTCTCCCAAGCTTTGGGGGAACACTTCATATCTAAACCAAAGCTAGCACTCAATGGGCCAAATTACTCAATTTCATAAATTTTTGAAGTTGTAACAAAATATTTCAGAGGGCTGGGGTTGTGGCTCAGTGGTAGAGTGTTCACCTAACAAAATATTCTTAGCTGAAAAAGGAAAGACCGAATGCTAATACAAATTTTTCCATCAATTTTCTCACCCACTCCAATTAAAATTTCCTTTCTATATGCTTTAGAAGAGTCCAATTCAGCTCAAATGTAAAACTTTTACTGTCCTAGAAAGTGAATGGATTTCTGGCCTAAATGAATCTAGCCTGCCTTAAAACATTTTCTCCACTGAGAGAGCAAATTCATCCTGAAAGGTTACAATTTGTATATCAATGCTCAATTATCAAGTCATTCAGGCATGCTGAATCATTCAACCAAAATGCTGAGGAAAGTCCTCCACACAAGCATCACTGAGAATGTATGTGAGAAATCAAATGTCCAAATATGATGACTATGAAGGAAGATGTATTCAAGGTTGTGCTTATCACTGATTCCCTAATTTTTTTCCTCCCAAATGTCAAAAGTAAACCAGACTTATTATTATTCAATAGAGTGATGTGGGAGGAACCAGGCTGGAAGTAACCTCATGCTGAGATGGAAGACATGAGGGTGAGACCTTGGGAAATAAATCAATGAGAATAATCACAACTTCTATCAAGTACCCAGGTTGAATGCAGTGCTCTCATAGTCATAAGTCAGCTGGGTCATGTCTGTGCTACTTCCTTAACACTGCATTTTGTTGAAAACTCCACTGATAATATTTTATTTGATATATCTATGTTTTCACTAGGCAGTGATGTAGCTTAGATTGTAGTTAGAATAGCTTTGAATTTCTCTATCTTCCACTTGTAATACAAGATCTGAGAGGTGGTAGGTACCAAAGGAATGCATTTAGTAAGTAAATATGAGATGTGAAACTCTGGGGGACAAGTCACCACCTTTGTTTTCCTAAACTCATGAGAATCTTCTTGAGTCAGCTTTTGTTCCTATTCCCTACTTTGTCCTCTGTGTTTCAGTTCTTCTTGACATTATTTAAAACTGCATATTCTGAGTTTGATGGAAAATAATTGATTTCTTAGCTGCATTTTAATCAAAGATCATTCAGGTTAATATGTTTGTGGGATTTAATTGTCCAGTACTACAAAAATTAATTCTCAGCTCATCCATCTAGTCTCTTCATTCACCCTGCTATCCATCCACCCTCCATCCCTTCATCTACACATCGATCTATCCATTCTATACTCATGCAGACAGCAGTACTTGGCTTCCATTACAATGTACAGAGCATGATAGGAAGTACTCCAGAAGATGCAAAGATGAAAGAAAAAAAAATTCTGTTTCTGCAAAGAACTTTGTTTTGTGGCCTCAACTGATCTGTGTTCACAAAGGCAACATTATTATAGAAATGTTAAGACAATCAATCAGTATTTCCACTCATTTTTTAAGGTCAAGGACACTTTAATATGATTATGACAGTTAAAATTTTTCTCACAATGATATATTTTGCATATGTACATTTTTGCATTTTTTCAAAAGGGTTTATAGAAAAACACAATGGTGGAAGGATAAGAAAGATCCTCTAATGTTGGTCTAACAAACAGATAGTATAAAGATTGAAAAAGGACAATTGAAAAGTAAGGTGTCTGCCCATCACTAATAATTTTTTTTGATGAAATTTATAAATTCACCTTGATTTATCTCTTCTTGCTGTACCTTACTGTTTCTTGAATAGCACTTGCTACTTTTCCCTGCCAGTCCATTTCCTGGGATATTCTCCAGATATTCTGATCATCTAAATGTGTTTGTCTTTTCCAGTCCTTCACAAATGCTGAATAATGTCAACATCAACTTCATTTCTCTGAATCCTCCAACACTCCCACCACCCCAAAATAATGAGTTGTTGAAAATGCAAGAGCATCTTTCTTCCTTTCAAGTTTAATTTACTTACATAAAATTATTTATTTTATGGTAAATCACTGAGAACAAATATATGTTCATGTGTTCAAATTAGAATAAGCTAATTTTTGGTATATCACTTAAGTAATTGGCCCAAATGCACCATTAATTACAAAGATTTAAAAATAAGACCCAAACTTTCTATTCTTAAATATATACATTTCTAACAAATTTCACCAAAATAGCTTAGTTATTTTTCTTATAGAATATACTTGATCTTGAGATATCCATGTTCAGCACAAATACATACTAATTAAGATAGTAGTATGGAGAAATAGTGTTAACTATTAGTGTCATGTGTGACAGTAATATAAAATTAATTGATATATGAGTTACACAATTATACTGCAGGTTATTGCTTGAAGGGCTAAATGGTGATCCCCAGCTTCCTTTAGGTGACAGTTTTAATATTTGCCAGTTATGCTAGTTTTATCTGTAGCAGCTGCGAGATCCTTCCTGCTTAGAAGAAGGATTTAAAAAATATAAGAAAACATGAACCCCTATAAAGAATTCAGAAAAAATATAACAAGAGTATATAAATTTTATTGCATGAATTTATTTAACAGATATATCCATTTCACATTTTATCTCTGTTTATATGCCTGAAAAGTTAAATGCTTTCAATTACAATTAACAATGAACCTATACAAGTGTTTCCAAGTAGTTTTAAACTTGAATTTAATGCCACATATAATCATCCTAATAAATACCAATAAAGCAGTGTAAATTAAATCAGTGCATATAAATAGTTGTAATATTTTTACTTATCCTCTTACAAACATTTCAATTCAATTTGCCTTTGGATTTAAGTCTTTCCAGTTTCTCAAAAGGTAAATTTATATACAGGATTCTTTTCCCAACTACAAACACTTTTAGGCAGGTATTTCATAGTGTATGCATAGGATTTGTTCCATTGTATTGTGTCTCTGGAAGGAAAAAAAACAAATTATTCATTCTTTTGATTTTTTATCAGATATTCAACACATATCTAGTATTAAAAAATTTTCATAAAATTTTTTCACTCTGGTAAAATAATTTGGACAATAATTTATCAACTGAGATATGGTCTCATTTTTTATAAACTCTTAAAATAATAGATATCACAGCCCTGTGTTGTCTCATGTAAAGAAATAGCCAGAATCTTTGTACTAGAAACCTTTGATAATTAGTCCAAAAAATTCATTGCATAAAACAGAACAAGTCATACTAACATCCCATCCTTTCCTCCATGATTTCCACAAAACTTTTGTTCTTTCCTCTTTATTCTCCTAATTCTTGAATTTTACTTTTGCCTCCTTCACTCATCTGCTGAGTCTGTTCTGTGTTCTGTCTGTTCTGTCTGTTCTCTGATTGTTTTCCAAAGTAAATCAATTTCGCTATTCTTCTTTCAGTTCTGCATATCCTATCATTCTCATTACTAGCAAAAACAAAGCATATAGACAAACAGCTAGCTCTTAGACAAGTAGGGTGGGAGAGGATGAGGCATCAGCAAACACTGAATAGTGAAATGATGATATTTTATCTGGAGGAAATATTACCTTATAAAAATATTGGCCATCCTAATTTGTCAAGAGCGTGAGGCAGGAGGATCTAGCATTCAAAATCAGCCTCAGCAATGGAGCGGCACTAAGCAACTCAGTGAGTCCCTGTCTCTAAATAAAACACACACACACACACACACACACACACACACACACACACACACACACAAAATCGGTCCTGGGGATGTGGCTCAGAGTTTGAGTGCCTCTGAGTTTAATCCCTGGTACACCTGCCCCGCTCCCCCAAAAAATATTGGCCAAGAGTTTATAGTTGTAAAATCCTCTATATTTTACATATACTGCTTTATTCAGTTGATACAATTTAGAATGCCTAATGAAGAGAAAACAAGGTAATTTAAAGGCATTGAACATGTACATAGAGGAACAAGCATCTAAACATGGATCCTACTGACTTCTTAAGATCCATGCCAAGCTACATGAATCAATGATACTGACCTTCTTCAAGCAATGATATCAATGATAATATATTTGGTGTTAGAATAATTTCCTCTAGGATAGACAATAGTTAGTGATACCCAAAACCCTATAAAAGTAGAAAAAGTTAGAAGAAGAAATAAATACTTTGATAGGAGTCTGAAGACAAGGGTAATGATGTTGTTCAAATCTTGGGAGAGAATTGTTAGAGTTTACTGAATGCTACCTTAGAAATATTAATTTAACCACAAAAACAAATGTTATTACTGAACCAGAATTGAGTTATTTAAGAACGTTGCATAATTCTCAGTTTCAAAAATATTTTAAACAAGAGCGGTTACAAAGTTTTACCCTGATACGCTTCTACCCCAATTCCACTTACCCTACAGTCAAAATAATCAAATAAATCCTTCAATTCTCTTCCACTCTACCACCGTTTTTAAAACATACTTTAACTTCTTATTAAAATGTTCTTCTGTTTTTCAAAAACCATTTTTATAGATTACCTTTTTAACATTTTACTCTAATCTTATATCTATTAACTCCATTATGAGATTTCTCTGTAAAACATCTATTATATATCCTTGGTTTTATATCCTAAGTGTAAGATCTATTTCCATGTTTATTTTCTAGAAAAAAAGAAAGAAAGAAAGAAATATAACAAGTAAGCCAGAATATTCCCTCCAGCCTCAAGTCAATTTTATTCACCTGTATGTTCTTTTTTATTTTGGAAATATCATTCTACAGTTACTTTCTCATCTGCACCTCCTCAGGCTACTATAAGTAGGGTTTTTCTTTTTCATCATCGTAGTTATTTGAAGGTTTCCTAGTTTTCTCCTTTCCAAACGTGCATCATCAGTTGGTTCCAATCCTCCTTGCTCCATCTGTGAAATTGCAGACTGAACCACGCAAACAGAACTCATGATCTTTCCTACTTGTTTGTTCCTTTCACTTCCTGGCTCATTTAATGGTTCATCCACTCAGAAAAACACTGACACCACAAAAACTTGCTTTTCTGTTATGTTTTCCTACAGGTCCATATGGTGCCACCAGTTTTACTTCTGAAATGACCACTTTGTTTTCTCCTCTCCTATTTTAACTACCTTGGTTTAGACCCTTCCCTGGGGAGGTATTGAAATACCTTCTTAAGGAGCTTATTGTCATGAAGAGTTTCTTTTAGATTTATTTTCCAAACTGCTCACCAAGTTATTTTGTAACATAGCCAGATGCTTCTTTAAAACACTGTTTTTAAATACTCAGTCTTTCTTTTCTATTGATGAAATAAAATACAATCTAGTTAAGCATACCAAGCACTGTACTTTATAACTAGGACACCATTGTCTTGCCACATCTCAGAGCTTTGTCAAGCTCACTACACACATAAGTCTGGACCCCTACCTGGAGAGATTGTGTAGCCTGTATTTCTGTAACTTTGTTTCAACTATTTCTTCTTCATGAAGTATCTCTGATTTTTCCTAGTCTTTTCCCAGGGGTAGATTTTACCTCTTGTGCCATTCCCGTCTAGGCATGAGAAATCCAGCTTCATCCTTTCTGTCCAGGCCATTTGTATTTCATTCTGCCTTTCTTCACCCTTGAAAGAAACAATGTGTACCCTCCTCTCAACACCCTAACCTTTTATAAATACTTCTATTAAAACGGCCATTTATGTATCTTTTTTTTACCACTATTTATTGAATTCTTTTTATGTCCTAGGTGATGGAAATATGATAGTGATACTTCTACTCTATTGGCTTGCTTCTGGAATCTCATATTGCTACTTTTATTTGATGTTCATTCTCATTGCTAAATTGTTCTTGTCTAAGGGTTATTAGGGTTAGTGTGAACTTAGGGAAGGATTTGACTCTAAGAAGCTATACAAATGTTATTTAATTGGTAATATAGAATTTCTCTGTCACTGTTTTACTTTAAAATATGTTTGATGAGTCTTTCCCTCTAATATTCATAATACATTTGGAAATACTTTCTCATCATGCCTGAAAATACATATTCAGTCCATTTTCTGTATTGTTGATGAGACTTCTGTGAGAAAAAGTAGGCTCACAACTAATGGACTGTATTTCAGATGCACTTTAATTTTCATGGCATTAAACTCTTTCTGTGACTTTGATTCTGCTCAAGAATCTTGTGATCACAGAGTGATTCAACTGAATGCATTGTCAAAATAGTCATCAAAATTATTTTAAACTTAACAAAACAGTACAACCTTCTGAAACTCACAAAAAGACAGTTTAGAAGAGAGGAAAGGGTATTTTTGTGAAAGACTATATTGCCATCCACTTGCCTTGATTTAAATAGTATTGTTTTTATTTTCCAGTTCAACTTTTTTATTCATTATTTCTTCTGTTTATTTAACAAATGTGCATGTATGTGAGAATAAAATTGCACCATTATTATAAGTCAATATCAAAGTCAGATTTTCATTATAAACTAGAATTTTGCAAAGGTATTAGTTCTTAAGGAAATCATAAATAAGCTGGGGATAGGGGATGTTTAAGAAATGTATAGTAATTATTCTAATTACCCTATCACCAAAAGCTACTATTTCTTATAAAAATAATGTGAAGAAGAAAGCTGATTAGAATAGAATATCATATAGGAGTAGAAAAGACCATTACAGTATTAGTGTAAGGATGGGACTTCAGTACTTGTCAAGCTACCCATACCATCAAAGTGACCATTGGCCAGGATTTCCAGGGTAGAAAGACAAGGAACTGAAGTGAGGTACCAAGGGAGCGAGCAGGAAAAGTATTAGGATTTCTTAAGCAGTGGTTGGAAATTGAAATTATGAATGTATTCTCAGCTAGCCAAAGTTAATGTACTTTCAAGAACTGAGGAGATAAAGCTAATTTTTTATCTTGTAATAAGTATTAATAATATCCTTTCGTTTTGCAACCTCACAGTTTGAATGCCACAGACTATGATGATTCATATGTAATGTTTTATAATTTTCAAAATACAACCAGGAAGTACATATTATTATTCCTGTTTCATGCATAAGAAAACCAAATTATAGATAATTTAAAGTATTTACTGAATTCAGAAAAAATGCCCCAACATATTGATTCCATTAGATTTTTTTTTTCATTTCAGTTTTCTTATTCCTGTAAGTACTTGTGCATTTGTATATGTAATGCAGCATGAGTAACAAAACATAATTCCTGCTTTCGTTTAGGCTTATGTTCTAGGAAGCAAAGTAGGTAATTAAGACAATTGATCAAGTGTGCAAGAGTGAGCTGTGATGGGGCTTATGAGTCACGTTCCACAGAAAAACTGACTTTTAATGGAGCTACAAGGTAGATCTGGTATGAAAGTGGAAAGGAGGGTGGTCTAAGTAAAACATATAAAATCCAAAACACTGAGGTGAGGAAATGCTTGAAGTAATGAAAGACCACAAATAAGACAGGTTGGGCTAGACTGCTGAGTTTGCAAAAGGAAAAGGGAGATATTAGGCAAGGGCTCAGATTAGAGGTCCTTGCTCTTTGTTTACAATATTGGACATTTTAAAATTCTGAGTTTATGAAGAATTTAAGCAGAGAAGTGAAATGGTCAGTGGTGAATTACATTCTGCAGAAGAATATTAAGAGAAAGAAATAGAACCAAGACTGAACTGTATTGCCTATTACTTAGAAAGGTGAGAATACAAATGAGAATGAGTCAGAGATGAGAATTACTATGGACATTTTGGGAGTCTTATTTGAGGGAAATACGGACATAACATGTTTAAATTGTGTTTAGTGAAATAATTATGTGACCCTGTGTATACTTCAGTTTTTCACCACTACTATGTAATATGTATGTAGCAAGCAGATGGTTAGCTTCTACTCACTGGGTGAATTCTCCTAATATTTCGGCATGCAGGTAAAGAGCCAGAGGGCAGGTCATAATATGAATTATCTTAGTGGCACTTTATGGAGGTAGTGAAAAAGGAACAATATTTGAAAAGTAGAGTTAGAAGTTAATTTGTGGAAAATTCTTTCAAATCTTGCAGCTATAAGAGAGGTTTCCAAAAATTTGATAAGCATGTACTTTCCGTGGTCTTTCAATAACATGTGATGAGATTTAAGGAAACTTTTCTAAGTCAAAGATGATAATAAAAACTTGATCAAATATTCAAGAGAAAAGACTAGATTAAATTTCTAGTCTCTTTGCAGCAAACATGATTAAAAGACAATTAAAGTCATTTTAGGTAAAATAAATATGGGGAAAATATTTTATAGAGCTATATCCGTGAGTTAATTCTTAAAAACATTATGTTCATTTTTAAAATATTTATTTATTTTTAAGTTTTAGGTGGACACAATATCTTTATTTTACATTTATGTGGTTCTGAGGATCGAACCCAGTGCCTCGTGCATGCTAGGTGAGCACTCTACCACTGAGCCACAACCCCAGCCCTGTGTTCATTTTTTAATTAATTGTTTTTTTATGTAATATGATTTAATTTTTCTAATGTATTGTAATCTTTTCACATTTAAATAACTGTTTTTATACTTAATTTTTCATTTGAGATCTTATATCCTTTCCCTTAAAGAATGCCCAAGTAGCAGTAAGAAATCAGAGCCCACTACACTTGGGTCTGTTTCTGTAGGAACTGATGCAATCTGTAAAGGAAAACATGGAAGAAGAGTCAATGGCAAGATACTAGACATTTTCCTCATTAGCACAATTGGGCTTTAGTGTCAATAATTGGGGTCTTTCATTAACAAAAGAGATCTAGTTGTTTTAGTTCAAGGATACTCTGAGTCATGTATTGAATTGCTTTAAATGTAATGAAGATAAATTTTTTTAGAATAATGTCTGAATTATATAAACACATGATTTAATATTAACAGAGGAACATAGACACTGTGCATTAGAGATCCCCAAATTTTAATGTGCCTAAAGATTGCATGAAGACCTATATCAAATTTTGGTTTCTGTATCTTAACAGCAAGAGATGCTAACCAACAACCAAAAATTGCTTACTTAATCCACATTCCCGTGATTTTGATGTAGAGGATCTGAAATTCAAATCAGTGAGGAAGTGCGTATATCCTGCTTGGCATATCTCTCTTCAAAATTTTTTCCCTCTTATTTGAGGAACTGAAGGAAGATGCCAAGTAAAACATCTTCATCATATTGTTAATAAGTAAATGTATATAAAGTCAAAATAATAGAATAATATATGATTTAACACCAGAAACAATAACAAGGTTGTTATACATAAGTATATAAATTTGTAACATGCCAACATAAATGGTTTTTACTTAAAAATCTCTGGAATTAGTACTGGTACTGAAAAAAGAGAAAAAAATCACTGCCTGATTTAAATTATATATATATAATAGATGTATTGTAGGTTTGAATAATCATTTCAGCCAGGCTTCATCTCTTAATCCCAAATTAAATCTCTTTATCCCAAATTTTTAAAAGCATGTTACAATGAATATTTTAAAATTGAATTAAGAAACTTTGTCATATTTTTTAAAGTCAACTTTACTAAGATATGATTTATATTGCCAGAATACTTAAATATATAAAGCAGTAGATGTGTTTTAATCCTTGAATTTGCAAATTAGTTCTTTGAAATTAGAAAAGTAAACAAATTAGAAAATAGATAAATAAAGTAGAAGTAATTTGTTCAAACACAAGAACATTAAGTATGAATTTAATGTATCTTAAGGAAACTAAAATTCTCTACAGAAAATTTTGAATAAAAAATTAAACCTTTCATAATAATTCAGTGTATATGTATATACAGAACTGTATTTAAAATATATTAGCACTGGGAAGATTTTAGAGATGCCCTTGGCTTATGTTCACGTTTTTTTTTTTTAATAACTTTATTTTATTTCTTTAACATGGTGCTGAGGATTGAACCTAGGGCCTCGTATGTACCAGGCAAGTGCTCTACCACTTAGCTACAGTCCCAGCCTCTGATGTTCACTTTTGTAGATGAGGAAAATGAGGACAGAGCCCTGAGCCACTTGCCCAGAAGAAAGACTGGGAGATCAGTTTGGAACCTAGTGTCGCACCCTCTCATTTATAAAACTTTTTTCTTTTTTTAAGTTACATGAAACTTTTGTGACATGGATTGTATTAATCTGTTGATTTTCACATTTGTATCAATGTGAAAATCCACTGAGTTCACACTTTTCATACTTACATAAACTAACGAATACTAGTGCAGGTGTTTTATACACTTAAATTATACTCCCACCGAAGGAGCTGTTTGAGACATTAGGATGAGAGAAAAGTTTTTAGCTTTATTTCCCACTGTAAATCACTGAAATAGACAAATATTAAGGAGATGTTAAAACTCTTTCTGTAATTATGTGCTTACAACACATAGCATGTATTCTGAACTGAGTGACTGGTTGGGTTATTGTGGAAATGAGGCAAGGAAAAGACCACAGGTTATTAGAACTCTGGATGTCCCTGGAACTGGTGCTTTTTCTTGAATTAGAGTTTCAGTTATATATATTTCTTGAGTAGCCAACTTAGGTTTTTGTAGAAATTTCCAAGGTTAAAATTTTCATCAGAGAAGGAATACTTACAGTTTATCATATCAATTAAGTATATAATTTGAATGTAAATAAACATTACATAAGCCTAGTGAAATGTGAATTTTAGTTTAAAATGTGGACTTTTATTCTTCCCTTCACACCTTCACATAACTACCCAACATTTTTCTGCCATTGACAGTAGTGACATTTTCATTCTGTTTATTATAGGGCATTTGCATAAATTTGCAAATATTTGGCCCAACCCAAAAATCTCTCAAAATGAAATAATTTTCTTTATATCTTTGGAACTATAGAGAATATTTAAAATCAAATTGATGAAAGTTTTTAATAATTAGTTTGGGCATAAGCAAGTTCTCACACATACATTTAAAATAATTTTATTGAAAACTTTCTTTTAAATTGTATGAACTAAGTCAAAAAGTAAGATCTAAATATCTCTCAATCCAGTTCCTTCTTTATATAAGTAGCAGAAGGACAAAAAAGACTGCTATACTCAAGTGTGTACCTTGTCAGAGAAACAGAGCAGTGGAATGCAGCTTCTGATAAATCACTTTTTCAATTATTTTCCTTTTATTCTTATTTATGTTACACACTCTTAAGAACAGCAACAACAATAAAGTGTATTTCTTACTTGAGTTAATTCAAGTACATGTGGGAAAAGAGAAATCAAAATCTTGTATTTGCAGCTAGAACTTACAGATACTCAGGAACAATTAGAAAGTCAGATTTGATAGAAACACAGGAATGTCTAAACACCCTGTTAACTCAGGTAATAGAAAGCAGTTGGGTGACAAAAATGTCATTAAATATCTAATAGGAGTAATAATAATACTAGCTAACATATATTGCCTATTTGATTTGCCAGGTAGTAATATTTTATACTTTATAATATATACATTTTTCATCAGTTTGAAAAATTTTTATAGGTTTCCAACTAAAATTTCCCCTGACATAGCTGAACCAAAATGATATAGCTAGTAAATAACTGACTCATGCTCATTTGATCCCAACTCTATATTTATTATTTGTTTTGTTGGTTTTGTTTCAATCTCATAGCTTCTTTACAACTTTTAAAATCTCTCTTTAGTATTCTGGTTAACTCCTTATCTTCCTACAACAGGGAGTGTACTAGACAGTGGGAATTACTTTCTGTCATCCTTATTTGGTAGATTTTGAATTAGACTACATCTCTATCTTAGGTCATATGCCTCTCTGTTCCACTCACCTTTAACTACAGTGAGGCATCATGTGAAAACTGTGACAACACCTTATTGGGACCCAGGTAGAAATCAAGAGAAGGTGGGAGTTCTTTAAAGTATGCCATGTTTTTAACAGATATCTTGTGTCTGAGCTCTTGGGAATATTAGATATTCAATATTTTTTCCCAATATTTATAGAAAGACCAATTTCCATAACATCTGTTCCACACCTCTTCAGTTTCTTATGTAATATTTTATTGAGTAAAATTTTATTTAGATTGTATATGGTGATATTTAGTGCATTCTCATTGCACATCAAGAAATTGAAATGTATTTTTGTCTAAAAATATTTGAATTTCTAAAGTGAATTACCACATTGCTATCATTTAAGTGAGACAGAAATGTGTTTTCTTAGTAGTTTTTAATCATTTTTATCATGATTAATTAAAATGTTTGTTGAAGAATGTCTAAAATAGATAATATTTACAAAATTGTGTTTATAGTTCCACATCAAAGAAGTGATAAATGTCCTTGGGAAACAAGAATATAAACATATATAATGAATAATAATTAATAAGTTAGATAATTAAAGACATAATGAGATATTTTGTTAACTTACTGATTTTTAATTTGAAAGAATTAAAATTAATTTAGTCTTTTTAAATATAGATTATGTTTTGGGGAGTTCATAAATTTAACAAATATAGTTAACATGGCACTTATAAATTTTTTTAAAGAGAGAGAGAGAGAATTTTAATATTTACTTTTTAGTTTTCAGTGGACACATCTTTGTTTGTATGTGGTGCTGAGGATTGAACCCAGGCCACATGATGCCAGGCAAGCGCGCTACAGCTTGAGCCACATCCCCAGCCCCAAACACTTATAATTTTTTTTATTTAATTTTTATTATTTAAATGTTAACTTTCCTTATCTCTCATTAAGTACTTTTTAAATATATTTTAAAATAGTTAAACATTTAAAGTACTTCAGAAATTATACTTAATTATAGTGGAAGATACTCACTTTTATCATATAGAAGTTAGGCATTATTAATAGGTAATATAAATCAAAGCATAGAATCTTCAAAAATTTGCTTTTGCTCTCATATTTGCTCTCATACATTATTATCTTCCTAGTCATCTGCTAATAATCCCTCAAAAACTAACTATTGTGGAATCCAACTTCCATTTTGTTTTATAATCACATCCATAGTGCTTGCTATACTTTGTTCTGCTGAGCACAGATTTTGTCATTTGCTGATTGGTACTTGACAACAAGCCAATGGATTTCTAAACTATACCCATTTATTCCTCAGTCACCGAGAAGAACATGTAATTCACAAGTCACTTCCAAATTTGGCTTATTTTAATTAAAAAAAGCCCAATTTTTTATGGTATTCAGATGATTTTAGGAATGATTTCTTTTTTTTTACAACTTGCTGAACTCTGAATGGGAAAAAAAATAAATCATAAATGTTGAAATCAAAAGAGGATCCAAATCCTACACTTTAAAAGATTGAACTGACTAGAAGTTTTTGGCACATAGTGTTATATATAACTGAAAAAAAGAAAGTCTTCATTACTCAGAATGAAGAGAACTTTGATGTTACATTTGCATGTATACATTTATAATATATATTTTTACACATCTTTAAGGATTCATAAATATATTTATCACATAAAAATGTAGATGTATGAATGATTTATAATTGTATGATTTATAATTCATAAAGCTAAACAGCATATGTACATGTGTACTTTTTAATCAGTACTTTGTGCCTCTGTGTATACATGCATGATTTTAAGGAAAGTATGATCGATATTACAAAGAAATTTAGCTTTAAGATATGTCAAAAGGTGCTATGACTCATTACTCTGAATGAGATTTCACTTTAAGTATGTTAATTGTAACGTAATAGAAGTTTCACAATATCAAATGAAAAAAAAAACACCACTTCTTTAATTCTTTTGTCTTCTATCAGAGTTGATGCTCAAACAAGATCTGAATATTGTCTGTATTTCAGTCCACCCTCTGTTGAAAGGTTCTTTCATTGTCAACTCTCTTGTGTTCCCTGAATAGCACTTCTCCCTTGTGACATTAGGCACCTGATGCTACAGATATTACCTAGGGCTTTACAATGGCCTTATACTGGAGGCTGGGTGGCAGAGCTAGGGGCCTAGCTTTCCCCAAACAGGGGAAGTATTTTGAGTGCTCCTCCCTTAAAAAAACAAAACAAAACAGAACAAAACAAAAAACATTAAAAGGTGTTTTTTGTTAGTTTTTTGATACAGATATTAAAACCATGGGTGCTTAGCTACTGGGTCATATTCCCAGCCCTTTTATATTTTATTTCGTGACATGATCTCATTGAGTTGCTAAGGGCCTCTCTAAGTTTCTGAGGCTGGCTTTGGACTTGTGATCCTCCTGCCTCAGCCTCCTGAACCACTGAGATTACAGGCCTGTGCCACTGGGCCCAGCTCATAGAGAAATACATTTTCAACATTTTTGGGAAATCCTACTGAAGATTTCTTTGGGAAGTAAAGGACAAGGTTATTCCCATATATTGGACAGCTATATATATACTGCAAGATCATCTTGGAAGATTATTCAACCAAAGAACTTAAAACTATGCATTGGCACTGAAAGCTACCTCAAGGGAGCTCTGAAATTATCTTCCTGGTAAGGATTCGGCATTTTAAGAATATAAACTAAGAGTGAAGTAACATCTTATTTAAAACTTAACGTTCCTGAAAACAAAAACAAAAAAAAATCATTGTTGTGATGGACATGAAGATATTACTGCATGGAATTTCTTCAATCATCTCTTATCATTTCCATTCCTTAAATTTAAATATTATTGAAAATGGTCAAAAAATGTGAAGAATATATTTGGGTTCAAATATTTAAAATGTGAATATCTATGGACTGTCAAAGATGAAACATAGTAAGTTTAGGATGTGAGAGAAAAGCACATTTGTAAGATGAATTTTGATAATATATTTGAACGGAAATTAGTATAATTACAAAAAATTCTACAAATACTTCTTTTGAGAAATATCAATTTTACTCAAATAGTAATTCATTTTAAAAATCAGACAAGTGACCAAAATTTACTACAGAGCTTTTATAACTTTAAATTTTTGAACATTATTTTCCATTTTTTTAAAAAAGACTTTTCAAGAATATAAAAAATTCACATAATGGTTATTATGTTCTTCTTAAATTTAATACACAGAACTATAATTATCAATATGAAGGTGTATCACTAATTTTTGAGTATAAATGATAATACACTGAGTAATATATTTATCATTCTCTTGGAAAAAATCTTCATAATGTTTTTTTATTTTTTTGTATATAAAAGTGCAGGAATATGAAAAAATAAAATAGCAATCACATATGTACTGGAGGTGGTATATATTAGAGTTGATAATTTTCTATTTTGTGTATTCTTTATTTTTATTTTAATTAAATATATTGTATGCAATCAAAATATTCCCTACTGAATATAATAACGTTTCAATTTTCATATTATGGTATCATACTATTAGTATGTGTTTTGTTATATTAAAATATACTGTTTTTCAGAAATTTCTTAATTATAGAAAAATGAAAAAACATTTCATGAGAGAAAATATGTATGCTTATATCTCTTCCTTATAACATTATGAAGCTTAATTTATATTCTTTTAGTCCCCCATGACTGACTTTCCCAATTTCCTATTAACACTAAAATTTTACATTAAACCTTTTCTTTTGATAAAGTAATAATTACTTTCATTAAAACTCATTTAAATTCCCATGACATGTGTCTTCTGTAGAAACGTACTTAATTATCTGTGTTACTTAGAGTTAAGTTTAGGAAACCCATTGACCTTTTCTTCATATTTCACAATTACCCAAATAACACAAGCCTGCCTACCTAAGACCTCTCTGTCCTGTCACATCAACATAAAAAAGATATGTTTCTCACTTTATCATTTGGGGTTTGATTATGTGTCTACAAAAGGGCAACCAGTCTGTGAACACCAATGTCTTTTTTATATTTCCCCATAGAGTATTTGTTTGATGAAGGAGATGAAATTAAAAGAGATGGAGCTGGTCATGGTGCTACATACCTGTAATCCCAGCGACTCAGGTAGCTAAGGCAGGAGGATTGCAAATGCCCAGTCTGGGTAATTTAGCAAGACCCTGTCTCAAAATACAAAATAAAGATTAGAAGGGTTGGAGATGTAGCTCAGTGGTAGGGTACCCCTTGTTTCAATAACCAGTATTGCAAAAGTGAAAAGTTAATTACTCCACATTTAATTTTGGACCATGCTAAGAAAAGAGATTCTTGATAAAACAATAAAAAGGTGGACCTCTGCCACACTTTAGCTCTTCATAGTCAATGTCTTCATCTGTGATATTTGTACATGATTGTTCCCATCACCATAAATGCCTCTATTTATCTTTATTTACAAAATTATAGATAAATGATTGACCATGTTTACTTCTCTGAGAATAGTTGTTACCTGTATAGAGCTGAGACTCAATCACATGGGAGTGTGGCTATTATTAGAAAGAAGAATTTTTGGAAGGAAGTATTGAGGCCTATTTTGGAACTATAAATTTGATGTTACATGTGTGTGGGGTAGGTACTAGCAGTGTGTATATGATTTGCAAGTAGCATCTCTAGTGCATGTGCAAGTGTGTGGGGATGAACCATTTCCATTTAGTGCCTTTAGGTAGTGCTGCTAGACACATTCCAAATGTACAAGTCATTGCTCGAAAAATGCAGGTAAATGCCAGCCTGACAACAATTCCTTCAAAGATTATGAGAGCAAGTTTTTTGTTAGTGATATGTTTATTTGTATATTGATCTTGCAGTTAAGTGGTACTTTAAAAACCATTTAACTTTCTGAATTGTCTTATCTAATAAACATTAATACTATTTATGGTATTTATTTTTATCTCCCACACCAAAAATTATTTTCAAAATCTGCCAAATTAAAACAATGAAGAGTAAGAGGTTTGACTAGTTATGAAAAGCATATTGAAATATTGACTTGAGATTGGGTTTATTGCTTAGTGGTAGAGCACTCGCATTCTCAAAATGTCAAAAACAAAAACAAAAACTGCATTCAAACTCTGTAATCAAGCAAATAAACTGAATATTCAACCTAATTTATATCTGACTAAAACTAAGCTATATGAGTTACTTGATGTTCCTCTGATGCATCATGCTGCCCATTTGTGATCTTCCTGTTTTGTTTAGCCTGTTATTTTCCACCAAGCCAGTGTGGTAAACTCATATCATTTTATTATATTGCTTTAAAAAGACCTTTTCTGATGCTTCCCTGAGGCATGCATCCATTACTTATAGTTGGTAGTACAATTTGCCAACTCACCTTGGCTAAGGAACAATAGGGCTGTTTATCATATAATCTAATAAAATGTCTTCAGAATGGTATAGAAGAGTGGGGTTGACTTCAGGGAAGTCCAAGAATATTTTCCAAGACCCACATGCAGAACATCTTTCCATTCAACCATTCCTTTTTTGGTCATCATCTTCTGGCTTAATTTCAGTATTCTCGAGATGGCTATGTCTACCCCAGACTTGAACTGCTCACAATCAAGAGCCCTGCAGGAGAGTTTTCCCTTCATAAGTTTGCTCGGAGTAAAAAGGAAAACTTTCCCTGGGAGAGTCCTAACAGATGCCTTGCCTCTACTGTCACTAATCTATACTGAACCACATGTCCATGATTTAGTTGCAAGAGATTGGGAAAGCAAGCATGCCACCTTCCCTGCCTCCATAACAAGAAGTGGGGTTTTCAATACTATTAAATGTTGTTATTATGCAATAATACCTTTGACACATCTCAACTCTTAATTCCAGGTCTGCCAAAGTATATTTCCTCTATTTTGATCCTCTTCCAAAAAACACGTGAGCACAACTGCATTACTAACTACATCACATTAATGTAAATGTTTAGAATTTTGTAGACTTCTCTATTAAAACATCAGCAACTTGTGGGAAGAGAACCTATTGTTTTCATCATTATATTCTAATTGCTTTATATCTAATAAGTATTTAAAACCCTTTAAATAAGTTTAAAAATTGTTAAAATAGATAAAAAGAAATTTATGATTGAATTAAATATTTTAAAGTCAAAATAAGAACTTGAGATAAGTAAAATTGTAATGGTTATAAAACAGCATAATGGATAAGAGATATTGCATCATCCCTGAAGGAGCCAAAACCTAACCATCTGCTTCACATCTCTCTAAGTCTAGAGATGAGAAAAAAGATGTGAATTTGCTACCCCCTGGGAGATTGGATGAGGATCATATAGGATTTAGAGAATAGAATTTGCAGGGAAATGTCAATAATTTAGGTTTTCCTTTTGCAAAGAAGACACATCAGAATTTTACCCTTCCTTAACAATGTAGTGTAGATGAAGTAATGATGAATCTTTTAAATGGACTTTTGAGAAAGGGCAGGTAAAAAAAATAGAATATTTTTACAGGAATTTCAGAAAAGAACACTACAAAGTGTTCAATGATAAAAACTATAGTTAATGATGTTGAATGTATTAACCTTATTTTACCAAATATATATATTTGACTCTTGCTAAAAAAGAAATGGACTTTTTACTCAGGTGTTTGTGTTTGTGTGTGTGTGTGTGTGTGTGTGTGTGTGTGTGTGTGTGTGTATGTGTGTGTCTGTCTGTCTTGGTAAACAAACAGTTCCAAATAATTCCATGCTGTCTGTTTTATGATTTTCCATATCTCTGCCTAGAAAAAAACAAAAGAAATACACAAGTGTTTAAATAACCAAAGAAAAAAACTGACTTCCTCCTTGAAAATTAAATGTCAAATTGGATTTGAAATGTTTACAGAGGTACTTTTCATTTGTCCATTATGATAGTAATGATGAATGAGAAAAGCTCTTTCAGGGAATAAAGTATTTCTTCAAATTTTCAATTTAGTCTTAGTTTTATGTAAGATGGTTTTGTAAGTGTGAATTACCATTAGTAGCTCCAAAAACATTTTGTGCTTAATAAGGCTTAGAATGAATAATTTGGTAATAGCCAATATAAAGTATATATATATAATTAATTACATTTTTGGCATGAATATTGTCAATTATTTCCCTATCTTCCAAGTATAAAAATACATTCACAATGCACACACATACACACACACACACACAAACTTCACAACTCATTAATTACTCAAATAGCTCAGTTATTTGAATACTTATCATTTTTTATAAAATTCTACAATGACTTTCTAGTTATTATTGTTGACTTTAGTCCTATGTCAATATATTTTTGCTGACTCTTGACATCAAGAAGAAGAGAAGGTCTTTTACTTTAGTGTTGATGCTAAGGAAGAGTGACTTAAGAGAAAAAAGGCCTTTAAATTCTTGGAGTAATAGCTGGCAATTTGCTTACTTCTGACTCATTTGATGAGACTTCCTTGTGTTATATCTTGGCTTGGACATGAACCTGTGGACCTAATTTTTTGTTTTCATTTTGTTGGTGGTGTAACAAAACACCACAGATCAAGTGACTCAGAGCAATACAAGTTTGTAATATTTTTTTTTTTAATTCTGGAGGTCAGTAGCCTAAAGAGTGTCCTCATGGACGAGCTCTTTTGGTGGCTCTGGGTGAGCATTCTTTTCCTTTTCTTTCCAAGTTTATTGGATCTGCCTGCATCCCTTGCCTCTAGGTCCTCTCTTCAGTTGCTACAACCTTTGTTTCCAGGGCATGTCCAAGTCTAATCCTCTGTGACCTCCCTTTTATAAGAAACTTTTGTATACAGCACAGGCTAATCTCCCACCTCAAAATCTGCTCTTTATCTCATCTGCAGTGTTCCTGGAAATGAGAATTAGGATGTGGACTTTGGGGGGATGCCATAACTCAGCCCACCGTGTGACTATTACTCAGTTCTATTCAATTTCAAATCTTATATAATTGTATCTCTATCCATTTTAGTTTTGAATATGACCAAGCTTTAGGTGAAAATGCATGCCAATTTAAAAATATAAGAACATGTGTACATATTGTGTGAGTATGTATACAAAAATGTCTAAACAGTAATTAAGTTTCTAAATTATCAATAATGTCCCAACATGACAATAAGAATTACTGATGAAAAATCATGGTATAGTATCAAAATATGGATACTCTTCATTATGTAATGCCCTTGTAATTTACAACTGCACATGTTTTTCAGGATGGAGTTAGCAAAGATAAACAATAGCAAACATTGTAATCTTCAAAAGAAGGTTAATTTTTTTAATCAACCACCCATTTTAGAAGGTAATGCATGTCCTTGGGGAGGGGAAAAAGGTCAAAATTCAACCATTTTCAATTTACCTTCCCCCACCTCAACTACCACAAATATGCAGAATCCAAATCTAACATAAATGGTGTGTTATATTTTATCTTACTCTTAAAATTATATTATTCCTAAAGGAATTATTTTTTTAAAAAACTACCATTAACATATTCAGCTAAGTTACCATGGCATACTAGCTATTGTAAAATCTAATTTTCAGTATAGTCTTTAAGAGCCCCAAGAGGATAACATTGAACCTCTCTCATGTTTGATTTTTAGTTTTCATGAATGCTTTAATTTTATATAGTACAATTTTTACTATTCAGTGTATTTTATTTGAACCATGGGAGAACTTAGTTTTATTTTAATGATCAGCAAAAAAAATCTATGTATCATTATGAAAATAAAATAGAGAATATAGAATTATTTGGTTATTCTTTTTCTCCATATTTGTAAAAATGGTATAGAATTATACATAGAAAACTTAAGTTTTTTTCTACTGAGAATTTCCCTTTAATATACTTTTGGTTGATATATAATTATACATATTTTCAAGGTGGAGTGTGATGTTTTAATTCTTATATACAATGTATAATGAGCCAATCAAGGTAATTAGCATATTGATCACCTTAAACTTTTATCATTTCTATATAGGAAGAGCATTTGTAATCCTCACTTCCATCATTTTTAAATGCATTATTATTAACTATATTCGTGGTACTGTGCAATAGGATACCAGAACTTTTTTCTTCTGACTGTAACATTATATCTGTTGATCAAATTTTCCCTCTCCCACCTGACTCCCACTTAATAAACCTCTGGGAACCACCATTCCATACTCAACTTCCATTAGATCAGATTTTCTAGATTATATATGTAAGTAATATCATGCATTGTTTTTCTGTGCCTGGTTTGTTTCAGTTAACATAAATGCCCTCCAGGTCCACTTATTTTATTAAAAGTGAAAATACTAAATCTTTTCCAGGGTTGAATAGCATTCCATTGTGTGTGTGTGTGTGTGTGTGTGTGTGTGTGTGTGTGTGTATACACTAGTGTGTCTTTTTCCATTCTTCTAGCGAAAGATATTTAGATTGGTTATATATCTTGGCTATCATAAATAGTACTGCAGTAAACACTGGAGTGCAGATGTGTCCATGACCGATTTAGCACAAATATAAAATTGAAGACAATGTTCCCTGCCCTGTAGGAGCTCACCACTCCAGAAGTACAATACATACAGCAATGTAAAATTGGAATGATCAGGTCTAATTGAACAATGTGGTAAAAATAATATGTCTCCTGGGTTATGGGAATAGAAGCATTTATGAAAAATGAAAATGGATCATGTCATTAGGTTAGATGTTACTCTACATGAATTGACCACTACTTCTATTATGTTTCCATTGTTGTGTTATTTCACACCTTATTTAGACATTCAGATCTTAATGAACTTCATATATTCATATACTGACCTTTCCCCTAGGATACAAGGTAGTAATCCTTTTATAATTCCCTTCTAAATTTTCTTTCTTTGACACAGTTCAGAAAAATAAAATGGAATTCAGGTGGGAGGTTATTAGCAAACAGATTCTGCCTTTTAAAAATATAAAGTAGAACAAGGCACTCAAAGTAGACTATAGGAACAATAAAATGGAAAGAAGTATGGTCCTTGCTTTTAAGTAATGGTGATTTAGAGGTCACTTAGCAATGAGGTACTATGTGAGGGCCAAGATTTTTGTTAGGTAGAGAAGCTGAAGTAATCTTACAGATTAAAGAAAAAGCATATGAGATCCATGAGAACAGTTTATGTCTCTTTCAATTCCTTTGTTTTGTTCATTTTATTCTGAGGCTTCTATCCTTAGCAGTAGGAAGAACAAAAGCATTGACCCTTCTTTATTAATAAAAAAAATCACTAAAGAGTTGATATGAGGGGGACATAGGAAGGTGGGAAAATAATTGTAAATTAAAAGGGCCTGTCTAATGTTGGCTCATTTCCCCAGCACAGTACGCATGAATAAGGGGGTGACATTTCTCCTCATTCTGCCCCACAACCTGTTCCAGTTGGTATTTGAAAGTCAAGGAAGGTTAATTGGAGGCATTGGTGGTAGAACTGAATGCCCTGTGACTGGCACAGACAGAGCAATTCAGCAATGACAAAGAGCCTTGCCATTTCACCCAAGAAGTCAGTGTTCCCTGGTCTTCTCATTCAAGATCACAGGTCACAGAATATAAAAAGACCCATGTCCCTCAGGCAGGACTGAAAACAACAGGGAACAAAAACTCTGAAATGATGTAAAATAAAGGGGGTAAAATTAAGTAGATGAATTCCAGAGACATCGCTGGTGCAAATCTCCCTGGCTTAAGGGATGATGTAGTGTAAACAAGCACTCTTGCAGGGCTCTGCAGGGGCCAAGCAGAAGGTTGAGCTGGGAGGCTTCCCAGGAACCATCCAATCCATCATTTATCCTCAGCTAATCTAGCACTTGGGGTTGGGCATGAGGTTTCTTACCTTTCATGGGTGAGCACATTTCTTCCCGGAGGATGTTTTATTCTTTATAGTCACTGTATAAAATTTACATTTGACTTTCACTCAGAAGGGCTTCTAAAGTGACATATTTTGCTAAATGAAGCACTAAAGGATGTTGCATTCTAAGAACTTATTTTTAATGGCAATTTCATATTCTCTCTCTCTCTCTCTCTCTCTCTCTCTCTCCCTCCATCCCTCCCTCCCTCCCTCCCCCTTTCTCCATGTCTTTCACCATCCCACCCTGAAAGTAGGATATAAAACTCTAATCGGTGTCTATTTAATGTACAGCAGGACAAAGAGTATCATCATTCTTCCAATTGCTATCTTGTGGCTATTCAGATTGGAGCAGTGGCATGGACTTGGGGTTGATTTATGTTGTTTTTTTTTAATTTTTATTTTATTTTTTCTAAATATATCATAACATTAGCTTTCTTGATTTGGGAAATGGTAGACATTGCTCACAGAGGAGAAAAAAATCTGTGAAAATGTACAAACTTAGGACTTAGCTCTGGGAGTGTATCAACTCAGTAAATGTAGATTATAACTTCCATTCAACTTCTTTCTCTCTTTCTCTCACCTCCCTCCCCCTCTCTCCTTCTTCCTGTCTTCCTCCCTACCTCTTCCAATCCCTCTCTCTTCTTTCTTCTTTCAATCTTTCCTTCTATCCTTTCTTTCTTTCTTCTGAAGAAATAAATCTGAGTGTCTACAAAGATTATTCATTGGGCAGTATTCAAGAGTCAGATATAAGAGGGGAGAATCCTTCAACAGACACATCTTCCAAAGTGTTCAGCAGCAGAGAAGAAACAAATACATCCCACCACCTCAGAATGAATTGACATCAGAAAAATAATTATTAATATACTCATCTTAGAAGTCAGCCTGCATTCATAAGGCTCATGCACTGTTTTGTAAACAAATAAGTGTAATAATTTATACTTCTATAGTTTCTGTTGGAATTATTTTTATATTATAATCATTAAATGTCACTTGATCCTTCTATTCCCTTTTGAGAAAGATTGGTTAGGCATAGTGGACTTGGGGAGGCAGGGGAATCTGAGGTACTAAGAGCTTACAGGTAACAAGGCTAGTATAGCAACCCATAACTTCTCTTTCTTTACTTGCTACTGTAGCATACATTAAGGACTGAGTTGTATCCCTGCAAAATTCCTGTGTAAGATAGAGGTCTAACCCCAGGCACCTCAAAATGTAATTGTGTTTGGAGATAAAGACATTTAAAGAGGTAATTAAGTTAAAATGTTGTTGTCAGAGTGGGTAATACTCTAGTTTGACTTTTGTCCTTGTAAGAGGAAATTTAGTTGTACTAAGGGTTACCAAGAAAGCTTGTGCACAGAGAAAAGACCATGAAAATTGATGGCAAGAAGGGAACCCTCTGCAAGCCATGGTAGTAGACCTAGGAAGAAACCAGCTCTGCAGCATATTGAACATGGATTTCCAGGCTCCAGAATTTTTTGAAAATTAATTTTTCTGTTTAAGCCATTCGTGTGTAGTATTTTCTTAGGACAGTCCAGCATTCAAATATAGCACCCTAGTACATATCCATTAAATCTCAATTTATAACAGCATACAAAAAATTCAGCAATTAATAATTTCCTATTCTCCTTAAAGATATATAGTAAATTTTATTAAATACTAGAATACTAGTATTATAAGGATTATAGGAATTACACTTAAAAATGTGTGAAATGAGATCCAATCAGTTTCCTATGGACTAAAGGAATCATTTCTGTTATGATTGAACGTCTAAGAATATCTAATATAACTATGTAGTATTATGCTTATGCAAATGAAATATCTCTCAGTGAAAAATCAGCAGTAATATACTACAATTAGTTTTTTCAAAAATTGATGTATAATGTGATGTTCCAAAGTCTTAAAATGTAGGTTTGCCAGACTCTCCCCTGGGTGATTTAGGGCACAATTTTAGAGATGCAGTTGAAGGCCTTCTTTGATATTTAATTATAACACCAACCCTAAACTCAGATGCTTGACTAAAGTACCATTTGGTAGAATATTGGTTGCATTTCAACTGTTTTTTTATAAATACAACCAATTTATATTATTCATAGCTTGCATAAGTAATATTCTATGCTATGTTATTATAATCTATGTTAGATTATTATAATTTTTATTCTAAATTTAACATGGGACTGGGAAGTAAAGTAACATGTTATTTGACAGTAACAGCAAAAGCATCTTTATCTTCATGGGACTTACGGGAATTCTGTTCTATTTTTCTTCCAAATAAGCACATATTAGAAAATTCAGTGTTTGAAATAAATGACAGGTTATGCATTTTCACATAAATAGTGAGGAAAATTTTGTCACCAAACTAAATTTTTCAAAATATATGGCTACATTTTCTTTAAGAAATCTAGAAACTAATCAGCTGCTCTTTATTGAGGGACTACTATGTCCAATGAGGCTTATAGGTAGTCTTTCTGAGTACATTAAAACAAGACCATTTATCCCATGGCCTCCCAAGTACATTAAATGTATGCTAGGATATTACATGTTATTTCTGCCCTGGTTAAATGTAAAAAAAATGATATTTACAATACAATGATGATAACTACTATTAAAACAAAGTGGATGGTTAATATGATCTGATGCTGTAGTTTGAGTCTTGCATAGTTTACCTCCTTTAATCCAGACAGCAATCCTGAGTGTAGTGTCAGGTTCAATTTTCAGGGCACCAGAGTGACATAAATATCACAGATATCTTGGGTCTATCTATTTATCTATCTATTAATCTACATCTATATCTATATATCTATATCTATACATACATAAATATATATATATAATGCCAAAATGGATAAAAATATTTTCTAATGTGATGAAGTCATCATAGGAGCTAATGGTGGTCATAACTATTCAGTGTTCATAGTCCTCTCTTATCAATGAAAAAATATAAAGCACGAGAGATGTTATTTGCTGGATAAACTTGATTAGTAACAGAATTATAATTAACACTCTTCCATATTTTAAAGCTTCTCAGATAAGGTAAAACAACCTAAAAATCTTGAATTTTAGTGGAGGCAAGACTCATATATGCCCATATTACATTGCCTTCAAGTCAGCATGATCATGCTTTCCCTTAAACATAAAGCTTCATGGAAATACTCTGTCTCCATATGTGCATGTGTCGCTATTTATTTTTAATACAACAGATTTTAATTGAGTGATCACTGTATAACAAGTACTCTGGTAGATGTCGGAATAAAAGATAAATATGTTAAGCATACAAAACAGATTTAATAGCAGTTGAAGAGAGAATTTTAATTATTTATTTTCCAAATCAGAAAGGATGTTTATGATGTGCAGTTGCATAAGGCATATGGGTTAGAGTTTATGTGTGTGTGTGTGTGTGTGTGTGTGTGTGTGTGTGTGTGAACTTTGTGTGGATATAAACACATTGAACCTGGAAAAAGTAATATTCTCTTAGCCTCTTAGCTGTACTGATACACACAAACAAATAAAAACCACACACACATACCTAAATTTTAAAAGTGTTGATTGTAACTGTGTAGATTCTGAAGATATTTTAAACTAGTTTTCTAATGCTATGTAACAAAGTACCACAAATTCAGCCTGTTAAACTAACTTCCATTTATTGTCTCATAGTTCTGTAGTGCAGAAGTCCAGGCAAGATCAAATGGATTTTCTGTATAAAACCTGACAATTCTGAGATCAAAGTGTTTGTCTGGGTTCTCACCTGGAGGTCTGAAAAAGAATCCCCTTTCAGGCTCATCTTCCCAGTTTAAAGCTCATCTTTGGTTAGTGTATGAATTCAGCTTTCTTGTGGTGGTAGGGCTGAAGCCACAATTAGTAGATGGCTTTCAGTTGCAGTCACTCTCAGCAGTTAAGGACCACCACATTCATTGACATTTGACCCTTCTTCATTTTCAGACCAGCAATAATGAACAAAATTCCCTCCTCGTGCTTCTAGTTTCAGAGCCTTGATTTCCTCTTCTGTTATCAGAGACCTCATCTGATTACCTTAAGAGCACCCGGGCAATCTCCTTTTGCCAGATAATGTAGTATAATTTGGAGAGTGATATTACAGTCACAGATTTTATACATACCTATATATCTTTATATCTGTATATGTATATCTATATCTATATATATCTACCCCAAAATGAATATAAATATTTTCTAATGTGCATGAATTCATTATAGGAGCTAATGGTGGCCACAAGTAGGCAATGTTCATGGTCCTCTCTTACAGATAACATTAAAAGTCATCCTTAGAATTCCAACAAAAAAACATTTTAGTCTACTAGGGCTTTCATAATAAAAATAACAGAGACCAGATGGCTTAAACAGCAAAGATTTTTTTCCTCACAGTGCTGGAGGCTGGAAGTCAAATATTAAGGTGTTGGTGTGATTGTTTTCTTCTGAGCCCTTTCCCTTTGGTTTATAGATGACTGTCTTTATCCAGTGTCTTAACATGGCCATGTCCTCAAGTGTGTCTATGCCCTCATCTCCTGTTCTTATAAGGACATCATTAATTTTGAATGAGGCTCACCCATATGACCTTATTTGGCATTAATTTTGTCTTTGAAGGCCCAATCTTCAAATATAGTCATGTTTGGAAATACTAGGGGTTAGGATTTCAACATGTGAATTTGGGGAGTATATAGAATTAAAATTTGAAAAGATTAACAAAACTATGAATTAAGATTAACAAAGTATTAGTAGTTATTTTGTTGATTTTGAACTTTGTGTCTCTTGAGGTTTTGTGAGGTTTTGTACTACTTCCATTGCACAAAATCTAGTATTGACTTTTTTTGAGGGGTGTTGAAACATGAAATAACCATCAGTTGTTTCAAGTAACAAATAGTTTAAGTCCCTCAAGTCATGAATAGGATCATTAAGGTTTTGGTCCTTTCCCACTCTCTGTATTGGCATACATTGTTCAGCATACAGAAAGTAGCCTATGGAGTTTTTTGCCTGTCTGAGATTTGAAAGGTGGATATATAGGCAATTTAAGATATGATGCAGAGCCCTTGAATATAGTACCATCCATTTCAAAGACCTCTCTGAAGGTATATATCTACATAAATATATAAATGGGATTATTTTCTTTTTTTAGAGAGAGAGAGAATTTTTAATATTTATTTTTTTAGTTTTCAGCAGACACAACATCTTTGTATGTATGTGGTGCTGAGGATCGAACCCGGGCCGCACCCATGCAGTCATGCCAGGCGAGCGCACTACCGCTTGAGTCACAACCCCATCCCGAATGTGATTATTTTCAAAGTGCTACTTTCATTGACAGTCTATTTGATTAGATATCTTCTTTACAGAATTAATTAATTGAAGGATATCCAATATAAGACATTTATACAATTGTTTAGTGAATTGCTTTCTTTACCTAAATAATAAAAAAATTCTTTGAGGCAGGGGCAATCTACCACTTAAAACTACTCTATGCAGTCTTATTTTTACTATGGTCAACAAGTTTTTGTATGTTCATTGAATTTTTTCAACAATGGAATAACTGAATGTAGCATTCAAAAGGGAAAGTAGACGCAAAGGATATCTTGATCATTTAATACACAAACAAAAACTTCCTCCCAAGGTTGGTAGTTATTTTGTAAGGTTCTATGCTTTAGTGATAGTGAGACAAATTATTTGAATGGTCTTTGACACTGCAAAATACAGGAGAAAATGTTTGCAGGTTGAGAAGCTTCTAATATAACTAGATCTCTTATATTTAATAACTGTCAACATTTCAGCCAAATGTAGTATTGATGACTTTAAATTTGCATTCTCACTGAAACCTTTTCACATACCATCTAAAAGGAGAGGAGAAAAGAATGAATATTCAGGGGTGGGATTGTGGCTCAGTGACAGAGCGCTGGGTCCAATCCTCAGCACCACATAAAGATAAGTAAACAAAATAAAGTTATTGTGCCCATGTATAACTGTAAAAATATTAAAAAAAATAAATGTTCAAATTGGAATTGAAGGTTAAAAAAAAGAATGAAAAGAAGAAAAACCACACCAATCCTAGTTATAATAAGCCTGAACAAATTGAGACAAAGTGGGTTAAATATATTCCAATGTGCTAAACCCAGAAGGCAGTTTATAAATTTGACAAGATATTAATGATACCTTTCTCACTATAGTTATGGATGTCTGTGTTGGGACACTTGACCTTGGAGGTAAGTGGAGTCTTGCAGGTATGAATATTGAATTGCTGCACTCTTATTGGAATCACATGAGTGTGTTCACATGGCCACTCAAGTATTTTTCTGATAATCCTGAAGTATTTTTTCCATGGATAAATACAAATGTGGTGTAAGATTTTGTTTAAATTTTTTTTGGCTTGGCAATGTGACATAGTATGAGAGATTCTTAATGATTAAAAAATGAAACCTATTTATTTAATAAATTAAATACAAATTAATTCTATCTTCAAGCAATCTGAGCAATTGGAATAGCTATCTAAGATACACTCTTAAATGACTGAGATTGAATTCTGTTTACAATTTAAACTATTTCAGGGGGAACTATTTAAATCATGAATAATTGGATCTGCCTAACCCAACATGAGCCATACTCATCACAATGAGGATTCAAACTTCCGGGTCCATGTTAAATTTTGCTTCTAATATGGATTTTTGGTTCCAACCTTTCATTCTCCAGTAATAGGTTAATTAATTGAGCACTTGCAGATGTGATGAATTGAAATTGTCCAACCTATGTAAAGTCCAAATGAAAAGAAATAAATAAAAATTTTAAAAAACCTATAGTTCAGTGAGTTAAAGCAACTAGTTTAAGGACATGTGGTTAATAAATACCAGAACTGTGACTAGAATTCAGATTTCATTGCCTTATGCATTCATTTATGTTCTTTCCAGTTTACGTGTGTGCCAACCAGGAAGAGTTCTCAGCTCCTTTTGTAGTGATTGCCTGTCACTGTTTATCAAAACAATCACAACAGCAAGAACAATAAAAACATAAGTACTCAAATAATAATTTACACTAATTGCTAAATTTAAAATTTTAAAAAAATTAGTAGTCCATATCTAAACTATCTTAGGCAATTGCTTCTCTATTTCCTCAAGGGCTGGTGTGCATGTACACATACACACACAAAACATACACACGCACACACACACATACACACACACACACTCAGGAAAAATATTTCTGTAAAAGAAAAATGATGCGTTTACTTGATATATGCATGTTTTTTTTTCTGTGATAGCATAAAGAATGAGAGGTTATGATCAGTAGGAAAAAATATGAATATAAATGGTTTTCACCTTGCTTAACTTCCATAAAACATAATAAAACAAAAGGTGAACATCTGTTTTTAAAAAAATTAGATCACATTAGATCATGCTATGATTCTCAAATATTCTTTCAGGCTATTTTTAACTTACAAACAAAATTCAAGAAAGCACTGTAGACCAGTTTTTCTTTTACTTTTTCAATAACCTAAAAAGTAACTATATTAATCTTTTGGAAAATCTATAAATGCTAATTTACATTTAACCCAAGGCCTCATTGTCAGGTTGTTGCACACAGCATTACTTTTACAACTCTACTATTTTCACTAATAAGCAAATCTGTGATAGAAATACTGATGGAGCTTAAAGAGAATAATTCCAGACTCTGATAAAAAATAATACTTTTCAATTCATTGGTGTGTACCTACCCCCAATTGGAATGTTCCTTGCATATTGAAAGAAACATGACTGAATTTTTGACTTAATATTTCCTGAGGACTATTTTTTTAAAACTATTCTTTTATCTTTGGCCAAAGGGCTTCATTTTGCTTGTGCTGTGAAACTGTAAAATATAAATTATGTGCATCATTAAAATATATTTGGAGTTGCAAGAAAGGTGTATAAAAGATTGTTAGCTATTTTCTGAGAAAAGTGATTATTGCTTAAAGTTATTACCACTTATTTTCAGTACCTGATGTATTACCAGCGTAAAACTAGTTTATCTGTGATTTCAAAGTATCATGTTGGACTCTTCAACAGGTAGGTACATTTGGTGAAGTTTACACCTTGAGAGACGGTTAGTGTTTGACTATGACCAGAGCCTTCCTATCTATCTACATGATTTTGTTCAAATCCAATAGCAGAAAAGTTTTACTTGGTGTTTGAGATTTGCAATGATTTATCAGAGAAGTTCTATTGTACAAAACATGGAGCATTTATCTTGATATGAAAATAAGCTTTTCTTGGTGTCCATTGGAATCAATATTCTCCTTTGTTCATTATTACATAGATGGAGAGATGTAATGGGAAAAAACATTCATCAGGAACTGTTGGGTTTAGCAATAGCTTTTCAGGAAGACTTCTGTCAATCAAGGTTAAACCCCCATCATGATGTGATGCCAACATTCAAGTAACATTCAAGAGAAGCTCTCTCTCTCTCCAGACTAAAATATGCATTCCAAGGATATGAATATAAAAGGCCAATGGTTGTATAATCTGAAATTAGATGTGAAGGGCCCAGTAGAAATTTAGCTTTGTGTCATCCTTTGCCAATGCCTTCTGCATGACATTGTTTTAGTGGCATATCTTCTTCTGTCCAACTCTTTCCTTTTTAGCTTTCTTTTGCTTGCTAACTCTTTCTTTTATCACCTACCATTTCCTTCTTAACTGTCTCACACTCCTATAGCCAAACATGAGTCCTATTTTATTGTTCTCCATTGAAATGTATATTTTTCTTTAGTGTCTGTGGCTTTGTTTATAGTCTCTCCCAACTTTCTATCTTATTATATTTAATTAATACATTAATCAATCTGTTCATTTATTTTTTGCAGTGCTAAGGCTTGAACCCAGAGCATTATGTATATTTAGATAAGCATTCTACCTCTGAGGCACACTCTCAACCCCCTCTCTTATTTTAATGTCTTAATTATAATGCTACTAATTCATATGCTAGTAATTCACATGCATACTTTAAATATATATATATATATATATATATATATATATATATATATATATATATATATATATATATGATGTTCTTCTCTCTCAACTTTTACCTCCCCCAAATAGTTTCATTAGTGTAACAAAGAAATCAAAGCTACTTAACAACTACTTTAATTTCAATAATATTTCAAATTAATTAAATTCAGTAGGGATTTAAAAAGTAAGAGAACAAAGAAGAAAATAAATCTAAATTCTAAAGAGCTGCCTTAAATTCTAACATAATTCTAACTGATGAAATGTTAAAGCAAATATAAAGAATTTAAAGTTTCTGCAAAAGAGGCACTCTCTAAAAACTCTGAATATCAAGAGCAAAATATATATGTAATTTAACAAATTATCCATAATTTTAAACAAAATTAAAAATTTTGTATTTGAAGAGTTTTTCCATAATTATTCTCTTACAATTAAAAAGTTTAAAAAAAGAGAATTTTGAAATTTAGCAGCATTACATTTACATAAAATAACTCTGATGACTATGAATGATTTTAAATTATAATCTTTTGTAGGCTGTTCTTTTCTATGTGTTGTATACTGCCACTTTACCTTGGAAACTGGGACCAGAGAAATTTGTTATAGAAACTCTTATTTCAGTAATGACATGTTTGGTCTTTAGGTACTATACGAAAAGTGCTCAGTGTGTTTAAATAGCAGTTGAATGTTACCTTTTATTCCACCAAAAATGTGCTAAACTATAATAACTGTGTTTCTCCTTAGAATTACTCATGAATTTAGAGATTTCATAAAGCATGCAATATGAAGCTATTTTAATCAGCAAAAAAGATGCTTGTCTATGAACAGAGGAAAGAAGAATGTCACTCACAATGTGTAAAGTATAATCACAAAACAAAAGAATATCCTTCTTTAGCCAGTAGTGGAAGCAACCAAAATGAAATTTAGCTTTCTTAAGAAGACAACTAATATGCATCTAAAGTGGAAAGGAAGTAAATGACCTTTTTGAAATTTTATTTTTTTTAATTTTTCATGGTAATCAATGGATTTATATTCCAGAAGCATGTCATCATAAAGAGGTTATTTTTAAAAGTGCTTTTGCTTAATCTTTGGAACAATGAATAATGCATTTCTCATGAACTTACTTAAATGTAATAACCTAACCAGATTTAAATTTTCCTAAATGGAATGTCATGACATTGTTCTCAGTGGTATGATATCTACCATAGTCTTAATTTTTGTGTCATGGAAAGAGCCTAATACTAATTAAAATGAATGTATCCAATTTTAAAGTAATTAGTAATAAATAAACTAACTGGGAATAAACTACTCATCTGAACTTTCAGAGAGTAATATTTAGAGAAGAATTAGAAAACATGTTAATGAATAGGAATGAGAACTAACTCAGTCTACTAGTAGCCATACTAGTGCCACAGCAGAGGATGTCTTCTCTCCCACTCATACTAAACAACAAATGGTTCTTTATAATTAAATAGGTGACTCTCTGCTGCAGTTCCTTACTGGTAGTTGTTCATGATAAAACATAAAAGGAGATAAATGCAGGGTACAGAAGTGTATTCTCCTTTGTGTCAGTGAACATCTGTACTTTCTGTTGCAAAAATGGAAATATGGTTTCACAACTTATTGTTTTAATAACTACAAAGAAGATTTTGAGCTTTGAATGTCAAATTCTTGGACTCAGATCAATGGTTCTGTCCCAGTGATTATTTTCTCTTTTATTTTCCTTAGTTTACTCTCTTCTTATTTTGTGGTCTTATTGCCTTGCTTGGTTACTGTAAGGAGCATTTCTTATGTTATGTTTGTGAACCGCAAGCCATTTTTACAATATAAACAAAATGAACTAATGATGAAAAAGGAAATTTTAAGGAGCTGGATTTTTTTATTCGTTTGTTTTAAACTTGAGATGTGGCTTTGACATCTGGAAAAAAATTCAAAATAAAGGAAATTTTAAAATAGTTATAGAGGGAAATTTCTTCAAGAGAATGCAGTAGCCAAATATATCGATTTTTTTTTTTGTCTGAAATGGTCTATGTGACTCATAGGAATCTGGGTAATCCAAAGGAAAAGATTGGAAAGCTTGAGGTACTCATTTACTAGTTGTATCATCATTTGAAGTGGACCTAAACAACCTGGAATGTATAATTCATCAATGAATCACTGCAATTTGGAAACTCAACAGAAGAGAGAAAGGACTGCTTTCTGTCTAGCAGGGTTTGATGTGCTATGGGTTTGAGACTATCTCTGCTGTGTCTTTCACCTGGGGTCTCAGACCAGAGGGCTTGTTAATGATGGTGAAAATCACCCATGGAATAAAGACAGAGATGTTGCTTCCTCAATGTCAATTTGGAATTTTTATTTTCTGATAATGAGCCAAATTAAAGTAAAAATAAAAAAAAGAATTTCAAGTAGGTAAGTATACCTAACAGCTGATCTGTGACTCTTTGTTTCATAATTTAACAATCTAGTAAACAATAAAAGTATTTTATTTGAAATTTGGTTTCAGGGAACTTTTATTTATTATGAAAATAAAAATTTTTTAAATGTTTTGGAGAACTTATCACATATTTTTAAATAGATACCTTGTTTTATGTGGATATTTAGCTTTAATCAATATTTAAAAAGTTGGAAAAGTAATTTTTCAAGGTTTGTTGTATATTTGTATGTGGGCATATTAGCTTTCAAAAGCATGATCAAATACTGTAATAATCTACACATTTATTTTTTAGTGTATTTTCATACTCTTATAATGTCTTCAGGAACATGATTCTCTCATTTTGCTATTTTTCTTAGAAGTTTTTCAAAGTCACTTCATTCTAATATTGGGAGTAAAATGCTTCAGAATCATTTCAGTATTAATTTCCATTACTGAAGACATAAACATATCAAAACAATAAAAATATTACATTTTAAAAAAAACATTACCTTCCTCATTATCAATTTTATACCAGTGACAAAATTGTAGAGAATTTAAAAGTAAATTTCAAATCATGTCAATTTCTTTATTCTTATTGTCTTTAAATCTAATTATAATGCATATAAAATTAGTTTCCTTAGATTTTTGTGGAACATTTTTTTATACAGTGAGCAAAATACAGAATGTTTTGTTACCAAGGAACTCATTATGGTTTCTGAAGTAGTTTCTTAGTGTGAAAGACAGTTAATGAAGAAAAACACAAAATGGTGCTGCTGGAGTCTTGAGTTCTTTTTTAAATAGTGATTCCATTATACCAATTAGATAGGCTTCTGACATCGGTGTTCAAGCTGGGTGGAAAAGAAGGCCCCTGCTCACTTGCCACCTACCCAGCCCACAAGCACCCCTGGGGAGTCATTCCAGAATTCCCAGGGTGCATTAGAGTCCAGCTTGAATCAACTGCTCTGAGGTGTAACTGAGATCAAAAGAATTATATGTAGGATAATTAATTCTTTGGGGAAATTAAAAGTAAAAAACTTAAATACAAATAAAATCTAAGAATGTGTATTGTAGGCTAAATTCTCTTCATTAACAGAATACATTTATTTTAATTAAATAGCTCCATCTCTTCCAGAGGCTTTCACTGGTAATTTTTCATGATAAAACATACATGAAGATAAATGCAAAGTTTATCTCCAGAAACAAAATACACATCAATATATTAATGTAAGGATTCAAACGGTGCGTCCAAGCTATTAACTCCTAAGAAATGAATCTGAAGAAGCAGTAGGAGGACATCCTTAATGTGGAAAACCACTAGCTTTTAAACTATTTCTTTATTTCTAACTTGAATTCTTTAATGGATGTTAGCTATTCAACTTCAAGGACTACAGAGTACTTGAAGTTATAATGTAATGTATCAATGCTGCTTAAGTCATTAATAAAAGGGAAAAATGAAGGACATTTGGAGTCCTTTCAGTTTTATACAAATAAAATGTACCTACTGGCAGCAGATCCAAGGGAAGTTATACACTTTGAAAATTTTCAAAAATTATTAGGCCACTTAATTGCAAAATCAGTACAAGTTTCCTTGGCCCTCCTCACCTTATCAATACCACCCCATGGGCTATTCTTGCCTTCCTTCTCCTCTTTACAGTACTCTAAAATGGAATGTGTAAGTGTATGAGCAGCTCTCTTTAGCCAAAACACTCAGATACATCAAAAAGCATTTTTTTCATTCTATACCAATCAAAAAGAAAACAATGAGAAACAGGTATGTTTCCTATTAATCCAAAGCATAGTTTTATCAGATTATTTTGATATTTTTCAAGCCTAAGACATTCAATCATTGACAGGTCTCAATATTTTCATTAGTATAACAACATAATTGCTGCCTTTATCCACCTTAAAGAACAATATATGGACCATTCTTGCTACTGGTCTTGTGGTATTTCAACTATTTTAATAGCTAAAATGTATTGAGTTCTCACTATATACACATAGTGCCCTAAGTGAGTGGACTATTAAATAGTTGTTTTCTTTTGCAAAAACGGAGGCGGTGTCAACACAGTCTCACCCTGTCCTATTAAACATTTAATTTTATTTTTCAATCCTCACCTAAAAGATGTATATTAACTGAATCTGAAGAATAATAAGACAATTAGGAGTCATTGTTCATGAATGCTAAGTTCCAGGTATTATTCTAATATTTTACATAGTTTCTATTAGCCCATTTTAATGTTAGTATATGTGAACATAATATCAGCATGATTATTATAATTCATCATTTAAAACAATTCATTTGACGAGACTATAGCAGAAACAAGTAACAGATTTTTTTCTCAAAAACTTCCCACAACTTCAATCTTAAAGGAGAGGATCAGAGCTCAGCAATTCCAAGAAGGTTTTTGTAAAATAATTTTAGATTGTGTGTAGCTCAAATCCTGGGATTATTACAAACAACAACAAAAAAAGATACTGGTTTTATTTTTCTTTAGAGACTTATATATGGAGACTTGTAACAAAAATCTTGTAGCAGCAGGTATGTTATACTGAAGAGTATTTGTCAAAGGAAAGCTTATTTCTATCTCAGAGACCAGGTTCTTCTGACCAGCTACCAAAAACTAACAAAATAATGTGTCTTTGATAGCTAATATGTAGAAGAAAAAATCTATCCCTTCACACATATTTGGAGTGTTTCATCAAAATACTATTATGGCTGGGAGTGCTGGCACTGGCCTGTAATCCCAGTGGCCAGGGAGGCTAAAGCAGGAGGATTGAGAGCTCAAAGCCAGCCTTAGCAAAAGCAAGGGGCTAAGAAACTCAGTGAGATCTTGTCTCTAAATAAAATATAAAACAGGGCTAGGGATGTGGCTCAGTGATCAAGTGTACCCGAGTTCAATCTCCATTACCCAAAATAAAATACTATTATGACAGTGATTAAAATAGTAGCTTTGTGTACACTTACAGCAAATTAAGAATAGATAAATGGAGAAAAAGATTTAAATAAGAAAGTCTGCTGTGTTTAAATAAAAATCAATAGTTTGATTAGAAGCAATACTTTAAAAGTGACATATAGTACTTACATCATCGGGAAGAACATGTTTTTTCTTTTCTGATCAACTTCATTGAGTTATAATTTATATTTGGTAAAATTCATACTTTCTAGTGTAATGTTAAATTTGACAAATACAAACCTTTGTGTAACATCAGTCAGTCATGATTTAGAACATATTAATCATCCTGAAGAGTTTCTCTTTTTTCCCCCCATTTTCAGATCCTGAAACTGGTCTCTTTTGTTCATGCAAAGCAAACACTTCACACTGAATTATATCAGAAAAAATAAATGTGTTTTTTTTATGATTGAGAACAAGGCAAAGATGTCCATTCCCCCTACTGCATTACATACCTTTACCAGAAATCCTGACCAATCCAGTAAAGCAAGAAAACAAAATCAAAAGTAGGCAGATTAGGAAGAAATAAAAGTGAAATATCTCTATTTTAAGAAAATATGATATTTTAAGTAAAAAATAGTCAAACCAATTTAAAAAATTATAATAGTCCTTGAAAGGAATTTTGGAAGATTGCAAAGTAATATACAAATATCAGTTACATTTTTATTTTAAACTATTTTCTGGCTCTCAAAACCACACTAGGCTTTACTTTTTACTTTTTATTTTTCTGAATTTCTTTACCGTCCCCACATACAGTGGTCAGGTTACTAAAAAACTGAAAAAATGTCAATTATAATCTAGTCTTTGACACTAAAGTATTTTAGTTTTGTATTTTTTTTGGAGGGGGGGCGTTGTTGTGCTGGGTATTGAACCCAGTCAAATATATTATCACTGAGCTATATCCCCAGACTCCTTCTTATTTTATTGTAGAAGAAATAAAATATACTTAACTAAAGGTTGGCATTATACATATTACTTTATTTAGGCCATTGTGTTCTCTTCTTCCGCATTGTTGGTATACAATGAAAAGGTATCATCCTCCTTTTTAAAAGTTTTTCATTGTCAGATAAAAGGCAAATCCTAGCTATTTACATGCAATACATCACATTCAATCATTTCCAAAGTACTGCCACACTTAGAATTTTTTTAATTTGAAAATATTTGTAAATTATATTGACTACACCTGCCACAGAAATTTTATATTTTATATGATTTGAAGCCACCTTCATATTTCCTTCTCTCTCTCTCCTTGGAATTCAGATTTTAATATGAATACAATATTCTGTATTATCAAAGCTGATGATTTAGGAGACAGCCTTTCCACACATGTAAAGCTTTTTTATTCGCCCTTTTCCCAAAGGCAAACATATGATAATTATAATATATGGACTTTGAGGTCTGTAACTCCCAAGAATAGAAGTAACTGTCAGTGGAGAATTCCAAGTAAATTTCCATTCCATCTCATCTAAAGACACAGAGAACATTGCATGTGAAAGAAAATATACCTTTTCCCATTTTGTACATTCTTTCTGGTTATCTTTTCTTTTATTATAAGTGGGATCCACTGGTTCTTCATGTTGTTCACTTTTTTAGTTCTTCTACATGTCTTATAAGGAATTGTAGTTATCAACCACATTTTGACACATGGAAAGAATCACCTAAAATATTTTTACAGTTTCCTTTCCAAAGCTAGTGTAGTGGCACTATACCTAATGTTAAAGTTGGCTTCTTTCTTTGTGGTATCACACATTTTTCCCAGATGGTCACAGAAGTGTTAGAGTATATAACTGCTAGGTGATACAATAGATAGACTCTGAATCTCAGCAGCTTAGTTGTTCTTGCAGATAGGAAATTTTATGATTCTTAACAGATAAGGTTCGCCAGCTGATGACTCTTTTTCATAACACTGACATCTTACCACCTAATTTCCAAGATCATCATTGTAGTAAAAAAAGGAACATGGAAATGTCACACAGGCTCTTTAGCATTTTAGTTAGAATTGAGTTGCTCCATAGACTCGCCATATTTCTTTGCCCAGGAGCAAAGAGATCAAGAAAGATTTTTTATCTTTGATCTTAGTTAGGACAGAGGAGGAAATCAGAAATGGGTTAGCCTTAGAAATGGCCACTATGTCAGGATATTCCTCAGGAGTTACAACACACATAGCTGAACTTGACTAACTGTACCCATCTCCCAGTTCACCTCTAGTACTTGAGGCGAATCAAAAGTAATGCACCATTAGTAGATAAAGTGAGATAGATTTAAGAAAGCTTTGGCCCTTATGGGTACCAAAAATTTACAAAGATGTGTAACTGACTATTTTAGAGTAAGTGTCATGCTATATATCACAGACTAGAGAGAAAATGGGTTATTATATAATATGTATATCTTGATCATTTTAGATGACAGAAGAAGGAGAAGTGACAATGGAAGGATGAGGCATTCAGCCCTTGGAAGAACAAGAAAGAAAATCAAATTCCTTGTTCTTATTGTCTCCACAAGTCAAGTTGGAGTTGAAATCTGTCCCATGCAGAGTTTTGAAGAACAAAGATAGGATTGTTTAAATTCTATTTAATAAATAAGATTTCCCTAGGAAATTTAACAATTTCCTAGGGAAATCTTATTTATTTCTTGTCTATAATATATTCTTCATGTACAGGCTAGATGAAGTAATTCCTTAAGATCACTACCTAGCATCTTAGAGCTGTGAATAGGACCTAAACATTTTCACACAAAGTTTCACTGAAATATTTACATTAGTGTAACAAAATGTAAGTTTAATCTACTGTCCTGTGAAACGAAAGTTTATATATATATATATATATTTATATATATATACACACACACACACACACACACACACACACACCATATATAGGTTTGCTGTGATCAGTAGAAAATTATTTAATCAATATCCCATATTTACCTTTAAAACTTATTTTGGTTTTATATTTTTATATATTTTGGTTTTATATATATATATATATATATATATATATATATATATATATATATATATATATTATATATATTATATTTTGGTTTTATATTTTTATATATTTCCACTAAGGGAAGAAAATAGCCAATAAAGTTAATTTTACTATTCTTTGCTTCAGTCTTATGATTACTTTTATATAATTAAGAAAAATTTATGTAATTACTTATATGTAATTCCATTAATGACAACTTTTAAGGTATTATAAAATATTACCACTCTTTAAAATTAAACTAGAGTTGAATGATGGATTGATTTTTATCATAGTAACTGGGCTATGATACAGGGTCTTGATATCTAATTTTCCAAAGATTGATTATTTTTACAAGTCATTAATGAAATATCAAGAGTTAAAGAGTTGTCAAATATGTTCTCAAAAATATAACATTAGGGTTAATTTAGAAATATTAAATCCATTTCTTGGTAATTAGTACCTTATTGGTAATTGATATGTTATTGGTAATAGAACATTTCTACATTGTAACAACCAATCTAATTTTCATGGGATTAATTTTAATATTATCTGCTATAAAAAATCTAATTTATCTTGTTATTTCAATATTTAGAATGGGATAGTTTTTAGGTCTAATGGAGGATTTATATTTCCTCATAAGCTGCTATAATTTTCAAATAAAACAATATGCTACCACTAGGTAAGATCATGAAAAGGTGACAATAAATAAAATTTCTAAATTTAGAAAGGAGAAAAATTGTGAGAACTAGGAGTAGATACTGTTCTTTTAGGAGTAGACCTGAGTATATTTGGAAAAGAATTGACCTGTGAATCTAATGGTCAGTCAAGGAAATTTCCCGTGTGATGAGCAAACTTGGATCCAAATGTTTTAACACTAAGATCTTAAGATAATGTAGAAAATAACTTTATGAAATTCTTTCTTCTTTTTACATTAATTCTATCTAGCAAGCCCCAAAGTGAATTTTCTTCTCTCTGCCCTTCTATTCTGGTAACATCTCAAGTTGCAGAACTGCCTACTTAAAAAAAAATGCTCTTACTCTGTATGCCTCAGAGCAGAAGAGAAATTTTGTGTGACTGGGAAGCAAGTTGCTTATCTGTGGTACAGGGATTGAGTGTGTCTTAACCATTTGCTGGGGTTCTACCTTTTGCTTTACAGGAATCCTGATATGTAAACTGCACAATAATCGTTTGTTGAATATGTAAGTGAATTGGTGAACAATAAAGTGGGCTAAGTTCTTTCTACATTTCTCCATAGGTTTATGATTCTCTGATTGTCTGATTGCATAAGAAAGAATACTGATAGCTAGAAGTTTCCTACTTAGTTCTCATCTCCCTGATTGTATTCTCTCTAAGGGAGAAAACATCCCCCTGTTCTCTTTGGAAAGCTTTTTTCTAACACATTTCCTTACACAGAATAAACGTATAATAAGATCTGTTGGTCTGAATTGAAATGGGGTGGGGAGCTCCTGTGTAAAGCTGACATTTCGTTTCCTTTACCTAGATCACACATTCCTCGTTGGCCATATGTTCGATTTTCGTGAACATATGTTACATTTGTTTTTGGTAATTTTGCTCTCTAACTATTGCACAATGGTGAATGTTGCACAAAGCCCATATGATCAGTGTCTAAGACACTATAATTCTTCTCCTTTTGAGTGTTCATTGCCCCAGTTACAGAGCTGAATATTATTTAGGGCAGTTGTTAACCCAAATAAAGGAGGGGGGACAGAACATGCAGAGAAATGCGGTTTCAGACCAAAACAAATAAACTTTATAAGAATAAGGGGGATTAAATGATGGGGTTAGATAATAGAGGCTGATTATATAGAAGAAAATGTAATTTTGTCAAATATATGCAAAAGCAGAAGTTGGAGCAACGTTCTATTAATTGGTAATAATGTATCTAAGATAAAATTTATTACTGTTATTTGGAGGAAGACAAATTCAGTCTAAAATTCTATCTTTTAGAATATTTGTAGACACTTTCTATATCAAAAAATACCTTCAAATAGACCATTTTCATTCATGACATTATAAACATCATCTAATGGATCCCTCAAGTAGACTGTGATTATCAACAACCCCATGGGATGTGGCTCTAGAACTATAACTCACTTTAGCATATGACTGAATAATTAAGCATGCAAATATCAAAATGCAAGTCCAGAGTTACATATAACCAGTCATCTCCAGTGAGGTGATAATTAGAAAATGACGGAGTTCCAACAAAATAGGTTATGAATGTGAAAGACAGGGAAACCATTGCTCAGATAAAGAAAAATAATGATAAATAATGCTGTTTTAAAAAAATTATGAAAAAAAAGTTTAAGAAATTTTGCTGGAACCAGGCATGGTCACTCACACCTATGATCCCAGTGACTCTAAAGACTGATACGGGGGGATTACAAGTTCATGTTCAGTCCCAGCAACTTAGTGAGACCCTGTCTCAAAAACTAAAAAGATTGGGAATGTACTCAGTGGTAGATCACACCCCCGCCCTGGATTCAATCCCTACTACAAAAAAAAAATGAAGAAAATAATCATAATTTGTGTCACCGTCCTTCTCCTCCTCCTCTTGTTTATTCCACTGAAAGCAATTTACATGATTAGTGAGCAAGAAACGTTTTTTTTAGCTCTCATAGAGTATTTGTTTCCTTCCAAAGTGTGCATAGGCATCTTTTATGTGTGTCTGTGTAACTACAAAGAGTCTTTGTGAATTTTGAATAAAGTCAACTAGTGCTACATTTATCCCACAATAAAGAAAATTCAAATTAGAATATTTATTAAAATTTCCATAAAGGACATTCTCTTCTTCCAAACATTTGTCTCACACAAATGTTGTTCTCCTTTATGTTTTCTTGTTTGTAATGCTGTTTTGCTGACCAAATCAGAGAGGATGGTAAAGACTGGCCTGACTTTCAGGAGCAGCTAAGAGTGCTTCTGTCTTCATTTTTACACTGGATTTCATTTTGGGACACAGAAGAAGCTGCTGGTGCAAACAGCCACAGTTAGTTCACTTGGTTGAGTAACCAACAGAAGTAGTTAAAGAGACAAATATCAGGGAAACATATTTAATGTAATTTCTTCAGACTTGTTCAGTACAAGCACAGGATTTATTCATTTTGACATCATTCTCTCTATAACTTAATGCCTAATCAACCTGTAAGACAGTTACCATATGAATCTAATTGTCTTATTTGATTTCAAAAATAAAGAGCATTTAAAAATCAGTGTCAGTTGAATGTAAAGCTTAGCAATCAATAGCTTTTGGGTGACGACATGAGGTCTGGAGCGTAGATTCTAGGAAACGTTGAAAAGTATGCAGAATTTGTTTTCACTGTTACATTCTTACATTTCTACCATCATTGTCTTATCATCTTCCCTAAGACTCTACTCTCTTACGTACTCCACATCTGAGCCTTAACTACATCTCATTGCTTCATTCTCTCCTATCCTTCCATAGAGGCTTGAAATTCCATAGGACAAATTCTATCCAGGCATGGTACCTCAGCCCTATTAATCACAACAGCTTGGGAGGCTGGACAGGAGGATTGCAAGTTTGATGCCAGCTTTTACAATTTAGTGAGACTGTCTCAAAATTTAAAAATAAATAAATAAATTGGACGGGGGAGGTAGCTCGGTGGTAGAGTGACCTTGGGGTTTTCAAACCCCAGTGCCAAAAACAAAACACAAAAAGAATGATTTTATATCTCACATCTGCTACCCTAATGCAAAATGCCTTAAAACAGTGGTCCATCAAGTAAAACATATTTTATATCTAGAAAAGTAATCTGTGATAAAACAAAATGACTAATGAAAATGAATTCTAGAAGGATTTCACTTGTCCTGTGTTACTTTTGTTGGCTAACTTAAAGCACTCTCTAATATACTTCACAGAAAAAGAAAGAAATGCAGTGTAAAGTCCATTATCAGCAACCCTTTTCCTTCATCAGAGTGAATTTAGTAGGGGCTGTGCTATGTCCTGAAGGCTGAGGAAATTGAACTCAGTATAGTTCTTCCTAGATCCAGTTCAGTTTTCATTCTGTTTTTAAATCAGCCCTCATGGGGGTATTTACAGAATGGATATAAGAAATGTCTAAATCACTAATTATTTTTTTCCTGGAAAGTCTGTTGATAGACATTTGTCAATATAACACTGATTGAATTAAATAACATGATACATTTTCATACCATGGGGAGAAGGTTGTAGTACTTACAAAAAATCAAATTGTCACAGAATCCCAGAGATGAATAACTCTCCCCTACCCTATTCATCAAAAATAAACACAACATTTTATTTGCATATGAAACTTTATTAAAAATATTATGCCACTAACAATGTATTAAAGCCACTACTTCTTTAAATTATTTTTAGATGTTGATGGACCTTTATTTAATTCATTTATTTATATGTGGTCCTGAGAATCAAACCCAGTGCTTCACACATGCTAGGCAAGCGTTCTACCACTGAGACACAACTTCAGCCTGAAAACCACCACTTTTTAATATTTCTGAAAAATGATTCCCTAACACCATTATTAGTATTTTTCCTTTACTAACATTTTTGATAAGCAACTTTTAGAAGTCTCTAAAATTTTCTTATATTATCCCTAGAAGTATGTTAGTATTCAGGCAATGCATTAATATGCTTTTATTATATTACAATTATAAATCCACCTGTTCTTTCATTTATATGCAAACTATCCACTATTGGAAAGAGAAAGTCATTCTAGATTTGCCATCTTTATTTTATGGGAATTTGTGAAGCATGACTAAAGACAGTGTGTTGGGAAAAGAATTGACAGGAGGCCAGCATAATTATTTAGTAGAAAATAATCAATTCACATAAACAAGAGGTGGCACAAAGTAAGGACAGGGTGACACAATGAAGATATCAGGGGCCTTTGAAATATGAGACACACAATTTAGACACAAATGTCTTCACATACTAGCTGAGACTTTAATTAAAGTGTATAACTGGTTTCCTCATCTGCAATGGAAACAACAGTTACTATCCTAGGGTGTTTCTAGGAAAAATAGGATAAATAATGGAAAATGATTAGTATCATCATGTAATAATGCAATAGCCTATGAGATATGTGTGTGTGAGTCTATGTGTGTGTGTTTGTGAGTGTGTGTGTTTCTGGGGATTGAAACCAAGAGGAGCTCTATCACTGAGCTATACACCACCCCACCAGCCCTGTTTTATTTTTATTTTGAGCCAAGTTCTCACTACATTGTGAGGCTTGCCTCAGACTTGCAATTCTACTGCATCAGCCTCCTGAGTCACTGGGATTATAGGCAACCACCACTGTACTTGACTGGCAATAGTATTTTTTAATGCTTTAAAATAACCTTATTATGAGTATGTATTTGTGTGTATGTTTATAGACATATCACATTGAAGACTACAGTATATTTTATTTAAAAGTCCTCTAGGAGGGAATGATTTGAACAGAGCCAATCTGAAGGTCCAATAATATCTGGCCGAGAGACTGAGAACCATAATTCTTAGCAATGCACTAATCCAATCAGCTCACTTGATATATAAAGACCCAGGAGGTTAAGCAATTAATTTATGTAAATAAAATATAAGATAAATTATTCAGCCCTCAACATGTTGTGTAAGCTTTCTAAATTCATTTTTCTATTTAGTAAAGCAGGAATAATTCAGTACTGACTTATACATATCAGATTAAATGAGATAATAAATGTAGTCATGTAGCAATCTGAGCTCTGAGATTCTGAAATATTGGGGAACAGTAAGAATAAAGGCCATGAAATATTTTCCCCACTTGTCCACCCACTCATAGGCAAACTTTGTATTTCTATATATTCTGTGGCTTATACTTAATAATTTACTTCCAAAACTTTAAATGGTTGCACCATTACTATAAATGATGATGTGGTTGGTATCTAAGTATAGCTCGTCTCTCTGTGTATTGTTTTTTGTGCTACAAAAAAATAAAAGTGTCTGTTCCCACCAGCCTCAAAGGCTGTTAGAGCAAGAAAGAAAAGTTCCAAGTGTGTAGGAGGCAAAATAATGTGTGTCTGCATTTTCTGCCCCATTACATTTTGTAGTTCATGGTCCTAGCATACATTTGTTTTGAAACATATTACACACACCATGGTGGAAAATTCAGTTCGCTTTTGGTGTTCTGAGATAGGAAATGACTGTGACTAACCACAAAGTCCTGAATAAATACAGCTTGTTTGCACTTTGCCTGGGAAGCACTACTCCCATCAGTTCAGTTGCTCTCTGCCTATCACTGAGCTGCAGGCAGTGGAGTGAGATGAGCAGATACACTGTCTATAATGTAAAGCTTCTACAGAGATTTCAGAAGCACATCAGCTACTGGCCTGTCCCTTGGGAATCTCAGAAAATACTCAACATCTCTGTGATAGTTTGTGAAGTGTCTAGATTATGTTTTCACGTTTCATAAGACTGAGAATTCAAAAATCATGTTGAATATCAAGTATGAAAAGTGCATGTAAGTGAGCTCAATCAATTGTCTAATATAATGCCCTATTCTTATTCGTGCTAATGGAATTACTGCTCAATGTTCACTTTAAACTCTTTCAATGAAATTGATATTAAAAACAGCAAATTTAAATATGGAACAAAAATATCCCAAATCTTTTCTTTTAGCTTTTTGAAATGAAGAGTACATTATGAGTCTCTCTCTGACCCTACTATGTAAAAACCACACCAGAGCTTCTCATTTCTGTTTAACTGAAACTTAGTATGCTTTGACCGATCTATTCCTACCCCTCCTTCTTCTCTACTCTTCCAAGGTTTTGGTAACCATCATTCTATTTTCAACTTCGATGAAATCAAATTCTCATAATCCACCAATGAGGGAGATCACAAAGAAAACATTTTAAGGTCTTGCACTTAAACACTTTCTAGTAGATAGATTGTGCAAACTTGTGTTTTGAGGAATTACAGAGGGAGAAGGCTAAAGGCAATGCCAGGAAACCTCCGAAAAAAGTTGCACTGTCTTAGATTTCCACAAGCTGGTAACAAACAGGCTCCCATCCCATAAATGTCCCTCAGCACTCATTTTCTTTTTCCACCCATTCCTACTTTATAATGATGAAGAGTCTTCCTGATTTGGGATGGCTTGATCTTTATGATGTATTGACTTGTCTTCCAGCAAAGCACACTTGACTTTGCTCCTATTCTTGAAGCATCTGGTTTTGAAATTGGCTACCCCTGGATAGACTAGGTAAATCTAGGGCCATAAGATTTTCATGATGTGTTTTACAGAATTTTGGTTTTCATAGACAAGGTCATGGACAAAATGGATATGTGATACAGATAGAAGGTCATTTATCTTTAACTCTGTCAACTTAGGAAATAAGTATAAGATAAAATGAACCAAAAATTATGCTAAATCCATAGTGCCAAAATATAAAGAGCAGTTAAACACATAGAAGAAGAAATCACTTAGAAAACAACAAAAAATGTTTAGAATTTGAAATAAAAATTCCAACTGGGGAAAAGTCTTAACTTTTTCCTAGTTTAAGCTAGCTGAATATGTGACTGCTTACCTAGTTAGCATTTGTATTTAGTAGTAGGTCTTCAAGGACTTTGCAAAGAGTAAGTGTCATATGTGGAAACAAGGGGGATTGTGTGCTTCCTTAAGGCAGGTTAGTAAGATGAATCAATGCAGTGTCCAGTTCCATCACATTGGAAATAAAGGTTTTGACGGAGGAATTTGGAGGAGTACACAAACATTCAGTCCACACTATAGGGAATAAAATCAGTTTCTTAAAAAAAAAATTCTAATAATATGAATCATCTTCTGAACAATATCTATGTTTCCAAATCATTTCAGATATAGTTACCAGAGCAATTCTAGCTCATTTTCTAATTTGGTAGACTTCTCTATTCTTAAGAATAAAAAAGTTCTTGCACAGTTAGAATCCCCACTGGAAGAAACTGTTAATAGATTAACAAAACAACTGACTTTTGTGGATTTAACACATGTAAAATCCAATTAAGTTCATGTAAAATTGTAACAACATCATTGTTTTCCAATCAGGCCTGGCACTTTGGGAAGGTAGGTACCTGCCTTATATTTATGTCCAACTAGTTTTTTGTCTAATTAAGTAATAATAATCAAAATAGTTAAACTTTTCAAATACTAATGACTTCTTATTTGCTCCAAAATCCATTATTTCCCCCAATCAGTAAATTTTAGAAAATCTATTTATAATTGAAAAAGAAAATAATTAGAAGAATAATACCATATATGAAAATCTGAAGGGAAAACATTTTGTTATTTTTTTTTTCTTAACAATATATTTTAGGATAATGATGTAAGACTAAAAAATCAGTCTAATGGCTCAAGTCATTATTCAGGACTTAATTCTTTATAATTAAGCCATAATGTCCTGAATGCTGGTCTTCCCTTAACTTTCACCAACTACAGAGAGAAGCTGAGGGGCATTTGTGAAATTATCATCTGTAGAGATTGAAAACGTTAAGATAAATTGTCTACCTTATTGAAAGGCCACTCATTTTCACACTTGAACATGTGTCAAGAGGGAGTTCAAGTTCATTCCCCCTCAGTGACCTCGTCCCATTTTTAAAGACAGTCCAGGGAGATGGCACCTCTCAGCACTCTTGGTTGGACTTTGCAATCCACTCACTAGAGGCTGAAATAATAGCATAAGACTAAAAGCTTTCAATTCCACTTTGAAGGAAAACATGTTCAGACAAAGACAAAAGCATTTCTAGCACTTAAAAAAAAGAACACTTTTCTGTATTTATAGCTGTGGCAGTCAGTTATAATGCTGTAGCCAGCAGTCTAAATATTAGTAAAATGGCTCAGGCTATGACCTTCAATAGATCAGAATTAGTTCACAATTATTAAATATTCATGAAGAGCATGCCATTTGTCAGATGTAAAAACTGCCACCTCCCTGGGTCAAGCCATCATCGTCTCTTGTGTGAGATGCTCAAAGAAGCCTCTACCTACACCTCTGCTTCCTGTATCCCCTTTGCCCTCTGGAGTCCATTCTGAACAAAACATTACTCAAGTCACATGTCTCCTAAGCTCAGAGCTGTCCAGCGGCTCTGGTATCTTTCAGAATAACAGTGAGTTCTTACAACAGCCATCAGGGACGGGACACCCTGGCTCCCCACAAATGCTCTCCTTGGCCCTCTGCTATCTCCCCTTGTTCGCTGTGCCTCAGCTCCCTGGGCCTCCTAACCATGCACATCACAGCCTCAGGGCTTTCCTTCTGTTGTCTGGTTCCTCTATGGAGCTCATTCCCCAGAGAGCATAGGGCTTGTGTTGTGGTCTCCTCCAGATGTTTGCTTCAATGTATTTCCTTTATAAGGCATTTCTCAGTCACCTCTTTAAAAGTGTGATCCCCATCTTCTCTTGAGTCTCTATTACTCTCCTTCACACATCACCACTGAAAATACTACTAGGTATTTCTTCTCAGGTGTTTATTGCTATGGTTTGTAGGTGAGGACAGAGGTGTTTATCCTCTACATCCACAGTAATGTTTGGCACATAGTAGGCTCTCAATGCTGCCCAAATTCATTTATAACTGAGCAAATCAATTTGACTTGATCAGAGTTTGGAGAATAATGAGCTTGTCTAATGTAAAGAGAACATAGTTTAGAACTGTATTGAAGAAGACCTTGAAAATGATACCATGGAGGATGGTTTTACTCGGCAGCTAAAGAAACCAATAAAGGGAACTGAACCGAGTATGTAGTTGAGAGAACTTTCTAGAGGCACAGGCTTTGGGGGAGCAGCCCAGGCCTCTTCCCAAGGAGGACCTGTGGGAAGAGCATGAGGTCTGGTGCCCAAGAAGGGTGTTGAGGGATAGAAATGACCCAGAGAGGAGAGATCCCAACCACCCTCTCCAGACAGGGAGGGACCCTGAAAGGCACAGGTGCACCCCGAGTGGCGGTGAGGGAGGGCACCCCACCCTGGCCCACTCCTCGTGGCCTGCAGAGCCTCACTGCCAGTCAGCATCCTTGGTCTGTCCCGAGTCACTGAGTCACTCCTCAGGGAGTTTCTGTGGGGAGGGACAGGTTCACTCCCTTCTCAGGGCTCCCAAATTAAGGGACCTCCAGAGTCTCAGGAAGGGAAAGGGAAAGAAAGAAGACAGGACTTTCCAGGCCCATACTGCAGGTCTCCTTCCAGCCAGGTGAGGTGAGAGGATCCTCTGGCCTGGTGGCCTCTCCTGTGCTGGGGAATGAGAGGTGTAGCAGACCCACTGCCCAGCCAGCCATGGGAGAAGGAAAGGGACATCTCCAGACCACAGTGCAAACACCAGCACACACACAGGCACATTGACCATCAGTGCTTTTCTGATTCATTGGTGTCCCTGTGGCCCCACTCCCCGCCCCCAACACCCCTTCCCATCCTCCCTTCCACACCTGGTGCTGCAGGGAGGCTGTGGCTGAGCCTGGGGCTTCCCTGGGCTCCATGCTGTCCTGTTGAGGCTGCTGAGTGGGTGGGGATTGGAAACAATGGCAGAGGTGTGAGTGCCAGGCTTGGTTTATTGAGATGGGATTGGGGTAAAGAAAACCTGCTTCACAAGTAAGAATAACAATGAAAGGCAAATGGTAATCCTTGACTTAGTCCTCCTGTTGAAGCTGAGCATGCTCATGGCTATTACAGAGGTCACAGCAGTTACAAGGTCAAACATGGGGCCTGTTTGCTAGAATCTCTGATAGAAGCATGAAAATATATTGCTTTGTAAGATTGATAATGATGTATCATAATCATTATATTATAATATGCACATCAACTCTTTAAAATTTATATAAATTTGGGGCTGGGGATGTGGCTCAAGTGATAGCAGGCTTGCCTGGCATGCGTGCGGCCCGGGGTTCGATCCTCAGCACCACATACAAAGATGTTGTGTCCGCTGAAAACTGAAAAATAAATATTAAAAAATTCTCTCTCTCTCTCTCTCTCTCTCTCTCTCTCTCTCTCTCTCTCTCTCAAAAGAATTATATGAATAAGACTATTTACCGTATCATTAAACACCAAACTGGAAAATTTACTGGAGGACTCCTTGCTCTCCCCCATCCCTCCCTGACCCCCACATGTTTTTATTTTCTTGTTTTTTTCCAGAATCATGTCAAGCAGGAAATCCCAGGTTCAATCACCATCAATCTCGGGCTGAAACAGTGCGTCCTAGTCCACATGTGACCACTTTGAAAGCTCATCTTGTCTTGTCCTCTTGTGGTACAACCGGTACCAGCAGTATGGTGAGGAAGAGTGCGTGCTGCAGATGGGGGGCGTGCTGTGCCCCCGCCCTGGCTGTGGAGCCGGGCTCCTGCCCAAAGCAGGCCAGAGGAAGGTCACCTGTGAAGCGGGCAATGGCCTTGGCTGCGGGGTGAGTACTGCCCGCACCCAGGGGTGTTGGGCATTGTGTTCAATGGCTTTTGAAAATGGTCTAAGATTGTATTTTTATTTTCAATTTCTTGTTGGATGGACTGAGATATTTTTGAACTGATATATAGGAAAATCAGGTTTTAAATTCTCACACAAGACCCCACATAAGAAAATACATATTTTTATTTTGGGAGGAGTTGTACTGAGATTTTCTGTTTTAATTGTTTATCAAAATGTTTATTCTAAGCCCTTTGAACCGCTGCACCAGACTTTTCCACTTTTTCCCACCAGGGCTTGTATGATTCAGAGCAGAACTGTCCTCTCTCTCCAGCATTGCCTTGAAGTAGTGGGAGTGAAGGAGGGAAATTCTCCAGGAGGGCTGCCGTAGGACACTGTTTGCCTAAATGTTTCAAGAAATAAGGTGAAGATTAATGTGGAAAACCTGAAATGTTATTGTGTCATAAAAGTCACTTTAAATAGAGATGAACAAAGCTAATGATGCCTGTTAGGGAGGAAGAATGAGAAACGTGGAAAACGTTTATTCCAAAAGGTCAAAGCATGTGACCTGGCCAGCTTTTTGAGTGAGTCTGTGTCTACAAGTTGGCAGTTGAGGGGTAAAGAAGCAAAACTCCAGCCAACAAAGATTCACTAGATTATAGGTTGAATATCAAATGGGCAATAATCCTGATATTAAATTTCACGCAGGCTGGAAAAGGAAGGAAGCATATGTGCTTAGAAAATGCTGTTGAATTTTGATGGAAAACGTTTCTTTTAAAATTGCAGCTTCATGAGGAGCTTTGTGGAGGAAGGATGTAGGTAGCAGGTGTATATTATCCACACCTAATTTTTGGCTGAGTCCTGTTAAGTCACCTGCACATAATTCAGCATCTGTTGTTCTTAGGAAAGCTCAGTATCTTTTGTGCAATGGGACTCTTGAAACCCTGGGCTGAGAAATAGATGGAGCAAGTGGAAGTTGGAAAATAATGAGGGGCCAGTGATGCGTAAAGGAAAAGAGAGCCTCTGAATTAAGGGGATAATTGCATTAGGATGAACTCAGCTAACCCTTGCCACCCTGGGGAATATGGAAATCAACCAGGTCTGTGGTCTCTGTGGTCATCAGCTTCGGTGTCATCTTCACAGATCTTTTGTGACCTAGGCAGGCTGCCAGATTCAGGGATCAGCATGTTAGTGAAAGTTTTCTTTTAAAGAGTCCCAGTTGTTTGTACAAAGGGCTAAATTGTATGCTTCTGCCTATGACCTGTCTACTGTTATCCCACTGGGTTTTAAGATTTTAACTTTCCTGATGAGGTGGACAGTTTCTTTAGTCCATCTTCTGCATGCAGTTATCCAATTTTACTATGAAAAGTCTAAGAATTTTATGTAATTTACAGATTTGAAGACCTTATCTTCCTTTTTCTACATAATACATTGAAAATAACATGTATTTGAGCCTCAACTCATGAAAACTCCATCAGGAGTGAGTCAAGTTGCTTCAGTGCCTTTGAATTAAGAAAGTTTATGGACAAACTTTACCTAAAGGAAGATGGCTCTGCTCAGAATATTCCTCTGTGCTTTGGGGATTCTAGGTAGTAAGTCTGTTTTGGTCTGTTATGTTGTTTGAGGAGGTAGCCTTGTTGATTTGTGTATTAGTTGATTAGTGCCACATAACAAATGGCCCAAATTATAACAACCTAATATAATAAGCATTTATTACCTCACAGACTTCCTGAGGGTCGAGAATCACCTGTGGGGGGCTCTCATAGGGTGGCCATTAAGGTGGACACAGCTTTCTGCTGGCTTGACTGAGCTGGAAGACCCACTTCCAGGATGAGTCATCATGTGACTATTGGCTAAGACCTCAGTTCCTCGTTGGCTGTTGTCAGAGGCCACATTTTCGTCAGGTGGCCTCATCACAATGGTGACAGCTAACTTCCCCTGGGGCAAGGGATACAAAAGAGGGTGCCACAGTGCCCTCCTCTCCAGAGTTGCACACCATCCCTTTCACTTTATGCTACTCCCAGGAAGCAAGGTACCATGCCCAGTCCACCCACAAATGGCAGGAATTGGGCTCCATCTTAAAGGGCCTGAAGAACTCACTGGCATATTCTAAACCACCACCAGTTTGCAATCTGAAAACACTGAAGAAAAAAATCAGCAAATGGTTTTGCAATGAATACGTTTCCTTCAGACCTTTGTCTCCCTCTAGCTTGTGTCGTCCAGGATTCTATCCATTCCCACAGCTGTAGTTCTCAGCAGAGACAAACTGACCTCACCTCTGCCTTCTTCCTTCAAATCCAAATCCCTACTTTCACAAAAGGATGTTAACCCAACTTAAAGCTAAAGAAATTCTGTAGCAACTAAACAGGAAGTGGAATTGATGCCTTAAATCCTGGCCCCAGCAAATACTAGTGGTCTTCATCTTTCTGCCACAGTTTCCTCATTTCTAAAATAGGCTTCATAATGTTAGCCCTGTATAAGATTATTGTGAATACTAAACGAGATAATAGGTAAAAAATACATAGAACAGTGTCCAGCATAGAATAAGGACAGATACATTTAATAATTAATCAAAGATTGAATCAGTATTTATTGCTTACAATCAGTAAAATTTCTTAAAATTTTCCAAATAGACTAGAATCAACCCCTGGACCAAGCCAGATTTTCAGCAGAGAATTACACACTTACATCTCTTTTAGCCATTCTAAGAATTACTTTTCCTAAATACTGCTTTGCAATGATGTTATTTGTTTATATTAAGGTGGTTACGTGGGAAATTTGATGTACCTGGTTCAAGACATCTCAATAAACTTTGCTCGAGGAACAGTGGTGAATTTTCCAAGACTGATCTGAATATCAGGGGTACTTGTGCCTGTCCTGAAGAAAGCTGTCCTTACGTACATTGCTAATTGAGCACCTGACAGTGTTTCCCTCTGGAAGCTGATGACTAGAAAACCTATATCTACATTTGTGTGCTACCTGGTTTGTCGGTAGCCTATTATCCAATGGATTTTGAAGTTATCCAGTGGATTTTGAAGTTCATTTCCTGGCTTTCCTTTCTTTCATTTCTCTTTGCCTTTCCTAATAAAAATGGCTGCCCCAGGAGCAGCCAGGGCCTTATCTTCTGTGGCCTTCCAGGAAAAGTCATAGGTAGATAAGCTGCAGGAGAACCCTGCAGTCTTGGGTGGAGGAAAGCCCTAGATAGCATTAATCCCAGTGCTTCTCGGGCACCGTTGGTAGGTTTGTTGAAAAAGTATCTTTGAATCCACCTGTACTTAGTTTTTTCCTCAACTGTCAGAAACTAAAAGTACAACTCTTATTATGTGGGTATAGAAGACATCTTTCATGTTACAAAAAGGTTCTCACATGTAAAAAGGTCAAAACCAAATTCACTGACATTCATAACTTGAAAATGAAGTCTTGGGATAGGTTGTGATAGGCCCTCATCCAAGTTTTCAGAACTGAGACAGTCCTGCTATTGCTTCAGGCCCCCAGGATTCTCACCTAGGCATTTAACTACTCCTGTGGGCCTGGGTGCCCCTCGGTGCACTCGGGTCTGTTGATGCAGTTTCCATCCAAAGAAACAGATTCCAGTGTCTGTATTGGCTTTGGGCTTCTTCAGATGCTAGCTTTAGCCTCTAGGATGTTCTTGTTCAAATATGCAGCAATGTCGATTGGAAAAGGAGATTCCTGGCACCATGCTCTGCGCTATCACCAGGCTCACGTGTTGCTGGGGAGCTGTGCCTATTGGCTAGTACACAAAGACAGGGTGTCCATGCAAAGCATACTCCAGTCCCACTGGAAAAGTCCTGATGTGTGTGCTGGCCACCACATGCTTAGCACTATAAAGGATTATTTGAGAGAAAGTACCGACTCCTAGAATTCAAGTTGAAGTGTTAGCCTGTTTTGGTGGCTTCATATGCCTATCCTGACTCTAAATTCTTGTTCTCAGTAAGTTCATATATTGGGATTCAATATTCATTGAATGAATGAATGAGCAAGTGAATCATAACAAGGTAGGAATAATAGAAATACATTATCACTTTTATTTCCAGTATTAAACATCACTCACTCCAGGATAGAATTGCATACTTTGCCTCAACAAAGATCTCTTCAGAAAAATAATCAAAGTATTTTCACATGCTTTTATGTAGTGTTTAGGACACATGGTACATAATTTAGAACATCAATGTGTTCAGGGATCCAGGAACATTTGGAAATCAGAAAGTACTACAAAAATTAGGAGTTCATAGCCTGCCAAATAAAGAGTTTTGCACTTTCTGACATAAAATGTCTTGCTCTTGGAAGCACTAAGATTTTAATTTTGACTCAGCATAGAATATTTTTATGCTGATAGAATTCAACAAAGAATATATTTTGGGATCAAATAGTCTGACCTCATTCTCTGCTAACCCTTCATCATATTTTTACTATTGCTCATAAAACATTAATTGATTTCCAGAGGAATTCATTTATTTATTATCCTTTCTTCTGGCCTTATTCCTTTTTATTAGGACTGTTTCACTAACTTTTATGACTGCAGTGTGAGCTGTTGTCATGTTCAATCCTGGAAAATAGGGAGAATCTGGGATACATCATACTCATGGACCTGGAGTGCTTGTGCATTCTATGAAAAAAAAATATCCCTGTCTTATTTGCTGTTATCTTAGACTATTATATGTCTGGGAGAACTTAAGTCATACTTGAAGTTGAAGGAACAGTATTCTATTTTAAATGACAAATCCAGGGACAAGATTAATAAGAACAATAAAAAAAGTGAAAACAGGAGAACTTCAGACATTGTATTACTAAGGTAAGAAAATCACAGAGAATCTCTTCAGCCATCTAAAGTCACTCCTTCCTTTGACAAATGGTATCTCCTGCAGCTCAGAGACAGGTCTATCCAAGACACTAGCCTCTGGCCCCTTACCATTCTGAGTTCTCATCACCAAATGGGTCTCCTTGCATTGCTTTCCTTAAAGAGGGTCCCAAAGAGTGCATAAGCTGAAGGCATGAAGGCCCTTGAGCGAGACATTCTTGTGGAAAATGGACTACTTTGTGATGAGAAATTTATGTACATTTTTGTTGAAAATGATGAGTTTTGAACTACTTATAAAATATCATTAATATATTGCTGAAGGTTTTAGTCAAATGAGAACCTGAGCCTCATTTTCAGTCTGCGTGTAAAAAGGAGTCCATGAAGAATATGGTGATTATCTAGCCTTTTACTCAAAGCTCTAGTTAATTGGTGAGCTAAAAACCTATGCTAAAAATAGAGGACCCTTTATTCAGTATTTAAAGCTCAGAAATAGAAAGCAAAATGATGGTCGATATTTAATAATAAAAGAAAAAAGAAAAATGGTTACATTTCTTATTCTTTAAGGAGATTGAAATTTATTTTTACAAAAATGCTAACTTAATTAAATTATTCTAAAGTGTTTTGTAAACTACATGGGCTCTTTCTTTTTTTAAAGACTAAGGATTAAAATCTAGACTCCAAGTGGATGTGGATTAAACCAGGAAGTTTTTCAGGAGGGCAGCAGGACAGGTATTCCTCAGGGTGGCTGAATGCATACAGGAGCATGAAGCTCTCGCCTTGCGTACCTGGCTTACTGCAGCCACCTGAACCCACAGCATGTTGAGAGTAGAATCATATCTTGTTGACACATTATTTATTAATATACAAAGTGTTCTTTGTCCAAAATCATTTTTAAAGAAAGTTAATGTTATGAAATGTCAAAAATATTCATTCCATGTTTATTTGACATGTGTCCAAAAATCTAATTTAAACTCCAAGTTTGGCTCATTTGCAGATTGGAAATAAGTCTCACTAGACTTTCTGCCTGTGAGACAGCTTGAAGTGCAAAGATAGAAAGTTTTGCAGGGTATTTATTTTAATTAAAGAAACCGTTCACAAATGTGCAAGCAAGCTCTGCTTACCAATCCTCTGGAAAGTATCTATTAATTGGCAAATGTTCCTAGAAAGAAAAGCATTCTCCAGTGGAAGTGAATACTTTCTATTCTATCACAGGTGATTGGCCATTCTCCTGGTCTCTGCCAGTTTGGGTTGAGATAAAGGGAAGTATGAAATAATTTAATTATTTTAAAATATTGAAATCCATCTCTTTAATGTGTTAGAAAATCAATTTTGTTGCAGATTAACTAAAGACCCTTCTTTGAACAGTCTAGAATGTACACTTGTTCTGAAGAAGCCATAGCTTGTGTGCATTTACTTTGTTCCTGCTCTGACCTCATGGAGATCTATGCTTCCAACATGGCAGCCTCTGACCACATGTGGTCATTTACATTAAAGTGAAAAAATTCATGTCCCCAGTCTTAGGAGTCACATTTGCAGTGCTCAGTGGCCTCAGGTGGCAAGCAGTTACTGTATTGTATCATTGCAAAAAAGTTCTGTTGAACATTGCCAGGCTGGGGAAAGATTTGGACATCCATCCAAGGAGTAGCAGTCACAAACTCAAAGCTTCTTGTTTCTCTCCAACATAGGCACTTTGAGTTCTTTGGTGGTAATTAATAAGAATCTTTCCAGAATTAAAAGCAGTTTTCTTGAGGTACAAATGTAGAATAGACTTCTGAAAAGTGAGGATCATGCAAAACAGGTTCCAAGCAATAGTACTAGGAGCAGGGCTGATGTGGGGAATATCAACCAAGAATAAGCCTGGTGGAGAAGAAAGAAGAATCAGAGGCATTTGAGGAACATTAGGATTCTTTCCTGGACATTTTGGGGGTGGTGTTGCACAACTCATCAGCAGTTAAATGTGTTAGCCGTTAATGTGTCAGGAAACTGCAATGTGGCCCAGTTCAGAAGTTCAGCAATGAGGACATACCTGAGTTCTGATCCAACAGTGGCATCCCAGCTCTGTTTTGATTGCCCCAGAACCAGTGATACTCCATTTTTATTTTCTTTCTCAACAGAAGGCAGAGATAGGGCAAAAATCCATAATCACACAGCTGGGAGGCCTGAGTTAAACTGGATTCAATGAATCCATTTTTTGTAGAACTTAAGACTTTGGATATGCAAACATGCGTTTTTCTTAAACTAGCCAACTGTATAGGCAAGAACTGCCTTTTGTGTGGCACATTTTGTGAGACAGGTGTTTCCTGAAACAACTTGTGATTCAAATCACTCTCCATGTTTTTTTTTTTTTTAATGCACAGTGCTAAGTAGCACACCACAGGGCATAATGAGCCAGCCAAAGCTAAACATCAGAACCATTAGGCCCACAGTGTTTACCTCTTTGTAGAGAACTAATGAATGATTTTTTAATTGCATGCTATGTTTGTCTCAAAAGTATTTTTGAGGCTAGGTTTTTATAGTAAAATCTTTTCATTTTCTAAAACTGCTATCGACATATTTTTATGGGTTTAAGATCAATTAGAGAAGATGGGATAGAATTTTATGAGTGTGTGGTTAGTAACTCATTTTCAAAGGGTCCCTATTAAATGAATTTGAAAGATTTTATAAAATTTCATAGAATACGTTATATTATAGGCCATAAAATATTTTGTCATGGTGGGTGTCAATCTCATGTTAACCTTCATAGAACATTATGGAAATAACATTCAGATTTTGTTTTCTGCATTTGAGGAAATCACTTCAGCACATTGACAAGAACAATAATAAGGATTCACCATGAGCCCAGCCCAGCTGGAACTGACCCAGAGCCTCCCCCAAGGTGGCAGGTCTGAGTCCCCACACCACGCGACACTGAATTGTGGGCTCTCTTCCCCTTTCCAACCCGAGGCCTCGGCAGCTGCGGGCCCAGAGGCTGTCAGTGCTCTCTCTGCCTCACTGCTCTCGCTCCCTCTCCACCCCACTCTCCTCAGGCTTCTATCCTGTGTGGGTTCCCTCTCTGACTTCCCCCAGGCCTCCTTTCTGTCCTGGTCCCCACCCCCGAGGGAGCTGCAGCTTCCCTAAGACACGGCTTTCACCGTTCATTCCGTTGGTTTTCCAGTTTTCTCTTCCTACACCTCAGAAAAGGGCTCGCAGGTCCAACTCTGTGGGTTCCAGCCCATTGTCATGCTCTCTGGTCCTCACCCCATTTCCATATTGTTACATGCCCAGGATCAGAGGGGACAGCCATCAGACAGGGTCATCTGTCCTCTCGTTTCCTCCTCTTTATTCTTCACTCAGGCAGACAAGATTTTCCATTTTAAGGTTTAGGTGCACAAGTTGGTGGCACTAAGCACATCCTCGGTGTTGTGCAGTGGTTGCCGTTGTCCATTGCAAGGTTTTCATCCCCCAAGCAGAAGCTCTGCACTCATTCACAATAACTGACTCCCTCCCCACCACCAGGCCCGGGCAATCTCTCATCTCCTTTCCATGTGTTGACTTTGCCTGTTCTAGAGCCTTCCTTTAAGTGGATTCATATTTGCTTATCATGTCTGTTTCTCTCACTCACCATCAACTTTTCAAGGTTCATTCATGTTGTCACACATGTCAGACTTTCCTTCCTTTGTGTAACCCAATAATACACACACACACACACACACACACACACACACACACTGCTTTATATCATGTTCCTCCATTTCCTTTTACAATTCATTAAACTGGATTAGTCTTTCCTAACCCTGGATCAAAAAGTCAAAAGTCGGCCAGGGCCAGGCATGGTGGCACATGCCTGTGATCCCAGTGGCTCCGGAAGCTGAAAGAAGATTGATGGCAAGTTCAAGTTCAGCCTCAACAACTTGGCAAGGTCATGGGCTACTTATTGAGATTCTGTCTCAAAATAAAAAAAATAAAAAGGGCTTGGGTTTTAGTCCAGTGGTTAACAAGCACCCTTAGGTTTAATCCCTAATGCCAAAAACATGAGGGGGGCGGGCAGGATCTCAGACTTTTAGACACTCATTAAATGTCTTAGTGTCACTTTATAAAAAAAACACAGTTCACAGCCTCTCAATTCTTTAAAAACACCTCACCTCTAATTAAAAAACAAAAACAAAAAAACCTTGGTTTAACATTAAATCCTCTAGCCCTGCCCTAAGGCCCAGGACTTGGAACACACTTATGTGCATTTGGTGTGGAGCCCCAAATGGGCTGACATCACTGCCTGCTGGCTCTGGGGTCCGGCCCATCCTACCTGAAGCACTGATTGTTCACCTTCAGGTCCTGGTTCAACAGCACAATTGTTCCCTTTGTCCCCAAAGACCTCTGCTTTGTTTATGTCCAGATCTGGGTTTTTAAATTTCTGTGCTAAAAATTAGTTTGCCTTAAATATAAATAGATATTCTTTGTAGCACTATTTTATAATAGATGAAATTTGGAAGCAATCATGTTTTTATTAATATTATAATACATTAGTTTTTGACAGACCTATATAGTAAAATACAAAACCCTTTCACAAAGAACTAGGTCAGTCTATGTCCTGGTGAAGAAAATTTTTCATATAGAGAACTAAGTGAAAAGAGCAAGAAAAATAAGGTCAGTGCTTATAAAAGCATAAAATATTTTCTGGAAAGTACTAAAGAAACCATCAATAGTGGTTGCCTTTGGGTGGAGGAATAAGGATATGGGAGGGAGTTTACGCTTCTCAGTTTGTAACCTTCTGTAATGATACAGGTCTCTGGAATGTCAATAGCTTACTTTTGCTTTTTTATGACATTAGAGGCTACAGCATCTGATATTAGAGCTACTTTTTCCTAAATGAAACTTCTAGCATCCATATTAAGAAAACTTTAGTAATATTACTTATTAAACATAGATGCAATATTAAACTGTTCTATAGCACAGTAGGGCTGTAGTTATAGTTTATAATAACTTATTGTATATTTTATGAAGAACTAGAAGAGAAGAGTTTGTAGCTTCCAAATACAAAGAAATAAGTGCTTAAGGAGATGGAGATGCTAACTACATAACTGATTTTATCATTACCCATTGTATTCATGTATTGAATTATCACAACATACCCCATAAATATACACAATCATTATGTGTCAATTAAATTTTTTAAAAGGAGAAGGAAAATTACAGATGGGTGGACAGGTGGATGGATAGATAGATGCAATTTGACCATTGATTAAATTAGGTAGAACTTCACTCCATCTCAGAGATCCTATTTCTTGGGGGTTAGACTTGGGAGAAGGAAATACACTTTGCACTGGCAGAGACTGAGCAGGAAAACCAACCCCACAAATGTGGCTTCTGTTCTCCAGGGGAGCTGGTGCAGGTGGCCCAGCTCAGCATTCTTTCAAGCTTATGATTTGTATCAAGCACATACTCCTGTCATACTGATTTAATTGAATGACATATTTAAGAAAGTTGGGAATGGAGTCTACTGGGAAATTCAAGTCACAATTTCAAAATAAGTCCTAGGAAGCATGTCACCCAAAACCTAGAGCACCCAATGCAAATAGATGGGTCTCAGTTTTCATGTAATGTTTAAATACCTCCTACATTACAGAAAACATATCCCAGTGCTACTTTACACACATCTGAATTCGAGGTTTTGCTGGGTTGCTGCATTGTCTGTGGAACTCCCTGTAGGTGTAAGGATGGAAATGGTCCAGGGTGGTGCACTGGATGTGGCAGGTTGACCTGATGGAATGACAGAGAAACAACTCCTTCTTGTTTTTCACTCTAACAAAACAAGAACACAAAGTCAGAACTGCTTTTCTGCCAATTTGCAGTGAAAGTTAGACAGAGTTCCATGTGGCCAAACAGGATGAGTGCTCAGTGCTGGAGTAGCAAGCCTTTCTCATGCTTGGTTTCTTACACCTTCCCTTGGAAAAGGCTGTTCACCAGCTGCAGGGAGGGAACAGGGTTCTCTGTTTTGCATTTCAATGGACCCCAGGATTCTGCCCTTGTGTTCCTCTAAGTCTTTGCCCTTCTGCAAGGATGGGTGAGGTTCCAAGGATGTAAACTGGAGGATCCCCAGGCCAGTCTGACCTGGCTGGCCTCCTCTGGACTCCACCTCCTCTGTGTTTGATGCCCTCCCAGGCACACTGGACAGAAACACCTGAGCCTACTGCATGAGCCTTGGTGTCCCCTGTCGATTAAAGTTGATACTGTGGGTAGAGACAAGCAACAGATTTGTTTTTTATTTCCCTTTTACCTAAGGATTTTTCTGCAAAGAGAATTAAAAAAATCAAGGAAGGCTCCAATCCTGTGGGTAAGGCACAAGCAAATGATGAATCCTACCACACCCATTCTCCAAGGAGGGTGGGAAGTATGCCAACGAGGGGCCAGGGATGTCACTCTCGCTGATACACAGAAAGTCATTGGTCAAGTGGGCCTGCTACTGCAGTTCCAGAAAGAAAGCAATTTTCCTCCTCCTCTGTGTAGGGTGGGCCCAGAATGCCAGTTTTTTTTCCCCCAATTCATACAATATGCCACTCTCTTTCTGAAGGAAATCACATTATTCCTGATAGACATTCCCCTTCACAAGGCCACACTGGTTATTGTCCAGCATTCACTGACCGTCTGGGGTTTCAAGGTCTAGTGTTTTTTCCCCTGAGTTCTTCTCAAGGTATTAGTGTTAAACTGACAGGTTTATAACCACAAAACCCTCATTAACTACTCCTAGGGCTGCCTGCACAAAGGGACCCACTCCACTGACAGAATGTCACTATCCCTAAAGAATTCTTAAGCAAATGGCTAGATACAAGTTTTTGTATCCTATATTTCTGAGAATGGCAAGTGCTGTCCTTCATATGAGCAAACCTGATTACTTGCAAGAATTAATAAGAAATATTGGATTCAGTCAACCTACAAGTTAGCCTCATGCAGAAATCAGATGAAGTGTTACTTGCTTGGGTCTTTAAAGAAAGCTTGGAATGGAAATGCCCCAGTTATTCATCAGCCCTCTTTATACCATCCACATAAATGGTTTTACACGTGAGCAGGGAGAAGATGGCCAAGGCTGTCCTCAGAAGATGGCTACTATTTGCAAAGAAAGAAATCTAAATCAAATCAGCTTCTGAGAGACCCTTTTATGTGTAGACATGGCTGGCCTTTGTGTAAGCAGCATTGTATCATTGTAAAGTGCAGAAGCTGCTTAATCAATAAGAAAAGTTGAAGTAGAAAGGTAGGATTAAAGAGATAAGATCTTTGTTATACTGAATATTATTGACCAGGGAATCTACTTCTCATAGTGAGCTGGATGGAAACTACTTCACATTGAGAATGTTAAGAGATTTTAAAAAGGTCTCAAAATCGTTGTTTACAGGCTCTGTCACTGTGTATATTTTTAGCTTGTTATTCTAAAGAAACCAGAGATTGTTTTTGTAAGAGCTCAGAAAAGTGTTGAACTTCCATAATGAATGTGATTTAAATGAAACACTTATGGGGCATGTTTTTAATATTCTGAGCATCATTTGAGGCATCATTGATATATAGTCAGACACCGGCAGGAACACAAATTACCCCAGAAGGTGAAGTAAATAACCAGCAGGAACCCTCCTCTGAAGGCCATTTACCTTCAGTGGAAACAGGACTACTGGCCCCTGGAGCAAGACCGCATGCCTGGTCCCCAGCCCAGCTGGGGCAGGGTTCCTCTGGGCGGCCATCAGAACCTGGGTGTGCATGGGCTGGATTTAGGCTGCCCTTGGCTCCCTGCTGACACCCATCTCCCCCTTTTTCTTGCTGACAGAACACTGATTTTTTTAACAAGTGTCCATTCTTTGGGGAGGTGACCTCATGCCCAGGTCAGGAGGGAGTACTGAGTCATCTCAGCAGCCATGATAATTATGTGGCCCTTATTCGTGGTAGGTTTGGGGAGATCCCTGTTCTCTTGTACATTCCTGCACAACCCAGTTAATCAGCTCTGAAGCCACACAAATGTTGGGATGCCTATTATGGAGAATAATAAATTTCCTTGCAGTTTAAACCAACTGAACTGGGGCTTTCTGTTTCTATAGAAAAAAGTCTCTTGTTTTCTCTTAATATTGACTGAAGGGATTCATTCACTAAGGACATTCATTCATTCCTGGGGCAGAAAATAACAAAACAAGAGGAACCTAATGACTTTTTTACTAGCAGACAAAATCCCCTTCAGATTGTGTCCTGTAATATTTTGGGGTCCACCGTTGCTGTAACCAGCAGCAGAACATTCTTTTCATTCCTCTATGGCTAGGAGGGTTGTGTGGACTCCATCATAGTATTCAGACACTGGGTCTGTGGGGTGTGACCAAGGCCCAAAACACAACAGCACCTTACATGGGTGGCAGGTCATTTCTCTCTCCCCTGACACTTCTCAGAGATGTGGGCTGTGCTCCCACCTCCAGCTTTCACCTGCAGCCCCCAGGCTCTGCACAGGTCCACACTGTAAGCAGGAGCAAAGAGGACGGCAAGGAGGGCACTCCGTTCCTGCAAAGGCCAGAGCCACAAGTGGCCCCAACGCTGTGCTCAGATACCACTGGAGGAAGCAGTTGCAAGGCCATGTGGCAAGCCCCACAGGCAGAGGGAGACGTCTTTCTTCTAAAGTCACTCCTGTGAAGGAAAGGGCTTGTAGATGTAGAAGCAGAGGCCACACTTGGTCTCTCTGTCCTTTGTTCCTCACTCCAACACCGTCTATTTCTCTCCAGTCTCAGACTTCTGTGTTTTCTCCCAGGGGGAAAAGTCTCCTGTTCGGGAGCTCTTTCTTATTTCCAACAGGACTGAGTATTTGCTCAATGATCTTTCTTCAAACAACACACGCTTTCACTCTCTATATTCCCAGGCATAAAAAATCAGAACTCCAACTCTCAATTTTACCCATAAAATTGCATTTGCCCCTCACATTAAGAGGTGTTGCTTCAATGACCTCCTGAAATTGTGCAAATGGAGCAAGCATCCAGCATCACCAGGAACTGAGAGCAGAGGCAAGATTCTAGAGGATTCTTAGTTGGCTGACATCTTCACCTGCTGATCCTGTTGTTCTCATTTCACATACAGATGTGCTGCTTAGCCATGTAGAACCACACATGCCACAGATTAAACTTCCATGGTTACAAATTGAATATGATATTTCACACAGCATTCAGAATAATGCCAGCTTCTGATTTACATTTCTAACCCAACTCCTAGGAGTTCAGCTTTTATTGTTCCACTGTAATCAGAAGAAATCATGCTGTTTTTAGCAACCATGTAATTCTAATAAGAAACACTCATGGGGTGGGGATTTAATATACTATTCCTTATATTTAAAGTAAATCAGTAATTTGTACAGAGGAAAGTCATTTGTGCTTTCTACATGAATTAGGTAGTATTTCTTACATATGTGGCACTGTCCTGACACTACAGCCCCCCCCCAACCACAGTGTACAAGAAGTATGTAACCTTCAAGTGACATTTCAATGTCATATCCAAGTGGCAGGGTGGTCATGACATACGTTCACAGAAATCCAGAGCATGGAGGGCCTTCTTGCCCAGGGCCCACATCACCTTGAGCACCTCATTTCAGGCTCATATGCTGCTGGTTCACATACCAGTCTCCCTTCTTCCATCTGCAAGGCCCCAGCATGGTTAGGGGCTGAGCTTCACTCAAATGAATCCAACACACACTAAATATGTACCCCATTAAACAATGAGAGAATAAGGTTGAAACTCTCAACCTTATACTGTCAAGGGCGGGAGCTTTGTGAGGGCCTTAAAGATGGAGAAATATTGCCTTGCAGTGGGAACAAAAATATTTCAGGCAGAGACTTTCTGCCTCAAAGTCAAGGTACAGATCAGGGGCTTCAGAAGCATGAGTAGGGAGCCCTGAGTGGGTGATCTGATCAAGAACTAAGGCAGCAAGGGAAATAGGGTCCCCCATGCTGGCCACAGAGACCAGGGAAGGGCATCCTAGGAGGTGACAGGGTCAGATATTTTTAGAAAAGGAATTTAATAGGCATGTGGAGGAGGCTAGGAGGAAAGGAGGACCCCTGGAGGAATCAAGACCTTCCCAGCCAACATTATTTTGTGCCAGCAACCTTATAAAACAGAAATTACTGTGTTTTCCTTTCACACACTAGTTCTTCAAAATTCTTTTAAGGATTTTAGTTTTGCAATATTATTTTATTGAAGACCAATAATATGGGGATGTGGGAAATCTAGATGACCTTTATTATAGAGAGAACTTAGGAATTAAATTCACAGCCACTTTCTGCATAATGTGGGACAGATAACATAAAAGAATAATAATGTGGTGGGCACTGGGTAGTATTACTCACCAGTCTTTATTGTGGTGCGCAATTTTCTGTCTTTAAGTTTTAGTCTAAAATGCTTCATACCTATGATTGCAGGTAGCCAGGTATAGACAGTGATTGCACCATGCTCTGCTCAGATATATCTTAGCACCCGGGTCTGTGTTCCTGGTGAGCATCCCACAGTGAGAGGCACATGGCAGAAGCTTTGCCAAGCTCTCAGAGTCGGGGATTCTGACAGTTGGACTTCAGGCCAGGTGCCTCGTGAGCATCTCCCTCTCAGCCCCCTTAGCTTCTGCTTAGCAAGGCGGCTAAGTTCTTTTGAAAACACAGATGTAAGTGAAAAGCAAGAGCTGATGTTCAACACCCTAGCCAGGCTAACGTCTACACCATTTGCCATGAGCGTATCAGGAGCCTTGGCCACCCTGGCACCAACCCCACCGTGGTATAAATGTCACCACTGAGCAGGGAGCTGGTTCCACATGGAGACACACACATGCCACTTCCACACAATGCACATGTGTTCTCCGGGCACAGACCAGAAGGCATACCCTCCCACACTTGTTTCACAAACTAGATCGAGAAATACATTTCTTACCATTTTACTGACAGGAGAATGGTTGTGCACTAAGATAAACACTTAGACTAGTGAATTCTAACTTTAACCCCACAGTTCCCAGACATTTGCACAATTCTGGGTCTCAAAGCCAGATTTTCCTGTGAGAAGCAGTTTGTATGTTTTGTTTTGGTCCCAGTAAAAATTTCGAGCTGGGCCAGATTTGTTCAGAGTAGTTTATGAGGGTGAAGACGTCCCAACTTTACCAATACACCTTTTTATTGAAAGCCTTCAGCATCTATATAATTGCTTGTTGTATTTTCTATATTTCTCATTATTTGAAGTCTGATAAATAAGATTTTTCTACTTATCCCTAAAAGTGGACTCACTGTAAAAGTTCCAGGACATATCTTGTTGAAGCTGTCCTCCGTCAGCCTTGTCCATCTTTGTGTCTCTGGACTCCTGCATTTCCCAAGTGTGGCTGAGGGACCTGGGCAATCTACCCATGGGTCTGACATTCAGGTTTACAGAGTCCCTAGCTGGTAAGGCCAGTGACATTTTTCCCAAGGCAGCCTGTCTCTTTCTGAGGGAGAGGTGCCCTGAGGGGGGCAGGCAGGAAAAGTGAGTGGTGATGTCCTTGCTCATCTTCTCAGGTGCCTGTGACTCACCATGGCTCTTATATGTGGGAGCTGGCCTCCCGGCAGGAGGGCTGCCTCAGGCCTGCAGTGGGACCTGTGGCCACCCCCTCTCTCCCACTTGCAGGGGCAGTTTATCCTCCCAGTTCTCATGACCCTACTAATTCTCCCTCTTTCCTGGCCTTGGCCAAAGCCCACAACAAAAGGTCCCCTTGGCCTTGGTCTTCCTGCCCCTAAGCTTTATTCACATCTCCACAGCCCAGCAGCCTCTTCTGCAGGTCCCTCCCCACCCACCTGGCACTATGGTGGTCCCCATAGTGCCTGACCCAGGCTTTCTGAAACCCGCTGGCCTGAACAGCACCCTCAGGTGACTTGCGCTGGGTGGAGGATCACTCTGACACCTGCTGCTCCTCTCCTTGCCCTGTTCACCTCAGGTAGGTTTCCTCTAGAGTCTGAGTGAGGATGGCCAGAGGAAACAGGAAGCCACCCAGTAATCCAGCCCCTTAACCTCAGAACCAAGGCAGCAGCAGCCCCTCCTCCCATCCACGGTTCCTCCAGGGAGCCATGTTGTCCAGCGCAGCAAGGACCATAGTCACGTGACCTGACCTGGGTCCTTAAGAGAGGCACAGACCTGCAGAGTCTCTATTTGTCAAACATCCCCTATAGTTGTGGGGTACATGTCCACACAATTACAACACCCATAAAGAGAAACACAAAATTCTTTCTTTTTTTTTAAGAGAGAGTGAGAGAGGAGAGAGAGAGAGAGAGAGAGAATTTTTTGATATTTATTTTTTAGTTATCGGCGGACACAACATCTTTTGTTTGTACGTGGTGCTGAGAATCAAACCCGGGCCGCACGCATGCCAGGCAAGTGCGCTACCACTTGAGCCACATCCCCAGCCCCTCCTTTCTTTTTAAACTTATTTTTCATTTCACCCACGTTCCTTCCTTTGGTGTCTTACAAGGCCACTTATCTTGTGAGCCTTTTTGCTCCTGCAGTTGATTTCTTCATCAGGAGTCACCAGAATGTGGGGGTGCCTCGATTTCCTGGCAACCAGGCTTGGGGGCTGCTGGAGAATTTCTCAGGCAGAGGCCAGGGAGGGAACAGAGAGAGCTTATGCTCAGGTAAACAGGATTCCAGATGGTAGTTCAGGCAGTGAGTGCTGTTGTGGTGGAAGCAACAGGTTCCTGCAGGTAGCAGGGATGTGAAATTGAGGGTATGCACAGGGACTGTGGTAAAGAGGTGAAAGTTACTGTCACAAAGTGATCACTAAAGCCAAGTCAAGAGTTGGCCTCTGCCCTGGGGAAGAGAGCCACACAGTCTTTTGAACAATACGAGAAGATTCTGAGGGCTCATGTGGGGAGATGAGCCTGCCCCTACTCCAATCTCTGCCGGTCTCCACAAGGGTTAAGAAAATGGACAGGGCGTTTTCTTTCATGGGTGTGACTTTCAAATCAGAGTACTTGATGTAGAAGATTAAAAGGTGCATTTCCTTGGACAACTTAGGGAAGGTCTGAGTGAAAAATAATGATTTTCCTATTGAATCAATCATATGAATCTTCAAAACATTTCTAAATTACCACCCTTCCTTTATTCCTACAACCTCAAGGCTTTTAAAGTGTCCCTTACCTTCTCCTTCGTCTGCCGCCCAGGAACAACTTACAGAAAGTCTGAGAAGTGCTGATTTAAGTGATGGCAAGAAACTCACACAGACAAAGCCCAATAAAAATGTTGGTCAAAATTCCAAGGTGGTGTGAAATGAATCAAGATTTTTAAAAATGCTCCTACAGAAAGTGCTTTTGCTGCTCTTTTGTAACATGCTCCATAACTTTCACTGCTCTAAGAAGCAAGTTAATGTTCCTGTGTTATTTTGTTGATCTGCCATGTAGAGGGAACTGGTCCCGTGAGGACTGACATTAATTATTATCAAGCGATCCTTTCCCTCATCATCAAAAATGTAAGCAATTAAATCTCCTCTTCCCAAAGGTGTCGGGTACACCAAAGAACAGTTAACCCATGCAGAGGTTTCCAGCTAGAAACAGTCCAGTCGCACCCATAATGTTCTATAACTGTCTTCAATTGGAACATATTATTTTTTGCCTTATTTTGCAGAAAACAGCTTATGTGTAGACAAACACTTTCAAAGCAACCTCATGTGAGCTGCCTTTATTATATAAGTTGACCATATTTAGCTCAGATACAGATTAGATCATTTATTACTTGAAATGGGAAGAGTATGAATTTACAGAGAATTCAGCCATCTCTCCATTCCAGTGCTATGAGGTTGTAAATAAACTGCTTGATCTCTCCTGTGCCTAAGTTTCCTCATTTGCAAACTGAGTACCTTTCATCCCTGAGTGGGTTCTTGTGTATCAATCAAGTGTGCAACACCTTACCAATCCCATGAACTTGGAGTTTAACATGGCACCAGGCCAGGCAGCTAGGGACAGAGCAGCTGGCCATGGCCCTAGGTCCTGTCCTCATAGTCACCCACCAAATCAGGTGTTGGATGGTGAAACTCTTGCCTTGAGACCCTAAATGTAAGTAAAACAGGAAGGTGTGCCTTGGCTGTAGAGAAAGACCCAAAATGGAATTTGCAGTCATGTAATATGTGCCACTTCAATACTCCCTGATTACAATAACACACTCCAAAATCACAACACAACAGGACTGTTCTTCTGAACATAGAAATAACAGTTCAAATAAAGCAGAACAGGTTCCTGCCTTGTAAGGAAGCAAACTGCACATCCATGTCCCTGGCACATGGGATAAGGCACTGAAAAAGGCCTTCTCGAGTTATGGTTTAATTTCCAAAATTCATCCCGTACAGAATCCTGCATTCACATAACTAACTCTTTTCTACAAACATCACCTCTGGGGAGGCAGTAACACTATCTCCCAGGCAGCGGCCTCTGATTACCTGCAGGGTAAGAAGTCCCTTTCTTGCTCAAGTATAAATCAAGTGCACCTGTAATAATATCTCATGAAGAGTTTCTCAGACCTCCCAGGGTCTCCTCGGGGTCCCCACCTTACTTCCTGCCTCCATAGATGAAAGAACCATCAAGGCTTGCAGTTGGAGAAAATGCCCGTTTATTGAGGAACAGCTCTGCATGTTTATAGAGCTGGGGGTGGTTTGACAGTTATGACAGTTTAATGGTTGAAGGGATTGACAGTTGGCATGGGGTTCTTTTTGATTGGTGGGTAAGGATCATGTGAGCCAGCAGGGCTAGTCTGATTGGTGGGTAAGAATCATGTGAGCCAGCAGGGCTAGTCTGATTGGTAGGAAAGGATCATGTGAGCCAGCAGGGTAGTCTGATTGGTGGGTAAGGATCATGTGAGGCAGCAGGGCTCACCATTGGATGGCTCTTCTTGGGGGATGGGGAAGTTAGTCTTTGGAGCTGGGGCGACTCCCAACAATAGAGGGTTGGTGGGCACTGTTGGGGGCTTCAAGAATGCTCACCCCTTCCCAAGGGTTTAGGAGCCCACCTCTCCTTTCACAGAAGAAGGGACAGTGTCTTCTGGAAAAGGCGGAGCCACTGTGCATTCCCACAACCACTTCAGCTGTGCAAAGTGCTGGCGTCTTTGGACATAGGAAGTTTAATAGTATGTGTTCACATACAGAAGGAGAGACTAGAAAATAACCATTAGAATAAAGCCCTGTCTCAAAATTACTTTGCTAAGGAAAGTCACAAATGAAAACCCAGCCCCCAGAGATTCCTTTACCAGTCACATTCCATGCATATATCTAGGTAAATTCTTCCATTCCACAAATATGCATTAAGCCTTTAGTATGTGTAAAGTACTTTGAGGGATTAAAAAGATTTCTAGAACACTGTCTCAGATTAGGAGAATATATTCAAGTTAATTCTAAGTCTTTGGGGACTAACTCTGAGAGAAGATTCTTAGAGGGAGTGCCATGTTGAAGGCCCCTGCAGGGCCCTGAGTGACCTCGGGAGAAGGCAGCCTATGCAGGGCCACCCCTCTCCCCCAAGGGCTCTTCAGGCAACTGACCCAATGGCACAGTCAGAAGAGACTCCAGACCTCTGGGCCGGCTCAGAAGGAAGACAGGGAGGTGGGGAATTCTCTAAGTACAATAGCCTGACCAGACCAGGAATGTTCAAGTAGAAAGGAACGAGAACACTTCACTCTTCAAGGAGTTGAAGGAAGGGTGCCCCATGTGCCATGAATCTGTGACATCTCAGCCTCCCTAAAGCAGATTCATAAACATGACCCCACACCTCAGGCAAACAGACACCATGGGACCTGGCCAGGAGATGGCCTCTTGTAAATTAAAGGCTCCTCCCCCCATGTGCACAACCTCCACCTGGTAGCCAGGCCCAGGGAAGGGAATGAGTGTCCTGTGTCCAAGCCCCTCTGGCCCTGTGGATGGAATCATTTCTGTGAAGCATAAGTCATACAAACATATGCAGAGACCCTGGCTCCAACTTCACACTTGCTGCTTAATGTCCACACATGCCTCTGAATTACAGCAGAGGGACCCTCTCCAGTGGCAATGACTATTGCATTTATGTTTATATAAGAATGTAGCAGAACTTCTAATGGTCATAGCACATTAAAAAAGAAGGGATTAAAAGTACAGGACAATAAAAGGAAGGAAGAAAAATGAAAAGGAAAGCAATAAAAAATAATGATATAAAATTTTTAGTTTTTCTGCACTCAAGACTCCTTATGTCCACAGTTCATGTCCATTGTTGTAGTCAAGGACTTTACAAAGTAAGATGCTGTCATTCAAGATCCAGCATAACACGCTAAACCTGAAATCTTTTGAACATGGATGTGCAGGTGCTAGCGCCTGAGCCACAAGTACCCATTCACAGGTGCCCATTGTGCACATGTTTCTTCAACTCCACATTCATTACCTTCATGTGGGCAACCTGAAATTGACCAGGATAGGGGTACTCACAGAGCTGACCTTAGGGAGAGATGGGGAGATGCTGGGTCATCAGCACACTGCTCTGTGTGCTGGTCTGTAGAGGTACACAGTGCTAAGCTGAATATGTAGACAGCTTTGGAGGACAGGTAACTTCAACCTTTCCTTCAACTCATCTTTTGTGTGGTGTATGTCATATATTTAGGCTGTCCATATAACTAGATTAAATTGTGAGGAATATATTAATAACATCATCTAAGATATTTTGTTGCTTACCAAGAATTACTTTAACTATTTTGTCAGTATACCTGTAGATTATTATATAGCCAAATAATAAACAAAGCATTTTCAGTATTTATAAATAAAACACACATTTCTAGATTAGCAAGAAAGCATTTCTAATGCAATGAACTGAAGACAATAATTTTTTAAACTATCCCAGCCTTCAAAGATAGCAGATATGCAAACATTAATTCCAGGTAGGAGCCCTTCTCTCCTATATTATTTTAATATCTGGAGTTTGGAAAGCCACCTCTTATTGCTTCCCTAGAGTCTAAACACTAAACCTTTTCTCTGTGCCTTCTGATCATTTTCCCTTCTCCAGCTTTATAATGAAACAGCTCTCCCATTCATTGTCTAGTTGGGATGATGTTATTGCGCTATTTTCCACTGTTCCCTTTCTAAAGCATCATTTATCGACGTGTTCTTTATTTAATCTCTCTTGCATCTCTGATTAATCTTTCAGAGACACATTCAGGTAATCTAAATGCATGACTATGTGACTGAAGTATATACAAAGTTTTGAGGATGGGAACAATTAGGGAATCCCACAGGGCTGGGATTCATTCAGCAGGTCTTTGAGGGATGCAGCTTTCCTGTTATTGTACCTCATGGTGCCGTCTGTGGTTTTACTGGCTACGGAGGATTATTTGTCTCAGGACCTCCTTGTCAAGCTCTTCGCTGGAGACACTGCCGTGTTGAATCCCTTGCCGATTCCTTATAAACCCAGGGCTTGTAGAAGTTCATGTTATGGTAGCTTTGTGTTGAGTTCATAAAAGGAATAAACTGGAGGTCCCATACTATCTGAGGTGGATGCAGAATCTTTCAGAAAAGCTATTCTCAAAAGGAAGTTTTTGAATACCTTAGGAATCCAATTTGTTCACTAACTCCAAACATAAATGGGGGAGGCATTTTTAGCAGAAAAAGATGAGACTTGAATCATACCAATATTCTTTAAGTGGAGGAGAGAACCCATAGAAACCATGACAATACCAACATCACTGCTGACCCAGACTGGGAATAGTGACTCTGTACAGTGATTCCTATTTCAGACATGATTAAAGCAGAATATGGTAATAAAAAAACATAAACTTATTTGGTTAAAATTATGTCAGGAGACATTTATTCTTCTACTGACACCACTCAAAATGACCAAAGTTCAGTTGCTTATGACTCTGCTCATCACACATTACAGTGAAAGTCATTTAGCATGCCACTACCTTGTCCAAATATTTGACAGCTTCAAGGTTTTGTCCCCTGGCTTCCTAGCCCTTGTCTTCCAGGTACTCGAGAGCAAAGCAGGAAGCAGGATGTTGTGGTACAGAGAGAGATGCTTGGAGCAGCTTACTCACTGGCAGGCCTGGCTATCAGGAGACTGTCCACAGGGCTGGTGAGAGGTGGACCTTCACCCCCAGGCCCAGAAACAGGACAGGCCACAGTCCCACTCTGGCCCAGGTTTGCTGTCCTGAAGGTTATTTTGTAAGGCTCAGTCTCTTGTCTCACAGGGAATGACCTTTTACTGTACAGCCCTGTGGCCTCCTCTGCCCACTTCACACCACACAAACACACACACACACACACACACACACACACACACACACACACACACAAGAAACTTCATGAGTCTCATATCTTATTCTCACATTCAGAGATTGAAATATCATTTACTCAGGCAGAGTGGAGGTAAAAACAGACTAAAACAAACACATTTGATGTTTTGAAATCTCTTGTTTTTTTTTAAAAACAAGCTTTAGAATTTTCCATCAAGCTTCCTATGATCCTCTACATCAAACAGATGCAGGGACAGCAGCCAGCCCCTCCTGACGGGCTCAGTCCGGCTCACGCCCACTCATCTGGAAGGAAAGCCAAGAAACATTTCAAACCACAAGGAAAACACTAATTATTTTGTACATTGATAATGGGCGAAAGTATAATTTCAAAAACTTTTCATCTTCAAAGCTCCGTTGAAGAAGTAAGTCTTCACCTCCTTGGAGTGGGCCACTCTCTGTTTAGAGCTGATGAACACTGGCTCCCATCACACAGATGAGGCTACGTTCCTTCTGGGCTTCAGAACATTCAGTTTGACCTAATTTTGCTGTTGAGTCTAAAGACAGTTTTGAAACATCTTCCTATAGCTACACAAAACAATCATTTTTCTATGTGGGAACATTTAGTTGGGAACATTTCTGTCCATTATAAATAGATTCTCCTGGGCTGGGGCTGTGGTGGAGCACTGGTCTGGCATGTGTGAGGCACTGGGTTCCATCCTCAGCACCACATAAAAAATAAAAAAATAAAATAAGGTCATTGTGGCCATATACAACTAAAGAAAATATTTTTAAAAAGAAAGAAAATAAAAGAAAAAGAAATGGAGTCTTGACTGTGCACCAGACACATTGGCAGGTCCAGGAAGAGATTTCTAACACACTGCTGATAGTGCATCCTGGAGCCATGCACAGGAAGCTGCCGTTATTTTTCTTGCCTTCTTAGAAGGAGGCAATAGTAGAAATAAGTAAAGGGGTTTTGTGTTCAAATATTTAATTAAAAAATAATGACAACTTCCTGAGTAGAAAAAACTGTTTTTTAATCCATGAACTGAATTTTGTTAAGTTTTCACCCCTCAAATCACCTTTCCAAGAGACTCCTGTGTCCTCACAGCCACCTCCAATGTGTGAGGGGTTTTCTGAGGTGGTGTTGTATGTATCTGAACTATTTTCAGAAGGAGAAAACACAAAGGAAGAGGGGGAACATATATTAAAATAAATATTTAATCTCTGTGAAATGAATTTTTAGGTAGTGTCACCCACTTGAGGACCCGTGAAACTGGGGGGACACTTTTTCACTGTCCAATCAATGTCACTCTGGGATGTTTGAAATATATTTATAATGACCTCGTGACCCATCAGGCAGGTCATTTCTGGGTATGCTTTTTGGCAATGACCAATGAGGTCATTTGGGAGGTGTCTACTGCAGAATGACAATGTGGAAGGCCTCACAACCCTTGAGGAACAGACTCAGCTGTGAGTCTAGGCGTTGTTTCTCTGTCTTACTCTAAAATATTCCCCAATTTATACCCAAAGGACTTAAAAACAGCATACTACAGGGACACAGCCACATCAATGTTTATAGCAGCACAATTCACAACAGCTAAACTGTGGAACCAACCTAGATGCCCCTCAGTAGATGAATGGATGGGGAAACTTTGGTGTATATACACAATGGAACATTACTCAGCATTAAAAGAGAATAAAATCATGGCATTTGCAGGTAATGGATGGAGCTGGAGAATATAATGCTAAGTAAAGTTAGCCAATCCCCGAAAAACAAAAGCCGAATGTTTTCTTCGATATGAGGATGCTGACTCATAATGGCGATGGCAGGGAGCATGGGAGGAATGGAGGAATTTTAGACAGGGCAAAGGGGAGGGAGGGGAAAGGAGGGGTAAGGGGGTAGAAATGATGATGGAATGAGTTAGACATCATCACCCTAAGTACATGTATAAGACACGAATGGTGTCAAAATACTTTGTGAACAACTAGTGTCTTGAAAAATTGTGCTCTATATGTGTACTATGAAATGAATTGCATTCCACCATCATGTGTAACAAATGAGAATAAATAAATAATTTAATTTAAAAAAATTCCACCTAGGAGATATATTTTTATTTTTGTTACATGTGAATATATTTTCTTCTCAATTTATGTATGAGTCCCTCTCCATGTGATTAGTAAGAAACCAGAAACCATATTGACAAAATAAACTGATATACCAGTGGATATTACTTTTAAAAATCCAAATTTCATAAAAATTTAGTTCCCTTCTGATTTTGAACGCTAATTTATTATAAGAATCCCTATCAAAAATATTATGTAATCCTAATTATCTTAGAATGATATACACTTTGATTTCAGTCATTCAGGATTGAAGACCAGGCCTTTTATGGAGAAAACAAAATAGAAATGATTATTATTGAAATATGTGCCAATACAGAATGCATTTAGTTTAAGAAAAAGATTAAAACTATTTTATTGCATACACCTTAGTGTTACAAGTTGCAAATTAAAAGGGCTTCCATCTGTTTGTCTTTCTTATCATAAAAGGTAGGTAAGTGCATCTGATGACTCAAAGTTACCTCTTTTACTTTGAAAAGGATCTGGTGGTGTAATACCCGCCACTTAGTGGTGCCCCTTCCTTTATTAGCCGGAGCTCCCTGGGCTTCATATTTGTGTCCATGGGACGGCACTCGGCTGGAAGGGAGGTCTCTCAGGGTGGCCTCCGTTTTCTAAAGCGGTCAAGTCACAGGAATTAAAGCTCATGTTCAAAAGGACAGTGGTGTTGTCATCTTTGCATTGCATTTCCCATCGTCCTTGGTCTGTTTACTAGAAATGCTCTCTGTGGCCCTGAGACAGTGGGAATACCTTGTGCCCAGTACTTCCAGAAGCTGTGCTGTGCCCTGTAAGGCATCCTAGCTGTTGTCCTAAATTGAGATGACAGTGTTGCTTATATTAAATTGCCTTCTCTCTTGGCTTGGCATGCTGGGATCCATATCTATTAATGCAGGAGTGTCCAAATGTCCTGCTAGGAAAGCAATTTGTTCCTCAGTAGGGCATCCGGGAAGCAGCTGGTCTAGGAAGCCATCAGAGGTGATGTTAGGGGCAAGTTGTGTTTTTCTCGATTTAATGGAAAATCTTACTGATCCATCGCCCCACTTGTCCTCACCACTTGTCAACAAGGCAGCACATATCCATCACCCCTGTCCCCCATCCTTCTCGCCATCCTCCCCTCTTGCGGAGGCAGCCCGTCACAGCCTGAGCCTGGGAACAGGCTTGACAACAACTAACACATTATTAATGGCTTTTCAAATGCCCTGGGGAGGCAGCACAATTTGGCAGCATTTGGTTACATATCACATTTAAACCAAGTTGGCTTAAAAACAAAAACAAAACTCTACGAGGAGAACATTGTCTACACATCCCGCATCCCACTTGCTTTCCGCACCTCTCCTGCCACGCTACCCAGCCCCGGGAAGGCTTTCTCCTGATTGGAGCTCAGAAAACCTCACTCTGTTTTCTTCCTGTTCCAATGGGCTCCGTGTTCAGGGACTGATTCCAACCAGTGGAGGCTCGGTGATTTATGCCCAGCTAGACTGCAGCAAACCAGAACATCAAGAGCAGAGATTGGGCACCAAGTTCACATTCACTGTGGGACGCAGACTCGTCTTGAGTGGTCTAATGAGCAAGAAATCTTCATGCTGGATGATGGGAAGGATCTGTGGGACCCTCATGAATGAACTGAGAGGCCTGGTGGTTCAAACATGAAAGAGACTCCACCAGGGCCGTGGCTGAAGTCGGTGGCAACTCCCTGGCCATCAGGCTAACCACATCAGTGACATGGGCAGGGGGACCCTGCGGCCTTGACTTCCAGGGAGGGCTCTTTTGCACTAAAACATGGCCACAGGTGTTGGACTAAGGGCACGTTAGAGGTGGTGTCTCTTCTCTCCGAGGGCAGAGTTTATTCAGCCTTTTGTTCAAGTATTAAAATAGATGTTTAATTCTCAAAAAGAAAGCAGCCTTCCCCAGGGCGACTGCTGGGTCTTTGATGCGCTCTTCTGCATGATTGAATTTCAGCATGATTTTTATGGGACTTTGTTATGGAGAGATTTCTTATCCTAATTTCATCTTGCTTTTGGTAATTTGTCAACCCTGCAAAGATGGATCAGTAACAAATGCTTTGAAATGGAAAGTATATTCTTCCAGAGTGAAAAATGAATATATGTAGGCAAGTGAACACTGAAATGGCTTGGTATGGCCACTGTTTACCACTCATGATGAAGCTTTCTGCTTCATCAACCCAGCGAAGATGCCACCCAGCTCTGACACTGTCCAGTGAGTGTCACCCCCTGTGGCTCTCTGATGACTCTAAGACAGCCAGTGCAAGAGACAAACTCACTTCAGTCTGGATTTAATGAGATGATGCACACAGAGGAGGGAAGGAAGCAAACACTAGGCCATTAATGATGATGCTCAGATCCATTTTCGTGTCCTGCGTTCTAAAGATTTCCACAGGTGCCAGTGGCACTGGCCCTGTGTCTGCACCAGCCAAGCATCCTGGAGACATGTGGCGCTCTTCAGTCTTTATGTAAATGTCTTCACTACAGTTTGTTGTAGAAGATCTGTGTTTTCATAAGTCAAGCTCATTTACAAGCATTGGCTTCTTCCATCACCATGTTCAAGGTGTTCTGTAAACTCACAAGCATGATTTCAAAGAAAGTATTTAAGTCACCAATGAAGTAGGACCTAGAACTAAACTTTAGGCAGTTTTTGGCTGCAATTTTCACTGTCAGTATTTAGTTCTTAACTGCTAATCTTCAGATATAGTCAGATTTTCCCCTCCTCTTTAGAGTATTACAGAATAATTGATCCCCCAACCTTTTTTTTTTTTAGATTTGAGTATTTGGAGAATCCAAGACAGTGAAGAAAGTTCAAAAGGGTTTCCACCCATAGTTTAAAATTTATCACCAAAGACCCTAAGTATGGCCGTCCATGTAGTGTGCACCTGACACACATGTCAGTTGATCTGAACTGGTGAGATCATCATGTGGCAATGCTTTTACTCAATGTCTCCATTCTCCTGCCCACAGTTACATCACTTTCTACCTTTTGACATTGCCTGCCACTCATCTTTAGAAATTGATCAAGTCAGGTGGCTGTTTTTCTTCACTTAACCCCCTCTCATGGTATGTAGAACCTGCCCTCTTCCAGGTAGTTTTAAATTGACTGACAGTGTGTCCTCCGCTAGTCCTTGGCATGGGCGGGAGAACCAGATGGAGGAATGTGTTGAAGGCCACCATTCTGTTCTCTCTAGATTCCCAAAGTTTCTGTGAGAAAGGGATCTGCAATGAAGGTGATGGCTGATTTTAAGAATGAGCTTACACCACACATAACGGGAACTTTTCCAGTGTACCATGAGGACCAACCTTCCGGAAAATTGTGAAAGAACATATAATATACGAGCAAGTGTCCCTTTTAGAGATGACTTCCTTCTCCTGGTACCTTCCTAAGTCCCTCCTCACACGGGGCTCTTCTGGACCTACAGCCTTCCCGGGGTGGCCTTGCCAACGCACCTGGACCACAGCCCTGGGTCGGGCCCACCCACGCTTCCCAGGGAGGTGGTTTCTGCTCTGACCAGCCCACTTCTCGCCATCAGCAGAGCCTGGAGCAGGGTGCAGAGCCATGCCTTTCGAGTCCTCATGGCTGTATCTCAGTGGAGGTTCCTATCCGTCTACCATTCAGAGAATTCCTTCAGATGAAAAGCTGGGGGTCTGATGAGCAGTGGTGTGAGGTCCTTAAGGAGGTCCTTAAGCACGGGCAGGACCTGAGCAGCACCATGCACCTGTGAGCCCCAGGTCCCCCCTGACCTTCCTCCCTCCTCTCCTCCCCCTCGCCCCAGTTTCTCCTGTGACAGTGCACACTGCCTTCTCACCTGAGCACCCAGAGCAAGGCCTGGCCCAAGGGCCTGCCGCCATGTGCTCTAAAGTCCCCACGGGTGTTTGCTCTCTGCATGGAGTCTCCAGGAAAGACTCTGTGTCTCATTTCCCTGGATCTGGCCGTGAGAGCGGCTCTGGGCGTTCACAGGCCCAGGCATCTGAGGGACAGAGGGTTGCTTTCTCGCACTCATGACTGGGGTCAGGGGTGGGGGGGGGTGCTGCTTTTAGCCTGAGAGCTGTGTGCCATTTGACTCAGTTCACTCACCTTCCCCTGGTGTCAGCTCGGGCCGGCACCTGCGGTGGCCGGGGAAGCATGACAGTGTGAGGAGACAGCGCTGCCCCGGGAGAGGACCTCTGGAAACTGGCAGTGGCACCAGCAGAGGAGCTCAGCTGAGATAGAGCTAGCTCGTGTTTCCATGAGGGGACCCGCGGCCGACCGTGGGCCAGCAGTGGACAGGCACAGTGGGACAGAGGGCAAATGTGAGGCTGGGCCTCTGGTCGGTTCCCTTCCCACCCAGAGACCCTGGGTATGCAATGAGTGGTGCCACCCAGGGCTCCCTGCCTGGCAACTGAGGTGGCAGAGCAGCCATTTCTGGGCCCTCCCTGCTCTCCCTGCACAGGACACTTCTTCAGCGGGCAGTAGCCTTGTGAAGCCTTGTCACCCACTGGGCAGCAGGGCCAGGCAGTCCCATGAGAGCCGGGGCTGCAGTGCCACCCTCATGCCTGTGTGGTCCCCTCCCTTCCCACTGCTCAGAGTCACTGTCCAGCCACCTGTGGGAGGTGGAGCACGAGCCAGGCCAGTGGCTATAGCTGGGGAGTCCATCAGCCAGACTGACACAGCCTTCCAGGAGGTCAACCACCGTCCACCTGAAGCTACAACCTGCCAACTCGGCCAGCTTAGGTCTCCCAGGGGAAAGAGCCGTCCTCTTGAATTTCACTTATGTTTTACTTTGTATTCTGAAATACAAAAAATAATGCCCAGTGCCCTGCCCCAGGTTCTCCCTGTGTTTACATCTTGCATGAGGACAGCACAAGGTCAGAGCCAGGAAGCTGTTACAATGTGTATGTGAAGCCCTGGGTCATTTTATCTGGTGGCCTGTGTAACTCCCACCTTGCCTCTTGGTCTCACTCTGTCTCTCACCATCATGGAATACCAGAAAGCAAAACATGTCGTGGTTTTGATGCACTGGAGCATCACCAGGGTGATCGTAGATGGGCTGCTCCCAGATCCACAAAGGCTAGCCAGCACCGGTAGACCTGGACAGACGCATGGACGTGGACAGTTACATGGCCCATCAAAGCTGCCCAAGTAGATTCAGCTTGTTGGTCACAGACTCGTGGTGGGAAATGTGCTCCTCAGATAAAAGCAGGTGCTGATGGCCTGCTGCCTAGGGACAGAGATTTCCTGTCGTGTGGTGGCTCTCTGTTAGCCCACAGTGACAACACCTGTTGACTTCAGAATCCCACAAAGGGAGAGCAACACTGTTACTTCACTCTGTTTTCACTAACCAGAAAAAATGATGAAACCTGTGGGTTAAACCTGGCTGTTGAGAGTGGTGCTTGGCATGGGAACCGCCTTACTGAAGGCGCCAACTTCGTTTCCACAATAAATGCACCCACTGAAATGCTGAGAGCTTATTTAAGAGTCAAGGCCTCCCACTTTTCCACTTAAAGCAACAGCCTTGAAACACTGGGAAGGACCCGGCCCGCTGTTCTCAGGTTATATGGAGAAAGCAGTCAGCATAGGCCTTGTGGTGGAGGACCACAGTGAAAATGGGGTCTGTGGTTATTTTTATTTATTTGTTTATTTATTCATTCTTTCTTTCATTCAGTTATTTTTGCTGTAGTGATGATTAAACCCAGGCCTCATGCATGCTAGGCAAGCACTCACCCTCTGAACACAGCCCCTGCCTCTTGATAGATATTTTGGGCAGGGTGCCAGGGATTGAACTCAGGGGCTCTCCACTACTGAGCCACATCCCCAGCCCTAATTTATGTTTTATTTAGAGACAGGATCTCACTGAGTTGCTTAGTGCCTCACCATTGCTGAGGTTGGCTCCTAACTTGCAATTCTCCTGCCTCAGCCTCCCGAGCCCCTGGAATTACAGGCATGTACCACCACACCCGGTGGTAATTTTTAATAACTAGCAGGAAATTGTGATAAATCACTTAACTAGAAAAACTAGTCTCCTTTGCACGTGCAGAAAGCTTTAGCTGTCTTTTCCCTTTTCCTTCAATATCTTGTTATGCTCGGTGACTGCTTCACCTGCAGCTGTCTCCATCGTCATGGGAAAAACTCATGGAGATAAAGGCTCACCAGTTAGAAAACAGGTGCCCACTGGGTTCCTTAGTGACCCTGTGGAAGTCTTCAGTCCCTGAAGACGTCTGTGGACTCTTTTAATTTCATCTTTATTCAGTACTGAACTCATTGCTAGAGAGAATTTGCTTTAGCAGAAGGAAATATTGTTTCAAATGAAAGGCAAATGAAATAATACAATTTACTCCTCATTTTACATGATTCACTTTAAATGCTGAAATTGAATTTCTCGTGGCCCAAGCATCCACAACTAAATGCTTGAAAAATAGAAATCATCTCTAAAGGCGGCATGGTCATAGAAGAAAAGCCACACAGTTGCAGTTATGATGCAAGTACATAAACAGGCCTGCCCATGGAAATCCAGAATAAACACAGTTTATTGGGTTAATATAGTGATATTATGGGTCACTTTTTTTATTTTATTTCAAAATGTCTGCGATGTCTATAATATTGAAGCATTAATATTTTCTTGTAATGCAGAGGAGGAAAACAGTTGGCTGCTATTTCCTCCTCATGGAACTGAGGCAAACACAGCTGGGTGAAGGTAGAACAGCAAAGGTGGGACCCATCATAGGGTCAATTTAGACTTTAATAGCACAGTTTAGAGACTCCCTGGGAGTCCTTGTGCATCTGCTTAATACTCTTTCTAAGGAACTAAGACACGTATGGAATTGCCTCTCTGCAACTTGTGATGGAAATATTTCCCCTGGTCCCTCTTTAACTAGCGGTTGGGACTCGTAACTTTTGACTGAGGCTTAGTCCTTCCTAGGACCACTGGACACCCCAGCTGCAGGTGACAGGAGCTGAGTAGCCAGACAGCCCTGCTTTGACAATAGCACTCCGAAGCTCACCCCAGGAGCTTGCCAAGGTGTGGGTGCCTGGCCTGTGCCTGATTTCCTGGCCTCAGAGCCCTCCTGGCTCAAGTTCCCACAGTACCCAAGTTCTCTTCTGGTCCCGAGTAGCTGAGTCCCCTTCCCCTGGACCCAGGCATTTTGAAATGCCCCAGGTCCCTGGCTTCCAGGTATTACAGAGGCTGCCACCACACGATGGCTTCCTCATCACTGTCACTGCCCTGCCAAGCCAGCCCAAGTGACTGAACCAGCCCCTGAACTTCTCTTGCTTTTCTTTGTCCCTTGCATTCGGACCCACTCAAGTCTATCCCAGAAACCACTGACCCTCCTATCTTTCTGCTTCCAAACCTTGCTCTCTGCACCCCTTGGCCTAGAACCTCTCTCATTCCCAGTAATAAAATTTTACCCCTCAAAGCTGTTCAGAGGCCCAGTTCCCAGGCTCAAGTGGTCTGACCAGTCGTGAGCTCAGGCCCTGGGTTGCTGTTTCTCCAGAGAACAAGGCCACAGTCACATCTGAGCCCTGCGTGGGCAGCTTGCCCAGAGAGTGCACCTGATGAGTAAATCTCTCTTGTTTGCAAAACCATGAGAAAGAAGTCCTCTGTTTTTCACTTTCTCTAACTTTTTCATTGATCCACTTATTTTTGTTTTGTTTTGTTTTGTTTTGTTTTATACTGGGATTGAACCCAGGAGCACTCCACCACTGAGTCATATCATAACCCCACTCTTTCTACATTTTATTTTGTTTCACAGCCTCACTAAGTTGCTCAGGCTCTTCTTGAACTTACAGACCTCCTGCCTGAACCCCCCAAGTAGTTGAAGTTGCAGGCACTGGGCAAGTCAACTATTCACAGTTTCTGAGATGCTCAGGACATCAGGACATGCACTATGTCACAGCGTTATAAAGGAACAAGTCTCTGCTTCCAGTACAAGTAGTTCCTGGGGCTCTCTCCCCCTGAGGCAGAACAAAGTTATGGTTCACACCAAAACAAAGTGGCCAAAGCAAGTAGGGACATTCTGAGGACGTCAGCCTGGGTCCTATCATGGAGAAACGAAGGCTCAAGAGCTCACAGGAGGAGCACTGCCTCAGAGGAAGCACAGGGAACCAGCCCTTTCCTTCTGTGGGTGGCAGCCACTGAAATTCTCACCATTACAAGATGGTTCTAATCCTCTCCTATACCTTTGTGGTTTGCAAAATCCAGTCCATCTGCTGTCTCAACTACTCCTCTCACAACCTCTGGTGGGACATGTGTTCCAATCTTGTCATGCTGTATATCTTGTCACTGCTGTGGTTTTTAACATAAGCACACGTGAATAGGGTCTTATTTTTTGTCACTATTTTATAGAGGAGGAAACAAAAGTTCAGTGGTCTCTAAAATTGGCACTTTCCATGTCAGTAGAGGAAGATCTGTCACAAGTGGCCTCTCTGTTGTGACAAAAAGCTCTCTCATTTGTCCACACTCAGTATGACCAACTCCCTTTCCTGCAAAAAATGCCCCAGCAGGGAGGGCTCCATCTCCATGCAGTGGCTCCCTGTTTACCCCTTTGCTTTACTTGTCTTAGAAAGCACATCTTGTAGCCAGGCGTGTGATCCCAACCACTCAAGAGTCTGAGGAACAAGATCGAACGCTCAAGGTCAAGCTTAGCAATCGAACAAGACCCTTCCTCAAAATAAAAAATAAAAAGGACTGGGGAGGTGTCTCGGTGGTTAAGTAAAGCACCCTGGGTTCGACGCATGTTACCAAAAAAAAAAAAAAAAAAAGAAAAAATATATCTTGTAAGCGTTTTTTTTTTTTTTGGGGGGGGGTTAGATTTATTTATTTTAATGGCAGAAAAGAACACTGAATTCTTAAGCTCAAATGGGAATATGTTGTCATAATGTGAGAATGGAACAGATTATGAGAGAGGTAGCCAAAGTATTATTTCTGTAAACCAATCTTTTCCTTTCCATGAATCCCAAGAGAAGAAATTCCTAATCATCTGCCTGACCTGTTAATTTCTAGAGGGTGGAATTTGTCCCAGTCCTGACAAAAGAAATTGAAATGGTAGTGGGTGGCCATATGGAAGCAAGATGGGCATTTCTCTGGCAGGTGAGAGAAACATCATGAGACTTAACCCTGCTAAAATCTGGGTGCCTGACTATGCTGATGAGACCATACCCAGGACCATGGGACACTGTTAGCAAGGGCATTGTTTTAAAGCCCAAGAGAAAGAGGGAGAACTGCACCACCTCAGATTAACTGGGAGTAGTTACACAAACCTCCAGCTCCCACACCCAGTGGACCAAAGAGACTGAAAGAATTGTAAGTGAGAGTCAAACTGAGGCTGAGATGTAGGACCTGCCTGGTAAGCATGTGCAGGGCCTGGGTTCAGTCCTGAATACCACCAAGAAAAGGGGTGCGAAGTGGCTGCTCCATGTTGGGTCCATTCATCATTCTTTTTCACTCATGTGAAACAATAATTTCATGTTCTGAGCAAAGTACGCCATCAACATGGACTACACGTGTGTGTTTGTGACTTCCCACAAGATCAGAACTTATTGAATAACAATAAATTCACAAGCTGCATCACTTACATTCATTGCAATTCACCAAGTTCTCCCGGGTCACTTGGAATTCACATGCCAGACAATGGCCAGTCCTTTTACCCCCCTCTTAATTTCTGATCACTATAACACTCAAGTCACACATCACACATTGCACAGTGATACACATGGGTTACAGAAAGGCTAAGGAAGGGTTAAAGTGGACCCAGACTTCTCTAGAGAGCCAAAACAAAGAGCAGACAAAAATGCACAGGAGTCACTGCAGGTGGTCAGTTAAGATGAGGAACCAGCCAAACTAGCCTTGTTCTGGGATCAGAGCTGTCAGTCTAGAACTTACTCTGAGCCAGGTCCAGACAGCAGACATTTTTGAAATGGACCACATAGAGCAGGGAGACAGAGCTGAACTGAAACCTAAGGAAAAAGTTGGGGATGCTGGGCTTATCGACCTCATGATGAGCTCTCCAGATAGACTGACAACAGGTCGGTATGTGCACTGCCACAGCCAGTCTTGGGTGCTTCTTGTTTTTGGGTTTCAGGTGAGAAGTCACAGCTAGTGAAATTGATAAACCTTGGGCCTGGTTTTTGAGATTCGCTGTTTGATAGGCCCATGCACCCGTGTGCTTGTGATGGAATTCAGTAAGGTCCCAGGAGGCCTTTTTTATTAGCACGATTAATACATTTATCAATTAGTGCCTTCATCGTTGTGCCGAGCTGATGATGATTGTTTACCTGTACAAACTAGGCATGGAGTCACAGTTGCTCATGGCAAACTGTTGCTTTATAAGATGGAGTTACTCAGGGCAGGGCGTAGCTGCTGTCCACACCCCACAGTGTTGAAAATGGAGAGCCGTCCAGCCACACTACGTGGTTACTGTTTCAGTCAGCTCTTCCACTGCTGTGACCCAAAGACCCGACAAGAACAACTTTAGAGGAGGAAGAGTTTATTTGGCGCTCAGGGTTTTAGATGTCCAGCCACTGCCCTAGGCCTGATGCGAGGCAGAGCATCATGGTGGGAGGATGTGGAAGAAGGAAGCAGTTCAGGACATGGCACTCCGCTCACCAAGGACAGCATATAAACCCCAAAGTCATGCGCCCAAGTGACTTGTGTCCTTTAGCCACACCCCACCTGTCTTCAGTAACCACCCAGTTAATCTATATCAGTGAATTAATCCACTAATTGGGTAATAACTCTTACCTATTTCACCTCTGAATCTTCTTGTGTGTCTCATGTGTTATTCTTCCAGGGGACACTCAACATCTAAACCATAATAGCTACCTTGGTGGCAGTATTAACACACCTGTTGTGTATCCTGTCCTAAACTATAATAGCTACCTTGGTGGCAGTATTAACACACCATTTCAACAGAAATCTCGATCCAAGGCAGACATGCTCAATAGCTTGAACCAACAGAAGTCCTCCAAGATAATCAAGATAAATGGGCAGTTAGCAACCCCTCCTTATAAGGAGGCACCCCTGGTGGAGATCCAGGACGTCTCCAGTATAAATCTACTTACATATTAATAGTAATATACCTTATTAAAGTCATCTTTATTATATTGCTTCACCACTACTTTATTATAATGTCTGTGGCCCATCAGGGACTCTCTTCCAGACTTAATGTGTTTTAGTCTGCTTTTTCATCACTGTGACCAAAATACCTGACAAGAACAATTTAGAGGATCAAAAGTTCACCTGGTGCCCATGGTGTCAGGGTTCAGTCTGTGGTCAGGTGGCTTCATAACTCTGGCCTGAGGTGAGGGAGAACATCATGGTGGAAGGGCCTGGAGTAAAGAATCAGCTCACTACATGATAATCAGAAAGCAAAGAGAGCGCCACTCATCAGGAACCAAGTATAAACCTCAAAGGCCCTACCTCCTACAGCCTCACCCTACCTACCTAGAGCTACCACCTGCCGCAGTCTCTGGCTGGGCACAAATCACGAGTCTCCACACAGCTTGTAGATTCAAACAGCAATTCTTTATTCCTGAACTCACACCGGCCGTCTACAAACACGCTCTGGGGGAATCCACGTTCTCTGCCCAAATCCACTTCTCCCAAAATCACTCTCTGCCCAAATCCACCCGCATGGGCTTCTGTCTCCCAAAATATACTGTCTGACCCTAAGCACTCAAGAGGAACTCAGCAGCAGGATACGCCCTATTCTAAAGGGGGAACACCCTAATCTCCTATTATGCTAAACTGCCCTATTCTAAAGGGGGAACACCCTAATCTCCTATTATGCTAAACCGCCCTATTCTAAAGGGGGAACACCCTAAACACGGATCCTGCCCTGGTCCTTGAGCAAGGTCACCTTTCAGAAGTCCTTCCACTAGACAGCATGGGAGTAAGCTGGCAAGGAATTTGTCATACCTACTTGGCTGATGGCTCCCAGCAACCACCTGTTAATCCATATCAGTGAATTAATCCTCTGGTTGGGTATCCCCCCAAAGCTAGTGTGTGAGATAAATTCCTGCATTATCTCACACACTAGCTTTCGGGGGATACCTCGTGTCACCCCATAACAGAGTGTATTTCTACTTCCATTTGACTTTCAAAGAGTTCATTTCCATGGCTGGCCCCTTCCTGAGCATTGTTTGAAGCCATTTTCCTGGGCTTGGAATGCATACAGCACGCAGAGGCTCTTAGAGCATTTTTACTAGTAAAAATGGCTGAGCGGCTCCCGCTGTTGTTTGGCAGGTGATCCTTTGTGGGTCTCTTCGTTTTCAGACCTGCCTTGAATAGATGATGCCCTTGTTTTCTTACTCCCTTGAGGCTGCTCTATTATTTTGTCACTGTGGCCATTGGCAGGAGCAGTGATGGCAACATGGGTGTGCACACGTGTGCATCTGTGTTGGGGAGACGTAGCCCCGAGCCTCTGCCGGGCGAGCCTTCCTGGGGATGGTAATGAATGGATCTGCGGGAGCTGTCTCCACTAAAGTGAGATATCCGTCTCCCAGACTAATGTTTTCTGCACCAGTTGGCAGATTTTTTTTTTCTAAAATCACCCCATCTGGCACTTTCATTCCCAAGTAACCTGGCAACTCTCTGTCTGTGCTGTTCTTTTTCATCTTGACCCCTGGCCTGGGAATGCTGCAAATTGAGTGATACTCCTTTACAGAATTGTCTGGTCACTTGGGCAGGTCGGTGCTGTCATTTGGTCATGTCATGAGGGCTTGGTGTTCTTGAATGGATGGTGACAGTGTGACCATAATTCTTTATGTGTCCAGTCAGTTGTTGTGGTCTAAAACCCTGCATAGAAATAACAGGTCCATGGTGGCTGTGGAGTCCAGGGAGGATGCATCACTGTCTGCTCACACTTCAAGATGCTTATGTTCTTTATCCTCATTGCCAGTTGTCTGTGACTCGAGAAACAAAAGGACTCCTCCAGTTTACATCAGCCCCAAGCCTCATGGGGCTAATATTCTATCGGAAGGGAACGCCAATAAGTACCAAGCACCATTTTGTTGCAAAAGTTCAAATCATCCAGACTATCTGTGTGTAGAAGAGGCCAATATTCTTTTCCTTTCCCTTTATTCCTAAAACTTGCATCCTACTTCCAAGCTGAGAGTTGAACTGCTGCATCAGGGCAGTGGGGATTCCGTCCTCCCACACTGACCTTCTCGGGTGATGGTTTTGTCTACTTTTTAAAAATTCTCTGCAAAGAACATTTATTTTTATTTCATTAGAAAGGAAAAAAAACAACATCACTGTTTATCAACCTGTTAAAAATGTCTTATCAAATTTTAAGATGAACTGTCCTTTGTCATGGTTTGAGTCCATTTCCCTAAGAGATTGCTTCATTTTCTACAACAGACAAAAGATCAGTGGGTCTCTTTAAAACTGGCACTTTCCACATTGGAAGAGAAAAATCTGTCTGACCTGGCTTCTCTGCTGTGACATAAACCTCTCTCCTTTGTCCACACTCAGTATGACCAACACGCTTTCCTACAAAAATCGCTCCAAGAGGAAGAGGTCCCTGTTCAACCCACTTACCACAGAGCAGGCTCTCTCTTGAACACATGACTTGAATGACATAGAATTATTTCTCTATCATTTGCTTTAGAAAGATAAAACATGTATAACTTGCTATTATTTTTGTAAAGTTATCAAAAATATAACTTTAGCTGTAATAGCATTGACTCCCTTGGGTCCCTGAATATCCAGACTAGTTACTTATGCAAATAGCTGTGTGGGGTAATTAGGGTAAAGCATTTTGGTTAAATTGCCTTTCTGCACTGAGAACTCTATCCTAGACCAAACTTTGTAAGTAAATTGAACCTGCTGGGTTTGGAAATTAGAATCCTGAGCTCAAATGGGTACATTTCTCAATCAGCCCTGCATTTTTGCACTCATCCCAGACCAACTTGAATGAGCCACATGGCATGGAGATCTCAGAACCAGACCCGTGCCACAGCATGTCTGCATCCTCTGATGCCTGGGTTCCAAGGCAGCATGAAGAAGGTGCATCTGCACAGACTATCATTTTCTGTGGAATTCCTTCACTAGGGAGTGGAAAGCTTAAACTTCCTGTCATTTCAAATCTTTTAAAACACAACTTATAAAAATGTTTTTGTATAAATAATGTCTCCCATGGATGCATATATCTTTGGAAATTTATTACAAAAATAACAGGGAAGATAGATGATTAGTACCTGGAAGAGCTTGAATGCAGGAGCCCCTGGGCAACACCAAGCCTGCAAATGTGCCCTTTTCTGACCTTCACAGGACTGAGCTGTGTATTGGAATAAAATTTGAAATAATTGACATTTTCAATCAGAATTTTTAACATGAAAGTATAAACTTTTGCCTTCTTTTTTTTTTTAACAAAAGGAAGTACTTTGTAAACCAGATGACTATTTTCATGTGGGGGAAAAATTTAGCTACAGGTGAAGAAGAGAGCCCTTTTTTCAACAGTCCAGGTTCTCTGCAGCTTACCACCACCCCACCTGGTCACCTGCCCCCTACCCTGGCTTCCCATCTTAATCCAAAATCCCTTGGGTTGGTGACCTGTCTCTGAGGCTCTGCCATTATTCAGGATGTCCTAGGCAGGTACTTGCTTCTGCAAGGATGAATGAATCAACAACTAATGTCGAACTAAATACTTTTCCTGGAGCCCTGCTGAGAAAGATGGAAGGTACCTTTGCCCAGAACTTCCACTGGCCAAGCATGCCAGGGTCATTCTTACTAAAAAGAAAACGCCAGACTGTTTCTGTGAGGTTGCCAGAGATCCACGTGCCCAAGAGAAACAGTCCTCCTCCTTCTCTTAGTTCTGGTCAGTTCTGCATTATCACCATGTTTAATTTTGGGGCAGGGGCCTGAGTGGGAAGTAGAAGAATTGGAAACGACGAGGGGAAAATGAATAAAATGGTCAAAGGGTTGTGAAATTGATCTGTGAGGGCAGGCATGAGGAACGAGGCTTATGAAGTCTATGAAAAAGTGATCCAGGGATAGATTCACTCGGTTTGGTAAGGGACCTTGTGTAGATAATACAAACCCATGTTCTTTTACTCTGCTGAGGACAGGGCAAATGGAATGGTCTTCCAGTGAAGGGAGACTCCATCATCAACTGCCGAATAAGGCTGTCCCTCAAGAGAAGCATGTCCAGAGGCAGAGGAACCCTCTCTCTGTTCTGGAGTCAGATCTTTAGAGGACAGACAGTCCACTGGCCTTCCACATCAGGCTCTGCCTGCAGCAGGAGCTTGTGGTGGATGATGGTTGAGGACATTATCTGTTCTTTTGAGTCTATAGAATTACAGAAGTTCTTGAATTTGATTTCAGTGAATTCCAAAGCAAGCACACATCAGTTCCTAGCCATAAAAAGCAAACCCCCAAGGACACACACATTTTGTGCTATTGAATTAACACCTGGAATCTCAGATATTCATGCAATAAGTTCTTTTGTAGTCTGTGATTGCAAACTAACAGTTATTAGTCTGCTGTGGCACTTAAAAAATGGTACAGCTTTTATGTCTAACATGTACAGTACTTCTATTAGGGAAGTGTTTCCATGGTTAAATTTGATCAGAAACTTTTCTACCAAAAATAAGAAGCTAGAAGCCATTCCCATGTGTCAGAAAAGGTAGAGTATTTGTTTTGTCTACCATTGTGTATTGACCACCTATTATAAATCAGAACCTATGTCTTGCAATGAGCATGCAAAGATGAAATAAGTCAAAGAGCTTAGAGGTCGGGGGTGGTGCAGATCAGACATAGAAACCTATTACTTAAATAGAGTTTGCTGCATGTTTTGAGGAGGTTTCAGTAACTAATAAAATGGAGGCATGAAAATATTTAATAAATTTTTTTTTGGTAGCAGGAACTGGACTCAGGGGTACTCAACTACTGAGGCACATCCCCAGCCTTATTTTATATTTGATTTAGAGACAGGGTCTCACTGAATTGCTTAGCACCCCATGCTTGCTGAGGCTGGCTTTGAACTCGTGATCCTTCTGCCTCAACCTCCCTAGCCACTGGGATTCCAGGCGTGCACAACCAAACCAGCACGAAAATATAAATGCTGCCTAAAATGAGATTAAATAGCCAGCAAACATCACCGATGTGTGGGACTGCAGGAGCAGAGAGAACAATTATAAAGGAGGCAGAGACGGAGGGTGTGGAGGAAGAAAGTGACAGAAGACACCTCTCCTGACTCCCCTGCGTGCTGGCCCAGGAGGGGAGCCTGGTACACGGTCAGCTTCTAGGAACCTGACCCGTGGCCTGACCAGGGCCATGCTACCTCAAGTGTGGTGTCCCCCATCCCTGCCCCCAGGGCATCTTAAAGGATTAAATCAGCATATGCAGAGGCACACAAGAACAGAGGCACACAAGAACGTAATGTGGTTTTACCCAAATGTTATATGAACATTGAGGGCTGATGCCACAGACTCATTTGACAGGGGATGGTCCCATCCACTCCACAGAGGTGAACAAGCTTTCAAATGCCCAACCAAAAAGACGCCTTGACCAAAAGTTATCCATACCCAAACAAACCTTCTTCAGAGCTTCCTCTTAGAGCTGTGGAGCCTGAGGGGATGAGAAGCTAGAGACTCGTCATCTGCCACCCACCCATCAATGGAGTGGCTCCAATGCCAGTCTCACAAGCTGAGCAGAGGAAGTTCAGATCCCTTGGGGAAAACTATGATTTTAAGAGAAGGATTTTTAAAAAGCAAACGTTCTTCCTTACATTAGACCAAGATTGCCTTCCAGAAACTTCCATTTGCTGGCCTGAGAGCTGCTCCTCAGAGTCCCTGACGAGGTGGAGCTGCCCTGCCACGGCGGCCTCTGTTCTGGAGGCTTAGCCTCTGCCCTGCTCCAGCCACACAGCGCCCCACCTGCATGTGCTGAAGTTTGCTAATTCCTCAGCATGGCTCCCCAGACTGACTCCCTTCCTCCAGACTATGGGCAAAGTCAGCATTGGCCCACATCACACTTATCTAAAAAGAAATGCATGCATAATAAGTTGGTGTTTCCCTTTACATGTAGCATCAGTTGGCACCGGCTGTCTACCAGGGAGCCTCCCAGCAAGACTCCAGGTGCCCCCTCTTTTACTCACCTGTGACCCTGGGAGATCCATGGATTTCTGCTCAGTGCCTGGCGTGGAGCAGTTGTTCAAGAAAGATGTGCTGAGGAATTCATTAACTAGGGAGCTAACTGTTAGCCTTACGCAGTTAGCAGTTGACCTTCACTGAAGATCCCCAACATCTGCTCAGCTCCCTGCTGTGTCCCTGGAGCCTGCAGTGGCTCCTGAAGAATTCTCCTCCCTAAATCCACCCTGCACGCCTGAGACCCACTCCTCCCAGATCCCTGCCCTTGGTAGCAACTCTCCCTGATGAGAGAAGGGTCCCTGACTGGTCCCCAGAGCAATCCCCTTGGGCTCTTCCTGAGGGCAGACTTTGTACTGCTCTGCTCCCTGAATTTCTGATGGTAAATTTTGGCCCATTCTTCCACCTTTGAGGCCCTTTGGTATCTATCTTCAACCCTCTTATTTATTGAATATCTCATCATTGTTTGATCTTGGAGTATTAAAAAAAAATTCACATTTCCTGTTTCTATTCCCATGTCATGGCTAGGACTTTAAAGATGTATCAATACCTTTCTTCATTCTATGAGAATAGAGATGGTAAAATACTAATGAACTCTAAGTCAAGGTTGAAAATCTAGATCAGGGATAAAGCAAAAGAGATATGCTGCTCTTATGATTTAGATAAGAGTGACCCGAAAAGCTCATGTCCAAACACCTTTCGAGGTGGATGATTTGATGGAGAGATTACTGATCAGCAGGTGAACTGGGTGTAAACTGCAGCCAGGCAGGGTGTGACTGGAGGAAGTGGGCCACTGGAAGCGTGTCTTTGGAGGATCTATTTTGTTCCTGGTGAGCCGAGCTCTCTCTGCTTCCTGTTTGCCACGTCCTGAGCTGCTTTCCTCCACCATGCCCTCTGCCATGTTATGTAGCCTCACCTTGGACCCAGAGCCTTCTGTGGACTGAGACTCCGAAATTATGAGCCAAAACAATGTAAACCAACATTGTTCTTGTCGGGTCTTTGTTCACAGAGAAGAAAAAACTGATTAAAACCACTACCCACACAGGCCCATGATGGTATATTTCTGCAAGGACAATTTGACAAGGCAGAGAGAGAGCTGGGTCACTGATGTCATTGTCATTCTCAAAATTCCTGTTATTTGACAATAATTCTCACATTTGACCTGGTGTAGTAGTCACCCTGTGGTGTGGTGAATGTTGCTTACAACCCTTTTTAAAAATAACACGTGCAGGCTGGACTGCTTCTGAATGTGACCTTCCCAGAAAGGTGGTGGCTCTGGAGCAGGTCTGGGGCAGGGCGCTGCTCCAGCCCAGTCAGCTAACCCCCACCCGCTTCAGTTTCATAGGGGTTATTAAAAGTTCCTGTCAGCTGGGGCCACTGCAGCCCTGTTAGATGAGATAAACATGGGGAAATATCATTCAGTAACAGCAGAGATTATTTAGGATAAAACCCATGGTCACTCCATGTTTGTCATGAGAATGAACTAAATAATAAATATATTATGGTTTAGATATGAGTGTCCCCCATACTACAAAGCTCAGGGGAGTTTTGTGTTTCTCTCTCTCTCTCTCTCTCTCTCTCTCTCTCTCTCTCTCTCTCTCCCCTCCCTCTCGCCCTCCCTTGCCCTCCCTTGCCCTCCCTTGCCCTCTCCTCCCCTCCTTCCTGATACAATGTTCTGAGCTACTTTCTGCCACACCCTTCTTTCTCACCTTGGTTCAACAGCAATGGAGCTGGCCCTCTATGGACTAAGACCTCTGAAATTATGAGCCCCAAATAAACTTTTCCTACTCTAATTGTTCTTGTCAGGTCTTTTGGCCTCAATAGTGAAAAAAAGCTATCTAAAATGCTACAGAGAGCAGAGTAGCTAGCAAAGAATAAAGTTTATGAGTGTTAGCTGTCACATACAAGATTGTTTTGTAACTTGTTCAAAAAAAAAAAAGATAAAAATCACCAGAATGACACCTGTAAACTAATCAGTGCTCTGTGGTGCAACAGAAGCCCCTTTACCCTCCCATTCTGCCCTCCACTTAACCAAGCCCACATCACAAATAACACTGGATCTTGCTGGAGCCCATATCTTTTCTCCTCCAGGAGATCCATTTGGACTTACAGCTCACAGCTGCTGCTTGCCTTTGGCCAGAAGATACCCTGACCATCACTAGATCCCTCAACATCCATAGACTTTCAACATGTTGAGAAGTTTCTCTGCCAGACATGGGGCTAAAACATTTGCTGTGCATTATCTAACTCACCCCAACTCCAGTTCCAAGAAGTACCATTCTCCTAAAATGAAATGGAGAAAGTGAGGCTTAAAGTAATCAAGTGCCAGCCCCAGTTTCACACACCTACTAACAGTGTAGTCAGGCTTTTGTTTGTTTGTTTTCTGATACCAGAAATTGAACCCAGGGGTACTTAACCACTGGGCCACACTTTTATTTTTATTTTTTTTATTTTGAGACAAGGTCTCACTAAGTTTCCCAAACTGGCCTTGAACTTGAAATCCTCCTGTCTCAGCCTCCCAATGGGCGGAAATATAGTTGTGTACTACCAGCTGTATGTAGGTTTTGACTCCAGAGCTTCTGTTCATAACTGTTCCACACCTGTCCTTCCCACTGAGAATGGTCAAGGCCAACCCATCCCTTCACCAGCACTTCTCCATCGTCATTAGCACCAGGTGGTACACACTGTCATGACTGTCACTTTCCTGTGAGTGCATAAGTATCCGTGAGGTAGTGCTCCCAAATCCCCCATTTCTCTCTTCTCTGCTTATTACTTGCCTTGTTTTCAAGAGTACACTTGGTACCCCATACTCACAGTCATTGCAAGTAAACAACCCATTGTCTGAGCCGTTGAATGTAGGGAAGTATATGAGAGCCATCAGGCACTGATTGTGAGGGGGGAGTGGAGCAAGTAACTTGGAGTGTGGAAGGACCTTGCACACTTCATAAGACTGAGCAGAAGTATCCTCTACCATCGATCAGGTTGACTTACACCATCGTTTTGTTGTTGGTTTTCTGCATGCTCAAAAGTTGTTCACGAGCTTAGAGAACATATTGTCATTGACTTGCTTGACAGTTACTTAATCTCTGTGTGTCTCAATATCCTCAACTGTGAAGTGGGGCTCATCAGAGTGCCTCTTTCAATGTGTGCACATACAATAAATTGACATACGAGAAACACTTGAACGGTGCGTGACATAAAAGTGACATTATTAGCAATGGTGACAAAAGCATATTTCAGTGCTGCTTCATGTGATCTATGAAAAGCAATTTTTAACACAACACATAGAAAAGTATTTATGCCCTGATGATTCCATAGTGAAGGTATTGCTGCCTCAGGTGGCTGATAACTGAAATATGCCGATCTTCTCTCCCCTGTCCCTCCCTGGTGCATACTTATAAGCATGTTGTTATATCCTTTGTGGGGGCATAAGTTGGTGGGGTTATGGTTTAAGAAACTTTTTGCCTGTGTTAGGCAGGACCGAGATGCTATAATTGGGCTCCTTCAATAAGGCTTCTGGCAGACCATGTTTTTAGTATGTAACCAAGGTTGTAAACACCCTGATTCAGCGTATGTTCTCACAGTCATAAACATTTGCTGTGAGCATGCACTTATGTAAGCTATTGGAAATTACCTTCTTTATCTGATCTGCATATAAAAACAGCCCATGGAAATGGTTCAGGGGACTGGGGGCTGAAAGCTAGGGGCTGCTGTCACCTCCAAATAGAACATGTCTACTATCCCAACTACCCCATCTCATCTTTCAACTACCAGAATAGTAAACCTTGTTTCCTGGGCCTGAGCTCCACCCCAACACAGGCCCAGCCCTGAACCTTTGGTTTAGAGACCTACACAATCCCAGAGGGCAGCACTAAGAAGCTACTGGGCTCCTAGACCAATCCAGAATGTGAGAAGTCATATGGAACTAATGACCAGCATGAAATAAAAAGATGAATGGAAATGAGACAATTATAGGTTCAAGAGACTTGAGACTAACAACCCTAATGGCTGGCCCATGTTCATAATCTGCTTCCTAACTCTTTCAAACAGACTAACCATACAAGATGGCTTTCCATAAACCACGAGAAAATACTTGCAAAATATATTTCTGATAAAGGACTGTTATACAAAGTGCACAAAGAACTCTAAAAAGTTATATAAGAAAATTACCAACCAGGTTTTTTCAATGGGCAAAAGACCTGAATAGACACCTCACCAAGGAAGATACACAGACAGCAAAATAAACATCTGAAAAGATGGTCCACACTATGTGTCATTTGGCAATTGTGAATTACAGCAGTGATGAAGTAACCTACACAACTATTGGAATGTCCAAGCTCTGAAACACCAACACCACCAAATGCTGGTGAGCTGATGGAGCCACAGAAACTCTCATTCACTGCTGGAGGGAATCCAAAGTGGAACAGTCGCTTTCAAAGGCAGTTTGGCAGTTTTATTTCTTGCAAAATTAAACATCCAGTGATCACTCTTTTTGGTATTTAGCCAAATTAGAAACTTATTTCCCAATCTAATTCTTCACAGGGATTTTTGCAGCAATCTTATTCATAATTGCCAAGACTTGAAAGCAACTAAGGTGACCTTCAGTTGGTGAATGAATAAATCAGTATGTCTAAACAATGGAATGTTTCTTAGGTTTCTTAAACCTAGAAGAAAATTAAAATTCTTTACCAGTTCACAGTACTTGGTTCTGAATATCTGATTCCTTCAATCATAGACCAGTAATTCTAAACTTAATTGGGCCTATGAACCATCTGGGGAAACCATCATTGACTCTAACTCACCAGGTCTGAATAGGACCCATGTTCGGCCTTTCTCACAAGCATCCCATCTGTCTTGAACCCAGGTGTTTTGGGGACCACCTTTTCACCATAGACGCATGTAGAAAGGTTAGGAGAAGTGTCCCAAGTTCTAAAGCCCCAACAAAAGGAGAGTTAACACAAGTGACTGAAATTGGATACTTAAGAATACTTTGGAAATACTAAGCTCTTCTTAGTGCAGCGAAAGTATCCTTTTTTGACTTTTGGGAAAACTCAATCTTCTATTTCTATATATTCCCACTTTTAATGGAGACGTGGGATAAACAACTATTTCTCCATGTGTCACAGTAGGTAAGTGTGACAACAAATGGCAACTGATGAGCACTGGGGAGGGGAGGGCAGAGTTTCCTGGGAAATTCAGATTCCAGATTGCGAGTGGCTGCATCTTTAAGCCCCCACTAAATCATAGCTGCTGTCAAAACTCATGTCTCGGCCTCTGTGTTGGTGGTAGGGAAGCGTTTGTGTTGTGCTGTGGGTGGACCTTTAACATGCTGGGAGCCGCTGACGGAGCAGCCCCCCTCCCCAAGCGCCCGTCTCGTCTTTGAAAGGAGATAGCCCTTTGTTCTGCCTTCAGGCTGTCACTTCTTTAGTCACTTACAGATGGCATTTTGAAGGAATGCTAATTGAAGGGCTTCACTGTTGGCATCTAACTAATCATTCTGACAGAAAATGTCTCCCCCAGAAAGAAAGGGGAGGAACCAATTGCTCTGCCTCTCTGTTCTGTGACACAGGGTCCTCATGCACCCAGTGTGTGAGGCAGAATCCACCCAAAGAGGGCCTGGGACAAAGGCACTATCCCTGCCATCATTTCTTCTGCATCCCAGCTATGGGCCCCCTTCTACTCGAGTACCCGACATCCAGATGACGCCCACCTGGACCCCTCTTCAGTTCTGCTCATCTGTCCGTCCCTCAGCTCACCCACTGAAGAAATACTCATTGAGTGCCTTGTTTGGGGAGGGGCAGGTACATGAGAGGATGAGGAACAATCCCTACAATCAGACTTGCTGGGTTCAGATCCGAGCAATGGTGGATTAGTCACGTCGATCTCACTGAGTGACAGTTTCCTGGTGGGTCAAGTGGGATAAAGATAGTGCCAGACTCCATGAACAGTTTGCATGGTTCCATGAATTATTAAATACAATGAGCTTAACATTTATTAAAACAACTGAATATTCAATAAATATTGTCTACTTAAATTATTACATGTGCCAGATATGTTGCAGGAGATGGAAATACAAACAAGACAAAAATCTTCCCAGCTTGACCTTAAATCCTCTTATTATATGATCAAATGACATTTCAACGAGGTCATCTTGCAATGAATAAAATTTGAATCTAGCTCATTATTTCCATCCTCGATGTCATTCAACTAGAATTCAATGTTTCTATTTTATAACTGTCTTTTGCATGAATACATTTTATAAAAATCAAGATGTAAAAAAAAATAATCCATGTAGCCTAGTGTCCTATAGAATCACAGCACAGAACAGGGACCTTAGCACTTAGTTGTTCCCAGAGGACACTCAGGTGAGGGTGTCCCCACCGCTCCCAGGCCTGACCAAAACCCACTGGGCATGGCACAGCCACTAATTGGTGCCATGTTGGCTGCAGAGACAATATAGGCTTTTTCCTTTAAGAAACTGTCCTGCACTGCCCACTTCTCTGGCATTCTACCACCTGCTGCGTCAACAAGAAGTGAGTGTGAGCCCTGTCCCCGGGGTCATCTTCCTACATTTAATGTCCCTTCATCCTCTGCATTTCCAAGCCACTGCCCACCAAGCTTCCTCCCACCCCATATAACAAGCCCGGGCTAAGGTGTGTGTCCAGAACAAAGTGCAAAATTTCATCTGCCGAGAAAGTGGAGCAGGATGAGGGGAACCAACTCCTCTGGGCATCTGGAGATGCTGGTCAGCAGCCCGAGGCTTATCACCAGCTGCCATCTCTGGGACTTGGCACACTCATTGCCCCTCAGCTGCGATTCTTCCAACAAATTCTTATGCACTTCCTTGTGTGAACCTAAAAGAAACTTTGGCTTGCCTCTTGTTAAGTTTCACATGTCACTTTAAGGCTGTGATCTGGTCATGCCCTTCAAGATTACCTGGCACATATGTATGCCATCAGTCTGACAAACACACCTAACACCTCCTGTGGTGCAGAGAATGGACCCCAGGCAGGCTGGCCAAGGGCTTTACCACTGAGCTCCATACCTGCCACAGTCTGGCTGCAGTGAAATAACCAGGGGGTGACGAGCAACTTGTGTACATTGATACAGCAGGAGTTGGAGCCGTTTATTGTAGGACAGGAGTGGTATATATACATTCCACACAGCTTATCTTAATTAACATAAACTAGATACAGCAGTTAACCAATAAGGAATCTCCACACTTAATGGCTCGCTGGCGTTACTTCAAAAACCACTCCCTCTGGCAAAATGCCAGGCGCCATCTTGACTTGTTTACAGACACTAACACACACACCCAGCCCTCCTTATGCATCTGTAAACTGGTGGCCCAGTTGGGAGTAGGATAGGGCTAAAGATACTCAGCCTCGATCCCGTAGATCTTAACGAAGGGCTCAGTGATATTTAGTTCAATTCTCAACAACGCCAGTGTGTAGCAGCTGACGTTTATTGAGTACTCACTACACAAAGGATAATACTAAGTTTTATCTCACTTAGTTCTCACAACAATCCTAGGAAGCATGTCATATTTGAAACCTTCTTTAAAGAAGCAACAAAGAAAAGTTTAAAAATGTAAAGTGACTTGATCACACAAAGTTATAGGAGCAAAAGAAACGGCTGGACTGAACATCTCTGTGTTTATTTCCATAGTGCTTTGAAGGCACAGACTGACAGACAAAAGCATTTACCCAAATCTCGAGCCTCGTAGCTGTTTCTCCAGGTCTCACACTCCTATGACACCAAGGGACTCCCTGTCCCTTAAGACTATTTAATAGAGACCCTTAGACCACAGCACACAGCCAGGACTTGTAGAGCCCACCTAGAATACATCCCATCCACCTCCCCCCAGAGCCCTCCAGAAAACCATGGAGAACCTCCCTGCTGGTCAGCAAGCCCCTCATTCAATGGTGCATAGAAAACTTTCTAAGGGAACCAAATCATTTTGAAATAACTTAAAGCAATCAGCCTTATAACTGGGAGTGTTCAACTCTCAGTAGCGGCATCTGAGCACTGCAGAGGTGGTGATCAAAGCAGAGAGGTCTGCACAGGCCAGCAGTGAGGCAGGCAACCACAGGGACTCCAGCCAGGAGGCCACTCACCAAAGGTCACTATCCACAGTCTCCACCATAGTTCAAAGTCTGAGTGACCCCATGGACACTCTCTGGCCTTCTCTCTGGCTGTCCTCTTCTTCGTCACTTTGCTGACAGGAGTCATTAATTGCTGGCCTGCAGCCTCTTGATGGGGCAGTAGGCTGGAATGTTCTGGTATTATACCTTCTCTCTGGGGCTTACTGCTCCCACAGAAGCAGATGGATGAGGAGAACCTAGCAGTTACTGAGGGAATTGGATGCCCAGCTCAAAATAATTGGAAGCAGCATGGCAGGAGCCACTGGAGCTCAAAGGAACCCAGAGCTGGTGTCGCACCACCAGCATCAAAGTCCCGCAGAGCTGGAGAAAAGCCTCCTGTGCAGGATGGCTCCATGTTTAAAATGTTCCTTCCCTTGACAAGACTGTCACCCTTGAGCTAATAAGCCCAGGCTCGATAACTTGAGAAGGAAACACGCCAGAAATGTCATGAAAATGACAACCGAGGAAACCCGCATCAGCAGGTTATGACCTTGATCTTTAGGAGGTTATATTTTTTTCCAAGTATTATAAACCCAAGTATTATCATATAGATTATTTTAACATATAGAAATTTGAAATTTTATGATCATAATGCCCTAGTTGTTTTTCTTTTTTCCAGCATGAATATTGTCACTTGGCTGACAATGAAACTAAAATACAGAAAGCACAAATAACATTAAGAGAAGGAAGGTGGGTGGCTGTGCATTTCCTGTTGAAGGCAAGTGTGCCAACTCGGTTTTGATTTTTGAGATCCATCTTGAATAGCATCGGAGGGTTTGAAGACCCTTAGCTCCTTTCTCTGGTGTATCTCTCCCTGCCCCGTCTTCTCTGAGATATGAATAAAATTATGAGCGGAGTTGATTAGCGGCCTCTTCATTCCCAAGGGTCCACAGTACTTTTTCTCTGATTCCTCTTTGCCCTTCAGTGTGGCCAGTCACTTTTTTCTCTGTTGATTTTTGTTTTGTTTTGTTTTGTTTTCAGTTTTTTCCTCCTGACCTCAGGGTCTCTTTCTTCTCAGGAGTCACGGTCAGAAACTCCTTTGGTCCCCTGCTTCACTTCTCTGTGACATCACTAGCTTTCTCTGTAGAATGCATCCTGACCACCAGGAGCTCCTGTTACTTAGGACAAAAATCGCTGTCCTCTCACACTCCACAAAGCCTTGTGTGACCGGGCCTGTGCCCTGGCTGCTGTCCCCCTGATGACAGGCTCCAGCCCCACTGACCCTTCTCAGCTTTCTTTAAGTGGACAACTGGTGTCTCTCTAGGGCTGTCCCCCTTCCTGGAAGATGGTCCTTTTGGTTTTTGTGTAACCTCCTCTCTGCTTAGCTCTTTGCCCCTCCTGAGAATGGCTTTCTCTGACTCTCTTCTCCCTCAACAATGGCATGATCCATCCAATAATCCAACCCCATTCTCCCTAGCATTTATCACTATCTGGAATTATACCACTTACTCAACCCCCTTGTGTTCTGTTCTTCCCCCACCCCAGTTATGGGGTCAAGAACCTCCTCTGTTTCATAAGTTTAGTGGGCATTTGCCTAAGGGGAGGGAGAAGATGGCGAGGAAGGAAGGTACGAAGGAGATAAGGGGAGAAGGGCAGGAGGGCACTCTGCTATCTAAGGGGTCAACTAAACCTCATGAAAACGACCTGAAAATGAAGAGACCCTAGAACATCCATCAAAAGTCCATTTCCTGGCCTTCTAAGAAAGTCTGCCTGACCTCACCTTTCCACACCCATCTCATTACCTTCCCGACTCCTGCCTCTATTCTGGAAGCTTCCTTTGCCATCTTGCAGGCCTGTCTTCCTTGCCTAGGTGCACAGATGAGTGGAGCAGATAGACGGTGGCCTGGGCCACCGTGCGGTCAGGCCAGTTTGGGCCTGAGGCCTGATCCCTTCACTCAGCAGTCGTGCAATTCAGCAGACCTACCCAATGGTGCTGGGCTTCTGTTCCTCCTCCTATAAAAAAGGCTGGACAACTTCTGGGAGGTGACTGAGTCACCTAATAAGAGGAATAAAAGAATTGGAGTTTGAAAAGACCTCTATCTCGACCTTTTCTCCCTTCAGCCACTGGAGGACTGTGCTCCTCCTCTTCTGGAAGATGCAGCAACTGCAGTTTGAAAGCCCATCGTAGGCACATTCAGAAATGGCCACAAGCTGTAAACTCAGAAGTTTTCTTCAGGCTAAAACTTCTGAATTTCCACCCCATGCACTGCAGGCCAGTGAAAGAGGTCCCAAGGAGTAAGGTCTATCTGAACTGCTAACTGCTACGGGCTCTCTCTCTCCTCTCTCTCAGAGTTTGGGGGGCAGCATTAATGGGGATGTCAGCTTTAGAGATGTGGGGGTTGAGGGAAGGAGAGAATTGCAGCTGGTTCAAGTTAGTAAATTCTGGGCTGGGGCCAGGGCTCGGCGGTAGCACCTTTGCCCGGCATGTGTGAGGCACTGGGTTCAATTTTCAGCACCACTTATTAATAAATAAAATAAAGGTCTATCAGCAACTAAAACAAAAAGATTTTTCTTAAAAGTTACTAAATTCTGGTAAGATCTGGGAAGATCTCATGGGTTTACACACTGGAAATTAGTGCTAGTCCTATTCTGTTGCCTGCTGTCCCCTCCCTCCGTTAAATAGGTGGGGCCTGGAGGCAGAGAGGTAGAACCCAGAGCTAATCTGCACAGGCCCAAGCCACACCCATTCTTCACCAAGAATTGTTTTGAAGGTGAAGGGAGCCAAAATGGAGCCCTTGGAAATATTCGTATGAAACTATTAACTACTGTTTCTCAACTTGTTCTTAAATACAAAGCCAATTCAGTCAATTAAAGAGTAGCTATGAAACACATGACTACTTCAGGTAACCCCTAGCATATCTCTCTGGGTTTATCTAATTAAAAATATGCAAGTATATTTTAAATCAAATTGTTGGCTATCACAAATCAGGAACAACAGTTATCTGCCATACATGGAGAGACGTTTCTGGGAAGTCTATGAATTTTGTCTCTAGTGTTTTACAAAACCAAATTCACTTTCAAATTTAAAAAGGAGCTGAGGGAGAATAAGCAATTCTGAAATGCCAGAATGCATGATTAAATTCAGTGAAGACGCTGAGAAAGTCTATGAAAATTCTCAAAAAACACCAAATGTTAAATATTCCACAGTTACTGAAAATCTAAGCTGAATACTTAGAGTGCTTATGGAGCCATTTTATAAGAGAACCTTTTGTTTTAATACCAAGAGGTTGAGGAAGTCCTTTAGGAAACCTTGTAACCATTCAATTAACCTTTGTACAAGAAAAAAGAGGGCCAGGAAACGATGCCAGGACTGCGGTCATTAGCCACGTACTGGCCTTGTGGTCAAAGACAGCCAGGTACCCAAAGCCGACTAATCAGATTAACTTGGGGGAATTCATAGCACCATAGATAGTATTCTTCATGCTTCTCTGCTCATCCACATCATATGCCACTTTATTATATCCCAATTTTCTTCTAAAATATTCAAAATTATGTGGAGAAAGTAGGTATGTAAAGGCCAACCCTCAAACTAAGTAGGTAAGCCAGGATCCCTGTCTTCTCACATCAAATAAATACCTGACCATGCAATTCCCTGGGTCCACTCACACTCTCACAGGCAGCAATTGTTTTCTTGACTTGAGAAGCTGGACAAGGCCAATGTTTTATACAGGCTTCTAAAGGGAGCCAATTGTTTTGATCCTAACTGAACATAAAATGTAGAATACTAGCCCCCGGACAAATGCCCTGGGGCAGCCTTCTCAGGAGAGGAGAAGGATTGGGAAGTGGGTGTAGGGGGTTGTCCAGGAGCACTCAAAAGAAAAGTGTGGTTTTAATTGAACGAGCCCTTTGAACAAAAGCTATTTCTGAATAGCTTTCAAAGAATACATAAAAAAGATTTCAGCAAAGGCATGCAATGTATTTAATTCAAAACCCAGCTCTTGAGTTGATTATTCCAACATCCTCTGTGATGTGCAAAGCTGAAGGGCAGTGGGGTGCATCTGCCCAGGCTGCTCACGTTGAGTGTCCACTTGCTGCCCACCTAGTTGCTCAGGATGCTCTTTCCCTGCCTGGTTACCATGGAGAAAGCTGCACCCTCTGCTTCTGTTTCCAGTAACGAGGCAATAGCTAGCACTTTGTTTATAAAAATGGTTTCTCTAATGCCAATTAATTACACCATTGAAATTAACAGCTGCACCAACTTTTCTTAATTGATACTCTTTAGCTGAGGCAGGTATTTCAGATAAGGACTAAAATGACTACTTACTGGCAAAAGAAAATACTAGTGTACCATGGTTTAGACTTTTAACTCTTCTCCCTTCTGTTGGGGGACAGAGTGGGTGATTTTCTACAAAGAATTTAATATTTCCCAAGTCTTGTCTGCTGTCTGTAATGATGTGCTTTGTTCCTTGTGCCCTAAAGCCCAGAACCATGAATCCACAAAGATTTGTGATAACAATGTTAAAAATACCAATATGATCAAATTCTGGCTTTCAGCATATCTAACTGTGATTTTAAGCAAGCTGTTTAAGCTCTCAATTTCCTCATATGTAAAATAAGGGAATTAAAAAGCATTTTTCAGCTTATTATGATGGTTAAAAGGGAAAATCAGGCCAGCTTCTTGGCATGACCTCCATATCCACACAAAGCCCTGTGCTCAGAGGGCCCTTGTGAAGTTTGGCAGGCTACAGTTGCCATCTTGAAATGCTAACAATTTTTTTTAACAAAGAGGGCTTTATGTTTACATTTTGTACTGGGCTTCAGAAATTGTGTAGTCAGGATAGGCTAGGAAGTGCTGCAGTGATAATAAATGATGTACTCTAAAACCTTTAAAGTTTATTTCTTGCTAATGCTCCTGGCCAGTGCCTGCAAAAGGATGCTCCACACACCAAGAAACCCAGCTGAAGGTGGCTCACTTTGGCCCAGGCTTCTATTCTCTACACACCAAAGGAAAGGGAACAAAGAATTGTGGGTTGGCCCAGGGGTAGCACCAGTCACTGTGCTCACAATTCTTTGTCCAGAGCAAATCATGCAGCCTTGGGATTGCATTCCTGCCCAGTACCTGTCAATCAGGCAATTAGAGAATGGGAGCAGTTGAAGAGTGGAACCGACCCTATCTAGATCTGATAGTACTCCATGGCCCCTGCTGTGGTCAACCCATCCTTCAGAGGGTACATCTTAAGAGTTCACATTCCTCCTAAAGCAAAACAAAACCAAATTGCCTAAAACCAAAGTAATTTTTAAAAAAGTCCTTAATTTTCTTATTTTCCAACAATTGCAAGATTCTCTTGACTGTCATCTTCCTGGGGACAGTACAGCATCATCAGGGTGGACCCTTCCTAGCCATAGTGAGACGCTTAAGCCAACACACTGCTGCCTTGAGCCATATCCTCAGAACCAAGGGGCAGGGCTGCTGGCTTCCTGATTCTGGATGTAAATGTATTGCTACGACACTTTCCAAGGAATGGGAAGGGATAACCTGATGTAACAGTCCACAGTAACACCACCACTCGTTCTCACTGCATCTTCCTAGGCATCTTAAGGATCCAGACCTACATATGCATTGTTTAAAAATATTGGTATTATTCTACACCTTAATATGTACACAGTGTTGTATTCAATGCTATAGTATAGATGTGTATTTACTAAATATAATTTTTATTTTTTAAACGTCACCCTTGTGAGAAATAATCACCTGATAGGCAATCATATAACATAGGTTAAGGCTTATTACCCCTGTCCTCCAGCCCCCACTACAAGTTGTAGAGGTAACTATTTACCAGCCATTGTTCCAAAATACTCTGCATATGCAAACATGTAATATATATATATATATATATATATATATATATATATATATATATATATGTATTTCCCTTTTCTACCCACATTGTTGTATTCTATGTATAAATTGCCTTAATTGTTCTATAATGCTCCCTTTTATAAAAGTGTCATAATTAGTTTAATGAAATACCTATGCATGAAATTTAATGTTTTTTGCTATTATAAGCAATGTTGCAAAAAAAAAAATCATGCACATAAAGCTCTTTTTATTTATCTGGTTATTTTCTTCAAATAGATTATTAGGAGTAAAATCATATTGGTTATTATTAAAGATTATTCTAAAGTATTTACTACCTATATATAATATATATGTCATTGCATTAGTATATCTGCATAAATTTTATTTACTATCTTATTTGACAAATCATTCAGAATTTCTTAGACCTCTTAAAGTTGTATTGAGAGTTAAATAAAAATTATCCCAGGAAAGTATTTTAAATTAACTATTATATGTGTAACTATAATAATGATAAGTAGTATTTTATTTATTCCATACTGAGGACTATCTACTTGTATTATTTTATCAATAAACTTTGTATAATTACATATCTATCATGTTAATTTTACATTCCAATGGAAATCAGATCATAAAGAAGGATGTGATATCTATGAATCAGCCCAACATGTAACTACAGAACCGCGGAGTGAGGAATAGAGAACCATGCTTCTTGGTTTGCCCCAAGCCAGTTGGTTTCTGCTGCTGTTTGCAGTCCCTCCCAATATGCTCCCTTCCTCTTTCCAAATTGCTGAGTTAAACAAGAAGTAGTGTGATCATCCTACCTAGGAGCTAGTTAACTGGGTCCCAGATCTTGAAGAAGACGCCCTTAGTCCTCCTTTGTGTCCTGTCATCCTGTTGTCCTCAGAGTGGCTATGAGAAACACATGGTTACTTTTCCTGTTCAGGGAGTTCACCTTGAGGCAGCTTGGTTTGCACTTACACGCGTCTCTCAAGGTGAGGCCCCCTTTTATGGAGTTCCGTCTTGCTCTGGAGCCTGATTACTACCTTTCACCTGGACAGTCTGTCCAGCCAGGCTGATGCAGTGCAGGAGGACACTGCCTCCTCCCCAGACCACACTGGACAGGTGGGAGGGTCTGCAGGGTTCTTGCTGCCACTGTCAAACAGTTATGTTAGCAATGCTCATGCATTCTCCATGGTATGACCTATTTATTTAATCATTCCAATTTTAATATTTCCCTACTTGTCACACAGAAAACTAAAAAGTCCCTCCAGAAGGTATTCTAACAACACCAAAGAAGGGTATCCTTTCACACTGTCTGGTATCTCCCCCCAATAAAGTCATTCTACCATGCTGGGACTGAATTCAGAAAAGCAATCTTCATAGTTTTCATTCCTTAACCTTGTGCTAAATAAAATCTCCAACAAATCTTTGCATCCCCAGTTCAGGATCCTTATAGCCCACAAGAATCATCGCTTGATGTTTTTAACATTTTTACAGCGGAGCCTCTTTTCAGAATGCTGGGTAGGAAATTGCACAGGAATCTGTTCTCTAATAACCCACCACACTGGTGAGCTAAATGCTCTTGGCTTTTCCTCGGGATCCCTCGCTATCCAGCATCATCCATGTTAATTAACAGACATAACACTCAGTTCCTTGACTGTCTTACTACCTAATTAGAACCGCGTGTGTTGGTTTGTATCAAAGCCCTTTTACCCGCTTGCCCACCAGCCACTCTGTTAGCAGTTCCTGTGAGCTGGCTCTCCATTGCCATTCCCTTCCTTTTCATGCTAGATAACTTCTTCACAGATGATGTGAGCAGCGAGGCAGGCTCATTTCAATGTAATTATGGAATGTCCCAGTTAGAGCCGAGGCGTGTAGAAATCCCACACTTTTTCCAGCACATCTCCAGTGTTCTCGGAAATCGATTGCTGTGCGACTGAAACGCAAGTGTCAAAGAAACACATCGGTGGACCTCTGCCTCTCAGCAGCCTGACCTCTGGCCACTGCTCTTTCACTGGAAGCCATCTTTAATGGCCTTTTTATCACCACCGTGGACAGCGGCGAACTCTTGGTACCATCTCCAGCTTGAAAAATTTTTGAACTTGATCTGGAAACATAAATATTTGGATTTTCTCACAGAAGTGCATTTTAGGTGTTTGAGTTCTGTGTTTGAAGCCAGTTTTCTTTTAAAATGAACTTCAATTACAGGTTTAAATAGTAGCCCTGCAGATAAGACCCTAAGGAGAAAGATGACAAAAAACAGCTGAATCCCTTAAATTCTTGTCTTCCACCGAACCATCAGAATCAGCATCTTTTCTTTAGAATCTGGTTGTTTTCTTGATATAAATTCTGACTTGCTAGTGAAGAGTTCCTAGCCATTTTGTACCACGGATCCCTTTGGCAAATTAATTAATACTTTAGATACTATCTCAAATAACATTTTTAAATATATAAACTATATGATTCTAAAGGAAATTCAACTATCAAAATAATAAAAGTTAATTTTAATATGTGCTTCTTTATTAACCAATCTATACATTTAAAATACAAATTGCATATTCCTTTTCAAATATGCTTAGGATCACAAATATTTAGATTTGGGTTTTTTCATCAGACTTTGGAATATTCAGATATACAAAATGAGATATCTTGAGGGTGAGACCCAAGACTAAACACAAAATCCATTTGTGTCTTATACGCCTTCTCCACATAGCTAGAAGGTGATTTTATACAATATTTTAAATAATTTTTTGTACATGAACCACAGTTTCATGTTACAGAATTTTTCATTGTGGCAACATGTCTGTACTCAAAAAGTCTGAGATTTTGGATCTTTTTACTTTTCAGATTTTCAGATTATAAATACTCACCCTGCAGAAAAAATAGGAGTTACAGTTGAGTTTCTTTGCCTAAAGTCAAACCAGTGCTAAGGACAGTTTGCTTAGCTTAAATTAGAACATTCAGTCGCACAGTGCTCTTTGACTCCCCTCCTTCCTCACAAGGATCAAAGCAGTCTAGTGCAGGGGAACTCTGGAAAGCCACGTTTCTGTCTGGGTCCCCGGGGGAGGAGGCCTCAGCTCCCTCACACAGGCAGAGGATGATGGTGAGCTCACATGCCCTCCTGCCACCTGAAGTCTTGTATCTGAGTGACATTTTAAGCTATCTGCAGTGACTCTAAATCAATATGAAAATATCTGTGATTTTTATTTATGGCAAACTCAACACCAATACTACTGCTACTGATGCTTATATTTTCAATTGCAGAAAATGCCAATTTTTAGATAGAGGGGTCATGAAGTTAAATACATATTTTTTTTTCTCATCCAAGTGCCCAAACTCCATAGAATCTCATTAGCATCCCCCGTCACATAAGAAACAAGAGACTTGAGCAGCTGGGAGTAGAAAGGGTGCTGAGTGTCCCATGAGCTAGACCATAATGAGATTGCTGGACACCAGGTCTCGGCCAGGCTAAGGGGTCAGTGTACCCCCACGGGACTGCTCAAGGTTGCAAAACACAAATGGTGGAGCCATAATTCAAATCCACCCTTACTGGTAAGTTTGGAAGAGTGAACTAGTCATGCTCCAGTCAAAAACAGGAGCAGACGCCCTAGAGAGACCTTGTCAGTTCTGTTTGTTCAAGAGTCTGACTTTGCCTAGGCTTAGATGGGTGGATTTTCTCAACCCTGGAATTGAGCCTTAGAAACCCAACTAGTTCACACACAAGCCATGGCCTCCAGACTGGCAATCACACATCCAAAACCGTACCCCTGGCCCTCCCTTTTTCCTTATTTATTTATTTTTCTGTTGTACATATTTAAGATGTACATGATGTTCTGATACAGTTGCACATAGTGAGATGATAACTAGAGCCAAGCAAATCAGTGTATCCACCATCTCAGTCACCGTTTTCTGTGTGTGAGTATGGCAAGATTGCTTAAAATCTACTCTTCTAGCAAATTTCCACTCTAAAATATGATAACATAGCTATAGCCCTCCTGTTGTGCATTGTATCTTTAGATTTATTCATCCTGATTATTTGTAGCTTTGTACCTTTGACCTATATATCTTCCCATTTTCTCCCCACACCACCCCTTGGTAATCATCACTTTTTTTCTATTTCTATGGGCTCAACTTTTTTTTTTTTTTTTAAGATTCCACAAATAAGTGAGATCTGTACTATTTTTCTTTCTGTGTCTGGCCTATTTCCCCAATCACATGTCATCCAGGTTCATCCACTTTGTTGCAAATGGCAGTATCTCCTAAGTTTTAAGGCTGAATAATATCCCATGGTATATACCACAGTTCATCCATTTGTCCTTCAAATACTTAGAAAATACTTAGATTATTCCCATATCTTGGGTTTTATGAATAATGTTCTTGTGTACACAGAAGTGCAAATATATCTATGAGGTGCTGATTTCACTGCCTCTGAGTATACACCCAGCAGAGGGGTAACTGGGTCATATGGTGGTTCCACTTATCATTTTTTAGGAACCTCTGTGGTATTTTCCATCATGGCTATTCCAATTTACATTCTCCCCAAGTCTCTGTGAGTTCCATGAGCTCACCACTTTCCTCCACACCCTTCCAGCACTTGCTGTCTCCTGGCTTTGTGATAGTAGCCATCCTAAAAGCTGTGAGGCAGTATCTCATTATGGTTCTAATTTGCATTTCCCCCATGATTAGTGATGTTGAGAACATTTATCTACCCTTTGGCCATTTCTTTGTCTTCTTTGAAATGTCTATTCCATTGCCCATTTTTAATTGGGTGATTGGGGTTTTGGTTTTGATATGAAGTCGCACTCACTTCTTGTATATTTTTGCATTGACCCTTTGTCAGATATATGGTCAGCAGATATGATCTTCCAATCCACAGCCTTCCTTTTTGTTTTGCTGATTGCTTCCTTCACTGTTTCTAAGTTTTTAGTTTGATGTAGTCCCACTTGCTCATTTCGCTTTTGTTTCCTGAGTTTATGAGATGGTAGCCAAAAACAATGGCAAGGCAGCCGTCAGGGAACTCTTTCCCTAGGTTTTCTTCAGGTGTTTGACAATTTCAGGTCTTATGTTGAGTCCTTTATCCATTTTGAGCTGATATCTATACAAGACATAAGTCGAAGAGTCCATTTTATTCTTTGCCACGCAGATCTGCAGTTCACTAAGTGCCATTTACTGAAGAAACCATCCTGTACCCTTGTGTCTTCTTGGTGCCCTTGTAAAAAGGAGTAGACTGTCCTTTTTTATCAGATACAGGTAGGGGTGACGGGTGCCATTCATGGGGTTCTTTAAACTCCAGCACCTTCTTCAATTAAGACTTACCCTCTTCGGAAGGCATCTAACACATTTTTTATTAGTTCTGATTTTTGTAATGCTCTTCTTTATGTAGATCCCACGTGGCCCTCCCTCTGCTGTCCTGGAGAATTCAGAATCCTGAATCCTGCTGTGAATGACTTCTTTATGGTGCCCATTAATCCCTGAGAAATGCTGGCACCTCGCCCACCTCCACCACACCCACTCCAACATTTTTATCCAAACAGACACGAGTTCTTTCTTCTTAACATACTAAAAATATTAAACTAGGCTTTTTAAAAATTCTTTACAAAAGGGGACTTTTTCTCTACCAACTTCAGAATTTTTTTAATGTCCCATAAAATGGATGTTGAAACTAAACAGAATCCAGGTGATGTCTTGCCACCACATAGCCAAGAACTACAGATCCCTTCATTCTGCCCTTTCTATTTTGTTACCTAAGATTAACTGGACGTTTAGCAGCTGCACTCTACAGTTAATTCTCTTCATAACAGTGCAGTTGCTAAGCCGTCCCACAGCCAGCAGAGCTGTTGCCCACGCGCAAGTTGGGACTTAGGCTGCTCTGTAAGGTTGGCTCTGCTGGTCTTGCTAGGTTCACCCCTCATTCCAACTGTTAGAGGATGTCTCTGAACCCTGATTCTGTTACTGATATACCTTCCAATTCAAAGTCATGTGGAAATTAGCTGATCATTCTATCAAGGTCTATTTTCAAGTTGTTAATAAAAATGCTTAAGAAGAATGCATTTCCTTTTACCCAATTCATGTTTCTCCTTTTTTTTCTTCGTTTCTGTTAATTGAGTACTTCCTCTTTACTTTTTGTTTGGTTTGGGTTTTACATTCTTATGCTGTCTAGTCAAGTACTGACATTATACTAGGCACTTCCTGAATATTTATAGGTTTAAATTCATAAATAAATATTTTTATAATTATAAAACCACTTATGTAAGTGCATCTTTATGTGTAAAGGAAAAGAAAATCCACATAACCCAGAAATTGTCAATTATCTTGATGTTTGGTTATATTTCTTTCTTAACTTTTTAAAAATATCTCCTTTTCTATTTCTTTCACTCTCTTTAGCTGGTCTTTCTCTGTCTCTCCCTCTGATGAGAGGATTAGGTCCAGTCCTAATATTTGCAGGTCCTGGGGCAAGAGGACAGATGTAGGTCCACATGTCGCATATCTCCATATTTCAAAGTTCTGTGTCAAACAAGCAAGCTGTTTAATCCTCTTACCTTGAGATTCTGTTTAGGATTCTCCAAACCCTACAGTTCTTCACCAGAACTTCCAAGAATGGGGAGAGTTGGTTCCTGTCTCTGTCCCAATCCCTTCTCTTGTCCATCTCTGCCTGCCTAGAAGGTCTTTCGCATACACATGGGTAGACACAAAGCCTGAAACTCGACGTCATCCTACATTCAGCAGGTCACTGGCCAGCCTCAAGCTTGGGGTGGGCACAATACTGGTATAGTCAACCCCCAGGAAGGTGAATAGGAGGAAGTTTCCTGCCCCAGCCCTGCATGGGGCCCAAGCCCAAGTGGGCAGGGGATTCTGGGGCTCTGGATACCTGGAGTGAACACGTGCTATGGTGGCTACAGCTTTGTACTTCTACAAACTCTTTTATTAATAAAGAGGGTCATGGCCAGAGGTAAGTCAGGGCAGATCTCTCCAAAACGTAGGTACCTCTTGACCTGTGCAAGGGTGGGAGCAGGAGTGATTCTCAGGGAATCCAAGTGTGCTGCACTTAGAGATTTCTAATCCATTGTGAGTCCCCCTGAGAGTTGTGTTAGTCAGCATTCTCTAGAGGGACAGAACCAGAAGGATACACATTTATAGGTATGATTATTAAAAGGAGGTTTATTAGATTGGCTCACACAACCAGAAGCTGGACAGTCCCCAAGTCCATCTGTGGGCTGGAGAGCTGGAGAAACTAGTGGATGCTCAGTCCAAGAAGCCAGAGCCTTGGAACGAGAGGGACCAATGATGCAGGCTCAGTCCTGGCCTGAAAACTCACTGGAGAATCAACAGGTAGAGTCCACTTTGGAAGAATGAAGGAGTGGGGGTCTGACGTCCTCAGGAGGTCACAGCAGCAATCAAAGTACCCACTCCAGAAGAATCAACTTGGGAGGGCTGCTGCTTCCTTGTTCTTCCACATTCTTGTTCCATTCAGGCTCCTGATCTATTAGACTTTGCTACCCAATTTAGGGTGGTCTCCACTCCATTTGCCATCCCACATGCTAATCATTCCTAGAAACACCCTCATTGACACACCCAGAAACCTCTTAATCTTAGCTATCACTTAATCTGGTCAAGTTGACAATTCAGTTTAACCACCATAAGAGTTCATGACTGAGCTGCTACCACATAGAAGACACCATGAGTGGGAAGAATGATCCTGCCCAACCCCAGCCCCAGCAGAAATTCCTGGTGGAGCTACTGGAGAAGCGAATGAAGATTTAGAGGGTAACCATCCTCCAAATGAGAGGTACCATATTCACAGATTCCAGAGATTGGGGCATTGGAGAGGTATTCAATCTGCCACAATATGCCAAATTTGAACACATTGCAGCATTTTGGTGGAGAGTCACTAGAAAATTTATTGAGAAACTTTATTTGTCTCATAAGGACCTCCCATCTTATCCCAGTGAATTAGAAGGAAGTATCCTTGGTTGTAGCCAGTTCTACCAGTTAACAAATTCAGTATTTGGAGTGTCTTATGGGAAATACTAAGCCATGAAGAGTGATATCTAGACAGAGAATGTGAAGACAGCCTTTAACAAACCAGGAAACACTGCACATGAGCTTCCTGTGCTTGAGAAGAACATATTGAGTCTCAGAGGCTGAGTCCACCCTGTACACTGTGTTAGCTGTGAACAGCAGAGTAATCCCAGGCCATGCATGGATTGGAGGGCTGGGTGTTATTCCATAAGACACCCTCATTTAAACCTTAGACTTCCTGAAATAAGAATATTCAGAAGAATCACAGTGACATTATATCCTATATACATTTATGATTACACTAATCACTAATATGTGACTCTGCACCATGTATAGCCAGAGGAATGAGAAGTTGTGCTCTGTTTGTGTACAGTGTGTCAAAATGCATTCTATTGTCATGTATAACTAATTAGAATGAATTTAAAAATTAAAATAAAAAAACACATTGATATTGGGTAAACTTCAGTAAAGAATGAATGTACTTTCAATCAAGTACAAATGTTACAGGGTCGGGCCTGAGGTTCATCTTGATATTTAAAGGACACTCTTTCTCTATGTGCAGTATGGCTGACAGCTCAGGTTATAGAAGATTCAGCATTTGGGTTTTGAGTTTAGTCTTTGCAACTCCTGGGAGTGTTGAATGCATATGACCAGTGTGCTTTGCAGCAACGGTAGCTTCTCATGGGCCTGCCTTGATCCACTCCTGGAAGTGAAACTTCTATCAGCCACCAGAGTTACCAAGACAACAGTATGAGCCTCACCTTCTTGAGTGGTAATCGCAGTTAATCACAGCCAACAAAGCAACATGGAGCATGTAGGTCTATAATTGAGTTGCTTAAATAACATGTAGGTAGAGTCCGACATTAAAGCTAATTCTTGCTTGTTCCTATGTTCTATAAAAACATTAGCCTCTAAACCAAGGAGCCCATTCGCTCCTGCTGTCAGAATCATTTTTCCCAAACTCCTGAGAATTACTGTATATCCTTGGATTCATATTCAGAACATATTCTGCCTTAGTTTCCCTTTTTAAACCAAACTATAATAAGAAATTTATTATTTTTAACTTTCTAGCATGAACATTCCCCGTCCCTCTTTTTGGAGGGGGTAGATAGATTACAAATGGGTTCCCTGGGGTCCTGGGTTTATTCCACTCCCAACAGTCCCATTAATCCCTATAGTGGTGTTACAGGTGGGGTGCAGGCACACTGAAGTGATGCTTTCAAATGTACAGAATCTGGAGCTGATGAACTAAGATGCCTGTTGACTACAATGTATCTCTATTCCACCTGTCACCTTCCCACAAAAGCACAACTGCACTAGGATATAAGCTTCTTATATCTAATAATCAGGCACTAGCATCATCCCAGAGGGCTCCTGCATGTGTCTTTCCAGCCAGAAGTAACCACTTTTCTGACTTCTGTCACCATCAGTTAGTTCCACCTGTTTTTGAACTTCTAATGGAGTCTTATAGGACCTGCTCTTTTTTGTCCAGCTCCTTTCACTCATCATAATGCATGAGATATGTCCTTCACTGCACGTGACTGAATAGCTCTTTATTGCTGTGTGGTCATCTATTGTGTGAACAACAACACTCTCCTAAATCCATTCTCTGTACTCATCTAAGATTGATTTTCTCAGATGAAATGATCACGACACCACTTATCCACCCTATAGAACAAAGCTTGGATTACTCAGCATGGTGTGGGAGGTACTCCTGCTCACTGCTCCAGACTTACCTCCCAGGCTCCATCTCCCACAGGAGGAGCAGGGCACACCTGTTAATAGTTAATAATTAGTTTAGTCCATTTTCTAAAAACATGGGGTAATTCCTATTAGAAGAGATACATGTTTATTCCTTGTCACATAAAAGAGGAATGAACAATCAAGATTGAGGAACAGCATAGAATCTCCAGGGTCTCCAAGGAACCATGGCCCTTCTTTCAGGACCACCTTTCTGAGCACAGAGCTTCCTGGAACAACCGCCCAACGGCTCTACTTACAGCTCTTGGCCAGCCCTAGTGCAGGTTAGACTGGAAAAAAGTTGTCTTTTTCTGGGCACAGAGGAGGTGTGCGATAGTGAGAAGGAGAATGTACCTATATAGTAGCATTTGCATCTCTGTCACTCCTGGTTCACTGCTCCACATCTCTCAAGACTCATCTCAGGCATCTTTGTCTCCAGAGAGCTTCCCTGAACCGCAGGGTAGACCTGCCACCTCTCAGTCTCCGCCTCGGCATTCTGCATGTTTCTCTGCCCTGTACTGAGGTTATGTGTGGGCCTTCTCCATGAATGAAGTGCTTCAGGAGAGATGCCTATCTTACACATCAGTATGCTCTTCTGTGCCCAGCACATTCGAGAACTTGGTAAATGTATGTTAAACTGAACTCATTAGAAGTTAATGAGGTAAACCAGGCACAGTGGCACATACATGTAATCCCAATGGCTCAGGAGGCTGAGGCAGGAGGATCACAGGTTTGAAACCAGCCTCAGCAATTTAGAAAGACTGAAAGCAACCTAATGAGACCTTGTCTCAAAGTGATTTAAAAAAGAAGGCTGGGGATGTGGCTCAATTGTGAAGTTCCCCTGGGTTCAGTCCCTGGTACAAAACTACAATATATTAATGAATTATAAGCCCCATATATGCTGGACTTTTTATCCACACCTGTACTAAATGACTCACATGATGCCAGGTGCATAGTCTGTCCTCAATAACTGATTGACGAATTAATCAAGGACTGCAGTTAAGTCTGACGTCTTTCTCCAAATGCTACTTTCCCTGGACATTGAAAAAGACAACTACTCATCAACTCAGATGTTCCCTCAGCACCAGGACATGGATGAGCATCAGTGAGAGAGTCCTTCTAATCCAGAGGCAAACATAAGAAGAACATGAAGTCAGGAACAAGCAAGCCGGGTGTCTGGAATGTCAGGCACTTGGCAGAGGAAAGCCAGCTGGTGCAAGGTCTCTACTGCAGACAGGAGTTCCACGTCTGGGTCTTTGACTAAACTTCACTCCTATTTATTCATGTCACCAAAAACAAAAGATAAAAATCCAGGTAATTAACTTTTTTTGAGTGTCCTAGAAAGGGAAAAGCTTATGCCCCAGGCTGAGACCCACAATCTTACTGAGAAGACCCTGAGACGTCCCCCTTACCGTGCTGTCCTTGGGAGCTTTAGAATGAACCTATCCATCACTTGTCAGAAGGCCTGTGCTTGTACGTGTTTTCATGTCTATGTGTCTGCACTGGGTATTTGCTATCAATACATGTCTCTGTATTTGTTTAAGAGTAGGCCCTGGTCTTATTTTGAGAGTGTGCCTCACCATAAAGAATGGAAAATCTCAAGAGGTACTGGCTTATCTTTTAATATGCAACCTATACCTTCAAAGCCTAGTATCATCAGGGTCTGACTAAGTTGAGTAAGCAGAATTGGTCATGCTTCTGCCTTAACAGGACAGAATGATGAATGAAAAAATAGGAACTAGTGAGCTGAAGGAGAAAACATAAAACCATTTTCTAGATTCCTGCTATAGCAAAAGGAACAAATCAGAGAAGCTAAACAATTTTAGGGAATGTTTAACCTATCAGAGAGCTGAGATCAACAAGGAACCTAAATGAACAAAACTACTTAAAGTAACAAGTGCTTCCTAGAAGGGAATGTGTCATCAGAAGTGACTAAATCACTCAATAGGTTATCAGATGGCTGAACTGCAGCGGGGAAGTACTGTGATCTCAAGGAACGGTCCGTGTGAACCACTCAGATACTCTCATGAGGTTTAATGCACATCAGGATAACTGCAGTTAATAGCACTGTTTTATACACTTGGAATTGTTAAGAGTGGATCTTAAGTGTACACACACAGAGAGACAACTACCTGTGGTAATGGATGTGTTCTGATTATGGTTATTGGTACACAGTGTATGTGAACATCAAATCATATTGTACCCCTAGAATATATAACATTTTTATTTGTCAATTATGCCTTTATAAAGCAGGTGAAAAAAAGAAACACAAAGTTTAAAAAAAGACAATAAAAATAGGACAGAGTATCTAAGATCTGTGGAGCAAGCGCAAACACTCCAACATACATGAAATTGAAAACCCAGAAGAAAAATCAAGAGACAATGGGGGAGGAAAAGATAATGGTGGAAATTTCCCAAAAGTGATGAAAAACGTCAAAGACCCAAAAAACACAGTACATCACAGGCAGTAAACAACACACGGAAAACCAGACCTAAACGAATCAGATAAAAATGCTGAAAACCCAAGGTAAGAAAATAACGTCAAGAGCTGCCAGAGGAGGAAAGCTCATTTTGTAGAAAGGGACAGTGATAAGAATGAACGTTGACTTCTTCTCAAAAACATTGGAGGCCAGAAAACAATTGAATGATATCTTTCAATGCTGAAAGAAAAAATTGTCACACTAAAATTCTATGTTTAAAAATTGCCCCAAAATATAGGCCAAAAGAAAAAAAAAACTCAACATTTTCTGACAAATAAAAGCTGTCAGAATCCATCTTCAGAAGACTTTCACCACAAGAAATATTAAAAGAAATTCTTCAGTTTGAAAGGAGATCAGATGAAGGCTAGGGCTGAAGGAAGGAATGAGGAACATAAGAATGTGTAAAAGGCAGATCAGCTGCAAAAATGAAATGAATCCCAGTGTAGAGAAATCTTCATCATGTCAGGAAGCAAGTCAGAAGTCAAGCTCCCTCAGGATGCTCCCCAGAAGGAAATAAGCCAAGTAGGAGAAACTCACATTTACCGCCTGAACCCTTTATCTGACATTTAAATGATTGATTCCCTTGGGATTGGCAAGAGTCCTTGGGACCTAGATATCAGAAGGTGAGGGGACGCTCGCTGCGGAGGTGATTAATTTCATGTAAATCATATCTCAATGATGTTTATTTTTAAAAAAAACCTCTGAGACTAGAGTTCCAGGAATTAAGTGGGGCTTCCTTAGAAATTGACCATCCCCATCAGCTTTCCCAAAGTAGTCCCTGGCTTCAGATTGTGTCTAAAAAGTCTTTATTGCTGCCCACCTTCCTAGCCCCATGGGACGCAGTGTCTTCAATGTACCTCAATGTCAATATTGTGGGATACTTGCAGGTCTTCCAAAATTCGGGGTGCTTCCAAATTTTTGATGGAAATGCTGGCAAAAGTGATCACTAGATAAGGCTTCTCCTTCCAAGGCAGCCCCACAGCACACCGATCTGTTCCTGTTCTTGTGGGGTTCTGAGGTTGCTCTAGCTGGTAGTGAGTTTCAGCAACTTCTTCCAGGCTCATATCCCAGAGAGTTTCTGATTCACAGTGAATCAAACACTTTAGCAGTGAAGTTTCAGTCCATGGGGACCAAGAAATTGGAATGTTCCACATGTGGATAGCAAAATGGTTAGAGGAAGCATCTGGTAGTCAGATTCAGTTAATCCAGGGTCCCTTCAACTTCACCACTTGGTGCTCTCAGAAAGTACTATCAGATCTCATATGCATCCTGCCCAAGATCAAGGAGGGGCAGCATGGAAATGATCAGTTTGGGATTCCAGTATCGGTCTGGACCCTGTCCACCCGTGGAGAGCGTGACTCCGCGGCACACTGGCAGGGTCAGGAAAGCTGAGCTGAGCAAAGAGATATGAAAGCTGAGAGAGGGTTGGCCCGCCTGTCCCTGTGAAGACGGAGGCTCAGGAGAGCCACAGCTGAAGGTGGCTGTGACCCTGCAGCGGTGATGCCGAGGCTAGTGCCTCAGGAGTTCTGCTGGGAGCAACATGCCACCTCTCCCAAGATGCCTCACTGGCCATTCCAGTGGCCAGCGCCCACACCAACCCTGGGACACCTGTGGAGCTCAGCTAGGGCACTTTCCTCTTCACGGGTGTTTCAGTCAACTTCTTCAACATTGTGACCAAAAGAACCGACAAGAACAATTTAAGAGGAGGAAGATTTATTTGGCTCACAGTTTTAGAGGTTCAGTTCATGGTCAGCTGACGCCATAGCTTTGGACCTGAGGTGAGACAGAACATCATGGCAGAAAGGCCTGACAGTGAAAAACAGCTCAGGGCACCACAGTCAGGAAGCAGAGAGAATGCTCTGCTCCCCAGGAGCAAAAAATAAACCCCAAAGGCATGACCTCAGTGACCTGTCTCCTCAAGCCACGCCCTACCTGCCTACAGTTACCACCTAGTTAATCCATACCCACTGATTGGATTACAGCTTTCATCATACAATTATTTCACCTGAGAACCTTCTTGTGTTGTTTCACACATGAGTTTTTGGCATCTTCTCATACCTAAACCATAACAAAGGGGTTCTTCATAAACATTTATCTCCCTGCCTCCCCTGATATGTTGTAATCTACTGTTCACAGGACTTCCAGTGTCTTTGTGTGCTCTACTATTTGTGTGATTCCTTTTTATAGTGAATGCTCTACCAGACAGACAAAGTGAGCAAAGAAATTCTGAAGAAACAGGAAATTTTATTGGCCTCAGGCCCTGGTCTCTGTATAAAAGCTATTAAGCCAGTTTTGAACTACATCCATTGATTCTTCAAGTATGCCAACTTTGGGAATGCAAAGCATATTGTATGTGTTTTTCATTGCTTCCATTCTGTAGAGAATCAGAGTCATATTTGCCAGCTACAGAATGTGTTAGCAGAAATTTTCAACTAGTTCAGCTTATTTTTCAGCAAGTCAACTTCTGTTAATGACATATTAAATTTTGAGTCTTTTTTTTTTCTTGTGATTACCCTGGGGAGACATTCAAAGTAGACCTCTTAATAAGGGATAGCTGTACTGCTGATTGAACATCATGGTGTCATTTGACTTAAGAGCATATTTTTCCAGAAAGACACACTTTAATGATTGGTCAAACATACTAACCACCTTATATTTGCTTTGGGCCATATAACTAATTTAGATAGTCATTTGCTTCTAGGTAATGGGAGAGCATGTGCTACAAAACCAACTGAATACCAAATCAGAGCCTAAAATTCCTCCCCCTGTGGAATTTTGACATAAAATGTGAGATCACTGGAAGCCGAGGTCTTCCTAGACATGGTGATTAGAATTAAAAGAATGCTGCATAGGTAAAGTCATTAAATATAAGTGATTTCAGGCTCACTTATGATCTGATCTCTTTAAATAAAATGATTTAGATTGTACTGGGAGATGGAGATACAAAGAGCATGAAAAGACAGAAGAATGAGGCAAGGCATGGACTGGCCAGATGCTTCCTGTGGAGGTGCCCCTTGTTGCAGCTTGCTCTGTTTGGTGTTGTTGACTGCTCCCTCTTCCAGAGCTCCTGGGATATACGTCTCATTTGTCTTTCTGTCCACCTTCTGGTCACATAATTTCATAGTCTACACCACAAGCTTGTCTTCTGCTGGTATTTTCCAGGGGACCATCCTTGACCTTGACTTATCTCCAACCCAGTCCCCCTTCAGGTGATCTCCTTTGTGTTGTCAGTTCTCTGGTTGATGGCTCCACATCTCTCTCTCTAGGTGTGCTACTTCCAAGCTCCAGAATTCTACTTGCCTACTGAATATCTCCCCTTGGAATTCTCATAAGTTCATCAACTATGAAATGTCAATATCTGAACTTGTTTCTCCTCCACCTCTATCACTCACGTCTTCTCTTAGTCTTTGAGGACATTTTTGGTCATTCATGGATGTAGTCTTATTCCCAATGGCTGATCATTAATCCGCTCCAGTAGGGAAATGATTCTCACATCCATTTCCTCTTTCCTCCTACCCCACCCTACTTACTTTTCTCAGCTACTATCCCAGGCTGTTCTTTCTTCCTCTAGTAATCCATCCTTCACACCAATTCCATACAAATGATATCATAACCCTCCCCATTCAGTGATTGCCTACAGGCTAAAAATCCAAGCTCCTTAATATAGTCTGGTTAGTTTTCTGGACCCTCCACCCCCAAGCCTCATCTTCCATCTTTCTTCTCCTTCCATGGTTCCTCATATGACCACCTCGGTGGTACCACTCAGGTGGTACTATCTCCAGTTCTGGAACTCACTGTTTTCTCACATTTCCAACCTCTGTATATCCTAGTCCTTCTGAGCTACTGGCTAGTGAAACCCTTTCTCCTTCTCTGAGGACAAATTTGTCTTTCAGTTCTGCTTTCTCAAAACCCAATGCAGGTAGAATGTTTATTCAGTAGTAAAAACAAGTAGTAATTACTCTGGATAAAATGACTCTTGCATAGTGTACTAACCTTGACAGCTAGAGCTCTAAATATCTAGGGGAAGCCTTGACTGTGGACCTCCCTAGAAACTGTGCCCACAGATGTAGAAGTTATGTCTCCTAGCTTCACTAGGACTTGGATGTCCTATCAGGGACCTGGGACTGTGACCCAGCCTGGCTCCCTCCCTGGACATAATCTTGCTCCCGAAACCTAAATAGTTATTAGGGATTCAGGAATATCCTCTGACCCTCCCTGCAGAGAGGCTGTGTTTTCTGTCATATGGTCTTCTAAGTGACTCGATAGCCAAGTGTGACTTGCTACAGTCTGGAGAGTCTGAATGTCTATTTGGGCCTGAGACATCCAAAGGGAGTACTGTACCCCCCCCCTTGCCCATTATTTCCAACAGCTAATCTGATCTTCAAGTTCTTTGTCAAAGGTACTTTCCTCTATAAACAACCCCATTAACCCCTGCTCACACTCAGGTAAATAATTCTCTCATTGAACCACTGTGACTTCAAATAGCATAGACCACAGTTCTAATAGAAACATTGGTTGTGTTACCTCCAAATCAGTCCTCCACTCCAGACAGAGGCTTCCTTGATCTGGATCAATCACTATTCTCATTGGTCTCTACTATTCCTACACCTGCAATAACCTGTGGGTACACTGTAAAAGATGAATGATTGATGTATGGATGCTAAACTGAAGAAAAAAAGGAGTATGTGATTTGTGGGTAAAGATGTTCTTCACAAAAAGCCAGCAGTTGTTATCCTATTTAGATACAATAATGTCAGCAACACCAAGAGTCCTACTTTCAATGCAGTAATTTCTGCTGACCCATTTCTGGACATGAATCTCCCATTAGGGGCAAGTCCCTGAAACCTCTTGAATTATGAAGGAGAAGGAGACAAAAACAACTAAAATGTTCTATACCTATAGCAAAAGGTGCCCATTAGGTAGCTTGCTAGACCCCGAAGAAATCTCCATGTAAGTGGAAACCTCGAAACAGAGATTAGAAAATGAGGAAAGAATTCTTGCCTGTGTGGGAGCTCCAGGGCCCTCAGCTGGGGGACCTCCAAGGAGCCGGGGAACTCTGAGGAGCGGAGTTGGGGGGAGGGAATGGGAGGCCGCAGTGCCCAGCAGGCTGAGAGTTCTGTGCTGTATACAGACCAGGGGAAACACCTTCCTTCTCACAACTTGGCCTGGAGGCAGCTCCCTGCACGCTGCCCACACAAAACCATGGCTGCGGATCCCTGATTTATTCCACCAAGCGAATGGCCTGACTCTCCTCAAAATAAACCAAACCCGACAGAGCACTCACTGTGCACTCAATTCTGGAATCAGTTGTCACCCCAAGAGCATTTCTGAGGTTGTGCCCTCATCAGGAAGAGGAGATACAACGTTGCCTATGAATTCAGCCTGGAAAAAGCGAACCCCACAGAAGTGCCCCCTATCAGTCGGAATCAGGCTTCCAGTGTCACTAACCTGCTGACCTAGGGCTGGAGTGAACACTCCCATCTAAAGGTCGCTTCCATTGCCCTCAGGCCACCAACAGGGCGCCACATGGCAAGGGACACTGCTGGGACAAGGGGAGGGCTTACCGGCTCTAGATAGCCAGTCTGGCCTTGAAGCCTCCCCTGGGTGCTGGATTTCACTCCTCTCCTCCCTCCAGAGAAGCCGAAGCCTGTCCACAGGATGAGAAGCCCTGCAGCTGAGAAAGAAACACACTCAAAATTGCTCGTACGGTTACAAGGTCTAGATCAAGGTCCTTCTGAGGCAGAGTGACCACGTGCCTCTCACTTTCCCCACCACAACGAATTTCTGGCAAAGTAGGTATTTCTTGGTGGGCCAGCTTGCCTACTCCCAGTCTGCAGAACAGGAGTGAGTGCAGAATCCATCAGACACGGAGACCTGGTCACTGTGAGCACAAAGCCGAGACATGAAGTGCCCACGGTTCTACAGGAGAAGAGAAAACAAACATGGACGGTCAGCATGGCTTTTGTGCTTGATGGTAGAAATGCCTTTGTGCCTTGGAAAAGCTGCTTTGCTATTAAATCAAGGGCAATCATCCTTCATTGAAGTATAGGAAGGAAATAATTGATGTTTTCCCATTACTGAGCATTTGGTCTAAATACTGGCTCTTCAGTAAACAGCATGCAGACACTTTAGGAGACAGGCAGCGGTTGGAGGTAGACAGACTGCAGCCTCCACCACAGCAGGGGTCACTGGCTGACACAAGGGCTCCAGGTTCGCCAGCTCTGCTGATGGCCTCTCCCACCAGGCATGCCAGGCACTGTGGAAGCGCTCTACAATTCCTTCTACTTAATAATTAAAATTTCAATCATTTTCTCCAATAATGACCCTGATTAAAGAATGGCAGCATGTCTCTAAAATCTGTAATGGCATGAGAGACACCTTCAGAGAGCCAGGCAGCTGCGCTGAGACTTATGTCTATCCTCGCATCCCGTCCCCACAGTTTTAAAAGAAATCTGGATGTAAGCAAAGCTGTATTTCTCCTTTCCTCTTATTAGCGTTCCTGTGGCGGATGGTGGCATCCCATTAGTCTCTCAAAGAGTTTGGAGCACCCCAGGTTATTCAGAAGGCCATCGTTTTCTACGTGAGTGTTTGGCATGAGTCACCTAATAGCCCACAACCTCTGTAAAGCCAAATCACAATTCTTGCAGGTCTTCTGATGATTAACTTTCCCTTTGCAAAGAGCTACAAAGGGAGGACAAAAGAAGGCTATATTTTTTAACTTCCGTAGGTGGTCATCTCCAAAATGTTGGCCTTCTTTATCATGCAGTTAAAATAATATGGTAATGTACAGAGGAGGCCACTGGTTTCCAACTTCTCCTTTTTCAGAACCGATCTGTCCTCTAGTAATGCATCTGTAACCAACAGTAGGTTTCCATATTCCTTGATTTTGCACCTGCCCTTTTTGAGTTTTCTATAGCACATCTTCAGCTCTCAGGTCACAGAGCTCATCAGCTCATCTGGCTACCCATCCTTCCACCCAGCAATCATGTCCTATTGTTCTTCTAGAGGCTACTTGTAGATACGAGCATGACTAGGAAATTATTCGTATGACATCCAGGTGCTTTTTAATAATACAGTTGTGTCACTGCAGGACAATTAGAAGAAGCGAACTCTGTTATCAGTCTTATTTATTCCTTTGACAATTTTGGCCACAATTATGAGAGCTCTGTCTCCATTGTGGATGCATTGAAAATTGCTCTGAATGCATGTAAATAGAGGGACCTGGGATACTGGAATCCTGCCTTGGCATAGCTGCCTGTCTTCCTGCGGTGTCTGAGGGAGACACACATGCAAGAAAAGCAGAAAGAGATGTATCATTTCCCTGACTTTACCCCCCAGCACTATTGGGGAACTCGGGTAAACTTGGATGGACCGAGAAGAGAACTCATGAATTCCTGACAAAAGGTCTGGAACTTTCCTCAGTGAATGTCCTTTAAATGAGCAAGTCGGACAGGTTCTTCTCCCTCTCACACTGCCACCCATGCCCGAGCCCAGATCCCAGAGCTCAGTGTTCCTGCAGTGCCACATGGAGGCAGGTTCTGAGACGGCCACTCCAGACCCTTCCCATCACCATGTCCTCCAGGTTTGCTGAGAGAGTGAGATCCACTCTTCTCCTGGGGAAGCCCCAGAGCTCTCTGGCCCCATGGGTGGAAGAGGAAGGGGACGGTCTCCCTTGGGTGCCCCAGGCCCTCTTACTCTGACCACCCACACGAGGCAGGCCCCGGCAGATCCTCAACCCTGGAGGGCAGCCTTTCTTTTGGTAGTACTATGTCTTGTCCTTGTTCCTGTTTATTCTTGGGCAGGATAAATGCTGGCAAAGTGGAAGAATGAAGAGCTCTCTGCTTCTCCTGGAGCCAACATTTTACTTAAGAAAACATTTTTCCTCTTAAATATTAATTTCAAAATGGAAGAAACTATGGACACGTGGGAAACCTAGAAAATATTCAGTGTTTGTTTCTCTATAATAGATTGAGTTAAAGTACACGTTTGTGTTTGTATCTAGTCCCTAATATTTCTATAATTTCCCTGAGATCGGGGACCTGGTGGGACTTGATGGGACTGTATTTTTAAGAGGAATGAAAGGGTGTTTTCATTAGGAATCTTTCTACTCACTAGGTAGCATTAAGTGTGCTGACATAAATAACAAGTCATCTACTCCACAAATGTTTCTTGATTGTCCACTACACGCCAGGCACTGCCGGGGGTATAAGACACAGTATCTCAAATTAAACCAAACTGACACAGTCTGTGTCTGGAGAAGTATATGTGCTAAGAGGAAAGCCAGAAAATAAAAAAAAATCTACATATAGGGACTGGGGCTGTAGCTCATTGGCAGAGCACTTGCCTAGCTTGTGTGAGGCACTGTTCAATCCTCAGCCCCACATTTAAAAAAAAAAAAAACAAACATAAATTTAGAATCAAAGATATTGTATGTCCCTCTACAACTAAAAAAAAATTAAATCTACATATAATAAAATGTCAATAGTTCTGTGAAGAAAACTACAGCTGAGTGTGTTCGTTGGCTTTTTATCACTGTGTATGTGAGAGAGAGAAAAAAAGAAAGAAAGTGTCTTGGAGAAGGAGAAACCCCTCCAGGACTGCCCCCTGTGACATACTTCTTCAAACTAGGTCTCACCTGCCAGTAGTCCATCCAGTTATCATGGATAATCCACCAAGGGGATTAATGCACAGGTGAGTTCAGAACCCTCATGATCCAGCCATGGCCTGAAGGCCCCACCTATGAACCTGGTGAATTGGGGACCAGGCTGTCAACACAGGACTTTGAGAGTCCTTCCAGATCCAGCCATAACATTGAGGGTGGAAAATACAGAGAAATAAAGACTGCTGGAGAGTCAGAGGGTGATGCTCTTTTAGAATGGCTAGGTCTCACTGGAGAGGTGACGCTTGAGTGGAGACCCTAGATGAAGCTATGAACCAGAATGAGTTCCTCAAAATCCAAGTGAAGTTCAGCTGATCTCCAGAAAGTGAAGTGGCACTAGTAGGGTTTCAACCCCTGACCTTTGCTTTGGGTTCTTCCTGCTGAGTTTGCTACTTTCTGACCACACATCCTACACTCCAACTGCAAGGCTGCCACAAGGCTCCTCTAAGATGAACTGGCACACCATGCAGGTGCTAACAGGAGCTCAAAAATCCAGTCATTAGGAAGGTTCCATGGCCGTCATTATTGTTCAATTAGGAATATTCTGAGAAACAGACCATGATGTAAACTGGACCCAAAATCATAAATGACCCCCTACTATTACTGCCAAATTGAGGAAGATTTAGAAAGATTTTCTTGAACAGTGAAGGTTTCCCAGAGCCACCTTAATCCCAACCAGCACATCGCCCCAAGAACTTCAGAGTGTGGCAAATTGCCCAGAACCTAAAAACCTAATAGCATCAGAGATCTTTTCTCTTCTTCAGGACCCAGAACAGCATGAGAAGTAGCTCCAAAGAAACAGGTTACATGCCATTGGTCTCAATGCTGCCAGGACCTCTAGCACCTATACCACCTTTCTGTGATTCATGGGGTCCTCAACAAAACACTGCCAACACCTCTAGCAACAGTTATGTGAATGGTTACTGCTTTTCCCCCACTCCCCCATTTTTCTTAAATATAAAAAGATAGCATGCTTGGACCCCTTGACAAACCAATTCTTAATTATATATTTTCTGACCTCAGAATAGCATAAGTTTGCTCTTTTGGACTTGGGGAAAGGAAGGGAGAGAGGGAGAAAAATAAAAAAACTGTGTGTTAGTCATAGTTCTCTTTATTTCAAAGAGCTGGCTTATATGATTATAGGGCTGGCAAGTCTGAACTCTATAGGCCAGGCCAGAAAGGTGGGGACTGAGCAGGAGCTGATGCGATCATCTTGAGGCAGAATTTTTCTTCCTCTGGGGAAGGATGATTAAGCCCAAAGACCTTAAAATGAAAATACATGTGCACCTTAGGTTAATAATAATGCAAGATTCTGCCAAGTCCTTGGGGTGGAGGTAGTATGTGTATAGGCACTCCCTGACTTAAGGATGGTTCTACCTTGGTGCACTTGAGTTTGGGAGTTTGGATCTTTTCCAGGTACTACTAGTCCAGTGTCCTGTGCTGTTGAACTATAATATTCATAAGGAAGGTTATTAAAGACTTTTTTGACTTATGACATTTTTCAACTAACAGCATGTTTATTGGGACACAGGCTTGCTATATAAGTTGAGGGACAACTGCATGTAAAACTTGGATCTAAAGTCAAGGGCTCCAAGCTCATCTCCTTTGAGTTATGGAATTATCACCATGGCAACTGCAAATAGGATTCAGAGGTCCCCAGCAGGTCACATACAGAATATATTGGTACCTCAGCTAAAATTGTTGCGTATGTTGCAACTTCAAGCAGGTTGAGAAAACAATCCCACAATTGTACAGAAGTATGACTTACTGTGAGGGGTGATGCAATCATTTCCTTGGAGAAAGATTGATGTAGAAGATTGCTTAAGAGAATCCAAGCCCTAGAACTGATATTTTATGTTAAGTAATTCATGTACATTTGGAATTGTATGAACTTTAAATATTTAAAGAATATGGTTTATTAAGGATCAGCCTTGTGACTCAGATGGAAACACTTAATTGAGTGATTCATACTTGGGGTGTTAAGTTGAACTCTACAAAGTTTATATACAGTATCAAAGCTTTTAGGAGAACTCAAGATTCACTCTATGATTTTTACTTATTCATGAGCTATTTAAGTCCTGAGAGGAAAAAATTAATTTTTAAATCAGGCATTGGAAGTACTTATAAATATGTTCATTTTATAAATGCAGTTTAAAGTATTTGAAGGTGGCACCAATTTTTATTGAATTAAGAGAATTATTTTGAGGGGTCCATGTGAATTGACCAAGAGATCTGTCAAAACCAAAGTAGTTCCCTATCATGGGGCAGTCAGCACTCCACCAGGGGAGATTCCAGCTCAGAAGATGATAAGCCCCCTGAGAAAATGAAAGTCTGAAATAATTAGTAAAGAAATAAGAGACAGAGCCAGAAATTAGGTTCAAAGAGGTGGAGTGCCTGATATATTCTCCAGTTCATATAGGAGCTGGCATAGAACAACTAGAAAATGGCCCCAGTTCTTTATTTAAGGGGAAGTACATCAAAGGTAGGGATAGGGTTCAGCGGGAGGAGTCTTGCTGCAAATAGGTTGGTTGACATCGTGGCAAGGCCCGCCCATCTCTGAGAGGCTGTGTGGCTCCAGTGGGTGACCCCATCTCCAGTGCTGTGCTGAACTCAGACAGAGCTGAGTAGGAAGCCACATATAGAGGATGGTCTCAAACCAGCAGGAGTGCTGCTGGGGGTTCCCAGATACCAGACTTTCCTACTCAGTGGCTTCCCGTATCAGTTTGGTTCACCCACAGCTCACAGATGGCTTCTGGCAGTCCCCCTATTTTCTAAACTGCTCATGGTTCAGCTGGTGTCACTGGATCTGTAGCTCCCTGCCCACCCAAGCTTGTGCGTGGTCCACCATGACCCCTCCAACATTTATCTACAGTGCACACTGCCCACTCTCTTGAAATTGCCTTGCTCATATCCACAGTGAGACAGGCCACTGGCCATTCCAAGGATAAGTGGTCCCTCAGCTGTAGGACTGGGCAGGTCCACTTGGAGTAGAGGCTATAGTCAGCAAGTCCCTTGAAGAAGCCAGAAGCAGGGGACACCCTGAGGCCATTTGCCTCCCAGGGTCTGTTGATAGACATACAGTGGTGGGAAAGGGTGGTTCCTCTGTGGTTTCTGTGTTCACGGGGACACCTCCAGAGCTTTGCATCTCCTGCTTGGATCCAGACTAATCAAGAGGGGACTCTCAGAAGATACCATTCTCTGGAGGTCTTCTCAGCTTTCACTGGATAAATTGGGGCTATTTGATCTGACAGTGAGGGATGGTAGGATAAAAGGGGTCACTCTTAATAGTTCATTGGCCACAGTGGGAGACTGGCTTTCAGAGATGCTCAAGATGATTTTCTGCAATGCCAAAACCCAAGTAGCACAGAAACACACTCCCATGGGGAAGCAAGCTCCTGGCCAGCTCCCCTCCAGCCAGCTCCCTCCTCCCGGCTCCCCTCCAGTCAGCTCCCCTCCTCCTGGCTCCCCTCAAGCCGGCTCCCTCCTCCCGGCTCCCTCCTCCCAGCTCCCTCCTCCCCCCTCCCCTCCAGCCAGCTCTCCATCCGAGTTCTCAGGACCATTCCACGTGAGTCCTCTCCACGTGATCCTCTGTGGTCACTTGCCTACCTCTCTTACTCTCTGACATAAAGAAAGCAGGCAGTTGTTAGTCTATTTTCCTTTGTTATGACCCAATACTCAAAGCTGGGTGATTTTAAAGAAAAGAGCTTTATTTAGCTCAGGTTTGGGTGGCTGAAAGTCTGAAACTGGGTGGCCCCATCAGTTCTGCCTCTGAGGATGGTCCTGCGGGCTTCGTCACCTCATGGCAGATGGTTTTGTGGCAGGAGCCCTTGTGAAAGGGTCAGATCACACTGTGAGAGTGGGAGGGGTCAGTCTTACTCTTTTAGGACAACTTATTCTCAGGGGAACTAACTCACTCTGTGCGGCCAGCATCGTTCCCTTCCAAGGCTAATGACCTAATCACTTTGCATGAGTCTCCACCTCCTAAATGTCCAGCACCACATCTACACGGCCTGACCCCTGGGGGCTGTGCTCAACCCTAGCTAAGCCCTAACACCACAGCGGTCCGTTCCGTCTGTGTATGATTCATTTGGGCATTCACCTTTTATTTATGGCAAGTGACAGGGTGTTTTCTATCTATGTTAGTGGTATGATGTTTCTTTTAGAATAATTTTAATTAAATTAATAATAAAATAGCAAATAATAGTGCAGGTGGCCCACAGATAGTGACAAAATTATGGAGGAATGCACGAAAAGAATCAATCCTTGGAAGCACCAGTGCTGATGGTTCTGTATCACATCTTGGGGCAAATAAGAGAGAGGGTATGGCCGGCCTGAGACAGCCATCAGGGGAAACTAATACAGAGGAGCTTCACCTGGGGTGCAGCTGGCCTGACGCCAGAAAGGAAGGGAAGCCAGAAGGCGTCTTTCAGGACTTAGAAGTGAGTGTCCTCCATAAATTTGAGGCGAGACTAGATGACCTCTGAGGTTCAGCATCTTGCAGCCCAAGTTGATTGTGGTTGACAGAAGAAAGAGCTTTTGACCCCTGCCCTCTCCTTCTCTACTCCTCACTCTGACCCTGGGAGAGACTGAAATGTGTGAACCCTGCTAAACAGGCCTTCCTAAACTCAAAGAGTGAACAGTTTGTTTCCGGGTCTTTGGCCACTCTTAGAGGTTAACAGGATGTGTTTGAGGTTGGGGGATAATGCAGAGTGTGCAATGTGTCCTTCTGTCTCTGGCCTCTTGAGAATGGATGCTGTGAGCCACCGGTGGGGAGGACTCCGTATCGTATCAACAGTGTGCTGGCTGGATGGGTGGCTGAGTGGCTGGGTGGGGTGGTGTGTTTCAAAGGAGGGGCCAAAGTGCTCCCTGCCCAAGCCTTTTTGCTTCCTACTCTCCTCTAATTCTACGCACCTGTTCATTCAGGATGCAAGAAGAGTCCTACATGTCATTATAAATTGGAAATTGCCACTGGTTAGAGAAATTCAATCAGTGCTTCTCTGTCACTGCCCAGAGCTTACCTGTCCCCTTGGTGTTGGCTCTGACTCCTCCTTTGAGGTACAGACACCAGTTTCAACAACTCCCAGAATGTGTTTCCTGGTCGAGCCTCTCCGACGTATGTACTTACTGGCCAGCTTCTTCAGATTTTGCTTTGACTTAGCTTCCTGTGGAGTGTGGGCTTCAGAAGAAGAAAGTCCTTGGAAAGCACAAGCAGATACCCCACATCTCAAGGCCCTGTGTCTTCTGAGTTCCTCCTTTCCATAAAATAACCTTCCCTGGGGCTCATGGAGAGCCATGCTAGAGTGTCTAAGACCAGATTCAAAATATGTTTTCTTTTCCTTTGTGTCTGTGAAACGTGAAATCTTCTTTACTTTTATTTGTTGATTCCCCCCCATCCCCGCCCGGTTACTTGTGTCTTAAGTTGTCATTGAGGTGAGTGACCTCGTTTGACAGTTATTTGCTTAGAGGATATACTAAATCATGAGACAAAATCCAAATGTCATATTTTGAAACTAGAGTATTACTTTTTGATATTGGCAGAATTGACCGAGCACACAAATTTTAAATTGCAGGTATAAATCAAGTAATTGCAACAATAACACATAGAGATTGTCCTCTGTAAGGTTGGTCCAGATCGATAACCACAAACCATCTATCCAAGATAATGTTCTTACCTGAGCCCTGATAGTCTCATTCATAATGCTGTAAGTAAGCCATCCACCCCCAGGGTGGTAGCTGTCTTCTCTATTGATGCTGCAAGACAATTTTGAGATGACAAGTTCTCATACCTACCCACTTCTTAGTGTGACCTTAGGGTGAAAACACTGGACTTCCTGTGTTATAGGAGCCCCCAAATTACCCTCTACCTTGAATACTTTTATTTTAAAATAGCAATGCTACTCATTTGGGCAAGTTAGCCTGTACTCCCGCATATAAGGATTTTCTCAGCAAATCAGTGAAAGGGTAGAGGAACAGGAATGATTTGGGGCTCTTAGTTTCTCAGATCTCCAGGGACTGCCTGTGTAGCAAGAGATGTCTATCTTCCCACCCCCCATTCAGGAGGAAGTGGACTAAACCGTCTGGCACAGAAGTGTGTAGCAAAGCACAAGGACTCAAGTTGCAAGCTGAACGCAGACCTCAAGATGGATGTGACCTCCAGGGTGGAGAGAAGGTTGAGGAAGGGATGGGGAGAGAAGAAAGAGGGACAGGAGGACAAAGACTTCTAACTGTATCTGCTACCTTTCACTTTTTCCAATTTGGTAGCAAAAAATGCCCCCAAAACCCACATCTGTTAAGTCTGAGAGGTGGCCACAAGAGTGCTTCTTGCATCAGTCTTGGTATTCTCATGTGTTGGAACTATTTCACTGCACATGTACACACTCGTGCTGGCACACACACACACCCATCTGCCTGAGAGGTCAGTTAGAGGTCAGTTAGAGGTCAGACCTAAGAAAGAAGGCAGAGGAGTATGGGAGCTTCCCAAAACCATTTCCTCACAGGGGTCTTGTCTAAACTCAAGCCAATGCAGAGAAGAAATGTAATCACAACTAAAACAAAATGTAAATTTGTTTCTACAGGGTTCTTTTCTGAAAAGGTTTGGAGGATTATGCCATTAGGGATTTAGAAGTGAATTTTAGCTTTTAGCCACAGGACACCCAAGATTAAGTGTGTCATAGAGAACAAAGGAATTTAGACACCCAGGGAAGAACTGGTCAATGAACAGCAGTCCTTTCCCTGAGTGAGAAAGCAGCTTCCGGTTAACTTCAAAGGGGGACTCAACCGTCCTAGAAGCAGGTAGGATGTTACCATGGTAACAGCTCAGTGTGGGGTGAGGAGGAAATGGGATTAAAAGGGATATTTTCCTTCTATCGAGTTCTCTCCTTAAAGATCATTAAGAAGTTACCTACCCTGAGCTGAAGAAAAGAAATCCCATTTAGCCTTGGGTGGGGAGGGGGGACGAACCTACTTTTGCACCAGAGAAGGACCGTGGCAGCTCCAGTGTTCTACGGCTCAGAGTGGCTTCTAAATGAATTCAGGAATATTTCACTGGGGTGCGGGTGGGGGTGGGGGTGATTGTCCTCATGTGTAGAGTGGAAAGCGGACTGACAGGTGGAATCACACGGGGATTTAAAGACACCTGGAGCTGGTGCTCGGTGGCCGCCGCCTCCCACATGGACTTCCCTTGCTCCAGCTCCTCGCTCCCGTGTAGGAGGGGGGTGGAAATTAGATAAGGATAAATTGTTTCATTTGTGGAGAGCTTTAATTTGATAGAAAAGAGAGGCCTAATAAATCACGGGTAGGAAAGAGGCTCCGCTTGGTTTGAATGCTCAAGCACGGGCAGGATAAGGAAGTTAAAGAGCTCGCCCCAGAACAGGATCAGACCCCTCCCTCGCTCTGAGGTGACTCTTGTCCTGTCCCTTTTATGCTTCTAAACAAAGTCAAATGTGGCTCAACCACCAGGCACCAGGACACCAGAACCGGTACAGGGGTGGAGGGGACTGCTCCTCCTCACTGGGCCGGTCTCTCTGACTCACTGTGACTCTGCTGACGACTGGGGGTTCCTCCAGGTCACACGTGGACACTGAGAACTCCCCAAAGGCCACGACCCTAGTGCTTCCTACTCCACCCAAGGAAGAGCCTCAGCCGCAGCCCTTTTTGAGCAGCATCTGTACCTGTACCGGGACCAGAGTGAGGCCAGGGCCTCCATGCCCAATGCCTTCTCTGCTGCCCCTGCTGCACCTCCCTGCCTCCACTCTAGTTGAGAAGAGCTCCCTCCCGCCTGTCTCCCACACCTGAGGCTTCCCAGCACTCTGGGCCTCTGAGCCCTCCCCCAGGCAGAGGAAGCCCCCACTGCAGGAAGCAGGCTCCACTCCTTTCTCAGCTGCAGGGTCTCTCTCCGCTGCAGGAGCACCCTGCACTGGCACTCCAGCACTGGTTCTGGCCTGCTTTGGCCACCCTCAATAGGCCATGCCTGCCAGATGCCGTGGCACTCACCTGTAATCCCAGCAGTTCAGGAGGCTGTGACAGGAGGATCATGAGTTGAAAGCCAGTCTCAGAAAAAGTGAGACTCTAAGCAACTCAGTGAGACCCTGACTCTAAATAAAATACAAAATGGGGTTGGGATGGGGCTCCCTGGTGGAGTGCCCCTGAGTTCAATCTCCAGTAACAAAAAATAAAAAAATAAAAATAAAAAGATGCTGTGCTTAGCCAATTCTGCCGCCTCACAGGTGGACTCCACAGCTCAGGTGACCTACCTCCCGCTCTACCAGCTGCAGGTATGGCACCCTGGGGACTCTTAGATGCCTCAATGTCCAGCAAAAGGGTCACAGGAGTCTTTCCTCAGGCTTGGAGAAAGGGCAGCTTCCTTTGTTCCCACTCAGGTAGAGGGACCCTCCCTCTTCAGTCAGCATGGGCTCCAGGATTGCCAGGATCCGAGTTTCGTTGGCCTTCTTCACGCCAGGGCGGGCAGCATGCTGATGGTCATCATGAAGTTTGGCTCCATCTCCCCTTCCCTTTCCAACCTGTGTAGACTGGAACAGTGGGAATGTGTGGGTGATGGGTCTTGGTAAGGCTGAGTACATGAGTTGTAGGTGACGGTGTCCTATCTGGTCCCTAAAGCCTAGCATCAGTGCTCTTAGGACCCAGAGTAAAATGTAGCCAGGGGATGCTTAGAAATAAAAATTAAATGTTGTGCCAAACACTCTAATTAGAAATACCATACTAAGACTAAATAATGAAAAGGCAGGCCAGATACATTTGGGGTTGTTGTTGTTGTTCCATAAATAACTATTACCTTAGCAAACAGGAATAAATCCATTAAAGTGATAACTTATACATATCTCTGGCCAAATTGCTTTTTGCAAAAAAAAAAATTGCTTTTTGCAAAGTAATTGAAATGCAAAATAAATTACATGTAAAGATTCTGCCCATACAGTATGTCAAGAGTGTCATTTCATCCATCACTGGAACAAATGTCTCCACCACCCCACAGTAGCTCTGGTCCAAAGCTCGCTCCTGTTCTGAAGCCCTTGCTACCCGCAGTCAGGCTGAGCATAGTGAATTAGCCTCTCAGGAGGAATTCAGCCTTTCAGAGCACAGCCTCGCCGCATCAATTAATATTTGTTGATTGAATGCCTGCTGCATATGTACTGCTGCCAGGAGGCTTCGGGACTTCTCCAAGCATAGCAGGCACCGAGGGCTGGTTCAGCCCAGATGGACAAACACTGCATGGAAATGGGGATGCTGTCACAAATGCACCAGTGCTGAGAACATGGGGGCCTAGCACAGCCTTCCCAGAGGAAAGGGGCTTGCTCGCTTTGGCTAAGCCGTCATGTTCTTAATCAGAGAATGATCTTTGTGGGAGAATATCTGAATCGTTCCATAAATGAGGGGACAAATTGGGAGGAGCTGAGAGTCTCTTACAGGGGTCAGCACTCCTTGGTCCTGGAGGAGGGGTTTGGAGCTCTGCCTGCTGAGCCTGCATGGCCACAGCTTTCCAGCCCCACCTGACCCCCACACTCTTTATTTCCCTGTGCCTTGGGTCCAACACAGTCCTGGTAGTTAGTTCACATGGGATCAGAGTCCAGGTAAGCTACATGCTAACAGGCTGCTGGGCCAGCATCTGTGCCTTGGTCACTTAAGGTCACAGGGTTTGTACCAGCTACAGTGAGGCATGCACTTGGGACCTGAACAGTTGACCACTTAGAGAAGAATCTGTGATGGCCAAATGCGTGGCCGGCTCTGCTCCTATCCATTTAGGTGGGAGGAATACTAGTAGCTGGAACCTCTTTATCTTTGTCAGAGGTAAAACTGACTAAACTAATGATCACCCAGGGATAATGATCATTTAAGAAACTAGTTGTACATATAAATAGCAGTGTTCACCCAGCACTCTGAATTTTCTACATTGAATGACATATGTGGCATGATCTGTAAAATTCCTGGCAGGTTTCCTTCATTAGGGCATGACAAAGAGTGCAAGATGATACACTTCACCTTCCCATGTGTGTTCACAGAGTACTGTACCCCCCCCCGCCCCATTTCTTGGCACACCAAACTCTCTAAGCTTCCATTTGTCCACTGTATGGCCAATTCCCCACCCACACTTGCTGGTGGTGAGGTGCGTTCAACTACACTAATCAGAGGACCTCCATTCCCTGATTCTAATCCTGTCTCATTTTCTTGACCTTGAGCAGATTAACCTCTTTGAGCCCCAATTTTCCCATCTCCACACTGGGGAGAATAATAACTGGCCTAATTATAAGGGTAGCCATTGGCAACAAATACGCTGCTTGTGCTAAAGAGAGTTATACAAGTGTCACATTTAATTATTAGTGTGTCCAAAATGAAAGGGCAGAGAACCTCCCTTTCCGCCTCTCAGATGTTCTCCTTTATCTCTGCCACTGCCATGTCAGCAGCTTCCTCCTGGAGCATGAACAGCTAGTGGGTGAAATGAGGCTCTGGGGCAGACAGTTGAGTGCCCCGCCAGTCCAGTCTGAGCCGGCAAAGCCACCCCTGCTCCAGGTCAACACACTTAGCCAAGCAGTGCTGCCTGCATCTCCTCTGTTCCACGCTGGGGAAGTAATCCTCCTGCCCAAGCTCCTGCCCTCAAGCGTGGCCTCTGTTTCTGCACCATATTGTTCTCATCTGACAGGGCGGAAGTGGCCCTGTGCATCATCCTTGAGAGTAAACCTAGAGGTTTTAAATCATATTGAGGAATGGCTTTGGATAAAGGTCATTTGTTATTATCACTAAAGTGAATCTTGTTATAGACAGTAAGTAATTGTGCCTTAAACCTCACCTTCAAGAGTAAGGACTTTGCACTCATTTCATGGCGTATTTTTGTGCTAATCCTTTGTGTTTTCACTTATTGTAGGAGATAGAAAGCCCCTTCAATGAATCCATCCTGAATTTTGAAGTGGAAAAATAATTCTCCTCCCATCTCAGAGAAATTGAAGTTTTCTTAAAGATGATTAAAAAATCCTTCTGACAGACTTGGAGAAGGTCTGTCTTCTGAATGCTGTTGTTTTAAATAATTCAGAGCTAGCTTGGCACTTGTGTGTTTATTAAAGCAAGGATGAAAATAAAACTGATTAGTATAGCCACCTTATCTCACCAAACTACACCTTATGGCCGTAGGTTCTGCAACTAAAGTCAGCCTCTGGCCTCACAGCTGGAGACTCCACTAGGGCTGGCTGCTTAGCAGAGGGCACCAGGCAGGGACCGCTTCCATCTGCTTCCCTTATTCCTCCATGGTAGCATCTTTCCCAGCCATGAGACCTTCTTCTCAGGGAGTCAGGAGCAACAGGAAGTGAGGAGAAAAGGGTGCAGAGCCCCTGGTTGAGCAGCCCCCAGGGCCTGCTGCAGCCTGAGCCTTCCAAAGACCCTGAAGTCCTTTCCCTGCAGCAGAACCTATACCAGCCAGATCCTCTGGTACAACTGTAGAACCCGGGCATCCTCCAGCCCCAAGACTCTCCATAACTCACAAATCCATACAGTCATCAAACATGCGAACCATAATGCGAGACCTCCAACCAAACTCTAAAACTGAGATAGATTGGTGCTTCCTCCAAATTGGACAGGCCAGCGCAGCCTGGGGATTCTCTGGGGTTGGGGCTGCCCTCCTTTTCTGGACGCGGCGCTGCCCAGCTCCTTCCAGCCTCCCACACGGTTTTCATGGTGCCAGTCCATTGGTGCCGTATTGCAGAAAAGCCCCTTCTGATTCTGTTTGACTAACCCCCCCAGAACCTCGGATGCTGTTTAGCTGGTTTAAATTTAGAATTCCTCTGAGATGCTTTTAGCTCAGAACATTTTGTTAGGAAAATCCTCCATGACTTTTCCTCTGAGTTCTCAAAAGCCATTCCATCTTTCTCTTTGTCTTTCAACTGACATTTTAGTCTTAAATTTTCTAGGGACACCATCGGTTCAGCCTCTTATCACATTAACCTCTTATTTGTATTCTGTGAGGTTCTGGTCTTTAATATTCTGGAAGACAAATAAAGAACCCATGGAAAACCCAGGGCCATTCTACTTTCTAACTTCAGTGCAGAATGATGTTAGGGAGCTATTGAGAGCTTCAGGTGGAGATGGAAATCTCTCTTGGGTTTTGAAAGGGCAATTTAGATCCGAGCAATCTCAGAGTGTGTTTATGACAGAGATGTTATGAATTTTTAGTGCCTTGCCTCTCCCTTCTTCCCTGACCAAGCTAAGATTTTCTCATTCATTTCCAGCATCTCCCAGACCCATGGCAAGGCTCGATGTCCAAGAATGCCTCCCTCAAGCGATTCGATTTGCCTGGAGAAGTAGGCCACACCTGAGACTGTAGAGAAGCGCACGGTTTCTCAGCCTCAGTGTCTGGCATGCAGGGCAGGAGTGTTCTTTGTGGTGGGCTTTAGGCATTGGGGGGGGTTGTTTAACAGCATTCCTGGCCTCTATCCATGAAGTATCCACAGCACCCCCTACTGTGACAGTGAAAAATGTCTCCAGACATTGTCAAGTGTCGCCTGGAGGGAAAAACTGCCTTGTGGTGAGAACTTCACATACAACAGAAAGAGCAGAAACCTGGGACCAAAACTCGGGTTCTGAGATCTCAGCTCTTGACCTTGACCAAGTCTATCAGAGTTCGTGATACCCACCCCACAAGGTTACTATGATAATTAAAGTAAATGATGTGGTAGGTTTCAATTCGTATTTGTTGAAGCCAAGTCTCCTATCATCTATTTTCTTAATTAATAGTAAGAATTACATTGAGATATGCAGTAAACAATGAAAATCCAGCCTTTTTATTTTGCCAAAGTATATTTCTAGCCCTTTTGCCAAAATGGCTTAGTTTGGGGTAGATTTAATGCTCTCAAATATCTCGCCTCATCATGGGACCAGGAAGAGGAGTCTTTTTATGCACCCCCTGATAGCTGTGCCCATGCAGCTAATGTCACCTAGATAATTATAGACAGAGTCACCTGCGGGCTGTAAACACAGCTCTGGGTGATTGTACACTTTCATTTATCCATCCTATTTGCATTTCCACATCTCCCACAGCTGACACTTGTATTTTAATTTTGTGAGCCCCACGCGCTTTTCTGATTGCCCTGGCCTGTGAGAAGGGCTCTGGATGAGGCCAGTCTCCTGCCCTGATCTGCTTCTCCATTTCCTCCTTGCTCTTAAAGGGAGGCCAGCTGGTGGGAGACGGGCATCTGCCTGCCACGGAGCCAGGGCATAATGAGTCATTGTTCTTCCTAGGAGCTCCTGGGCATCAGCTTCCTTTTAGCCTGCACTATGAGACCTCGGCTGCCTTCTCCTCCTCTTCCCACCTGGGGACCCGCTCCATTATGTTGTTATGACAAGAGTCACCTTTCTTTCTCTTTTAGAAAGTGAGATTGACCTTCCTCCTGTTTCTGAAAGAAACATGACTTAAAAAAAAAAGTATGCAGCAATCAGCTGCCACAGGCTGACTCAGGCTGATTCTGAAAGTGCAAAACAAGAGTTTCCATTAAGGACCTGGAGACAGTATGAGAACACACACACACACACACACACACACACACATGTATGCACACATGCATGCACTCACATACTGACATACGCACACACATACATACGCACATACACACACATACATACACATACACATACACACTCATACATGCACACATAAACATATACACACATGCACATATACATGCATACACTCACTCACACACACACACCCTGCCTTCTTTAAGCCTCCTAAACAAGACAGCCAGGCCCCCTCTCCTGCTTTCTGTAGAATGTATGCTAGTCAATTTAGTAAAACACTGACTGTTAATGTGCCAGGCTGAATTGCAAGGAACCTTGCTCATATAGCCACATGCATGCTGACCCCTCGGGCGCACATTTATTTAGCACTTCACAATTTGCTAATCCTTTGAAAATATCCTCCATAGGTATTCCTGTGTTCTTTTCTCTTTCAGCTCCCACTGAGCCTGCACTAAAAAGTTTCCTATTTCCTATGTGCATCATTTCCCCCTGCTGTACACGTGAGAGTAGGAAACCTTAGGTGTGCGCACTTTTCCTTTGGCCTGGCGTGCTGTAGGTGAAGGTCAATGAAACCATCTGTAAGCCAGTTGGTAAGAAAACAGAGCCGTGGCCTGCTCCACTGAGAACAGGCTTCCAGCTCCCCAGGGTGGTGTTTAAAGAGGTGGCTCACATTTGCTTGGCCATGTCCATGCTCTTAGCAGGAGCATCTCTGCACTCTGCATCGTCACCCTGACCTGGAGCAGCTTCAGACAGGTTCTGTATGTAGATGCACAAGGACAGCCTTGGGCTCGTGTAAGGACAGCACCAACTACAAGGCTAGAATAAGCAGATGTTCACCAAACAAGTTGTCACCAGCAGCCTGCACCTGGCAGAGATACCCATGCTCCTGTCTAGAAAAGGCGTTATTTATTTTAATATTATTTAGTGGCCACCTCCCAAATATGCCAATACATTCTGCTTATTCTCTACAGAATGACAAACCCATCTTAGGTGAGGTGAAGAGATATACTAAGTTGATAATCTGAGGAAGGCATAATTTACTTTACCATTCATTTTAGGAATATGTTGATTTATGTTTCTTCGTTTTTACTTACAGCCCATTCAGAGGAGGCCACTTTCAACCTCACCATGTAGAAAGTCAAAGGGAATCCTTTTTGGAACTTTCAAGTTCCAAAGTCCACTCCCCAAGGTGCTGCCTACATCAACACCAGCTGCAGAACAGTTATTTTGGCAGAACTGATACCAAATGTGTAAACCTCTTCACTGGATGCAATAGTGAGGCCAGGGATGTTGAGGTGGACTGACACTTCTAAGTTGGCACCAGATGGAACATGACCCCTAGAAAGAGAGGAAAGGCCAATTCCAAACAGAGAAATTTGTTTTCATAGATACAGACATCGTAATATCCAGAATGTTCCTAATTCGGGCGTACTGGACATGCAGAGGTCCCAAAGGAGTCAACCAGTGTCATGGGAGTTGTCGGGAAGAGGACAAGGTTAGAGTAGGAGTTTATTTGATCACTTTCCTATGATTATTCTTCCTCTCTCACCCTCACTCCCACCTTGCAAGCTGTTCTGCATCACATGGATACAGAGACCCACCAGGAAATTTCAAATTATCTGAAATCTAACTCTTCTCCAGAGCATTTGCAACCTCAAAAAAGCTGTTTCTCCTCAACCCCTGAAGAATCTCCAGTTTGTTGAGAGTAGGCAAGAAGCTTCTAGAACTTCATATCTCTGTGTGATGCCCTCCTCTACCATCCCAGAGAATGGAATGCTCACATCCAGAGTGCCCAATAGTCCCTGGCCCCCTCCTGTCCATTTCCCCTCCCCAGAGGTGGGAGTCACACCTCACCACTCTTTGAGGACTCCACACTTAGGGGAAAAGATGCTGGGGGTGGGCGGGGGTCGTGTGGACACTGGTTTTCCTTGGGGAGAAAAGAATCCAGAAGTAGATCTGCCTGTAAAAGTAACTACCAGGTAATTTGAATATTATTCCTAGTAAAGGAAGAGTGATACAGACAAACTGAAGGCAGTCTAGGCAGAAACACCCACACACAGGGTGTCCTGACCCTGCAGTAAGGAACCACAGCTGACCGTGAGCTGGTCTCTGGACAGCCACAAAACACTGTCTCCACGATAGCGATGTGCAGATAATGATTCCCATGTCCTATATTTAAATTTAGTACATTTTTTAAATTAGTTGATATTTGTAAATATTTGCAAAGCTCTTTGCCCAGGGTAGGAGCTCAACACTCCTTCACAACACTAATGAGGTGATGTCATTGACCTTTATGCTAACCCTCGACATCAGGGACTATTGTAAATCAGCAGGATGTGTAAAAACCATGGTTTGATAAAAAGTAAGCTTCAACAATTTTGGGAGATTTTAGGGCAGTTGGGAATGTAACCACTTATGTATATCAAAAAGAATATTCATAAAATATGATTTGGCAAAATCTTTTATGTTGAAATATTTTCTTTCTTCTGGAAAATCTTGATATTCTTCCCAGTTTACCTTTATTAAATCCAGCCACAAAGAAGTGCATTTATTATTTCTTCCCATGCTGTGTCAACACACCTGTCAGGTGACATTAACCTAGTTACCAGTGGAACAGAAGTGCAATTGGCCAAAACTTATATTTGTTTGTCATGAGCACAAAAGCACAAAGGACATGACTGGAAAAGGCTTTCAGCAAATTACTGCCAAGAAGCTGAGCTTCTTCCCGGGATTTCTACCTCCTATCCCTCGTCCCTCCTGGGAACCTTCACACCCTGTTACCCTCTGTGTTTCTCCTTGCCACATTTGTGGTACTTTATCATTTTATCTTTAAAGATGCATCTGTATCAGGAAGAAATGCTACTGGCTTTGCTTCAGATGCCATGCAACTTGGTAGAAGCCTGAAGTTTCTGGTTTAAAATTGCACACATCTTCAAAGAGCTTTCCTTCCCTCTTCCAGCTCCAACCTCAAGAGATAGGGGAAAGGTGCTTTGTAAATCCTCCTTTTGCAGATGAGAATAGTCAGTGTCCAGGAGATGAGCGGATTTGCTCAACAGTTACGCAGAGAGTTAAACAAAGCCCCACCCTGTGCTGACTCTAGAACAGTCTATGGCCCTGCCCTGAGGATGCTTTCTTGAGGATTCTGACCACCTCCTGTACTTCAGATCCGTCTGACAGCAAGAAGAAAGGATCTGAGTGGGAGCAGAGTCTCTAGGGACTTGAGCCACACAGGCCAGCCTTGGCCTGGCTCCCCATGCCCTGCACACCCGGACTTGTTAGGCAGGGATAATGGTGGCCGGAAAAGAGAACACAGAAAAATTCAGATGAGATTAGAGTAAGTCATATTTCCCCTGTGATTTATGACAGTGGTGACCTGGAGCCACAGTCTGGACCATAGCAAGTGAACAGAATGCCCCCTACAGAACAGTGCAGGGGATGGTCTCAGCTTTTCCTCCCACACTGAAAACTGTGTCTCTCCTCGCTCATTTTTGTTGATTGATAACATCCTTCCCAGGAAGCTTCTGGAATATTATACATACAACCTTAAAACAAAAGTGATGTAGCATTCCTTTAAATGACCAAAGTGGAACCTCCACACAGGGATTCGATGCCCACGTCATTCCTTTTGCAAACACTTGAATCAACTCTTCTTCATTAACGGGAGGTTTATACCAGACCTTGAACTGCTGGTGGCTCCTCTGCTCTCCACAAGGTCTAACACAATACATTATAATGCATCATGTTTGGAATCTTTTATTGGTTACTAGTGTGTGTGTCTCTTACAAAAATATGTACGAAATTTTTAATTTTTTAAAGAGACACAAGGTTCTAAGTGCTAATATGTTTTCCTAGTTAACATTAAAATATTTAGTAGTACACAATCAAAACAAAACTGTGTTTTAAACTTTGATGAGTACTTGTTAAACAAAAGGTTAAGGAGATGATGAGTGAAGGGGGCCCTGGGATGAACCTGCTTGAGTCAGAATGAGACAGTCCAACGTCAATTCCTTTTCTAAATTTAATTTTTATTAGTGTAAGCACTAAAGAACCTTATTCCTATAAATAGATTATAATGGGGAAAAATGTCTTCCAGCAACATCATTCCATCATTACCTCATTTGCAGTTATCTGCCAAACAGGACATAGGGATCTGTTATCAAAAATGATTTTTACTTTTTAAAAACTTCAGAAACAAAAAATTAGAAACAAATAAAATTTTGTGCTGTAGTATGGAATTACAAGCATGGTAACTCATTTCTTCAATTTCTGAGGAGTAAGCCAAAACAACTTTATGAAGCTTTAACAAGTAGCTATTTATTGTACAATTATTTTATAAACTTAGAAACCCATTATCTAATATATTCAAAAAGGTTTGAGATCATCTAAAATATTGTTATTTTCAAGACATCTTTACCAATAAAATATCTTGATAAAATGCTTCCCTCACATGCTTTAAATACAGCACATATCTTACCAAAATGGAAGCTGATAAGCCTTTCAATTTATTGAAAAAGTAAAATATCTTACAAACTGTATTCATCATTAAACCAATTAACAAAATCAGACCAAGTAAATTATTTTTAGTATAAATAAATATGCCAATATGTATTCCAAGGAACACTGTAAGTATCACTAAAAGATAGATGTGTCCATTTCAGGGTGGGTTATGAAAATCAGAATCAAAATAACAGAATCGAATGCTAATTTAACCATTATACCAAGTTTTAAAATCATGAATACATCTGTCTTAAGTTGCAATAAAGGAATATTACATGCAGCTTAAACTCTGAGTTATTTATTAACCAGAGTGGCCTGGAGTCCTTGGGTACATGGCCAGTGTGCGTGTATTGAATGCATTCTAGTGCTTCTCATCTGTTAATAATTAAATAAGAGCCATGTGGACAATTTCAGAGGTAACTCCATTCCTGATCAAACTCTGCCAATATAGTTAGAGAAAGTGAAAATCATGTGGAGGGATAGATCAGATATAAAGGATTCTGATTGAGCAGCCAGTGTATAATTTTAACTTTTTTTGTTAATTGAAGGTAGATAATATGAAACACCGAATCATGTGAAATACAAGTATGGGCTGCATTTGGAATAAAAATTTCATGATGTGATTTAATAAAATAGAGCTTAACTACCTTGTTAAATAATGCACACCAAACCTAAAAAAAAAAGAACCACATAAAATTTTTATCGGCTGACCTGATCCAGTATTAAATGTAAAAATTTGGTAGTCCCTGAAAATGTTTAAGTTATCTTTAAGAAAGAGCTGCTTCAAAGGTTCTAAGTCTTTCTTTCCAGCTCATGATGAGACTTAGAAATAAGAACGGAGACTTGCTAATCCATCACACCCGTGGGGAAAGCCGTCTCAGCACCCAGCATTTCTCGGCCATTCTCTGTTTCTCTAACCAGATTCTCCCCCAAGAGCAGTGTGCTTGCTGAGAATAGTCAGGAGAGAAAAGAAGTTAAGCCATTAGACAAAAACTGAGTGAAAATTACTATCATTCCCACTGCACAACCCACACTATCTGCTTTCAGAACATCCTGACAGGGGACAGAACTCTCCATGCATGTCACCTTCTTCACACTTAACTGTGACGTCTGTAGAACGGGGAGGCACCACAAGCCCGAGGTGAGTGCTTAGTGCCTGATTCTTCTCTAAATGAAGCTGACCCCCAGACAGATTTGGGGATTACCCCCTAATGGGTTCCCAGGAGACGTTTCTCACCCTAGTGGTGAGATCGTGGGGGGAAAGGGTGGGTCTTGATTTCATAGAGGAGAGGGCTGTTTTCAAGAGGAGGCTGGGAAGGAAAACTCCTGTGGTGCCAAGATCACACGCAGGCTCCGTGGAGACTCTGGGAGCGGAGTCCCGACTCATCTGCACCTGGGTGCCTCTGGAGGTCTTCTCGTATGCCTCAGGCATCCATGGACTTGGGTTCAGGTCACTCACGTGAGGGCCCCCTCCCTTCTATGGTGCTACTTCTGACCTGGTGAGGCTCACGCCCGCCCACAGGAGACTGTTGGTCCACGTCTGCACCATCCTTCCCGGTATCAGATGTCATTGCCATGGTTTTGTTTGACCACATCTTGTGGGTTCCAAATTTCAGCTGGAAGAGTCATCAGAAATCCTCCAGTACAGATCTCTGGTTTAAGATAAAAGGGACCAAAGGCCCAGGGACTCAATGACATGCCAGCCAGGGTCTGAGCCCACCTAGAGCTCTCTGGCTTCGGCGTGTATATTAGGGTTCTCTAGAGGAACTGAATCAACAGGAAGTATAATTAATAAAAGGGGGACTTATTAGGTTGGCTTACATGACCAGAAGCTGGATGGTCCACAATGGCAGTCTACAGGCTGGGGAGATAGAAGAACCAGTAGCTGCACAGTCCAAGAAGCTGAAGCCCCCAAATGAGAGGGATCAATGGTGCTACCTATTCCAAGACAGAAGGCTTCTGGAAAATCCACTTTGGAAGAGTGAAGAAGCTAGAGGCTTATATCCCCAGACAATCACAGCAGCAATCAAGAACCTGTTCACCAAGAATGGAGCTCGCATCTGCTACTGCTTCCTTGTTCTTCCAGTTTTTATTCCATCCAAGTCATCATCCTATTGGACAGTACTGCCCATGCTTAGGGAAGGTCTCCATTTCAGTTTCCTATTCCACATGCCAATCATTCCTAGATACACCCTCATTGACAAACCGATAATCCACTTAACCCTTGGCATCTCTTAATCCAATCAAGTTGACGGTTCAAATTAACCATTACAGCATGCTTGCTGACTCTAGGTTGGTGATGGATGACATTGATGGGAGGAAACTGGCCAAGAAACACCACTTCCAGGGTTTGGCCTCTGCTTCCCATGAGTTGCTAGCGGCTAGAAAACACAAGAAAGTATCAGAGGAACTCTCAACCACTGCATCTAAATTATGAACCCTGTGCTCAGAAGCATTTTGTAGAAGTATTAGGAGAAAAAAGCAGAACTAAATCATATTTTTTGTCTCTCATTTTTTAAATTATTATGTCATGTGTGTTTTAAGTAAGTTTTACTGTAATTTTTTTTCAGTATTTCCCAAAACATTGTTTACAGTTATTTCTATTTTTCAGATTATCAATACTAAGGCCCAGTATTGTGTGTAATGGGATTATTAATTAACCACAATCTTGATAATCTCTGAATATTTGATGACCATTCATAGGAAAGGACTTGGGAGAATCCAGTCTTGGATCAGAAATAGATGGAACCAAATAGAACATAGGGATACATAGAACCATTGGCTGCTTGAGTTGACTCACCAGGTTCCTGTGGGGGTAACAGGAATCTACTTTGGTTCCCCTTCCTTTCACTCTTTCCCAAGTATTCATGAACAGCAACTCAGATAACAGAAGCAGAATACTTCCCAGTCTTCTGTCCTGAAATCCTACTCCAAAAGCAGCTAGAATACAAAAGCAGGACGGAATGAAGTTCCCCAGGGAGAAGCTTTAGGAGAGAATTCTCCCAGAGTCTTTTCCATTTCTAAATATTTTGCAAGAAGAGGCACTAGCACCGCTCTTTGTTCCAGATGATCCTTTCAAAGATATTTGTACAGTGAACATCCTTAGAATTTGAGATACTATCTCTCTCTAGAGCAAAGGATAAATTTGCTTATGATGAAGATAACATCTGCCTCTAGAGAAAGGGCAGGTCTGCTTGCTGCCCATTATAAAAGACTCAGATATCCTAAGGTCAGGTTCCCCACCTTTAATGCAACCCACTACATGTGGAGGTGCTACCTGGGTCATTTCAGATCACTCTGAAAGAACTGGGATTTGAGAAACAAGTTCATGGAACACAATATTGCTTTAAGGTTTGCCTGTGACCCAGGAGTCTATTGTCTTCTCCTAGCCTCTATGAAACTAAACCAACTTATTTTTAACTTTCAAGAGAAGAAAAGTCTATATCTCCTTCATAGTTTTTGAAAAAAGTTAAGATGTGGGTTTTTGCTGATACCTTCAGGGAGCCATGAACATTTCCAAGTATCCAGATGCCTGTCCTCACTAAGGAGTATCCTGAATTCCTGCAGGAAGCCACACTTAATGAGTCTGAGACTCTTCTTTCTCCCACATCCCCTTGAGCTCCTCTTTCTCCCTTGAGAAACCTGGTGTCCAGCAGCCGTCTCGCATGCTCCCTGGCTTCTGAGTTCTCCCAGTATCATCCTATATTTTTCCTTCACTCTCTCCATCTCCTCCATTCAGTAGCTGCTGTTGGGAAAACTTGGCTCTGTGCTCAGCTCCCCCAAGGCTTCCCTCACCCAGCTACGAGCCATGCTGGAGTCACCTCTGTCCCCTTCATCTACCCTGCCGACGGCTCAGCTCTAGGGAAGCAGTGTGTCAGTGTGACTCATCCCTCCCTGACCCCCGTGTGAGCCATGCTAGCCCATGTCCCCATCCATACACCATAGCACTTGCTGTGCTGTCCTAATTACTACCTGTTTACTCTTTGCTTGTCCAAGTCTATAAGCTCCTTGAGGACAGGAACCTTCTGTCTTTTAACCGGCACATCCCACACCTAGCCTAGTACCTAGCACCTGCCAGGCACTTGACAAATATCTATTGGTTAAATTTATCAATGAATAAATTAGTAAATAAGTAAGAATACGAGTGTTCCATCTTGCCTGCTGTACAGTGTGAGATGGTTGATTGGAGCATGTTCTCCAAGGAAAAGGAGGCACCTCAGGGCATGTTCAAGGCTAGCAAAGGTGCCACCTGATGGTATCTCAGAGACACCAGACAGCTCCGTGACCTTTGTGGCTACAGCCCTGCATGTGGGCATCCGTGGTGCTGACTGAACTGAGGATGGCCACGTAGCACTTACACGGTTGTCTGCCTGGAGAAACATGGTTTTAAACACGTGCACCCACACATCTGCAAGAAGATAGATATTTTCACAGGTAGAGGCATTCAGGCAGGAAAATAAAAGAAAAATAATGTGAATGTGTTTTTCATCGTGAGCCTCATTATATGTGTGAATTGCTGATTCTCTAGCAAGGCAGTAGGAGTTGACAAAGAATTGCCCTTCAGACATGTGGAAAAACACAGAATACGGCAAATTCTCCAAATAAACACAGCCACAATGCCACACTCTTGGAGACACCAGACAGCTCTGCAACTTTATGTCTGCAGGCCTGCATGTGTGATGCTGGTCATGCTGAGGATGGAATAACAGAGTGCCTGGGTGCTGATGGGGCTCCTGCAGCTCAGAGAGCCCAGTGGATGCCAGGGTCCTGCCACACCCCTGAGCCCAGCAGCCCGGCCCTCTCCCTCTGTCCATCTCTGCCTGTCACCACAGAGGGTCACGTGACCTTCACCATCCTCAGCCTTAGGTACCACGGAGGTAACGCTCTACAGAAGAGGAAATTCAGGGGTCCATGGTTGGGGCGGTCCTTGAAAGCCATTGTCACTCATCTCATTCAGCTTGTGAGTAAAATAAAGAACTGCCCCTGGGGCTCACGGGCCTGGCTCGCAGACTTGAGGAAGGGCACCTCACAGCACAGGGGCGGCAGAGTGAGGATCACGGGTGTCACTGTGTCTGAACACAAGCTTCACGAGGACACTCTATAGCAGTGAGCAGACCCCCTTTGAATCCTCGCTGGGACCCTTTGAGCCCATCCCCAAACCTACAACTTCTCTCCACTGGTGGAAACTTCTGCTGCAGGACTTGACAAGTCCTGCCTAGACATAAATGACTGGCTTGATCAAGCCTCAGAGACACTGTCATGCATTGCTGGCCCACAGCAGACACACATCTGCAAACGGCAAATGAAACCTGGGGCTTGACCAATGTCCAATGGTTTATTCTTCCTTGTTCGATGAAATAAGACTTTATTTATCTGAGGATCCTCAACCTCAGCAAACCCTAAATGCAGAAAGCAGTTGACTAAGCAACTTCATCTTTAAGAGACACAGGTCCAAGGGCATCTTGGGCTGTTTCCCTGTGGCTTATGAGATGGCACAAAGTGATTGTATGTACAACACAGACAAAGAGAATCATGAGATTGCCTCACAAATCTAGGGGCATTTCAGCATTTGAGAAAAATAAAAAATACCCCTGGGTCAGTGGTATCTGAGTTCCAATCACAGCTGGGCCTTGGCACACTAGTGGCCCTGTGAAACAAGTCAAGATGGCGCCTGGCATTTTGCAGAGGGAGTGGTTTGTGAAGTAACGCCAGCGAGCCATTAAGTGTGGAGATTCCTTATTGGTTGACGGCTGTATCTAGTTTATGTTAATTAGATAAGCTGTGTGGAATGTATAAATACTTCTGTTGTCCTACAATAAACAGCTCCCACTCCTGCTGTAACAGTCTACACAAGTTGTTCGTCACTCCCAGGTTATTTTGCTGCAGCCTGACTGCAGCAGCCCTGACCCTGTTTGCCTGTTTGTTCATCTGAAACCGTGAATGGAAACTGTGAGGGCCACCGTAGGGTTACAGAGGATGATTCACAGAAAGCTCTCCCATGGCACCCTAATGTCAGTTGCTATCATCATCATACAAAACCACTGAGGTCCTTGAGCACCTCCCCCTGGGTGTTCAGGGCCAACGGGTCATTTCATTTTTCCCCCACCCACTTTTTTACCAGTCCTCTTTCTCCTTCTCCTTTTGTTTTGCTTTGACCTTTTCTCCTCTCATGGAACGCTGACACCCCACACTCTGCTGGTGAGGCTGTCACTGCTCCTCATTAAGTCCTCCTTAGCTGCCGACTTGGGAATACATCCCTGTCAATCTTACCTGCTTTTGGAACTGACACCAGGTGTCAATCTCCAAAAGAATGCTGAGACAGACCACTGCACCCCGGGAATCCTGCGGGGGGGCACATGAAGCATCTAAAAATAGCTTGTGTTCCATGGGAACATGGGGAGATCAGTGATCCAACTGTGGGTCTGATCTAGACGATGTCACACACCCTACCGTGTCTGACAAAGCGTGAGATCTTGAGAATCTGGACACACTGGTTCAGATCATCAGGAATGAATACCTTCTCAGGTTCTGGGGCAGAAGGATCGACTTGGCAAGTTAACAAGCCCTATCTCAAAATGAAAAATGAGAAGAAAGATCAGGGACATAGCTCAGGGGTTTAGCACCCTGGGTTCAATCCCAGGCACCAAAAAAAAAAAAAAAAAGTAATGAAAACCTATGGCGTTTGCTCTTGGACTGAGTTTGCTTTTGAGTTCACCCTAGAAGTGCCTTTCCCTGGTGACCTTCTGTGGACCAAGAACTAGTTCACAATCACCATTTACTCAGATAAGCCTTTTTAGTATTCTAACACACCTCCATCTATCTTTTAACATATATGCTGCACGTCAGTCTGAATACGAGCCTTGTATTTTCTCATTGTCTCTCTCCAGCTTGTGCGTATTTTAAGGATTAAAACAAAAACAAAACAACAAACAGAAACTAATGACAAACATTGTGCTCATCCATTCAGTTGACAGCTGCATCCCCTATAACCTGGGTGTTGAGGGCCACAGCTGGGTCGGTATGATGCATGGCATTTTGCCAGAAGGGAGTGGTTGAGAGGTGACGACAGCGAGCCATTAAGATGATGCTGGATTGAAACAGGTTATGTATTCAACTGTATATAGACCCCTGCTGTCTGCCTTGGGCACCCGCTACTTTGGAGTTCTCGCAGGGATTCCTGGGGAGTTCGCGTTGGTTGGTGAGGTTCCGGTTGGTGTATGGTGTTCCAAAGAAGGGCCGCATGGGTGGCGTTCGTGTGAGTTCGGAAATAAAGTTTGTTCCTAGTTGAGTGGCTCATAATTTGTGCCCAGTCAGACTGCGGCATTTGGGCACTTTTGCTGTATTTGTTTATACAAAAATAATGAAACCCATAGTCCTCTCGTGCCTTCCCTCCTACACACATGAGGGGGACAGACAATGGGGTGACTTCCAGGGAGTCCCATGAGGGAGCAAACAATGCAAATAGAATGATGGGCAGGGGCAGGTGGGAAGGGACCTTCTCTAGCTGGGGTGCCCGATGCTTCTCAAAAGAGGCAACTTTGAACTGAGGCCCAGAGACGTTCCCAGTGCCAGACTGGGACTGACGAGCAGTCTAAAATCTTCAATGTTTTGCTTGTCCCCAGACCAAGGATCCTTAGCGTGTACTTTGTCATCCACATTGGCAAGCACAGACTATCGTCCTTGCAAATAAGAATTCTTCACAGTGGGTAAGTGCACAGAGCTTCCCACATAGGGTTCTGGTGGTGACAGTGGACAATCACAGTGCTCACCTCCTTGTTATTGACATCTGCAGGCTGAGGGCTGCATACCACCTCTCCCTGGTCCTCGTGCACACTGACACCTTCCGGCACACTAGGAAACGGTGTGATGACCTTCAGACACTACACGGGGAATGTTAGCTCTCACACCTGCTGTTCATTTGGGGGCCACATTTCCTCAGATGAGGACATCAAACCAAACCCACACAAGGATGTCATAAATTAAAGATGCTGGCATCTCCAAGCCCACTGAGGTTGTCAAGTCCGTTCTGAGAGTGCCACAGCCTTTGATATTTCAGGGCCTCCAGGTGCATCTCCAGGTGCAGCTGAGACATGAATGGATTTATAGGAAATATAAATGCTTTCTAAACGCTGCAAGTCAAGTGTGTGCATGCACGCCCAGTGTGTCTTGTGCTCTGTCCACGTGCTGTGAGCCCTGTGTCGGTGGATGTCTGTGGCACTAGAACAGGCTGTCGTGGGCATCTCTGTCATAAGCATCATCCCCACTTATTTGCTGGAGTGTCAGATGCAAGGCCAGTGAGTGATTTCTCATTTGGGAATTGACATCTAGACATAGCTTTAAAACACGTCATTTTCTTCTGAGGCATCCTGCTCCTTTTCCTTCCTACCTCCTCTCTTTCCTTCCTTCATTTCTCTCTCTTCCTTCTTTAATAGTTTCTCCCTTCCCATAATTCTTCAGTATAGAGAAAGGGATAATAACAAAGAAACAAGAAAATAGAGTATAAACTGAAAGAGTTCATTTAGGCATTACTCAAAGAAAAAGAGGAGATAGGCATGAAGTTAATTTTCTTAGGTTCACCTTTGTTTTCCTAATTAGTTGTTTGGGGTTGTGACATTTGTTTTGCTTTCAACTGGAGAACTAAATTGGAACCTTTGGCTAATGTCTTCAAGGAGCCTCCACACCAGCAATTTCAAATGATTTCTTGAAGTAAAATCTGATATAATCTCTTCTACTGTATACAATTATAGTGATAATCCATTAACAGAAATTATACATTCAGAGTCCCAAAGAGCTTAAGTCATTCATTTCTATCAAAAACTTTCCACTTCTAAAATGCACTAAAGGGCTGGGGATGTGGCTCAAGCGGTAGCGCACTCACCTGGCATGCATGCGGCCCAGATTCGATTCTCAGAACCACATACAAACAAAGATGTTGTATCCACCGAAAATTAAAAAATAAATATTAAAAGAAATTCTCTCTCGCTCACTCTCTCTCTCTCTCTCTAAAAAAATAATAATAAAATAAAATGAAATGCACTAAATTCTAAGCTCTTTGTCCATTATCATAAGCACTCATTTGCCTAAGGATACAACAAGACTCTCTTTGACATTACTGATAGGAAGATTGGCATATACTGGGTACAGAATAAACCAGATAATCTACAATGTCAAGATCATATTTCAAACTCTGGGCTCATTGTTTTATAGTTTTTAACTCTTTGAGATTTGTTCTGGGTAAAACACATTCAAAATCTCCCCTCATGTTAACCTTATGCAATCTTTAATTTCTCTCTGAAAATCTAATGTATTCTCTTTAGAAAAGTATAAAAACCAGGGTTGGAAACAGGCCCAAGAGGTAGACATAATTCTAAGTCCTTCTGTGACCACAGGGGCCTCCTACAGTCCTTTCTTAATGGTCCTGCATGTAGGCAAAGAAGGGCCACCCACAGAAGTTAGTGGGTACTCTCTAGCCTCCCTCGCGTTGATCCGTCTTGATCTTTGGTGAAGATTAAATGAGTTTGTGCTTGGGCTCAGAGGATCAGTTATGACCCAGACAGTAGTTAAGCTCCAGGCCTAATTGCCAAGAGCCAATTCCCTTCTGACCAATTCCCTACAACTTTTGGAAGGAAATTCTACTTCACTACTTAACTGCTTTTTTTTTAAAGAGAGAGTGAGGGGGGGAGAGAGAGAAAGAGAAAGAATTTTTTTTGATATTCATTTTTTAGTTATCGGCGGACACATCTTTTTCTGTACTCGGTGCTGAGAATCAAACCCGGGCCGTACGCATGCCAGGCGAGCGTGCCACCACTTGAGCCACATCCCCAGCCCACTTAACTGCTTTAAAATGACTGATTTTTGCTGTTCAAAGTATTCTGAGTATTTCCATTTCTGCGGAGAATTCAGCATATTTAAATTACTACTTAGGTGCCCGTGGCGTGAGGATTCCTTGACTCTTTCTGGTGGACTGTGGGGCCCTCAACTCCCCCCAGTGAATTCCACATGGATTTTACATCAGTGCTGAGGGATAAGGAAATGAGGACCTTCCTTCTGCTACTTCCCAGTCACTGTCCCTTTGTCCTCCCTGTCTTGAAGTTTGCAAGGAAGAGGAGTTTCAGAGAAGAAAACTCTGCAGAGTTGAGGAAAATCTAAAACACGATAGTACATTACTTGGCATAGCAAATGGACAAACATAAGGTGCAGAGGTCCAACACATTTGGGCTCCAACTCTCTCTTCAGCTGTTACCTCGTTACTTAGAGAGGTAATTTTTTTTCTCTGAGTTTTAGTTTCCTTCTTTATAAAATCAAGATTTTTTTTTTAAATAAAGAAAATTGTTCATGATGTCACAGACCCCAGACAAAATACCAGGCACCAATAGGCATTCGTGGTAATTTGCTTAGTTTGTATCCCTTTAGGTGAATAAACCAAGGTCACCTGTTCCTCCACCTTTGAAAACTGCTTAGGACTAACTCCTGACCTTCCTGACACATTTGGGAGAAGGGTATTTTTCTGTAGAGTCATTATTTATTTATTTTTAACATCAAGTTTTTTAAATATTTACTTTTAATATCAAGTTTGAAAAAAAAATTGCCATTCAGGCACACAACACTGGGCGGGAAGCTTTCCTGAACACATTATTTCCAATCCCTTCAGCAAGCTCACAAGTAGGTGCTGACTTCCCCACTTTGCAGCCAGTAATGGAGATAGCAGATTGCCCTCTCAGAGCTCCACAGATCTCAAGTGAAGGAGTCAGAGCGGCAACTCGGGGCTGGTTAGCAAAGTTTAACCTTTTCTAGAAAGTAGAATCAAATTATTTTCCTTATGAAAGTCAGAGGAAAGCCTGTTGTGGTTAGGAGTTTGAGTCAAAATCATCTGGTTAAGTTCTTTCTACTGGCATGATGTGGGGACCTCACTGTCCCTGTCTGCCTGTTTTCTCAATTATAAAATGGCCACTTAAGATGGGGCCACGTGAGATCATGAGCATGAGGCAGAGAACTCTGTGTCTAGTGAATTGTGCTCAGTTGTTATTTTAATGCATAGATATTTATCTAGTGAACAGTGGCAACCATTATATGCATGTTACTGAGTATATCTGAGACCTTGGTGTAAATGATGTATTTGCACTTAACATACTTTTAGAGACTTGCCATAATGTTTCTTTGGTATATGAATTGTATTTCTAGATAGGCAGCAGTAGTGATCATTTTCTGATGTCTGCTGAAATACTAGTAAACTCCAGTGCTTCTATCTGAAAATGCCAATGTACTTTATAGGCAAAATCAACCACAAAATGTTTATGGGGTCAGGCAGTTAGGTCTGAGGCACAAATGTGGTTGAGAAGGAGCTCTCACAATGGTGTTAAAGTTCTGGAAGCAAATACTACGTGGGAGGCCACAGAAAGAGTGAATTGTTGTTCACACTTCAGCTTTGATTTGGAGACACCTGTGAAAGAAAATAATCCTCTCCCAGTACTCACTGGTTATTTTATTTCCAGAAAACATGCTTGTTATTTTATCTGAGGTAATTGTCTGGGCTGCAGGGAACGGTTTGTGACAAGTAAACAGCGCCACCTACTGGTTGTGGAGAGTAATTTTGCTAAGAGAAGAAATTCCTCTCTTTCGTGGGTGTGATCCCCCAAATAATGCTGAATGTTTTGATTTCAGGGAGCAAAGAGCCAACACTGATGTTAAAAAGAAAAATCAAACCACGTAGAAACAGATATGAATGTAGGCAAATTCCCTTCCTGGCATGAAGATTGCTCTTTTCTGAAGCGTTTGGGATTTTTTTCCCCATCACTATAGATACGTCAGGGCTGCTCCAAGCATCTTAGTTCAAATGCCAAGTGAAAATGTCTGGCTTCTATCACCTGATTTTCCTCCCTACATTGATTAAACAGATCGGCAGAGACAGTTCCAAACACACTATTTGTCTAACGCATTTACATATTAATATTTCCAAATCAAATCCGACTCTGAAGCTTTGTTATTTAAATGCTTTTATTGATATGCTCAACACCATTTCAGGATGGCATTCAGCCCAGCCCACGCCATCTTGGACATTTAAATTAGAATAAGCAAGGCTAGGCATGATGACGACTCAAATGACTGCCATGACCTTCTGCTAGGTGCCCTCGGAGTCAGCCAGACCTGGTTCAAATGCCAGGAGTAAGCATGGAGGTGGCTGCAGTCCCTGGCATTCCTGGTGCCCCTGGTGGGTCACTGCTGTGGGTCAGGAGCAGGCCTAGGCCTGGACAGTGGAGGAGAGTAGTCTTTCTGTGATCCCCAAGACCAGCCCTGCCTAGGCCCTGGGCTTGGTGAATTATTGGACATTGTTGATTTACAAAAGCTGACACTTTCATTTAATTTGGTGTAATTTTTACTTGGTGTAAAAGTTAAACCCAGGGAGGCAGATGCCAGTGATTGGCAACCCAAATCTCCAACAGGTGAAAGTTATTTGATCTGAATTTCCTTATCTGTGAAGATGTGTGACTTGCAGGTTCTTGTAATGATTATAGGAAACAGCAGGTGGGGTGTCCCCAGCTCAGGCCCGGTGAGGAGCCCAGAATCCCTGCACTTCAAGTCAGATTAAATTGATGTCATATGGTCATGAAGCCATTAGATGAGTTTCATAGGCCATCAAAGGCCACATGTCAAAAACTGTGTACTCACAGGTAGACCTCATTCCCCCCTTTGGAGCAGGGTCATGGGGACCAGGGAGGGGCCACGTGCTCAAAAGGCTGAATGTGGACGGGCAAGCACTCACCTTCCTTTGATCAGCCTCTTCACAGTCTCTTTCCTTGGTCTTCCCTACCCCTCTTCCTTGGTGCCCATTCCAAAGCATGAACCACTTCTGTGGAGCTGGTTCCCAAACCAAGCTCCACATCCCCATGCCTCCCCTGCACCTTCTAGCACGTGCCAGACACCCAGCTAGGCAAGTCCTCAAAGAGCAAGGTCCTTGGGGCAGGAGAAACAGGTGTTGCCTAGGTGTGACTGGGCATGCCCATCAGGGTAGATATGACATGTAAAAACTGCCCCTCCCCCTCCACAGACCATGTGATGCCTCAGCCTTTGACAGTCCAAGACTGAGAGGTGCCCAGTCTCCAGGACTTGTCCAGAAGTGATTTGTCTTATAGTCAGAAGCTTGTGTCTCCTTCCTTGCTAATATTAGTAAGAATAAAAGCTCAAAATGGCTTCTCTCTCTCTCTCTCTCTCTCTCTCTCTCTCTCTCTCTCTCTCTCAATATGAAAGCTTGTCCTACAAGGCAGCAGGCAGTGGGGTAGATGCAAGGGCATTAACTAAGTGGGAGTCTCTATGTTTGTAGCTGGACTTGGTGAATTATTGGACGTTGTTGATTTACAAAAGCTGACAGGCTGCCTGGGTTTGAGTTTAGATGCAAAAGCTAACTGGCCAGTCACTAGTGAGCCTGGGAAGTGGTTGATCTCTTTTATGCATTTAATTAACACATATGAGCTGGGTGCCAACTACACACCTGGTGCTGTTCTAGAATATGGGACATGGCAATGATCCAAAGAAGCAAAGACCACTGTCCTCACTTGTTATACCCTACCATGGGAAGCAGACTAAGAACGGCATGTGGATGATGAGATCACTGACTTAGAGCCAGGCCCGCAAACTTTTTGGAAAGGGCAAGAAGTCAGCTGGGGGACATGGGGCAGCCACAGTCACTCAGTTCTGCTCCACCCCACCATCCTGGTAGAAAAGCAGTCACACAACTCCCAGGGTGGCTCTGTCCCTGAGATGGAGAGTGTGCTGCTGTGTCCACTGAGCAGGGTGATCACTGTGGAGAAGAACCAGGGGGGCATCGGCAGTGCTGGGTTGGGGAGAGAAGGACAGGCCTCCATGTGAATCCAGTGAGAAGAGGGGAGAACCAAGGCACAGCTGGACAAAGTGCTGGGCATGGTCTAGTGTGGCTGGAAGAGACAGTGAGGGGGTGGAAACGTAGGGGCTGGCAGGGATGAGTGGGGATGGAGGATAGCCCTGCTCGGTGCTGGCTGCTGAAGGTCTGGGTTGGGTAAGTCCAGCAGGCCTAGGACCATGGCAGCCATTGGGGCAAGGTCTGTGGAGGCTTCTGAGGGAAGTGACAATTCCAGAAGGATCCCATGTGGGCAGGAAGGAGCTGGCACACCTCTGGGGTTTTGAGTTTCCTGTGTGTAGCTGGAGAGAAGAACAGCACCTGGGGGTTGGTAGTGTGCAGATCTACTAGGTTAATTCACGAAAGAGCTCAGCACAGTGCTTACTACTTAGTGACTGCTCAGTGAATGTCAGGGTACCACTGTTGTCCATTGTCATAGAGCTGTTCTGGCTTCTCCTGGGCCTGAGCTAAGTCACTTATCAATTACATGATCTGAAAAAGGTTCTTAATCTCTGAGTCTCAGTTGTCCACATCTACAAAATGAGTTTAAGGGCCGGGGGAAAGAGAGCCAACCACACGAGCGGCAGTGGTGAGTTCTCTGATCTCACCGGCTACATCATCGCTACTCCTTGGTGACTTTTCAGTGGCAGTTATGTTGAGTGAGTCACCTGAGTTCTCCCGCAGCTCTGAGCTTGGCCTGCAATTGGACCTCAGCACCCTTCCTGGCCTTCGGGTCATGTTTGTTACACACTCACAGGCAAATCGTGACCCCAGTCTCAGGTGGCATGGGGACGTGGCAGTTTCATTACCCTATAGAATGCCCAGCCCTGTGTCCTCCCTCAGCAGCTGAGTACATTTAGGTAGAAGAAAGTAAATGCTTCCCTTACTCAGCTCCTTTTCAAAATGAGCTTCATTTCCTGGGAATGATAAGAGAGTATTTAAAACAGAAACCCGTGATTCCCAGCAATCACAGAATGCAGCCTTTGGCAGCGGAGGGCTGTTCCCACACTGCTCAGATGCATCCTGCTCCACGGAGACCACCGTCTCACGGATAGCGATTTGCTGCAGCTTTCTTAGGAAAAGATCACCTTTCTCCATAAAAAGTAAAAAAATCAAAAAAATAAGATCCCCACTCTCAAGTGATTGTGAAGTACTGAGGAGGACCCAGTTTAACAGGATGAAGCCCTAACCACCTGACTCTCTCCACCTCTTAAAGTAAGTTTTGGCCAAGAGGCTACACATCAATAAATAACCATCTAAGCTAGCCTCCTAAATGAGATTTTGATACTCAGTTATTTGCTTCAACGAGGTGAGTGGAGAATATCTCGGCACATTTTGCATTTCAGAAGGTTGAGGCTGAAGCTGGGGGTGGCTGCCAAGGATCTTCTTGGGCAGCAAACCTACATGTGTGGGCCTCAGGCCATCGAAGCAGAATCTGGGCTATTAGGTCACTTGTAGAGCTCCTGAGGCCACAGAGATTGGTGTCCGCCTTTGACAAACAGAACACTGCACACCCCAGGCCGGAACAGACACCAGGGTGCACACCTCCCAAGTTCGGGGAGTTTGGGGAGAAGACTGAAGAGAGCTTCCTGTGATGAGTGTCATGAAGATCCAGAAGGTGGTCCCCATCTCACCTCCACGGCACTTAGAAGCAATATTAACAGGCTGTGCTCCTGAGAGCCATTTGCAGCAAAGAAGCAAAGACAGCATGTTACAATTGCCGCATGTTCTGCCCTCACCGACCCTCCCTACTGGTCCTAGGAAACAGTGCTGAAGACACAGCCCTTCATGGCCGATGGACTGGGCTGCCTGCCTTCCTCCCTCCACTGCCTCGATCATCCACCCAGACTCCTCTTAAGACAGCGGGAAAGAGAGAAAGGAGCAGTGGGGGACGCGTGCGGCCCACGCTGCCTGTATCCGCTGTAAAAGCTTCCCTCTCCTCTCGGGAGTTTTCTTTTTAATTAAAAATTGCATTTTTGAATTAACTTCCTCAGAGCTGGGGAGACTGGATGTCTCATTTGTCTGAGACATTTTCCGGGTCCCTAGAATGACCATGCAGCTCCCTCCTCAGCTTGAGCAATGTGGGAGGCTGGGACCGGAGAGCTCTGGCCTTTTGTGGCTGGCTAGGCCACAGGTGGCCCTGGATGCTGCATGGCCATTCCACTCAGGCTTCCTGCTCTCAGCCCATTTGCTCCCCTGTCTGGCCTGAGCCCTGCCTTCTCCCTCAGTTCCCACCGTGGCTTCCCGCCCGCCCAGGCCAGGTCCCTGGGCCGTCTGTGATTTATTAGGTAGGCTGTGCTGGCAAATTGCTCAAACCCCATTCCCTCTCCTGTGAGATACACATGAATTTTAAATCACCTTTCTTCTACTGGAAAGAGGAATGTCCCTGGCAGTGGGACAGAAAGTGCCTAAGGTGGAAACTTCTGGGCCCTGCCCCGGAGGCCACTGTCCAGAGACAAGCTAGCCAGGCCCTCCCTGCAGCCCTTGGGCAGTGCTCCCTTGGACCTCTTCATCCCTGGCTTCCTGGGATGTTTGTGTCCAGAAAAGGTAAATCAATCTCTAAAGAAGCCTAACTCGCTGCCTATATTCAGCTCGGTCGCTGAGAAACTCCAGTCCCACTGTGGTAAGAGGAAGGCGAGAGCTCTGACCCCCATCCCATGTCCAGCAGGCGTCACAGGGACCCATGGTTGATCAGCTTTTGCTGAATGGATGGACATGCGAAGGAAGGACTCGGTTCCCAGGCCTCGTCAAGGTCCGCAGCAGCCGCATAGATCCCTTCAGTCAGGCTGTCGCCATGGTACCCAGACTCTCTGAAGGAGGGTCTCTGGGGTCTCATCAGCAAAACAGAGAGAATAAATCCTGCCTCACAATGAAACCAGAGCTTACAAGTGCCCTAGAAAAAGTGCCCTGGTTTGTATTATCACTTACAGTATTAACTTATTGATCTGCACAATAAAATCAGTCAGGGGCCAGCTGTGTACGTGCTCTGCTTCTTCCACGTGAAGAAGTGGGCTCCAGGATGAGCCCTCCTGCTGGACACTGGGAGGTGTGAACGTGCCGCACTGTCTATCTTTCTCATGTGGAGGTGATAAGTCCCATCACTTTGTTTTAAGAATCCTCAAATCATCCTGAGGATTAAACATTCTGCTTGTGCTTGATGCAAAGCCATCTAGACCTTCACAGGCCATTTTCCTGAGGATGAATGATGTCTTTCCAATGGCACTTTTCCCTGCCTCTCACAATCACCGACTGAATCCTCTCCACTGATTCCCTCCCACGCTCCCCGGCTGGGGTGCCCCACTCCACTCCATCTGCTGCTTCGAAAGGAACCATGTGGTCCAGAGTAAGGACTCATGTGTAGGAACAGTTCACCTCGCTGCTGAGTGGATGGTCAGTCTGGACCCAGGGCTCCTCGGAGCATCAGCCCCACAGCAGGTCTTGGCAGCCAGAAGCCAGTGTGCGGGAGCAGTTGGGGAGCTCAGACCTGCAGCCCACAAGAAGTGAGTACTGGGCCCCCAGTCTCACTGGAAGGCAGAGCTGCTGCTCACAGCTGGGACTTCTTTTTCCTTGACTGAACAGAACAGGGCACAGTGGGTAAGAGGAGGACTTGGAGAAGCATCTGCACAGTCTGCTGCTCCCAGTCACAGGCTGAAGGAGGACACAGCCGGCCACCTCCTCAGGTACCAGGCTAGACCCACTCCTTCCCTCCCTCCCTCCCTCCCTCACGCCCTGGGCCCTTGGCTGCCCAAGCCAGGTGCCAGATGTCTTCCCCATCTACTACTTCAAGGGCAGCAGACATTGAAGCGCCAAGCTGCTGACCCAGCAGGTCCACAGTGCGCCCAGAACCTGTGCCTGTCATGTTTTCAATCCTGGCCTAGGGACAAGAAAGGTCATCAGTGCCAGTTTAGCAACTTGATTCAACATTCACATAAGAAGAATTTAATCTTCCTGTTGAAAATACTCCCTGAAATATTTTTCAATTCTGCTTCTCCGCTGAAAAGCAAGCCAGGGTAAACTTCATGAGGAGGGATCTACCACTCAGACTTAGCTTTGTTGATCTAAGGCAGCTGTGAGAATCTTGGTAAAGAAAGAAGAGCAAGCTCTGAAGCACACGGCCCTGAGGGCTGTGGTGGGATGGGGACTGGACTGCGCAGAGCTGGGTCTGCCACGGGTCATTTCCTATGGGCTTTTAAACCCTTATTCTATGAACTGCTGTTCATTGCAAAAGAGCATGTCGAGGTTGGGGAACCTTCCAGCAACATAAAATATCCAGCAAGCACACGACTTCCCTTTGAACTAGACATGGTCCTGATGTGAAAGCCACTCATCTCTGCCCTTAGAAAGGGGCCACATCAGGACTGGGTCCTTCTCCACGGGGCTTCATCTGTTAGTGTCTGCATGCTTCATTTTCGTGTGCCATTTTGTAATTTATTCTCAAAGATTCTACTGCAGGAGATATATGGCCATTCTAACCTGGCACACGAGAGAACACATAATGGCCTAATAGTCTCAGAGATTTTCTGTCCAAAATGCTTGTAGTACTAAAGTGTATTTCCAACCACAAAGCCACAGTGTTTGAAAAATTGACTTCCCCCACACAGCATCGGCAAGACTCGCTGTATGCTCACCACCTATATTTTGGGGTAATATATAAATGGGTAAAGGTCAGTCCATTTTGGTTGAGATTTCTTGATCCATTTCTTAATATTTTGTTTTAAAATAGCAATGGGAAGCATTGTCACTGTGTATGACACCTCTGGATTCTTTTTCAATACTCTGGATAACTTCAAGTGACACTGTAAAGATATATATATATATATATATATATATATATATATATATATATATATATTCTGCCAAATTTCCTGCCAAGATTCCCACAGCAGCGTCTGCGCCCCTCAAGTCCTCCCTGCACTCACCAGTCCTCCTTCCTCACAGGGCACCCTCGGGGGCTGCGCCTGAGAACCAGCTAAGACTGGACCAAAATACCCTCCTTAAAATGCAAGAGATTTTATTATTACAAAAGGAAAGCATACTCATTAGCAATGTCAAAAACTTAAGCAGGGTGGAGAAAAAGAACACAGCAATCATAATCCCATGTAGCTGGAGGTGAGATTTTTTGATTCATTGCTATAGAGCATTCTAAATACTTCTTATATCCACACACACATTTTTTTAACAGAAATGAGTTTATGGGTTCTTATCAGTTTTTTACCCTTAATAGCATCACAAAAACCTTTATAATTTCCCTAATGCCATGTTTAATGATGACCATTAATGAGGACACAACATGATTTGCTTAAATAACTTACCTACAAGAATGACAATAATTATTCTATGGCCTAATTTTTACTACATTACTGATTTTTCTCTAGAAAAGAATTCTAGAAGGGCCAAAGGATGTGCATGTTTTTTAAGGCTTTGCACACAAAGAAGAGTCTTTTTGTGTCTTAAACTTCCTGAAATTAGCCCGATGTTTTAAAAGATGTGGAAGTCTACAGTGGTAACTTTATTTCCTTCCTTTCTTTTGTCAAGCTGTTATTAATTTGAAGGTGCCTTTTGCAATTAATGCCATCTTAGAATTAAGGCATTCCAGTCCTGGCAAGATGCCTCCCAGGAGCAGTTGTCCCATGGACAGACCCTCCCACAAGGTGGCTTTGCTACTTCCCCACACCACCCCTCTTTTCACGTTTGCCAAATGACAGGAAGTTTCATGTCTTGGTCATCAAGCTAGTGCATTCCCACAGTTCCGATGCACTAATAATTACCCTTAGCATAGTTCTTAGAAATTTTAATAATTTTAATAATTTATTTTCCACATAGAGTATGACTCTTCCTTGATGCAAAAAAATTGTAAAACATAAAGAGTTTTTAATATGGCATGCTCACTGTACCAGTTTTTACATAAATACAATTTGGTGATCCTAAAATTAAATCTTAATTATATTCCTCTAAAGTTCCATTTGATTAGAAATACCAAGTGAACGCAAACCCAGGGTCAACACAGCATCTCCAAGTCAGCAAGGAAAGTGTGTCCTTACTGGCAGCCCTGTGTGGATCCCTTCCTTCCTTAGGGCCAGCCATATTCCCACCTTTAGTGAAGATGCAATGGGGTGACGTCATAATTCATTATCTGGAAAGCAATAACAGATTTGCAGTGGATCCGGGAGTGCGACTTGGTGTGGAGCACAGATGGGCAGGAACAAGCCACAGCCAGAAGGACAGGATGAAGGCAGAGTCCATTGGCCTGAGTAGCTTGGAAAGCACTGGGTAGAGGGAGCTTAGGAACAGCCCCCTGACCTCATGACATTGACGCTAGCCTGGATCCCGCTTCCTCTGGGCTAGTGCTGATTCAGAAAGCACTTTGCCAGGACGTGGGAACCATGGCACTCAAATCTGTGTCACTGAGACTAGGAAGCCAACTTACCACACGGCTCGGGAGGACAGCGTGAGAAGTTCCTGCCAAGTCTTGTGATTTAACACTTAAAAGGCACGTATGTGTCAAGCTGACATCACTCTCCAGAAGAACTTGGAAGCGGCCCACCTTACATTTGGGTGGATTTGAGTAAAATACCTGAAATGTGCCAATGGAGGCTCCAGGTTCCTTTCAGAAGCATCTGATAACACCTTACTGCTTTAAAATAATTAGAAAATTAGTGGAAAGACTTAATCATAAACCAAGACTCATGTAAGGTCAAATTTCAAGTATATATAAAGTGAGGGGGGGAGGGGGGGAGGGGGTGTGGACAGAAGGTCGCCAGTCCACAGATCACTTGCTACCATGCCTCTACTGGGTCTGTTCCCAGTGCCAAATGCACGTCAGATATGTGTTGATTTTAGATACATGAAACCAATATGATTTTCCTCTTCAGCAAAGAAAATGATATTTTTCAAAATTCATGGGAGCAAAAGTCCATCTTTTAAGGCACTGTTTGAACTGCCACCGTTGAAGGACTGGTGCAGATGTGCACATGACCCTCCTCCTTGTCTCTGGCACAACCTCCTCAGCTGTCAGAGGGTGTGAGATGGAACCCGAGCCGCCTGGCACTGAGCGCCCACAGGCCCTTGTTCCCTATGCAGCCCAGAATGCCAGCCAGGAGCGTCGTGGACACAGCAGCCGCTGCCGGGTCAAGGAACTAGGTCACCACTGCAGCTGCCATGAATGAATAAAGATCTTGAAAAAGAAGTCCATAAGCAAATGACAATGAATGGCTTTTCTCCCCAGTCCAGTTGTAAATCCTGTCTCTGTGCAACAAGGGCTGTTGCCCACTGTGGTCTGTCCTTGGCCTGGGAGATGTTTGGGGATGTAAATTAGTGTTCAGGTTAGAGGGGCAGCACTGGAGCAGGTGACAGGGGGCAATGTGGTCATTTAGTCAATCCTCTGCCTTCAGTGAGACGCAGGATGGTGAACTTAGGTCCCGCCGTCCCAGTGAGGAATTCCTGTTGGAATTCCATCCCAGTATTTGTGATCTGCCTTCTCCAGCTCTTCAGAAGGATGTTGCTACAGGCTTGATGGGGGGATGGGTTCTGCACAGGAATACAGGGGAAGGTGTGGCCACCTGCACCATTTCATGACATTTTCCAACAAGGACTTCAGTGCTTAGAGACAAAGCCTTCTGAATATTTCATTTTGACTCTTGTTATTGTGCCGTGAGTGACATACACCATGATACACGTTCCAGAAAAGACTTTCTGCACAGAGTCACAGAAATGTGTTATCGCCGATCATGTCAACAGAGGGAAGTCCTGGCACATTTTTAGCATCTCAATTTTGAATCTTTGTTAGCTACAATTTACTGAAGCCATTGGGGCCACTGAGATGAGTTACTCTGTCCAGGCTCCAACCAGGCTTGAGGGCATTGATCACATAGGCCCTGCTTGCAGGACTGTTCTGTGCTCATCCTAATTAATCTTATTTGCCCTTCCAGAGCCCAAGCATCACCCAGCTGTGGAATGTGGCCACACTGCTGGGAGCACAGACCCTCCCCTGCTCCGTGGTGGCTCCAGCCCAGACAGAGGAGTGTCTGTCCCCCCTCTCTCCCTCCTTGAGCCAACCCTACCAGCTACCCTCAGGGCCTAGTGTGCGGTGGGTGGCAGCACTGGGAGCACATGGATGGTCCTAAGGAGCCCGAGGTTGTGGGGGGGGCACATAAGAGAACACAGTGTGGGGGGGATGGGAACTAGGTCGGGTGTGTCCAGGGCAGTGGGCACATGCCAGAGAAGAACAAGCCTAGCCTGGGCTCAGGGGGTTCCCGGGGTGATTTCTGAATTGAGAATCACAGCTGAGTTGCTATAGTTAGCTGAGGAAAGCTCGGGGAGGGGCAGGGGCAGCACAGCTCAGGAGCAGAGGATGCAGGCAGCTCCCCAGAGACCAAGCTGGGCATGGCCTGGGCCTCTGTCCCTGCGCTTGGCCCCTACTGTGCACTGCAGCCCCTCCAGGACACCTCAAAAAAACAGTTTGCCATTTCTCCATAGGCCCCTTGATGAGCCGTTGGCCTTCTGAAGACTTGATTCAGTCATAGAGACAGACAGACAGACAGGGATGGAATTTCAATGAATAGTTAGGTCACTGTAATTATTCCTAAATATTCACTGAAAGCCCATTTGTGCTTGTTGTGATCCAAGTTGTTGGACAATTTTTTAAAATATAGAATAATGTTAGCCGCCCCGCCCCCCCCCACCACCCTGTTTGGTGACATTACTGGAAGAAAAGGGGACCTATTCCACCCTAGAGAGCATCAACCCAGATGCTAGTGGCCCTGTGGCTGCAAACCAAGGGGGCACTGCACAGCAAGCCGCTGGCCCTTTTCTGGTCACTGTCATTCAGCTAAGTGAGCGTCCCTGTAATGTTATAGGATCAAGAAAGCTATTAGTGAGGAGGCCGCGTGGAGGATGGCACCTCATTCGCTCACCTGAGGTCCGCCATTATCTCAGCAGCTGGGAAATGCAGTGGAGGTCCCGCTCTTTAGCCGCCTTAATTAGTTTGCTTTCTACCTCCTTAGCAAAGCAGTAAGATGGGGGAAGGGAAGACAACAGGCGGGGGAGAGTCGTGTAAGTCTGAGTTTTATTTTATAATTTAGTGACGCCACAGGTGTGAGTGCTGCTGGCAGATAAGGCTTTCAGGTCACTGAAGGGCCTCCTCCGCTCCTGCTCAGGACCCCAGCCAGCGTTATCTTGTGCTAACAGCTGTCCAGAGGAGCCCCGGAGTCCAGAATGGGCCAAGGCCTGGGTGGCAACTGCTCTGTGTTTCTGGCTTCCACCACTGTCTGCAGAGATGCATATCCAGGTAGGATAATGTGGGAATGGATCCCGCCATTATTAAGCAGCCCCAGCTGTGACCTGCTCTGAGCCTGGAGAACACAAACAGAACCATTAGCCACCTTAGCTCCTGAGGGAGGCCTGGCTGAGTAGAGGTCTCAGACCCAGGGGTTCTGGTGGCTGCCCTCCCTCTTTAGCTGGAATACTCATGAATACAATGTAGGGCAGAGGACCTGGGGCAGGAACCCCTGAGTTCCAGCAGAGACCTGGGTAATGCAGATGCCCAGGGCCTGCTAACTTTCCCTGGAGACAGGCATGGGAAGGAGTCGCGTTCTGGAGGTCTGGGTCAGCTTCTTGCCTTAGAGTACGCTTTGCTTCAAGGGTGAAATCCCAATTCTAACGACAACTTTCCAAATTAATTCTCAAGTGCTGAAGAATTGCCGCCTTAGCTATCACAAATGGAAGTTCAGTTGCTCCGTGCGAGGCTTTCTGCTCCCGGGACTTTACGCCTGGAAGCAACTCTTTAACCCAAACCTCTGGGTTGGCTAAATGGAGAGCCTGCCATAACCTGGGTCGAAGGTGAACACAGATCCTGATGGCATGTTTGTTAGCAACCCCATAAGGAAGGGTGCTGCTGGAGACCATCACCCTCCTCTGCTGTGTGCTCTGAGCACAGTCTGCCTGTGACGAATGGTCTGGTCGCTATCTATCCTTGGTACAGGATTTGACAGAGTGAACAAGCAGGAACAGTAGACACCCGGAGACACAGTGAAGGTTAGAGATAATCCCGAACAGCTCTTCCTGTCTGCACTTCTTGAACAAATGGCTCAGAGTGTGTGGCAGAAAGAATCTTATGTTCTCACTGTAGACAGTTACACCTTGTTTTCTTTAATCTGACTCATTTTCTGTACCCTGCAGTTTCTTCCTCCATCGGTACAAAATGGAACTCAACTCTCCCAAAGGCTGAAGTAGAGCAGCCATCATTGGAGGGAAACAAAACTTTGAATTTAAATAATTAGAATCATTAAAACACTCATGGTTCTCTAACCTTCCTGATGTCCCTACTTACCTCTGAAATGTTGAAGGTGTTCTCTTCTTTTGTCTTGTGATACCTTCACTGAGCACCTTCATGATCTGAGCAGCCCTTGGAGTAGCGGCTCTGCACTGTCCACTGGGCTCCTGAGCACGTGGAATGGGGCTGGTGCAAATGGAGCCATTTCGCAAGTGCACAGGATTTCCGAAGCTTGGGGGTGAAAAAGGCAAAGTAACTTGGTAACCAGCTCATATTGGTGACATGTTGAAATTATAAGACTTTGAATTTAAGTGACTTAATTTAAGTCACTCCACCGCTTTCTTTTTCCTCTTTGTAGCTACAAAAACATTTTTAATCATTGTGTCAGTTGGACAGAGCCATTCTATACCATGTCCTTTCACCAAAAGTGTTAAGATCAAAAGAATGAAATGGTACAGAATTACCATTGTGGACCAGTTCTGTTAGGAATGCCCTCCCAGGACCAAAAATGCTTTCCTTGGTGACTGTCTTCTCTGGCTCCATGGCTGGACACCATTAGCCACACAGGGGTGCTCGAGGCTTCTTGGGCCACACAGCGTGGTGTTGGGCTCCTCTTGCCCCAGGCAGCTGGCTCAGCCCGGCTGAGTGTCCACACCACAATCCTGATCCTACAGCCCCCGTCACACCACAGTTCCAGACCTGGTTGCCAGCCCTGACCCTGTCTAGCCCTAGACCCTCACCCCAGCTGCCTGGGAGCCACATCTCCTGCTCCCCTGTGTATCCCAACTCCAGGGTCCAGAGGAAGAACTGCCACCCCTCCCTGAAACCCCCCAGGACTGGCAACTCCCTGGCCCTGAGATGAATCCTCTTTGAGGCCCAACACCTCTAGCAAACTCAGGCAGTCATAGTTGTCCTTGTCCTTGTCCCCCCTTGTCCTCCCACTCATGCCCTGTGCTCCCACAGGACCTCAGGTCCATTACACAAGGAGGCTGTGGCCAAGCAAACTCTGTGGTGGGAGAGCACCCAGGCAGCAGCCCTCGCCCAGCACGCAGGACATGCCTGTGGAAGCTGGGTGGGATGGTGGCTCCTGGGGCCTGGGAGTGGTCACCTATGACTAAGTCATAGTTCTGTGCAGACCCCTGGGCACCTGGCCCAGGGTATGCACTCAGGGACTTTGTGCAGCAGGAATGAGCTAGAGCAGTTTCCCTGCCTCAGTCACAGTGATCGTGTTGACATGCAATTCCTGACCCGGTGCTCCTGGGCATCGGGTGCCATTCCACTTGTCTCCCAGGTCCCAGGTGGTGCTGAGGCTGCTGGTCTAGGGACTCCTGGATCACTGCTGGGACCAGCATTGTGGTTTCCTCTGAGTTCATGTTTCAGAGGCCCCTGTTGTGGTGATCCAGGCCTCCCCTGATCCAGAGGGTCTCCTGCTGGGAAGAGCAGGGATGGAGCAGGGCCTCCCCGCACAACCTCTCCCCAGCAGTTCTGCCCAGGAGTCTGCTTCAAGAACAATCCCCCCGCCCTTGTTTAGTAGCCATAACGCTTCAAGGGCATTTGGATTTCCCAGTCCTTGACTTTCTCTGGGGCTTTACATCTGCTCCTAACCCTCTCTTCCAATCATCTTCATTCTCTTTCTTCCTCATCTTCTTTTTTCCAACAACTCTGAGCCCTGTCAGAGTTGAGCCTCTCCGCCCTCACACCCAGGACCACAGCCTTGGAGTCTGGCTCATCACTGTACCCTTGACCCCGACCCTGGGCTCTGAGTTCACTAAGGAAGTCCCCTGGCCAGATGGCTTTGTTCTTGTCCTCCAGCTCTCAGGCCCACCCCTCCATTGTCACCCAAGGAATCCACCACTGCACCACCTACCCATCTGCGTGTCTGTGTGGCAATTACTCTGTGAACCCCTGGTACCTCCTCAATGATCACACAGCATTAGAGCTGACTTGAGTTTGAAGTGACTGCAGCCCATCCAAATGGAAAGGCACAGTAGGCGGCATGCAGCTCAGAGGGGGCCAGGAGCACAGGCTAGGGTTCAAGTTGTTAGCAGAGAGGCCACCGATTAGGCCTCTTTGTCTGAAGAGACAGAGGTGATGAGCATAAAAGCAAATGCCATTTCCAGGTGCCGTTGCCCCTGACTTAACTCACCCGGTCCCTTCCCTATGAGCCTCTGTGCCTGCATGGGACTATTTCATAAGATATTTTTTTAACATTTTACCTTTTATTAAGGCAAGTTTGTGAAAATAATGTAATACAACCAGATCTTTTCATGAACTTTCCACTGACAACATTTTTTAATGTAAGAAACATACAAAAAAACCTACATTTTATAAAAAGTCACCTCAATACCAGAAAATAGTTAATGAAAGATGTTGAACCCAGTTTACTTTTTAAAGAATGCTCTTTCCTTGACTCAAATTCCAAGTGTTATTCATCATCTTTAGAGCCAGTTTTGCTTAAATGCTTCACGACATCAACCCAGTTCCAGCCTCGAGGAGGTTCCCCTTCGTGGTCTGTTGTGTCTGCCAGTTTACGTTTCTGGGCTTTAGAAAGTTGTTCTTTTTGTCTTTTTTCTTATTTGATGGAGCTGTATTTGGAGTTTCAACAGAGATGACATTGCTTATAGATTTTGTAGAGTCAATGGGATGATGATTCCCATTGAACTGTTCTTTATTGTCTTTGGCATATTCAAACAATGTATAGGTCATAGCAGTTCCAAGATTCACTTCCACAGCTTCCTGTAACTTCCTGTAACTCTGCTTTACAGCTGATGATATGGTGTTGTTAAAAAAGCATTCATAGATATAATTGGAGGTGTTTGGGGATAGGTTTCTGTCCAGGAAATCTCTATTAAGAAGGCTTTGGGATCACCATTTTCACCTATCGAAATATATGCACTAAGTACTTTTTGTTCCATTTACTTTATTTCTCCCTTTTTATCATAGAATCAACTTCCACTCTCCCAACATGTGTGATATTTTTCCTTTGTTTTTTGTTGAACAGTTTGAAAGCAATGTCTTCAAATATACATGGGTAAAGTATCCTAAGAACATTCTCTTTTATAACCACAGGACCATTATCACAGCCTATATTGAAATAAAACTGGACTTAATTCCCGGAAACTTTCATCTCCTTCAAAAATAGAACGGAATGCTTCTAGTTCCATCTCCTGGTCCTCGTCCAGGCGGACAGTATTCAGGACAACTAAGAAAAAGCAAGGGCAGCGGCTGGAGGCCAGGACATTCCCCTTTGATGCAGGGTGGGGAGTAAGCTCCTCGGAGCCGTAAATCGAGTTCACGTGCACACTCGGCGGTCTGCAGCATCCAGCAGGACTAGGTGGGCAGTGGGCGGAAGGCCGAGGCCGTGGCAGGTGGGGCGTTCAGGCGTCTAGTAGGAGGCTGCAGGGCAGCAACGGCAGAGGCTCTGCAAGATATATTTTTGATTGATTTTTTTTTTTTATCATTGATGACTTTGGAAAGAAAAAGAAACTCCAAAGATAAAAGCCTCCAAAACATGCTAGCAAGGCTCCCCAACATGGTTGAGCTGGCCCTGCCCCAGGGTGCCAAGGGCCGGCCCAGGTGTTCAGGGGAAGCATTTGGTCTCCCCTGCTGTGCTAAAGAGCATAAGGATGCCCACAGGCACGTGGGACAAATTGGGCTCAAATTGCCATATGGCTTGGATTTCACATTTTCCAGGGCAGAGTCTAATCATTTCTACAGAGTCTAATGCCTTGCAGCAGATTGAAATGATAAGGTCACACGGATTAGAGACCAGTTAAAAATTATAGAAGACATATGCTATGCATTTTACTAATGAATGGCCATATTCAAACATGTTCACTAATTAATGGCAATATTTGAATGGGTCCACTAATGAATGGCAATATTTGAACGTAGTGTTGAATTTGATACCCTGTGACCAGAGCTCCATTTCTAGAAGGAGCCAAATGCTCCATAAGGTCTGGGAAATGCAGATTTGAAAGAAAAATTGGTCAGGCCTTCCAAGATGTTAAAAGAATTCTCAGAGACTGAAATCTGCCCACCAACAAGTTTGTTTAGATGAACATTGACAGTGCGAATATTATCGTCAAATCCTCCAAGAGTCTCAGCTGCTACCAAATCCTACTTCAGCCTTTGGAAACAAGGGAAACCATGAATCCAGAGGGATAGCAGGGAACTCAGAAGAAGGGCATCATCACCATAGGAGTTATTCTTTAAAGTGGTAAAAAAGAAGTAAGAAAGGAAGGGGGGAGTTAGGGACAGAGTCACTGCCATAAATTGTACCTGGCCCAGCTTCCTGTGTCCCCTGGAGGGCTGCTGTTAAGACACCTAGTAGCCCTTGCTGAGGGTTGGTTCTGTCCTGTAAGGCCCCAGACACAGCACAAGGGGGAGCCTGAGGATCCCCGTCCTGTGTTTTCCACTGGGACCTCCAGTGTGTTGGCTTCCTGTGATGAAATCTACACAAAATCCTTTCCCAGCAAACAGGCCAAACTCAGGCCAGGATGATCATGCAGACAACTGACCTCACACAGCAGGAACTGGGAAGGGACTGAATGGCGCTGACACAAGCCACCTTGACCCTGGTTCAGCCACATGGATTAGACTTAGAAGTGGTCCAGAGTTACTTCCTTGGCTGGGAGTATGTCTCTATGGTTACATAACACATATTAAAAGCGCTTAGCAGGCTGGGGATGTGGATCAGTGGTAAGCACTTGCCTGGCAAGTGTGAGGCCCTGCATTCAAACCCAAGCACACACAAAGAAAAGTCTTATGTTTGATTTGACATTCTTTTAATGTGTCTTGACAAATGCAGTGATCAGTAACGCATGAGCTAGGATGGGGAGAGGAAGAGGAACCTCACAAACTTCACATACCTGCCGTGGAGTTCCCAAACACAACCCGAATGTGATATCCATGTACCCTTTGACCCAGCCACTTAGCTTCTGGAAATGATCCCATGGTTTTCCTTTCACATATCTAATACCTGCAACATGCTGCTGTGAGGAAGTCCAGCACCGTGGCCACTCCCAGGGACCCATCCAGCTGTCTGTGAGATGCACTCAGCGAAAATCCAAAGACGTTAGCACAATGCAACATACAATATTTTACATACCACTTTTGTTTAAAAACAACATACTTATGCGTGTATGTGCATGCTCGAAAGCATCAGATATTTATGAAACAATGCACATATGAACAGGTGACCATGGTCATCTCTGTGAAGCCTTGCTACTGACCAAGGAAGGAGACTTATTTTCCACATGCACCTTTTGAAAGTGTGTTTATGTACATGTGTCATCCATTCAAAAATGACATAATCTGTTTTTTAAAACATGTGACCATGTAAATTATATTTCAATAAAACTATTAAAGAAAATGAAAAACAAATGGCCAATAAACATCTGTCAGTTTGAAAAAAACTATCTTACAGTAGAAAGTAATTTTCAATGTCCTGGTCCATAACTATAGATTGACTAGCTTAGTTCTCATCCCCAGGAACATGCCGTCCCCCACACCTCTGTCCACAGCATCTGTGAAGCGTAGCCTCAGCTGCTAGAAGCAGCTGAATGGAACTGGTGTCTTCATTGTGACCCGGTTCTGAGGCAGATACTGGTAACATTTCCACTCCATCGTGTAGCAAGCACTCGAGTTAAGACTGAAACAGCAGGTGGATGCGTCCTTGTCCTCAATGAGACAGAGGATGTGTCAGCAAAGGGTATTTTCAGAATTCCTTTAAGAGCCCTCTTGAGTAGAAATTAAACCAAGGAAAGTAAGGGACATTTCAAGGCAGCAGACCTAAAACAAATGTAACTTTGGGGACACTACCTAGATGTCACCATATTTTATGGGAAACTAGGTAGCATTGTATAAACATCCTTGGTGCATTAGTATAGGATTTGGGAAATACAGAGAAATTTGGGCACTCAGCTATAACCAGCTGCCTTAGAATCATTTATTTAGCCATTTGGAGGTCGCACATAAAAGATCGCCTTGGTCTGTTTGAATTGGAGCTTGGCACAGTTTAAGATGGCCTTCCACCACGGATTCTGAGATTTTAAGACATGGTGTGCTTGAAAGGAAATAATTTCACTTTCTTCTTTTCAAAATCATGTTTTAGTGCATTACTATCTGACACCATTTCCGCTCTGTGACATTGTCTTGTCAATACGAGTTTTGCATACATCAATGGCTGGTCACCCCACCGGGACCCCTAGTCTTTTGATATGTTATTTTTAACACAGAGAGACTGAACATACATATCTCTGCCGCCACCTTCAGGAAAGTCATGTACTGAAAAGAATCCTATTTCTTCTGTCCCCAAAGAAGTACAAATGTGGGCTTCATGCTTTTGATGTTTCCCTTGACTATAGCAAGGGGTCCTAAGATGGTATTTGATTCTCCTGTTCTTTTGACACAGAACTTCAAGAGCTGTGGAAGAAAAATAAATGGCACATAATAGAACGCTTTCCTAACAGATGCAGGCATGACAGAAAACAGGCACAAAGAAATTTTGGCTTCCATATAGAGCTCATTCAACTGTAAGTATCAAAATCTTATTTTAAAGGGTCATTACTTGTGGGTACCAACCTTCTCTTAATGTTATTGATCAGCAGTCCCTTGAACATCCTGATAGTAGTGGAAACTGTTCCTCTGCTTCTTTTTCATCCTTCCAAAAAGAAAATATACACACATTCCTTTTCGGATGTGCCTATTATGGGCATTTGAGAAGTCAGACTCAGACATCAATCAAATAGACGTCTGCACTGACGTGATTAGGAAGGAGTGACATGGCGGACAATTCTGACACTTTCTTGGTAGCGGGGATTGTGTAAGGGATTGACAGTGACATTCCTCTGTGTTCATACGTGTGGACAGAGGGAGGCAGGCCAGCATCCCCCTCCATAAGCAGAGTCTCGCCCTGTGGGAGTTGACAGTGGTATCCTAGCTTCACCTGAGTCTTCCACATAATTATCATTATTACCAGGATGCTAGGAATTCCTCTAATCAACAACGTGCTTTCTGTCACTTATATTTCCATAAAACCATATTGCATCATAAACCTACGAGAAAACTACTGTTGTTTACCATCTCCCAGAAACTGTGTTAAATATCCAACATAAAGGTTGGCCTTCTTTCCAGATACAAAATTCTAAAACAAAAAGACGTTAGGATCACAGGATAATGAAGAGGGCCTCTGTAGCCAGGTCTCTCTGACTTCAGAGGTTCTGTTTTTAAATACTAATCTATATCTGGTTTTTAACATAAACATCTGCTGTGTTATTTCATGAATTATAATATGCTGTCCTTTCACATGTCACCCAGGCCAAATTTCTTTCTCATCCTAAAGGTAAATGCGATTATGTGGCCCATAAGGATGGGCATACCTTCTGGAAATGTGTCATTGGGTAATTTTGCACTGTGGGAGCACCCTAGAGTGTGCTTGCTGATACCAACCTAAATGCACAGTCCATCACACACCCAGATGATGTGGCAGAGTCTGTCGCCCCTGCACTGCAAACCCAGGTGGCCTGCTCCCGTACTGCGTGCTGCAGGCGATGGGCACACCATGCCAAGCATTCGTGGATCTAAATGTACAAAAATGACACAGTATAACTGCAGTATAAAGGGTAAAGTGGCACAGCTGTGTGGGACTGGAAGCTGCTGTGGTAGTCAGCACATGAGCAGTGAGGAGTAAGGCCAGGATGTTGGTGCTCTGCCGTAGACCAGCACCTGCCCACTTGGGCTGTACTGCATTCATTGTAAAAAAAATGTTCTTTCTTCAGTGATAAATTAGCTTATTGTGACTTTTACTTCATACACCTTTTAAATTTTTGACTCTTCCATAACAAGTTAAAACAAACACATTGTACAGCTGTACAAAACATGTCTTTCCTGCTAGGTATGGTAATCCCAGCAACTTGGGAGGCTGAGGCAGGAGGACCACCAGTTCAAAGCCATCCTCAGCAATAGCAAGGCACTAAGCAGCTCAGTGAGACCCTGTCTCTAAATAAAATACAAAACAGGGCTGGGGATGGGGCTCAGTGGCTGAGTGCCCCTGGTTCAATCCCCAGTACCAAAACAAAAAAACCAAAAAATATTATTTCTCTACACCCTTATTCTATAAGCATTTCTATTTTTTTAATGTTAAAAACTAACACACAAACAAACTCATTACCGGGGCCAACAGGGGAGCAGGAGCATCAGTGTCCTCATCTCCCACCTTCACGTCTTGTCCCTTTGTCTTGGGGGCAGTCCCATGCGTGGAGCTGTCACCTCCTGTGATAACAAGGGCTCTTGAAGTCCTCCTGAGGGACCTGCCCATGGCTCTTCTGGAGGAGGTGTCCTGTCAGAAACACGCCCAAGGTGGTCGCTGGCATTGCTCCTTGGTGTCACCCTGGGTTTGCCTGTGGGCGCTGAATGCGCCTGAGCCTTCCTCCGTTAGTGGAGGCCGGTCAGTGCTGGGTGCTCTCTGGGTGTGGAGGGCCTGCCCAGGTCTGCAGGAGCCCCACGAGCCTGCAGGTGGATCTGCTCAGGGTCTTTACGGACCTTCTCTGCAGCTGCCTCTTCTCTGACCTCTCCCAGGGCTGTGAGCTCACTGGTTGGGAACTGTTTCATCACCTGGTGACCACTATGTGTGAAGGGCCAGTGGTGGCTGAACTTGATTGTGTGTTCATGGCTGTCCCCAACACATGTGGGTCACAGGGCAAAAATAAGATTTCACTGCTAAAAAGGGTTCAGTTACTACTCAGTTTTAAAAAAATTGACATTGGGGCTGGGGATGTGGCTCAAGTGGCAGCACGCTCACCTAGCATGCATGAGACACTGGGTTCAATTCTCAGCACCACATAAAAAACATAAATAAATACAGATATTGTGTCCACCTAAAACTAAAAAAAAAATTAGAAATTTTAAAAAAAAGATTCAAATTCTTAAAAAAAATTGACTTTGAAGTTAGCCTTTATTCAAAAGTTTATTTGTTTGTTTTTATTTATTTTACTATTTTATTATTTTATTTATTTATTTATTTTACAGTAGAATGCATTTTGTCATATACGACACAAACGGAGCACAACTTCTCATTCCTCTGGCTGTACGAGTCACTCCACTATACAATCTGAAAAAATACAATCTGAAAAAATAGTTAACATCAATTTTTAAAATGATAAACATATATTTTATTTTATTATCAAATAACAACATTCCTGATCCAAATAGATGTTAACGTGTACTTATATTTTGTCATAATATTAATGACAATGTCACTGAAGGGAAAGAACACATCTGCACTCTAATGTCCCACAACATTCGACTCCAGTCGCTAATGAGAAATGGAAAAACATGCAGCTTGAGCATCCTTAACCTGAATTCCAAAATGCTCCAAAACCTGAAACTTTTTGAGCAGTGACATCATGCCACAAGTGGACTCCACACACATGATAGGCCACAGTCCCAACACAGGCTCACTGAACACAGTGTATACAGTTGCCTTCAGGCTCTGTGCTTGTGCGAGGTATATACAAAACAATCATTTTCATGTTTTGACTTGGGTCCCATCTCCAAGGCACCTCATTATGTATGTACAAATATCTAAAGATTTGAAAAAATCCAAATTTCAAAATACCTCTGGCCCCAAGCATTTGGGGTCAGGGATGCTCAGTACCTGAGGATCGACTGTGGCATCTCTCCATAGAGACGGTTGCATTCTAAAATGCCTTCCTTTTCTGCTTCTTATGTCTTGAGATCAAAATAATGTTCAGGTTGGGTTTTTTAAAGCAAGAAGCCAGACATGGGGCAGGGGAGAAGGGTGTCCACATGGGGCGATGTCTTGAAGGGCAAGCGTGTTGGGTGGGCCGCCCTTTCTGAGCAAGGAGGACTGGGGATGTCTCTGGAATGAAGTTGGTCTTGCTGCGTCGGTTCATCTCGTTTTCATCTTTCTGCTCATATTCATCCCATCTTATGCACAACTGAGCCGAAGTCCTGGCTGATGTGACAGATTTCAGCCTGAGAGTCCCAAGCCTCTGCAGCTCTCTGGGTGTTCTAGACACTGGTGGCTTTCCCAGGGTGTCTCAGTGTCAGGGAGGGGTGACATCACCAGGGTATCACATGCAGACCCTCACCCCCAGCCTGGACAGCAATCTTGGGTGGCTGGGGACAATGACAATAGGACAGACCATATGGAGGCCAGGATCCCAGACAGTAGCCGAACAGACACAGCCTTGCACAAACCCAGCAGGAGTCCACTTTTTCTGTGTCCTTCTGTGTAAGATGCAGGGTGAGGGCAGGGGCTCCCCTAGGTGCCTTGGTAGGTGGGAGAGACACAGACAGGAGCTCTGTGCACCATTGATGGCGAGAGCCAAACAGCGCCATGCCCAAGCCTCCTGAGCCTGAGCTGCCAGACCAGTCCCACCCTCGGGGCTCAGACAACAGACATTTATTTTCATAAACCTGGAGGCGGGAAGTTCGAGACCAGGGCATCAGAAGGATTGGTTTCTTCTGAGGCCTCTCTCCTGGTGCTCAGAGGGCCACCGCCTTGTATACTCACGGGGTCACCCCCAGCCAATGTCCTGTGCTCTGATCTCCTCTTCCTATAAGGAGACTGTCATAGGGACCCATCTTGATGACCTCATTTTATTTTAACTACCACTTTAAATTCTGCCTCCAAATGCAGTGTACTCTGAGGAACTGGGGGTTAAAATTAAACATACGAATGCAGGGGGGTGGGGGATTCAGCCTGTAATAGCCCATTTCTTTTCATAACAGGCTTTCAATACAAAGGAAGCCATTGACGTGGACACAGAAATCTTCTATGTATATAAACAAATATTGAATGTGAAACTCTGGGAAGAACTTGCTTTCCTTGTTTCTAACAAGGACTTTGCTGCAATATTTATTTGCACTACTTTCTTCTCCAATGGGCTGGAAACATCTGGAAGAGAGAAAACATGACTCATTCCCCTTTGCAAGCCTGCTAAGGTGCTCAGAACATTCTAGTAAAGAGTGAAGGATCCCATCAAAATTCAACAAAAAGTTAATGTGACACAGAAAGCATCACAAAGGTTAGAGGAATGCACGTGATGGGTTTGGAAAAGGGGAAGAGCATTCAGGTGGAGGCAACGTCCCTGACCCACGCTGTTCTTTTGCAGTTCATCTTTTGCCGGGACTGTAAGGAGGAGCACCACGAGGGATCCTGCAGCACCCTGCTTGAAGCCTCGGGAGCAGCTAAACAGGTACAGATGCCACACGTCCCTCCCAGGGGCTCAGTCGCTGGTGGGTGGGAGCTACTTCCTGGCAGTCCTCAAGAGTTCCTCCCTGAAGCCCAGGAGCAGACAGCTAGTCCACAGCCCTTCTCCTCCAGGGACAGTGTAGACTTCCCCATGACATCTGGGGAATCTGTACTTCCATGACAGTTTCTCCACAAAGGAATACAAGATAGAGGTAGGGCCTATATGCATGATCAGAGGGGTATTTAGAGAGGAGATAAAACAATTTAACAAACTCTTTATCACAGAAATTAATACTGGTCCTACTTTTATTTTTTAAATATCTTTGTGTCTTTTTTTTGGGGGGGGGTACCAGCGATTGAATCCAGGGGTGCTTAACCACTGAGCAACATCCTCAGCCGTTTTTAAATTTTACTTAGAGACAGGGTCTTGCTGAGTTGCTTAGCACTTTGCTGAGTTGCTGAGGCTGACCTTAAGCTCATGATCCTCCTGCCTCAGCCTCCTGAGCCACTGGGTTTACAGGAATATATTGCCCCCAGCCAGCACCGGCGACTAAACTAAAGGTCCCCCTAGTGAATTTACTAGGATACCAAATAAAACACAGACACACAATTTACCTTTAAATCAAGCTTCAGGATGGATCCTCCGCTCTCGGCCTCAAGCTCCCCAAATAGGAGAGCGAGGAATGTCACTAGAGCCTAACGACAAATTCAGAAGTGAACTTTTATTGGGGGACCCTCATTCTTTAGAAAGTTCCATCCAAAAAAAGTCAAGAGGGGCAAGGTTACAAGGACAGGTAATTTCACCCTGGGGCTGTGGGAGGCCAAGCCTACGAATGAAGACACATTCTGCTACTTCAATGGTGGGACAGTGTCTAGGGCCACTACGAAGGTGATCAGACCACTCAAAAGTGACCGACAGAGCCTCTACCAATCACAGGAAGGAAAATGCTACTCATTCAGTGTGACCGCCCCCACAGGTGTGCGCCACCATACCTGACTCATTTCAAATCTTTGGTGAAAACTCTGGGTGACATGTACAGATGGTCCTCCCCTTGTGATTAGGACAGAATCTGATAAACATTCTAAGTTGATAATAGTGTAAATTCAAAAATGCCCTGAACACATCTCACCTACCAAACATTACTGTGCACACTGCCGTCTGGGACACGGGTGATCTGGGGACTTACTGGGAGCCGTAGCTTACTACTGCTGTCCAGCATCTTCAGAGAGGGCAGCACCACATATCACTAGCCAGGAAAAGATCAAAATTCACAATTCCAAACACAGTTTCTACTGTATAAGGTAGAAAAATCAAAACCATCGAAAGTTAGGGGCTGTGTGTACAGGGATACCGGAATGTGGAAGGCTGGCATTTGTAGCAATATCATGAACTATGCTAAAGTACGTTCCAGTCCTGATTAAGTAAATATTGTGATTCTTGAGGCTTACTTTCCAGTGTGCTATACCAGGCTCAGGGAAATGCAAATGTGTCTAATTTATTAATTATGATCAACCAAATCTTAGGGGAAACAAGTAAAGAGCTCAGCACAGTTGATGAATTTACTCATTATTTTTCTCTTAATATAGACATTAACAAGGGTCTAAACACTAACTCCATGCAGATGAATCCTCTAGTCATTTCCTTGATAGGATCCTAGTAAGCAGACATACAAATTCTATAACATTTTCATTTTATACTAAAGAATGCTAAAGACCTAAGTGATCTCAAACCAGAGCATAGAGAAGCTATTCCTGTATGGTATTCTGCGGATGTGTTTATCCAAAATCGCATAACCAAGTAAATGTCATTAGTGAACTGGGCCTTCTCATCAGCTTCTAAATTGGTGACCAGGAGCGTATAAGGAATTTAGAAAAAGCTGTCATTTCCATAGCAAAGGGGTAAATGCTCCTTGATTTATTTTAGCTCAAGGAAATTCACATGCAAGCTCTCTTGTGCTTGCTGCAGGAATGATAGTGGTATTGAGACCCTCTGCCTGGGGTCACTGCAGCCAGGAAGAAAAGCCTATGGTTCTCGGAAATGGGATTAGTCTAGCAGTTAACACCATGTGGTCTTTGGACCACAGAGAAAAGGCTTCCAAGAAGTGGTATGCTGACATCATTTCTTTGAAAACAGTACAGTAAGATGAGGAGTGTGCCCCTTGCCCTTACCCTGTCCAGGCACCTGACTGTCCCTGTAACCCTATTCATTCTTCATTCATGAGGATCCAGCCATCCTTGATGTTGAAGTTGTTTTCTTTTTATTGTATTAAAACCTTAACATTCAACTTAGAAAAATGGGGAAAAGAAAGTGAAAGGTGACCCTGAGCACAGATGGCCCTTGTGAAGGAGCTGTGTCTGCAATGCGTCAATCAGCACACATTCCACAGCCTGCTGGACTCTCCTGCAAAATGCAGTGAAGTACGGTTCTCTTCAGAGGCTTGAAGGGAAGTCATGGGGGAGCTGCACAGGAAAACGGATAATCGCAGCAATATGCCAAACCAAAGCACAGCAAATATAGCACTTCCCGGGAGTCATGGAAGATGGCTCAGAGCTAGCTTGTCAAGAGGATGCAGATTAGGAATGATAGACCATTCCAGAAGTGAACACTGCATGGGCAAAGGTTTGGGGCAGGGACCTCTTCAACCAGCCTCTTCCATCCATCCCTAGTCCCCAAGTCAAGAGAGAATGTGGTGCATACACATTTAATAGATGTTTGTTGAGGGTTGGTAGCATCTATAATGAAAGAGGCATCATTCCACTTGACAAAAATGTATTAAAACACCTCTGATATGTTAGACATTGTTCTGATCCCTGGAAATAAAGAGCAAGATAAAGTCCCCGCTCTCATAGCAGTTCTATCACTTCATCGGGCAGCACAGGGTGCTCAAGCAATTCATATGAGAGGAGTTCCCAGTCCAGACCAGGGCGAGGTGGCCCTGCCCCTAGTCCTCCCAATGATGAGCCCCCTCCTACTTCTAGCCCCTGGTGACAGAGCCAGCCTCCTGTCCTCTCACAAACAAACCAAACTGACCAACAAACCTAAATCAGAAGGTCTAGAGTATCCGGTGGGTCCACGCCCACTGCACAGAGCCTGCATTTGCTGCCATTTCCCGAAGTCTCTGAATCAATTAGGACTCCACAGGGAAGTGACCCGGACTCAGACGGGCACATGGAGGGGGTCTTAATGGAGGGATGACCTACGGCAGTGGGGTGGGATCACAAGAACCAAACCACTGGAGTCTAGCCCAGTGGGAGCGGGACCTCACTAGGCCAGTGGTGCCAGTGGAGGAAACGGGGCTCTGTGAACCCCACAAGTGGGAGCTGCAGAGAAAGGGGCCTCATGACAGGAGGAGTGATCCCAGAGGGTCCAGCTTTGCCAGAAATGGGCTCCAAGCAGGTCAAGAATGTGGGTGGACATCTCAACTTCTCTCTTCCACCTTCTGCGCTCTTACTGTTGTCTCCCACTGGCCAGGTCCAGTGGGAAACCAGCCCCAGGGACCCTGGGGACACAGCTCATGAGAGTCAGCCCTGCAGGTCAGGACAGTGGAGGGAAAAGAATCATGCTCTGTGAACCAGTTTGCCAGGGCTCCAAAGCCTCCTTATTTCAGCCCTGGTTGCTGAACCCAACAAGCTACAGCACCAACACTAAGGCCAGGTCCACTGGGTAGTAGAATGAGGGTCTGGGTTTTAAGGGAACCCCTTACTTTCTATCCCCTACATTTCTCTCAGTCTGCAGAGATCTCATGGAGGATAGCCTCTGAACTTCCACTGACCAAATCCTTTGAAAGGACCATGCTATGCACCTCTGACCATCCAAAGTTCACCCGGCCCCTTGAAGTGCATGCATTAGATGCTCCTGGATGTCTGAGTTTTGCTAATACAACAAACTACCCTCTTTGGTCCTCTCCACATCTTCTTTCCCATTGAGCTCACCTGCAACTTTTTTCCTCTTAGCCACTCATGGCTGCTCTCCACTCTCTTCCTCTAGAGGTGACTGGTTTCTATTCTTTGCTATTACCCTCTCCAGCCTGGCAAGTCATTTCCCCTGGGGCCCAATCAGCTTTTCCCATGGGTTGGGCAGCTTGACTCAAAACTTAATGCATTTTTTGATTAATGCAATATTTTTTTTTCAAAAAAAAAGCAAACTCAAGAATTGGTTTTAAATTGGTTTTAAAATATTGAACAATCTTTAAGTTGAGACTGCTGAGAGTTTGGGAAATCATTGACAGATGATCAATCCATCTCAAGCTAATGAGAATCCGGTCCTGTGTACCTCTTCTGGCTCTCGCTGGCTTGTTCTCCTCCCCTGTTCTGTTCCCTCCCATGTCCCCCAGAGGCTTTCTAATAACTAACCACTTGCTCTTGCAAACCACATAGATCAATGCACCCTCCCAGTGGTTCTAAGTCATTGATGTTACTACTCCCTATTTAGTGGAAGGGCAAACTGAGACATCTTGAGTTTTAATGACGCTATCTAAAGCCACAAGGGAAATCAATTTCAGTGGTTATCCCTGATCAAGTGGTTTGGGAACAGCGACTGCTCTCTCTGGTTAATAATCCTCCTGTGTCTAAGAGGAATGTGCCCATCCCTGCCCACTGTGCTCCTACTTAACCCTCAAGACCCAGATTAGATGTCCCCCCCTCTGTGAGGCCATCTGCCCACCCCACTGCCTCCTCTAAGCCTTGAGACAACTGAAGTGTGTTCCTCTCTCCCCCCGGAAGGCTGAGTTTTGCTAGTGCAGAATTTGCACCTGCTTGTCCGTATCCCCCAGGGCCTGGCACATAGTCGGTACTCACTGATTGGATGAATGATAACTCCCTCCTTCATCCTCACACCTTTCTCTTCCTCAGGAGGTTGAAAAACCACCTCTAAAAAGATGGTCAGTCGCTTCCAGACTGGGTTCCGTCTCAGTAATCATTTGAAAAATAAGATTCCCATCGTCAAACGCGGTTCCCTCTGAAGTGGGAGATTAAGCCACCATCTTGCCTGGGATGACAGGAACCCTGTACACTTACAGAGGATGTGTTCACAAGGCTCTTCCAAATGCGCCCTCTTGTTTTTAGCCCATCACAACTTTGTGTGGTAAATATGATTATTGGCCAGGGCTAGGGAGGGAGAGAGGCCCATGGGGCAACAGAGCTGATGAGCACCAGGTGATCATGATGCCCAGGCATGTGGGAGCTGCAGCAGGTGGGACCGTGGACCACGTCAGCCCCGTGAAGCAGCAACATGGCCTGTCAAGTCTTCCTCCTGGGCCCTCTGCTTTGACAAAGAGGGACTAGAAGGAAAACTCCAACGCCAGCAGAGACCAGAACCTTACAGGAACAAAATAGGCTTGATTCAAATCAGGGACTCCCAGCATTTTGATAAGGAGACAAAGATATAGTTCACTTTTGTGCTGTCTTTCCTAATAAAACTGCAATAACAAAAACAGATCAGAACCTTAGCCTGGGCACAGTCATACACAGGCCCACAGTAGAGGCTGCAAACCTTGGAGTACGCGGCTTGTCAAAGGAAGTGGCAGCCACCCAGCTCCTCAGCGCCAGTCAGTGTGTGCCACACAGAAAGGTGGGCCTGTATTAGCCAGCTTTCCATCCTGTGACAAGTCAAATAATAAATAATAAATCAAATTCAGTGGCTCACAGTCCTGGAGGCCGGGAAGCTAAAAGCAAGGGGCTGGCGTCTGGTGACAACCTTTTTGCCACATCATCCCATGGTGGAAGGCGGAAGGGCCAGAGGGGGCAAACACAGTCCTTTAAAATGGCCCGAACCCACTGGACACAGTAGCACACACATATAATCCCAGTGGCTCAGGAGGCTGAGGCAGGAGGATTGCAAGTTCAAAGCCAGCCTCAGCAACTTAGCAAGGCCCTAAGCAACTCAGTGAGACCCTGACTCTAATAAAATATTAAACAGGGAGCTAGGGCTCTAGCTCAGTGGCAGAGTGCTTGCCTAGCATGGGTGAGGCCCTGGGTTCAATTCTCAGCACCACATAAAAATAATCAAATAAAATAAAGGCATTCTGTCCATCTACAACTACAAAAAAAACTTTTAATATTAAAAAAAGCTGGGATATGGCTCAGTGTTTAAGGTCCCCCGGGTTCAATCGCTGGTACCAAAAAAAAAAAGGGGGGAGGCACAAAACCTGCCCATCAAGGTGATGAAGGTGGACCCTCCTGGCCTCCTCCTCTCTTAAAGAACCCTCTCTTATTACTCTTATGAGCAATTAATTCACAAATTTGGGAGGAGACAAGCTCTCAACTGTAGTGACACGGAGGCTTGGAATTTGGGTTCACTTTGCGTGTGACACACTCCCTACATTATATACATTCCAACTGTGTCTCAGCTAACTCTTATTTCTTCTAACAAATGGAAAAAAAGGAGTTATAGGGATGTTCTCTAAGTATTTAAAGGTATCTATCCTGTACATGCATCACCTGCAGTATCTTGAGCACTCAGGAAGACATATCTGGCCTCTGACCTCACGACATTCATAATCTAGTGCAGCAGAAGAAGCAACTGATCAGATTATTAATTGCTGTACTCTGAGAGGAACAAGAGAGGAAGGATAAGAGGCTGTGGATGCATAGAAATGACATCAGTCTTCTGGGAGCTTCAAGGAAACATGTTTTATTCCACTGTTTGCTGCTGTGACTAAAAAATCTGACCAGAACAATTATAGGAGAAAAAGTTTATTTAAGGGCTCAAGGTTTCAGAGGTCTCAGTCCACAGACAGCAGGCTCCATTCCTCGGGGTGCAGGTGAGGCTGAACATCATGGCAGGAGAGGGTGGCAGAGGGAAGCAGATAACATGATGATCAGAAAGCAGAGAGAGAGAGAGGTCTCCACTCTCCAGACACAAAGTACACACCCCAAGTCCAGGCCCCCAGGGACCCCTACTCCAGCTGCACCCCACCTGCCTTCAGTCACAACTCAGTCAACCTCATCAGGGATTAATCCAATGATTGGATTAGAGCTCTCATAATCCAGTATTTTCTCCTCTAAACTTCATGCATTGTCTCACTTGTGAGCTTTGAGGGACTCCCCACATCCAAACCATAAAAACCTTTCCCTGAAAGAGGTGAAAATTGAGACTTTTAAGGATCAGCTGTCCAAGCACAGAGAGGACTTTTGGGTGTTCTAGGGAAAGAAAGGAGGTGTGCAGAGTTCTCCAGATGACAGAGCGGCATGTCCACGGGCAGGAAAGCAGCTCATTTAATCATGGCCTGAAATGACAGTGGCAACAGCCTGATCTGGAAAAGTAAGCAGAGGCCAGCAGAGGCTGACAGGTCACATTGCAGAGGTTGAAGTCCAGGGCAGTGAGAAATCACCCATGGACTCCACGAGGTCAACCTCATCAGATTGGTGTTTTCAAAGGTCACCAGTGATAATAAGAACCCCAGATCGTGTTTTACAGGAAGAAACTCTGAGCTCTTGAGACCTGGTTGTGGACGATTGTTACTGGGGTGCCTGGGGGACTGCACTCTGCAGTGGGAAGGAAGGGAGGCTGGACAGAGAGAAGGGGAACTGCCATGGGTTGCAGCAGCCAAGCTCACAGGAGTGCTGTAGCTGGGACAGTCCCTCGGAGCCATTCTGTATCAGGAGGAGGGCAGGATGGTACCCCGTGGGCATGAGCTGTCCTCCCCTCTGCTCCATGCCCAGGGGGTAAAGCAGCTTCCTTAGGCTGAGGGCAGTTCCTCGTCAGGGACCTGGTGGGGAGTTGTGAGCTGCCAATGAAGCCGGTGGCTGAGGAAGCAATTATCTGAATCCTGAAGCAGGGAGCTGGTCAGTCTCAGTGTCCACTACAGTCCACCTGATGCTGCCCAGACCTCTGCCTCTTAAGCAGGGAAGAGACTAGGGAGACTTGCAAATGGAGATGGGAGAGGTGAGCAGAAGTTCACACTGCTGCGGGGGTCTCTGGGTTGCAGCTAGCTCCAGTGGTCCCCCTGCTAAGACCACTCTATACCCTCTCTCAGATGAGAACCTCTAGTGGCTTACCTGGTGGTCACCCCAGTGGTCCCCACTCCTGATTGTATGCCATTCTAAAGCCATGACCACTGAACCTGACTAAGCGTTGTCAAAATCAGCCGAGGAGTACCAGAGAAGCCACAGTGCACCTCCCAGGTGCCCAATGTACCCTGCCCATTCTCATACTCACCCCCCATAAGGGCCTGTCCCTTTGCTTCACCTGTGAGTCACTTAGAGACTGGAACTCGAGGTGTCCAGATGACTGCCCTGACTGAGCTTACCAGAACTCTCCGTGGGCTCTCTGTAGACATGTAAGCCAGGGCCCTGTATCTGCAGGGCACGTTGCACAGGGGAGCAGAGATTCCCAGGTGGGGCTGTTCCTCCTTAACCCCTTGATTCCTGGACGGTTAGATTCTGCTTGTTGGCATTGTGGAGCTGTGTGGTGGCTCTGGGTGTAGGGCCTACACTTTGTCATAGGGGCCAGCGCCCCATCACGCAATGAGGAGCTCCAGCTGCAGGTGGGAGCTGGCCCATCCCTCTCACCAGTCCACAGCTTCTGGGAAGTGTGATACATAGAAGGACAGAGTGGTCATGTCCCCACTGGGACAGTTCCTTTGCTACTGGTCCTGTGAAGGGTCATGCAGGGTCCTGCCAGCATCAGATGGTAGAGCCGCCTGAAGCTCTGCCATCAGGAAAGGCCAACCCATGCCCAGAAGAGGGCTGGTTCCCCTCAGGATGGACTCCTTCCCCTTCCAGGGCTTCTCTATGACCAACATGACCTTAGAGGGCCACACTAGCAACTCAGTGCTGCCTCGGCTGACAGCAGCTTGGACAGGGGCAGGAACAGTGGCAACCCCAACCTTAGTGAGGAAATGCAGACCGCAGGGTCCACAGGGCTCTCATCTTGCCACCAGTGCTGCTCGGCTCTAGAAGCAGGGTTTTGTGGCCAGTAATGAGGTGGGCCAGGTCACGGAGCTGGGTCTTCTGCCTGCCTAGTTGTTTAAGGGTGCTTCTCAATGCATGCTGTGGACATTGATGTGAGTACCTGGATGTTCCTGCTTCAAGCCCTCTCCATGGCGGGTCTGCCTGCCTGCTCTGCAGAGCGCTGGTCTTACCGGCCCTCAGTCATCTTACTAGTCACCAAGATGTTTGGCCTGCTTGTGAGTCTGTATCTATTCTTGGCTCAGCCCTTTTCTTTTCACACTGAGCATGTAGTCAGCTGCCGACTGCTCGCATCTGGAGCCCTGAAACAGAGCACTGTGGACTGCGTAGCTAAAAACAACAGGAATTTATTTCACACAGTTCTGGAGGCTGAGCAGTGGAAGATCCGTCGGCAGCAGCTTGGTATGGTGAGGACTCAGTTTCTCGCTGCACCCTCACATGGTGGAAGAGGTGGGTCTGCTCTCTGGGGTTCCTTGTATAAGGACACTAATCACATTCGAGAGTGCTCCACCCTCCTGACCTCCTCACCTCCCAACAGCCCCAGCTCCTAACATGGTCACCGTGGTGAGTGGATTTCCAGACATGAACACTGAAGAGACACCAACACTCACCCCAGCGAGTGCACTTCCAGTGCTGCCCACTGGGAGCCCTGCTCACTGCTCTCTGCCAACACCAGGAGGAGGTTCCAGCAGAGCAGCAGCCCATCTGTGGCTCACACCCACAGGCCAAGCAGTTCACCTGTAAACCACACGGGGATCCTTCATCTGCCCCCAAACAATTCCCCCCCGTGGTGCCACCACCACCACGGGGCCATGGTTTTAAGAGGCCACAGTGCCACAGTGGTGGGAGCCTAGGGATCTGTGTTGCCGTTGACACAGCTGCCTCATTCCATGTGGCCCGCCTTGTGCTTGGCCCTGGAAATTCTGGGTCCATCTTATGAGGATGTGGCTCAGAAGCACCATCTCTGCCAGGCATAGTGGCACTCTGGGGGCTCTTTTTCAAATGCACAAAACTCTTAGTGACTGGAGTCCTCTGTGGGGATTCTCTGCCTGGCTTGCAGCAGCTGCATGTGATGCCGCACAGCTGGACTGGCAAGGCCCAGGAGGGGTAGGCTTGAGGCCAAAGCCACAGAGCAGCCACAGAGCCTGGTGCAAATCAGAAGACAGGCTATGAAGTGGCCAGTTAGTGTTGATGCTTGGATTTCTGACTGGGTGGCAAGTGGTGCCATTCCCTGGGAACACAGCAGGGGAACAGAGTGTCCAGGGAGCAAGATCAGTTCACCTTGGCCTCCACAGAGGAGCTCAGTGGGCAGAGGAATGGATGTACAGAGCCCTGATAGGGGACAGCTGGCCTGGAGCCAACAGTGAAGACGGGATTCTCCTCTCCAAATGATGGGATTCTCCTCTCCAAATTCTCCTCTCCAAATCACTAACCCCCATCCCTCCCCAGGGGCTCTGCTGCTTTGTCACCAGAGGCTCAGCTAAGAGCCTCCCCAGATGAGAGTGAAGCAGCAACCACTCCAGACAGCCTCGATTCTTCTGGATGTTTTGCCTCTGTGCCTCTCCTCACGTACCTCCCAGCCATTTCCTGCAGTTATAGGAGCAGAGTCCTTGAACTGGGGACCGGTGAGATTTACTATTCCTGGAGATCTAGCTCCCTAGTTATTTGGGAGTGTGCTTCCTGAATCACTTGTTGGTTTAAGTAAAACAGTTTTATTGATGTCACTTGTACAGAATCCTTGACTCTGGACGCACAGTCTAAATGGATGTGCATGCGGGACAGGAGGGCTGTGATAGATCTCCATTAAGGCTGGTGCAGCCTCCCAGCCTGCAGTCCATCTCGGGCAGCTAAATAAATGCCAAGGACAGCACTAGCCTCTCCATAGTGCGTTTCCAAAGAACTTAGCCTGTGAAAAAAGGCTTGCTCTGGGGAGACAGAAATGGCCCTGGGCTGGTCGTCACACAAATCAGCTTGATCTTCTGCACTTCCAGGCAAGTCACTCAACCGCGTTCAGCCCTCTCCCCCCTGCCACATGGGGCCCGTAAGATCTTCTGAACCATAAATAATGAAATGAGAATGAATGTGAGGCATTTTATAAGTCATAAAATACTATAAAATGTAAAACTTTGGGGTTCGAGTTTTTCATGGCTGAATGCTAAAAATGTCAAGCACTACAGAGAAAAGGAATGATAAGATTGAAAGACAAATGAGACGTGCGTGCACACGCACAGACGCTCTCCTGGTCTGCTGTCTGCTGCCTGCAGGACAGAGGAGGTAGTGATTTATACAGGAAAGCACAGCTTGCTGTTCTGGAAGTCAAACATGGTACATCATGGGTTCAGCTTCTCATGGGGGCCTCACAGTGGTTTTCTTAGGAGGAAAGCAGAAGGCAGGTGGGTATGTAGAGAGAAGGGAGGGGACAGAGAAGCCATCCTGTTTGGTGACAACATGCTGGCATGAGAACTAATCCAGTCTGACCTCTGGAAAGCTCCACCTCCCCACACTGCAGGGTCCAAGCCATACTTCACCTTGAGTCCTGGCCAGGGGTGACCCCATCACACTGCAGCACTGACACCCGGTGCATACCCCCTAGGACATACGCCCCAGGACATCCCGCCCCTCCGACAGACCCTACCACAGATCAGGTCCCTTTTCTTTGGGACCCTCCCTGTCTTGAGACACTTCTCTTTTCTTCTGGGCCTGTCACTCCACAATGAGCATCACCCGCCCTGCTACAGCCCAGCAGCAGGGGGCTCCCTCCAGTCTGGGTCCACCCATGTCACACTACAAGTCCTGAGCTCTCCCACCTGGGCCCGAGCAGACCACACCTCCTTCCCAAAGCCCCCAGCTCCCCAGGAGTGACAAGGTGTCCCAAGAGCTTCAGATGCCAAGGGGTCTTAGGATCCTGGCACCTGATCCACCAAGGCTTCCAGGGCAGTCCCTGGCCTGAGGTTCCCAGTGTGTGCCCTGTGTGCCAGGGACCATCCGCAAGCCACAGAACCACTGGGTAATGAGGAAATGTGTTCGCAGAGCCGCTGTCACTCACACACGTACACATACCACACCACACAGCATGGCACACACACTCTATACCCCAAGTGCTACCTGCATTCGCCCCACACACTGCATACTACCACAGACCCACAGTACACAGCACATAAACAACACTCGCACCACACACAGGCCCCTGCACAGTTCACACACCACGCCCACCCCACACACCACACACACACCACACACCCACACATATCATACATGCACACGTGCCCAGTCCCTCCCGTTGGGGTTCTTTGCAGGAGCAGGCGAGGGAGGGCTGCACAGAGCCGCTGGCCACCAGAGTACGCTGATCCCTAAGGCAACGTGACATTCACAAGCTGCAGAGCTGAACCACCCTTGGTTATTGCACAGTGGCGCTGGCATCAAAACAGCAGGCCACACTCAGTGACACATATGACCCTGTTAAACACAAGATTCTGCAAAACAAAAATGAAATGACCTGGGGGGAGTGGGGGGAGCATGCGCCTCAAGGGAAGCCCCATCAGGACCACAGCCCGGGCTGAGACCACAGGGCATGTCCCCAGAGGGCGTTTCTGAGAACAGCCTGCATCGTGGGCTAAGGAGAGGTCTCGTGGGCAGCCTATGTCCCTGCACGTCAATGCTGTGGCCTTAGTGCGGAAGGGGCTGGTGGGCTCCACCGAGGCTCCCTGGCCGATGCCCCTGGGTCAAACGCAGGTGCCAAGCACGTGGTATCGGGGCTCACGCTTCCTTTCTTGCTGCAAGAACCAGCTGCCTCACGTGGGGCGTGGAGGTGGGGGGGGTATGAGGCCAAGCAGGATGCGCTGGAGGCCAGGGAGGGTGGGCTTTCCGCCCTCGCCAGGCCTTAGAGTGAACCTGCAGGTCTTTCTTATGTGGTTGTTTCTCTGCAGAACCCTGGCTGGTCATCCTTACGTGAATGTTGTCCCCATGACACAGAACACTGTGAAGTTGGGGGGACTTAATGAAATAACTCATGTGTGGTACCTGCCTCAGGGCCTGAAAGTCACTGTGTGAGCTGAAAGTCACTGTTCCCACATGGAAGCCCACAGGCAGGGATCTTCATTGTTTATTCCTCAATTCTCCTCTTCACCAATGTTCCTAGTGTCTAGGAGAGTGCCTGGCAATCTTAAGGACCCAAAAAATGTTTTACAGGTTAAAGAGCTTCTGTGCCAGCTGTAACAAAAATAACATTATGCCCTTCTCACCCCTCTGCCCTGACACCCTGGTGTCCTGCTGGTGAAGCTTCTGCATTCTAACTCTTGTCTCTGTTGGTCATTTTAGTCACTGACACCCTAAGAGAACTGGAGATCTCCTTCATCTATCAAATTAGCTTTTCTTTCTCGCTCAGGTTAGATTTTTTCCACTTTCATCTGCTTATGGTAATAGTTAACACCAAGTACTTTAAAACTTCCCAGCAAGTGGTACCTATTGATAATCTTTCTACTTTAAAAGTATGCTGTTCTGTTTCCCCATCAATTTCAAAATAGCTTAACAGACATTATTAATATTATATACTTCCCTCCCCTTTATGAGGCATTGAGGCCCCAAGGAGCAGGACTGTTTAAGATCTAACCTGTGGCAGTTGGTACACATTCCACTGAGAGCAGAAATCACCACCACCCTTATCATCATTTACAGGACGGCCACACTACATCCTAAGTGTGCCCCAGGAAGTTTGGAACTTGATGGAGAAAGTGTAGCCTCATGTCCACTCATTCCTCAGTCAGACACTCCATTAAATCTCAGCACTCTGGTGAGTTTTTTCTTTGAAAATATATAAAAATAATAAGTTCAACACACACACTCATTCCTCTAGAACAGATAGTAATAAAAGAATGTCATGAGACAATAAAACAAGTTTTGTGGACCTTCTCTTCTCTCATTAGCATTATTGATTAGCTCAAGGCCCTTGGAAGGTGGTGCTGTCTTCTTGGTCACCAGCAGGGGGCGGACTGCTCACAAGCAGAAGGCTGCAACTGGACCTCTGCTTGACTTTGCAACTGGCAAGGCTCCATTGGAGGGTTTCAGTAATTGTTTGACAAGTGGGTGTTAACCGGCCTTTCGATTTTGATGAGGAAAGTGAAATTTACCTGAAAAGATTCGTTCTGAATTAAGCCAACCATTTTTTCAGTGATTAATGACAATCTGATCCTTTTTGGAAAATAGATTTAAGTTAACTTCTAGGATTCTTGTCCAATTACTGGCCAACCAGGGGTCACAAATAGTCCCCTAAAGCAGGGAGGATAATGCATACACATTCTCTCAGGCTGTTCCAGCTTATGTGGACATTAACAGAGCCTCCCAGGCATGAATTTGGTGTTTACAACCTCTGTGAGGACACCTTGCTTTGCCTGCGTTTTTAATGGAGACTTAAGACCAGTCCAGGTGGCCTGGGCATCCATGCAACTTCCCATAGTGTCCATCTGCCCCTCTCTGTCCGCCAGAGATGCTGGTGATGATGACAAAGTAGCAAAGCTTGTGATGTGACCTGCAGCTCGTATCCAGGATGCATGTGCTCCAGGTCACGATGACCCTTGTGAGAGAGAGACACATTCATCACACGTCTGCAGGTGAGCAGAGACAGGCCAGAGCTTCTGTGCAGGGACATGTGCAATGAGCAGAGAAGGAATCTGGGCCAAACCCCAGCCACTTCCCATGACGCAGACATCTCCAGTTCACTGGACACTGATCACCACTTAAAGCAAGGACGATCATCCCCTCTTGGCTGGCGGATTACCTATTGGCCAGCACTTGGCCTTGTAGAGGCCATTTGACACTCCCTTCCACTCTCTTTCTCCCTTTCTGACTCTTTCCCATTTTCACATATAAACTACAGTTAAATATCAGAGAAAATCGCTATTTTTCAGCCATCAAATATGTCAGTAGAGAGACTTCTCCCTTCCACCCTCCCCTGCGCATACACACACACATGCGCATGTGCACACACACATACATACACACTTCCTTCCTAAGGACCTTCCTAAGGACACTACCCCAGACCTTCTGAATCCAAATTTCCAAGGTGTAAGCACAAGAATCTGCAGCTTTTAAAAGTCCCTTGGATGACTTTACCAGCAAGCATCTGGCTACTACTTGAGATCATTCCAGAAGGGTTGGAACACTAGCACTAAAACCACTCGTAAAGGATGCAAAGCAAAGGATGCTTGTCTCAGGAACTGATGGTCAAAGATCTAAGCCAGGCCCCAAGCACAGGCCGAGCCTGTCAGGCAGGCCAGCAGCAGTGAGTGGTCCCTCACTTCCATGGGTGAAGGCCAGATATGGGGAGGTTGGGGGCAGGGACTCCTGAGAAGCTTCTGGGTGACTCTGCTTTGCTACGAAGGAAGATGGCCCAGGGGTTAGCATCAGTGACAGTCGGGATGATAAGGACAAAAAGGCTGGGCTTTGGCAACTGGAGTCCCATGTGTCCTTACTGTGTCATTTCAGCAGCTCAGGCAGAAGTGGGAGCCCCCAGGTAGAAGTGACTGCAAGCAGAGTCAGGGGTCAGGGCCAGGAGGGTGGTTGTCACTCCGGGGACCCAGGAGGTAGGAGAGAGCCAGAGGCGATGGCCAGGAAGGGCCCTCCCCACAGTTACCAGGACCTCAGCTGCCTCAGCTCCCATGCCTTGGTCCCTTCATAGCATGTGAAATGAGCACATTTCTCTGGTCAGAATGATGGCTGATGTTGTGCCTCACCTTGGGCCCAGAGCAATGGAGTTCTCCAAACATGGATGAACCTCTGAAACCATACCCCAAAATAAACATTTTCTCCTCTAAGTTGCTCATGCCGGTCATTTTGGTCACAGTAACACAAAGCTGACTCAAACAACCTGGTTGTAGTAGCAGAGGGGCTGGAAGTGTGCAATCTGGGGCCTGGATTCAGATCCTGCTGCTATGGGCCAGTGACCACACTGGGGCTGGGCTTTCTTCCCCTGAGCCAGGTGACCCCAGGCCCTGCCTTTGGGATGCTGCGCTTACTCAACCAGATGATCTGATAAAACCACTGCCACACAGCACCCTCCTAAGGTCACAGACATGCTGCTACTGCTGGTCCTCCAGCCTTTCCCTCCTGGGCACAGTATCAGGGCCAGCTGCCCTCCCCTGCTGCCCACTTGGCAGGTGTAGGGACATGATTCTGACGCACGGCTTCTCGTTAGCCCATGCACAGGTGTAAATCATCAGATTAATGGGGAAACTGGCCACTCCCAAGAGACGGGTTCCATGCACACAGGAGGAGAAGAATCTCATCTTGTTCCTTAGGAAAGAATGGCAGAAATGACATCTCCAGCTCTGTGCAGATCCAGTTACTGTCCTGGGGGATGAACCATTACCTTTTAAGAATCTCTTCTCTACCAGAAAAAAAAAAAAAAACGTCTTCATGCCCCACAAGCTCACCTGTTAGTGCCCCAGGCTATGGAAGACCTGGTCCCTCATAGTTGTGGGTGGTGATTTGCACAAGGCTACCACCCACCCAGGAGATCTGGGCGACTGTCAGGCAGGCTTCCGAGACTCCCCTAGTTCAGAACTAAAGCAATAACATGGTTCTCCATTTGGCTTTCTTCCAAGGTTTAGGTGTCTTCTCCTTCCCTGGGCTTTTTCCTCTTGTCTTTCTATATAATGTGTTAACACAACACCACACACACACACACACACACACACACACACACACACACTCACACACTCACACACACACACACTCACACACTCACACACACACTCACAAACTCACACTCACACACTCACACACACTCACACAGTACTGTGTAATATTTTTTCATGATTTAAATATGCATATTTCAAGATAATTGGTATCTATACAATTTGTATATTCAATATTCTCCAGTCGGAATGGCAGCTATTATGAAGACAAACAATGATAAGTGTTGGCGAGGATGTGGGGAAAAGGCACACTCATACTTTGCTAGTGGGACTGCAAAATGGTGCAGCCAATATGGAGAGCAGTATGGAGATTCCTTGGAAAACTTAGAATGGAACCACCATTTGACCCAGCTTTCCCTCTCTTCAGTCTATACACAAAGGACTTAAAAGTGTTCTCAATAGCCCATGTGTTAAAGGCTTGGTCCACAGGGTGGTGCTCTTAGAAGGTGGTAGACGCTCTGGGAGGTGAGCCCTGGTGAGAGATCCTTAGGTCACTGGGAGTGTGCCCCAAAGGGGAGAGGGGCACCCTGGCCTCTTCCTCATCTCTGCTTCCTGGCCATGAAGTGAGACATTTTGGTCCACCACGTGCTCACCACTGTTGCCTTGGGCACCTCCACCAGAGGCCAAAACCTGAATCCACCTGATGTTGTATTGAGGATACCTCTAAAACTGTGATCCAAAACAAGTCTTTTCTCTTTAATAAGTTAATTCTCAGGTATTTTATTACAATGATAGAAAGGTCACACACACACACACACACACACACACACACACACACACACTAAGAAACCCTCCTCTGGATCAGGGTGGGTGTGGTCAGGCAAGTAGTGAGCCTAGATCAATGCCCACACCCTGCTCTGTCCCCCCTTGAATATGTTGCCTTATATGGCAGAAGGGACTATACGATTAAAGGTTGATCACCTTAGATCATCTGATGTAATCTGCTTCTGTTTAAATGTGGCCTCCAAAGTTCATGTGTAAAAACCTCATCCCCTGGGCTGTGTGGCTCAGTGATAGAGCACCCACCTTGCACCCTCTAGGGCCTGGCTCTGTTTGACCTCAGCACAGAAAAAAAAAGAAGGAAGGAAGGAAACATGATGCCCAGATTCATATGCTCATTAGTATGTGGAGACGGGGCCTGTGGGGTGCTCAGGATCAGATGAGGTCTTGAGGCTTGGCCCCAAGATGGTACTCAAGGCTGTACAGGGGGAAGAGAGACCCAAGCACTCCTGCTGTGCATTGCCACGTGACACCCTCTGCCTCCTCCTCCTCCTCCTCCTCCTCCTACTGCGAGACATCCCCAGCCACAAGCCCTGCAGATGCTGGAGCCATGCTCTTAGATTCCTCAGCCTCGAGAACCATGAGCCAAATGAACTTCTACTCCTAATAAATTTTCCAGCCTTGGGTGTTCTGTTGTAGCAGTAGAAAACAGACCAAGACAGGGCCTAATCTCATCACATGAGCCCATAAAAAGAGAGGCCCTTTTCCTGGTGAAATTTGAGAAATTGGGCATGTGTGTGTCAGACTTAATGTTGCTCTAACAAATCCCTGATACAATCAGCTTAAAAAGTAAAAAGGTTGATTTTGGCTACAGTTTGGGAGGTTTTAGTCCATGATTGGTTGGCCCCATTGCTTTGGGACCTGTTTTGAGACAGCACACAATGGTGGGGAGTGTAGGCAGAGCAGGTCATCACCTCCTAGCCCGGGAAGCAAAAGAAGAAGAGACTGGGGCCCCACAGTCCCTTCCAGGGCACAACTCCAGAGCTAAAACCTCCACTAAGCCTCCCTCTGAAAAGCTTCCCCCACCTTCCAACAATGCCTGGAGACCCAGCCTTTAACACATGGGCCTCAGCAGAACATTGTAGATCCAAACTCTATCAGGCAGAAGAAGCAGGAGCAGTTCCACATGACAGAGACTCCATCTGTCAGTGCTGCTGCCAAAGACAGAAGGTGCCAAGCGCTCGGGAGTGACACCGCTCAAGACTGAGAATGCCACCCACTGGACAGACAGCCAGGGACAGGTCATTAATCCTGCAAGAACCTGCAACTCAACTCTGCCACAACAGAGGCACTATGCACACACAGGCAGGACCCTGCTACAGACCAGAGGCCGTGTGTGCCACTGTGGTTGGTGGGACACCTGCAGTTGCTTCTGACACTCAATTTTATGACTTCTATTACTTTCTATAATTTTATTCTATCATTTATTTCCTTCTTTTAGGCTTTTATGTTTCGTTTTTGCCTTTTCCACTTATTCTACTTTTTTTTGCTTAGAAAGAAAAATCTTTCTCTTTTACCAGTGAACCTAGAAATTTAAGCATATTAATGTGAAAAAGTCTACTATATGATCTCTCACAGGTCATTCTTCTCCACTGTGATTTCTAACCAATGAATTAAGTGTCATTTTTACATAACTAATATTGACTCTTTCTCTTTGCTGAGAGCTGTTCCTTGAAGCCCACGCCTTCCTTCTGAACCTTTCCTATCTATTCTTTTAGTGAGGTTCTGTGGTTGGGTAGCATTCTTTATCTTGTGGCTGAAAGTCTTCATACTTCAGATCAACTTTACTTCTGTAGAGTTCTAGTAGCTGGAGTGAGCTTCCAGTACTCTGAAGGTCATGTCCGCTAACACCTTTGGCTAGGAAGTCAGCTGTCAGAATAATTGTAACTTCTTCGCAGATGATCTGTTTTATTTGCCACTGTCCCTGTAAATGCCATTTGTCCCTTCTGTTCTTTGTCATCTCCTTCTAGAGCTCTAGAGAAGCTGGGGTTTCTCACCTTGAATACCTTTCCATATCCTCCAGGTCCTTTCCTGCGGGATTTCTGTGGGATTTCTTCACTCCATTTTTCAGTTCACCGTCCCCTCTCCTTGCATCTAATTTCTGTGGAACTCATGAGCTCGTTTCTAACTTTATTAGTTTTTCTAGTGACAGCGGAACGAGGCTAGTTTTCTCCTGTTGTGAGTTTTCTACTTTTGACCTTCCAGCTTCCTGGAGTTTTATATTGTGTACTTTCTCCCAGGTTCAGCTTTCTAAGGTGCATTTCCCCACAGTGGCTCTATTCGGTTCCGATGGTTCTGGAACATGTACAAGTCTCCCTCTGAGCGGAGCCTGGCTTGAGCCCAGGCAGCTGGTTCCAACCGGCTCGCGTTCTAGCCTGTGTCCACAACTCCAGAAACCTTCTTCTCTGTCATATTCTCGCTCTCGTTGCTGTCTCTGTGACATCTTTGGAGTCCCCATTTCCCAGGTGCAAGAAGTAAGGAAAACAAGATGTAGAATGAAGGAGAGATTGTGGAGTCCCACAGACTCTCCAACTTACTGGTATTGAGCTATTTATTCGATTTGTCTGACCCTCAAAGTGAAATGAAGACTAGTGTACTCGTTTCACCGGTGACAGAGTGTCTGCTAAGAAGCACGTGAGAGCATTGGTCACCACACCTGACGCTAGTCCCCAGGGAGGTGGCATTCCTCACAGTGATGACGAGGACAGAGGGAGGGCTGCGCCCTGTAGTCGTCTTATCAGCTTGTTGCTGCGTGCCAAGAACATGTGTCCAGCGTGTGTCCAGAGTTGGCCAGCCCTGATCAGGCCAGAGGATGTCCCAGCTTCTGGGATCTTTAGGCACCCCTGTTTTTAAAGTTTTTTTGCACATTAGATTTTCAAGAAGCTGAGACCCCAATGACAGTCAGAGACCGAGTTTGACTTCCTCTTGTCTACCCACCAGGCCTACAGGGTGAATGAGAGAGCCGCAGAGCACGCGCGCTGGGAAGAGGCCTCTAAGGAAACCATCAAGAGGACCACCAAGCCGTGCCCTCACTGTGGGGTGCCCTTGGAAAAAAACGGTGAGTCTGCACTGGCCGCTGGCCAGGGGAGGATGTCCTGTGCTCTTGCTGCATGGCTGCACCCTCGGGGCTCTGGGAGGCGCGCACCCCTCATACCTGCCTCGTCCATTCATTTAGAGCCCGGCAGCCAGCGCCCTGGAGCCCCTTCTAGACGCGCCCCGTTTCTGCCAGTGACCAGCCCCAGCGCCAGCCCAGGCGAATACCAAACCCAGGCGCTGCTTTCCCACGGCCGCTCTGAGCAGCGGCTAGGCCCTGGTGGGTAGAGGGCAATCCCCGGGGCACTCGGTCCCCCTGCCCCAGCTGTTGTTCAGCAAGCACATGCCACCCAGCTCAGCGGCAGGAGCAGGCGCAGCACCGGCCAGGTTCTCTGGAGAACTCAGCCCAACCTGGACCATTCCCCGTGGGCAGGATGCGTGGGACGCGGAGGACCTGCGGGTCCAGCCCACCTCCCCTAGGCTGCCCGCTGGCACCGGGAACACAAGGGGAAGAAGGCACAAGGCCTTCACTGGAGGGGAGGTGGTGGCTATTGAGGGACAGGGCCAGCACTCAGAGGCGCAGGGATTTTTAAAATGAATTCAATACTGAGGCCATTTTGCTAGGATTAAAGAACTTTTGTGTACATTTTGTTGTTGTTTTGTTTTTAATATAATCCTCAACGTTGGTAAATTCCAGACTTTTCTGGAAACCACTTGGCAATATACATATGTAAAGAAATTAGAGTGTCTCTGTTCTTTGACCCAATAACCCTAGTTCTGGAAATCTATACTAAAAATACATATGAACAGGTACACATACATACCACATACATGCATGCAGGTACCACATATCCATGTGTATAAGCATGTGGGATGTGTGTATGTGTATGTATATATGAGTGTGTATTTGTGTTATGTGTATATGTGCAAGATATTGTACATGTGTGTTTGTGATGTATGCGAATATGTGTATGCATGTGTATGTGTTCACAGTGTTTGTATATAGTATATTTTATGTGGGGTGTGTGTCTGTGTGCTGTGCATGTGTATGATGTATGTGGTATGCATGTATATGCTTAGAGTCTGCAGTGCAGGTATGTGCATGTGTATGTGTTGTGTGAACCTCTGTTGTGTGGGATGTATGTGTGCATATGTATATGCATATATGTCCATGTATGTGGTGTATCTATAAATGTGTATATGGTGTGGGTGGGTGTATGTATGAATGTGTATTTGTGATATGTATATGTACATGGGGTATGTGGTGGTATGTGTCAATGCATGTGTGTGTGTATTTGTGTAAATGGTGTATGATGTGTGTGTGATGTGTATGTGGTGTGTTTATGTCTGTATATGAATTGTGTATATGTTTATGGTATGTATATGAATGTGATATATATGTGTATGTATCTTATATGTGTATGCATGTCATGTGTATAGATGCATGTGTGTGCATACATATGTGTGCAAACACATGAATATGTGTATGAGTATGCATGTATGTACACTGTTGTGGATGTATATATGTGATGTGTCTTTGTGATGTGTTTGCATGTCTACTGTGTGTATATAGATCAGTAGTGTATATATTATTGTTTGCAAGCATGTATATATATATATATATATATATATATATATATATATATATATAGTATGTATGTGGTGTGTTCATGGTATGTATAAATGTGATGTGTGTACATGTGAGAATGTATATTTGTATCTGTTTTATATGTGTGGTGCATATATATTGTTTATGTAATGTATATGCATGTGGTATGTGCTTTTGGTGTATCAATACATTATGTAAGCTTGGGATATATGTGCTATGTGTATGTATGTGTGAACTTGGGGGCACATTCACATACACCACATGTAGAAACACACCTTACAGATACATGCATTTATGTACATGCACATACCTCATACACATAGCACATATACATACACACATGCACAGACACCACATATCCACCACATGCATACACACACATTTATACACATACACCACAGACACACAACTCATATATGCCACACATGCACATACACCACATACATACTCAAATAAAAATACACACATGTACCTACATACATACCACATACATACATAGTATATGTACCACAAAACCTACACACCACAAACATACACCCTTACTCAACACACACCCATATGTACAAACACCACATACATGCATATGTACACTACATGCATCCATGCATGCATACACCACTCATATACAAATAGACATACATATCCATATTACATATGCACATACACATCAGCACACACACCACATGCATACCCATATGCACAAATATACAAAAAGCACAGTCATACACAGCCACATACACACATGCATATGTACACACATCACATATACGAACACACTCCCATCACATCACACACATACACACATGCCACATATATGTACACATCCCCAAACATACACAGCACACCATGCACAGAACATATATATAGAAATACAAATGCCACAAATCTACATAGACCACACACACACTGCACATACATATATACCACAAACAACACACAGGCATGTTTATACACATGTATACACTCATGTCACATACATAGACACGTGTCCACATGTTAAATGTATGTCACATGCACATGTACACATATACATGCTTATACATGCCACATGCATAGACACATGCTCATATACCACATCCAAACACATATTGCATACATACACTGAACACATATGCATACATCCATACACGACACATGCATAAACATACACATATACGTGATGATACATACATATACATGCCCATAAATACACCACATGCATACACACATGCACATATATACCACATATAGACATGCATACCACATGCATGCCTACTCCACAAAACACACACATACATGCATATACATGCACATGTATCCATACACATGCCCAAACACACACCACATACATACACATATGTACACATACACCACATTAAGCACACCAGATACATAGCAAAAATACACATCCACATGCATGTATGCATGCAATGCCATACATGCACATTTTTGTACATGCACTCATGCACAGCACACACATTACACATAACATGCACATACTACACCTGCAAACACACAGGCATGCCACATACACATATGCCAGACACATGCAAAACATGTACCACCAACAGACATTCACAAGACATGCATCAAAACACATGCCACACATATGCACATACATGCACAGTGACATGCTTCAGATACATGCACATGCGTGCACATACGCATGTGCACATATCACCTGAGAAAACACCATACACCAAAAAAACATAAACAGAGGCACCCATATAACACATACATAGACACATTTACATACCACATATTCATACACACATGCGTGCCCATGTTAGGCAAAAACTGCTAATTGCAGTATTATTTATGTTAGGAAAAACCCAGTCCTCTAGCTGTGGCTTCAGAATGAGAAAGCTTGGTTTGCCATATGAAGCCCTGGGAAGCATCACGCAGCCCCTCCTTGCTGTACCATAGGGGCTGAGAACACAGACTCTGGGTTCCCAGGGGCTTTTTGGGGTCTGGGTCTGCTGTGTACTGTGTGGCCTTCTGGGCCTTATTGTCCTCGTCTGTGCCATGGGTTTATACTAGAACTTGCCTGGGCTTTGGCTTCTTAGCGAGCCCAGTTGCTCTAGTGTTAATCACTGCAGTGTAGCCAAGGGTGAAGCTTCGTTACCGAGGTCTCCTTTAGGTCTGCCCCACATTCAGCAGAATCTTAGGAAGCAGCTCTCCTTAGTGACACTGACAGGAGAGCCGTTTCCATGTAAATGTAGACAGAGTGAGCCTGGGCACATGCTCCTGGGATACCCTGCAGGCCCCAGAAATGTCCTTGCTTACTCTGTCTCACACAGACGGGACTCTGGATCCATTCTCTGACCAGTGATTGCCTGTTGCCAGGTACATTTGCTTTCAGGTGGCTCCGGAGCTTCAGTTCATTCATTAAAACCCAGAGGAGGGGCCGCTGGCCAGAGCAGGGACAGCACCTGCAGGGGGCTGGGGCCAGTCAGTGGACAGGACTCACTGGAAGGAGGCTATGGTCCCTTCATACAAATATCTCATATCTGTGCGCACCTGTCAGCAGCTCCCAGCTGCTATTTATGATCATGTGTCACCTGCCAACAGGGGCTGTTCTGAGAAGTGTCATCAGACCACTTTGAGATTGTGTGAACATCCTGAGTGCACCTTCTCAAATCTAGACAGTGTAGGTCAGCCGCAGGAGGCCTTGGAGCCACAGACTGCTTTACAGTAAACAGGAAAGCACTACTAATGCCATCCCCTCCTCCACTTCCTGTCCTGCTCTGTCTTCCATTGTGATTCTGTTTCTATTGTAAAATGTGATTTGTTATGCTAGGATTCTGGTGCATTAAAATTTTGATGTAATAGGAAAACATTCTTATTGACATTTAGAATTACTTTAATTCACTGAGTTTTAATATATTGCTCAATATTTTTTATTTGATTTTTAGGAGAAACTAAGTGGTTTTAAAGCACCACACTATTTTATTGGATTATTTACATCATAAGGTACAATCATTAAATATGTTGAAATGACACTCCCAAAATGGGAAGTATTAAGATAAAAATGTCATTAATAAGTTATCTGATTATTTTTTATACGGTCAATTTTATTCATTTTATATGCAATTTTTATGATCTTTGAAACAAACTAAAAGAAGCAGAAAGTAGAGGACTTTAAATGTATCCAAGTTATCCTAAGGTAAATGCCTGTGTCTATATATTCATACATATTTTCAATTAGTGGAAGTTCTCAAACTAGTTTTCTAGGAAAAATGAGACAGTACTGAAGCAATTATGTGGCCATTAGTGGGAGAACAGAGATACTTACAAGATAATTGGTAAATTGAAGAATGGAGTGCTCAATGCCTCGCAGAAACACCGCTAGGCTCCTGTGTCCAGGAAACCAGTGCGCAGCCGTGATCTCTGTGCAAGGCTGCCCGCACACGGCTCGCTCCACGTGAAGCAGAGCTGGTTTCCGCTCCCCAGAGCCAACAGAGACAGCGTTTAACACCTGGGGGAGCCAGGCAACCCAGAGTAGGACCCAGAGAAGAGGCAGAAGAGGCAGGCCCCGCTACAAAACCAACCGGAACCTCACGGACCTCGGTTAATCCCAAGCAGCAACGGTGAAAAGCACTTCGCCTTGAGAAAAGTCTACAACCAAGTTATCCTCTGAGTTTTTGAGCAGTAAATGAGTCATCAGACCCCTCGCTAGCTCCTTTGTGTTCTTCTCGTCCTAAATTAAATTTAGAATAGCATTAAGGGACGTATTCCCTGTTAGAAGTAATATACTGTCCCAATTTTTGTTTTATGAATTTTGACAAGCTATGTATCTCCAAAGAAATGACAAAAGTAATCATAAAATATTATCATGTTAAATTATTAAGTGCATTTTATGTATTTAAAACATTGAATTCAATATATATTTAAATTTATTTAAATGAGGATTTGACTGTGAAACACAAAGCACTTGTCTCTAAATCCCATTTCAGGAAAAACAGAAAAGCTCAGATTTACAAATAAAATTTGCCGTGGGTGGAGGGGTGCTGTTTGCTTTGCCTCCTCAACAGCGTCCCAACGTCAGAACGCCCTCGCTGATCTCCCATTCCCTCCCCCTGCTCAGACTCCCTGAGAAGGGACCCCTAGACTAGCCTGTGGCCTGGGGTGTGTTTTCCAGGCTGCTGCAGACCCACCGTGGCTTGTCCTTTGTCTCCCGCAGGAGGATGCATGCACATGAAGTGTCCGCAGCCCCAGTGCCGGCTGGAGTGGTGTTGGAACTGCGGCTGCGAGTGGAACCGCACCTGCATGGGTGACCACTGGTTCTACGTGTAGCTGGTGCCGCGGGCGCTGCGTCCTGGCCACGCCATCCTCTCGGAAGCACCCAGCGCCCTGCCTTCGTTTTCTACTTCACGTTTCTCTAAACACATCTCACACACACACATACACACACTCACACACGTGAACACAGGCTTCAAGGTCTCTCTACAATCACAAAAGCAAAATAACAGAGAAAGCTCCTGGATCTCTCTTACTACATCCATGAAAAACAGCAGAGCCAATCTGGACACCAGCAAGAGGTATTTCCAGGCCTTAGAACTATGCCCAGAGTAAAGTGCAGCCTCTCTATTCCGAATAGATCCTTCTTCTTGCATGGATTCAAGTCAGGCTGGCTTGGCACAGGGAGCGAGGTCTCCAGATCAGTTTCCTGCATTCTACTTTCAACAAACACAGGGGAGGAGCCACTGGCAAGGTGGGGACAGCTCCTGGGGTCTGTTGCCTGAGGGGCCTCTGCAAGGTGGACTGCAGGGACTCTCAGAACTGAGTTCCTGGCTTTCAGAGCAATATTCAACATTTAACTTTTCAGAGAGCATCCAGTCCTCAAAAAACCCCAGGCAGTAGTAAAAAATATGTGTTTATCCCTAAGAATTCTATCTTTATAAATTGTGCTGATGAAATATCAACTATGCACAAATCAGCTTGTTAACTAAGTAAGAAATTATGAAAGCCAATTTGAATGTTGAATGTTTAAATTACAGGGAAGAAAGCAACACTTAATGTGCTTTCATTTCATTTATTTATTTGCTACTTTAGAAAGAAATCGCTTATCTGAAAATATTACAAAATCAATTGTTTGATTTTTAAGTATTCATTTTGCAGCTTGGAAATTAGCTTGTGCATTGGCACTACTGTAAATGTAATGGATAAAGGGCTGTAAAGGAGACATTTTCAAAAACCATTTCATAGTGATATTGAATGCTAACAAAAGTGCAGGTTATTAAGTAGAATCTTTAAAGAAAGAGCCTTTCCAAGGCGTCCAGATGAAAGCATTTATGACCCTCTTCATTAGAAGGGTGAAGGCCCCATGTGTCCCCACTCTCCCTCCACTGCTAGCCCCAGGGAGCCATGCATGGGCAGCCGGCTCCTGCAAGGAGAGTTCTTTGCGTAGGACAATAAACTCACTTATTCCTCAGGTTACCTGCATCAAATTTGAGTGTTGCTCAGATTTTCAACTTTTCTCTTTTGGAGGCAAATGCAACACATCAAAAAAAAAAATTACTCTAGATACTGTGAGATGCATTTTCTACCGCAAAAATGGAGGTGAAAAAACACAAGAGCTGCCTGTTGACAGCTCCTCAGGAAGACCGTGAATGTACCTGAGGGCAAAGGAGTTCTGGCACAGGGGGCCCTTCTGGGTTTGGGGAGCTGGAAATTCTAAATCGGTCACCAGTCCTCTCCTCCTGGGTGGGCTCCCTGTGTCCTTGCTGGTGGGAGGAGAAGGGGTTTCCGAGGTTACGTCCCAAGGACCTTCTTTCATGCTCCAGGGAGCATTCTGCCCTCCACCCCCTTGCGGGTACTGTGTTGGGACAAGACAGGGCAATGACGCCCTTGTGCACAGCTGCTCCAGCATGTTCAAGGCCACAGGGAGGTCGGTGGCCGTGCTGAGCCCGACCACAATTAGGACACATGTCACTGAAAATCCCAGCCAATTGCAGCTCCTTGCACCAACTCAGGGTGACACCCCAGATGGCATCGCCTGTCCTGTGGCACATGGGGCACTTTGTATCAGTCTTAGCTTTTTCTTTGTGATGCTCTCATTATTGCTTCTTCCAAATCCATGTAGTGTGTTGGGTTTGCCACCGTGAGTTGCAGGTACTGTAGCAGCCCCTGGAGCTGTTCAGCTGTTGAGCATGTTCTCCTTTATGGTGATTTTTTTTCCAGAATAGAATAGTAATTCTTAAAATAACTTAAAGGAAAAATAGGCACTGAGTATGAACATGAATCACAATATTATTTGAACACGAACACTGTAATAAAATATAGCACAAGAATGGAAGTAAGATCTTTGCAGAAAAATCTTTATTTTCCTCTGAAATGTGTTAAGAAATATCTGACAGGTATGTCTGCGAGTGTGCTTAATTATCAATAAAAGCATCCTAAGAGCTCTTGGGTCTGTCTTTGAGAGTATGTTTTTCACAGCTGGGGAGGTAAGGGAGGAAGCACAGATTGTGATTTTTTGGTACCAGAGATTGAACCCAGGGGCACTTAACCATTGAGCCAAATCCCCAGACTTTTTATGTATTCATTCATTCTAATTAGGCGTGTATGACAGCAGAATGCATTTTGATTCATTATACACAATTGTAGCACTTTTCATTTCTCTGGTTGTACAGGAGGTAGCGTCACACCATATGTGCAGTCACACATGCACCTAGGGCAATGATGTCCCTTTTATCCCACCATTTTTTATATTTTATTTAGAGGCAGGGGCAGGATCTTACTGAGTTGCTTAGGGTCTTGCTACATCGCTGAGGTTAGCTTTGAATTTGTGATCCTCCTGCCTTAGCCTCCCAAGCTGCTGGGATTACAGGTGTGCACCACTGCACCTGGCATTAGGCAGCATTTTTGAGGTTACTATTGAGCATAAAATCTTCACTCAGTATTTTTTCCTGTTAAATTTCTTTACAATGTTTTTTTAATAATAAAATAATTGTTACTTATTAATGCACATTTCAGAAGCTAAAAAAGGTGAGAAGGAGAATAAAATCCATCTAGAAATAATTATTTTGCTTCTTATTTGCACTTAGGAATGCATGGTATCAATGGGCTCCTAAAATGAGCATTTGGGGGGCTTCATCATGGCCTGCATTGTATATGCTAATTAATGAGTTTTTTTTTAAATTTTCAAACCCAATATAACCATTCACAAGTAATGCAGTTATTAAACAGTATAGATGTGGAAACGATTGTGTGACATGCACAAACGTTTACACTAGGGCCGAGGGTTTGGCCCAGTGGAGAGTATTGGCTTAGCATGTACAAGGCCCTCGGTTGGATCCCCAGCATTGGGAAAAAGGAAGAAAAGAATGGAAACATTTACAATAGAATGTTGAATGGAAAGCAGTACCAAAGTTGCATGTTCACTATAATTGCAATTATGCAAAAATAAATAAATTCTAAGAAATAAACAATTGGAGACTGCTGTGGTCAGATTGTATTGCCCCAAAGTCTTAGGGTGAAATGCTGCCCAAGGTGACAGTGTTAGGAAGGGGCCCTTGGGGGATGAAGTCATGGGGATGGAGCCCTCATGAATGGAAAAAGTGGCTGAGAGATCCCTCACCCTTCACCATGTGGGACCAGGTGAGAAGACGCCATTCTATGAAAGAGGAAATGGTCCCTTGCCTGACTGGGAGCCTGCCAGCACCTTAATCTTGGACTTCCAGCTTCCAGAACTGAGAAACAACCTTGTGTTGTGTGAAAGAAACACAGTTTGTGGAATTTTGTTATATCCACTAAGACGGAAGATGTGTTACAATAGAGTCTGCTCTGTTGATGAAACTGTATGTCAACTTGACTCATCTCTGCTCTTCAGGGTTTGGGGCAGTATGAAAATATCACTTTATAATGAAAAAAAAGATTTTTAAATGTCCTGTGACAATCCAAGGTGGCCTACCACATGCCCCTACGCAGCAAAGATCTTCCCTCACTCCATCTGTTTCTGATTACATGAACTTTCTAGACTCATAGTGAAACATGGTGAGACATTGCACTGCCCGGTCAGAGGAATGTTACCAGGTGACTCTGGCAAGGATGGAGTATGAGAGATGAGTTGAAGTGACTTTCTAGGCAGATGCCCTGTTCTTCCAGCCCTGGCATGAACATGGCACTTCTGATGGCACTTCCTGTAGAGAGGCTGAGATGGGATATGGGATACAGAGAAAAAGAACGCTGGGTCTCAGGGGAGAAGCAGCTGGGAGTGTGACTGGGGACATGAACATGTGCTCCTTACCTTCCTCAGTAACCCTCTGCCTCATGCTCTGGAGTGCACTGCGATTCTTCTCCATCACACACATCAGGGACCCCATCGTCCCCAGTAGAGTCCCCTCTCCAAGGCCTCCTAGAACACTCCTCCAGTGACAAGGCCACCACCTTCCTGCTTTGCCCAGGACTGAGAGGGTTCCCCGCACGAGGGATGGGGGACTTTCAGTTTTAAAACCACAAAAGCCAGTGGCTGTTCCTGTTGCCTGTGATTCCAGTTACCCAGGAGGCTGAGGCAGGAGGATGGAGGCCAGCCTTGGCAACTTAGCAAGACCCTGCCTCAAAATAAAGAATAACAAGGGCTGGAGATGCAGCAGAGTGCATCTGGGTTCAGTCCCCAGCACTGGGGGGCCGGGGGAGAGAGAAAGAAAGAGAAAGGGAGGAAGGGAAGGGAAAGAAGGAGGGAGGGAGGGAGGAAGAGAAAGAAGGGAGGAAGGGAGGAAGGACAGACGGACGAGCTGGCCACCCTGTCTGTGAGTAGCCAGCCCCCAAGCAGCAGCGGGCCTTACTGGCCTCTCAGCCTCCTTGGGCTAACCTTGGCCTCTTAGGCTTGAGAATGTCCTCCATGCGCATCCCCTGGGCCTCCTGCAAGCTGACCTAATCCAGACGCTGATGACTCTCATGTCATCGATTCCCAAAAGAGTTGGGCCCACTCAGAACAGGATCAGTGGGAAGCCTGGCAAGCTTCAGATTCTCCCGAGGGACCGTCACTTGGTACTTATGAACTGCCTCTCTCATCAGCACCTGGCTTTGTTTCCAGGACCATTGCTCATGCAGGCTGGACGCCCTGACCGCCCAGGTGTGCTGAGGACTTGTCTGGCCCTCTCTCCTTCAGTGAGCTGCTGGCTCCCCCACACCTCATTCCGCTCCCACTCCTCACTTGTCTCCCACAGAAGCCTTCCCACCAATCCATGCAAGGTCCTCTGTCCCCATCCCTGGCATGCACTGCTATCTACATGAATCCTAACTGGGCTGTTTGCAGGGCTCTGTGTCTCCCTCATTGGCATGGTAGGTCCACAAGGGCGGTTGGTGGCTGTCTCTCTGTTGGTTTCATGGTTGACTAGAGGACAGCTGTCAATCATCAGCTGAGTCGCTCACTGTACCCACCTCAAATCTAGGAAAGTATGGAGAGTTGCTGCATCAGGAGGACAGGCATGGACACCAAGTGCTATGGCTCTGGCTGTCCCTAGAACAACTGCCATTCTTCCTTTCAGCAGGGATTATCGAAGTCGCCTGTTTTCATTTTCTTGCCATCAATTTCTACTTAAAGTTCTAGGTGACGTTCTTCAGTCTTCAGGTCTTCTCATTCTTTTTGTCTTGGTAGCTCAAACAACCTTAGTTACAGCAGGTCCCTTAGTTGATTCACTGCTCATCGCAACTTTAGGAAGAATGGGAGGCACACGGCCCCCCAACAGGTGACTCCCCCTAACTGGAGTTTCTTCTGAAGTTTCTCCACAAATAATCCCTGGCCCGTGTAATTTAAACTACTAAAAAGCATCAGTACAACCCAGTTTCAGGTGTTTGGAACAAGAACTCTGAACATCAGGGAAAGAGCAGGGGTTGGGATTCAGAGACAGGCAGTGATCACCACGGCGTGGAGAGTAAGTAACTGTGTCATCTTGTTTTGGGTGGTGCTGGAGATCCCTCCGCCCTCCCAGGGAGAGGAAGTAACTGTAGACACGGTTCATTTTTCCTGGGATCCTCCACACACTGAGAAGCACCTCACATGTTGCCTGATGGTTGCTGTCCTCGAGTGGTTCATCATGAATGGCCCCTCCCGCCACGCCTGCAGGCCTGGTTTAAGCCACCAGGAATCTCCATTAGCTCAGCAGGTTCATTGAGGGGCCTGTGAAAGAACAAGGTAGAAGGTGACCAAAATTGGTTTTGTGATTCCCAAACCTATTTTCTAGGATCAGCAAAATGTTATTTGACTGCTTTCCCAGCTTATTTTATCCTGGCTCATGGTGATCCTCATGGCTAGAAAAGCAGTATGTGATTACAATCACAGAGCTGGCCATGACCATGCTGGGGATCCATGCTGGTCTGGAAATGCTCTGGAGAGAGCATTGTCAGGTCAAGAACCCTAGGGCTCTGGTGGACTAACAAGTCCATCAGCCATTGCCCGTACCAAGGACCGGTCACACTCCTGTAGAGGGCTAGGAGTAGATAACCCAGCCTTTGCTGGCCATAGGACTGTGTCCAAACCCCTCACCTCTAGCTTTGCAGAGTGGAAACAACCAGGGACAGCGCACAAGGGAACACACATGGAACCCACTGGTCTATGTCCCTCTACAATGCTACCAAATATGGGCAGCGGTCAAAATGGCCTAATGATTGCTGAAGTTTGTTTATCGATTCCCAAAAGAGTTGGGCCCGCTCAGAACTGAAAATGGGCTGGGGTGTGGCCCAGTGCTACAGCACTTGCCTGACATGCTTAAGGACCTGGGTTCCTTTCCCAGCACTGCAGAAAATGCCATTATTTTGAAATAACTGAAAAGCTTAATAGAGCCAGATATGAAGTCATGTAAAATGGGAAGCACTAATATTTTTCAGACTTACATTAAGTATTCAACAAATAACTACAAGGTTTTGAATAGGTTGGCTGCCAGGGCTATAAAAATAAAGACAGGTTTTCTCTGCTCAGGATTCTCACAAAGCTGCTGGACAGCTGGTGTGGGAGAAGTGACATCAGGCAGATGGATGCAGTAGCACATGCCTGCAAACCCGGTGACTCAGGAAGCTGAGGAAGGAGGGTCAGAAGTTCAAGGCCAGCCTGGGCAACTTAGGGAGAACCTGTCTCAAAATAAAAACTAAAAAGAGCTGGGGATGTAGCTCAGTGGTAGAGTGTCTGGTGCCCAATCCAATGTCACAAAGGGAAAAAGAAAAGAGTGAGATCCTGCCAAGGGGGAGAATGCCGTGTCCCCTGGCATAGCCACAGTCTTCCTGTGGGGGCCTGGGCATGGGAGATGTTGGGCCACATGCATCAGAGGAAGTGGTTACCAGATAGCTTCGAATCTGTGAAGCAAAGTTTGCACTCTCTTATGGGTTATGGGAAGCCACTGAGAGAATTTAAGAAAGGAAAGGACACAGTCAAATCTGTGTCTTAGGAAGCTCTTTCTGTAGGAAACAGCTGTAAGGAGAGCAAGGCCACAGCAGGAGAGCCTTGCAAAAGCTTTCTATAAAGTCCAGGAGAGAGACTCGCGGCCAGAGCTAAGGTGGTGGCATGGCCATAGGAAGAAGGAAGATTGTGTGTTTAAGCATTGAGTCAAGTCCTCAGGGGGCAGGAGCAGGGTGTTAGTGGGGAACTGGCGAACAACAACAGATGGTGCCGCGGAGGGGGCCGGCCGTGCAGACCTGGGGACAGAGCCTGAGGATTCCTGGGCCCTAGGTGGCTGGACAGTCCTACGTAGACCTTCAGGCCGTAACACCTCTCCCTGCTCCTGTGCCTCTTTCCTGGCTGCCTGCTCCTTCTCTTCTCTGAGACTCCCTAGTTGCACTTACTGTGGATTATTCTGCAGGAACTGGAGGACTTTCTTTTAGTCAAAAAAACGGAATTCCTACACAGGTATTTAAATGTGGGCACCATCCATGTGTCACTAGGATGTGGCGCATGCCTAGAACGGAAGACTGCTCGCCATACGAAGGAGTGGAGCACGATACCTGGCTCAACCCTCAACATGAGGTGAGTGAAGAAGCCAGCACAGACCACATGCTGTGGACGATGCCGTTCTGTGACTCTCCAGAGAAGCTGGTTTACACTCAGACAGTAGAGCCCTGGGGCTGCGGCTGGGGCTCAGAGCTGGGGACAGGGAAGCCACTGCTAGGGACAAGGCACTTCTGGGTGGTGGCATGAACTAGATCTTACTGTGGTGACAGACACGCAACTCTGACCCTACTCTGACCCTATACTAGAAGTCACTGAATTGCACACATTCTTGGATGAGTTGCACGGTGTGTGGATAATAGTTCAATAAAAGTGTTACCAAAGGATGAAAAGAGGATGGGGAAGTAGACAGAAAAATATGACCTTACTATTTTGAGGAATCTTGTGGCCAAGGAGAGATGAAGGGTTGAAGTGAGTTTTAAGTTTCAAGCACATTAGTGATGAAAGGACAGGAGCCAGAGGTTGAAAATACAGGGCAGCGGCTGGATGTTCTAGAAAAGAGAAGACACGGATTGTTCTGAGAGGAACTAGTGGCCAGCAAGAGGCTTACCCTGTTCACTGATGGTCCTGTCCTGCCCAAGCCTGGGGACCAGTTCAGAGACAGCACCAGAGACCACCCTGTCCCATGGGGATGCTCGTGTGAGAGACTACAGAGAGGGGCAACCCTGTGGGACACCAAAGGACAGAGGTGTGCAGTGAGAGAGCCACCTCCGCCTCCCCACAGAAAACCCAGTGCCCTCCCTGACCCACACTATCCTCCACGCCCAGGAGGGAGAAGCACAAGCCAAGCTTGGAGACCAAGTGTTCATCCAGTTCTATGGAAGAGCAGAGGTGGACAGGAGACACCAAGGGGTGCTCACCATTAGCAAGCCAACCGTGAATGCCATGGCCTTCCAGTGGAAATCCACCCTCTGAACGCTAAACATGTCATGGCATGTACTTTGACATTTAATATATGTTTCAGAGAAACCTTTACAAATGTGGTCTGTGCCATCATCAGACATGCAGAGGAGGGGAGGAGGTCGGGGACAGAGCACTTGCCTGGCACCTGGAGTCCCTGGGTACCATCCCCAGCACTGTTGAAGGAAGGAAGGGAGGGAGGGAGGGATGGAGGGAGGGAGGAAGGAAGGAAGGAAGGAAGAAAGGAAGGAAGGAAGGAAGAAAGGAAGGAAGGAAGGAAGGAAGGAAGGAAGGAAGGAAGGAAGGAAGGAAGGAAGGGCAAAAGGGCCAGTCTTTCTGCTGGAAACCAAAGCTAAGTTTGTCTTTTAGTGTTTAAGCAGTTACTTTAAAATAGTTTTCTAACAATCAGTTCAGAAGAAGTAGAGATCTTGACTCTCCTAACACTCTTTTCCATAATCAGTGGGTACTCGTGGTAAGACCTGGGAGTACCCACGTGGTTGAAGTCAGAACAGCCTCTTTCCCCAGGAGTCGTTATGAACACACTCCAACCTAAATTAACTATGTTTGAAAAGCAACATGTAGTCTAGGTGTATTTTGAATGTTCCATAGCTCAGGTGGTTGTTCAAAATATACATATGTCCACGTGTGTCTTCCCAAATGGTGGAGGCAGATGGGAAAAGGTCTTCCCTCCGTTGCAGGAGAAACACCTCATTCAGGACTTTAGATGAAAGAAGTAAAATTTTAAAGCCACTTTCGATGAGTTGGGAAATGAGGAGTTTGTAAGTGATTAATTAGTTTTTCTAGTTCAACAACTCGCTTCAACTTCCTGGATGAGATTGGTCTACAGCAGGGAGTGGGGGCAGACATTGGTGAACATGAGAGGTGAGCAGAGGGAACAGTCCAGGCAGGCGTCAAGGCTGTTGGGTGTGACAGGGATGGAAAGGAAAGGAACGGCTGGAGATGAGGCTCAGTGGTGGAGCACTTGTTTGACATGTGTGGGGCCCTGGGTTCCATCCCCAACACTGCAGCAGGAAGGGAAAGAAAGAGAGCTGCCATCTCTACACCACCCACATCCTGAGTCCTGTCTGAGTGTTCCCACTTGATCCTTACAGCCACGGTATACACACTTCTATTATTCTTATTTTCTGGATAAAGAGAAATTATTTCACAGAGATATGAAATTGACCCCCAAGTCATTCTATATAAAAACCATTTGCAAAAAAAATGGCGGACTTTGGTAACCAAAGAGACATGGGTGTCAAAGACAGCCCCTGAGTTATGAACACAGGCATCTCTGACAAAAATCTTACAGGCAAGAAGGCAAGCTAGCACCCATCACCCAGCCAATGGGAGCCAGACTTCTCCTCAGCACCATGGCTCTGGGAGGTCCACCCACAACCCCCCTCCAAGTATATTTCCTTGGAGTTGTCCCTACACACTATGGTTACCAGCAGATCAGCCCCTGACTCCCCTCCAGTCACACCATCTTGCATCTTATGATGTGGTTCTCCACCTCCCCCCAGACTGTGACCACACTGAAGACAGACAGCACCGGGCACAACAGGATGTTCATCAACCCACACGCACACCCCACACCCAGGACCTGTAAGAAGAGAGCCTGGTGATGGCGGTTGCCAGTGTTCCAAGGGCCATGAGTGAAGGAGGAACTCGCCGTAGCCGCCCCGTCTGGCCTATCTATCCTAGTTCATCAACGTAAAGGAGGAAAGGTGTTTTGAAGAAATGTAAAGGGAAATTATACAATGTCCCAGACAGTTGCTGATTCACATTTAAATTTAGAAACTCTCGATAGATTCAACGGGCCTTTCCTAGTTACCTAGTTAAGGACTCGTGTGGGGTCCTAGGGACCGGGGAGGCATCAGGGAGTCCATGTGAATCCCAGGCTTGTCCTGACCAGGTGTGAGGCCGTGGGTGGCCCAGCCCCTCTCAGAGCCGCAGGCCCTCACCTGGAACCAGGAAAGGACTGTGGTGGCATCTGCCCTATGGGGACCGTCTAAGCCAAGTGCCCAGCACAGCCTGCCCACACCGAGTGCTAAGTACTCACTGGTGCTGTGGAGATGGTTGTGACTGGATTACCAGCATCTTCACAGGGGCAGGAAATTCAGCCCCTTGCCTTTGTGCCTCCATTTTTCATCTATAAAATGGGAACAGTGATGGCAGCCATGCTGCCTCATGCTGTGGAAACGCATCTGGGTGGTGGAGCCCTTCAGGAGAGCTGGGAAGTACATTCCGTGATTTTAAAGTAAACCACGCAGGGCACACGCCAGTACTTCCTGCAACCACAGGATCTCAGACCTGGGGAGCACAGTGTTCCTGCCTGTGGTGGCATCCAGACTCCTGGAAAAGTCTCAGATGGAGCTTTACCAGGGTGACCTCCCTTCTTACCTGCACCCAGACTCAGCTGAGTGTACCAGGGACTCAGCAAAGAGCTGTGCAGGCAGACAAGCCAACAAAGGCAGGGTGTCTGACATTCCAAAGGCCTTGCCGGCACACGCATCAGAACTCTGCTTTCCCCAACAAGGGCCTCCCCAGCCACAGCACCGGGAACAGCAGGCTGGACAGCTCCTTCCCTCAGGGGCTGTGCTGTGCAGCACACGATGTTTAGCAGCATCCCTGGCCTCTACCCAAAAGATGCCAGTTGCCCTTGTTGCCAGCCCTGATTGTGACAATCCAGAATGTCACCAGACACTGCCAAGTGTCCCCTGGAGGCCAAGCTGCTCCCCATGGAGAACCACTGCCCTGCCATACTTCTAGAACTTTTTATGTTTAGGTAACACCATTTCAAATCTCCCATCCGTCTACACCAGGTTAGTTTTTGACCTAAATTTTTTGATGGCAGAACGTCTGCCTGTCTCTCTGCAATGACCAGGTGACAACAGTGAATTCCCAGGGAAGATGGACATGGTGTGACTGGTTTTGGGAGAAAGCCCAGGAGGTTCTGGTGGAGCTGAGACGTACCTTGTCAGCCACAGGAGAAAAGACCCAGGCTGGAGGTGAAGCCTACAATTATTGTCACTCAGCGGAAGCTTGAACTCTGCAGCTGTGCTTTGCTTGTGGATAACAAGGACCCTGCTCGAGTGTTCCAGGATTCCTTCCTGTACCTGTCGAGAGTGTCTAAAATCACACAAAATTAAACTCCAGCCAGGCGAGATGGTACACCCCTATAATCCCAGTGGCTCGGGAGGCTGAGGCAGGAGGATCATGAGTTCAAAGCCAGCCTCAGCAATGGCGAGGCACTAAGTAACTCAGTGAGATCCTGTCTCTAAATAAAATGCAAAATAGAGCTGGGGATATAGCTCAGTATAAGCATATTAGTAGTCAAGTGCCCCTGAGGTCAATACCCAGTATCAAAAAATTTTAAAAAAAAAATTAAAATCCAACTTTCTGGAAGTAAAATAACCAGGACTAGGGTTCTGCTGTGCTCAACAAAGTTTTCCATTTCCTCGCTCAGCTAGGGAGTTTCTAATCGCTACTAAGATCTCACAAACACTAGAAAATGATTGTGAATTACTTCTAGAACTAAAAATGTACTCTCAGACATTTAGGTGTTTTATAAATCCAGCCACTTGCCCAGCTACAAAATGATATCGTGGGTGCACAGTCCATCCGCATGACCTGTCACACCGCATTACTTTCCCTATCCCAGGGACCGTGCAGTTTCTGTTATATAAAAGTGCCTCTCACTTTATGTACCTGGCAGAAACTGATGGAATTTCACTTCCCAGCACCAGTGCCCCACTCCACGAGGTAAACAGGGGTGCCCCCGGGTGCCGGCCAGAACTTGGCTTTCTAGGTTCTTTGGGTCAGGGTGTCCCTGGGGCGTTCAATGTTCTTTGGGAATGAGTGGTACTGTGGAGTGTTGTCATTTGTGATTTTAAGTGACACAAGTCAACTCTTTACACTTGCCACGGAGCAGGAAAGGAAACAATAGCAAGCTGAGCCCACAACAGGTCCCTGTGCCCTGCTCAGCACAGGCCCGTGTGCACCAGGAAGTGCAGACAGGTCTGGGTGTCTGGCCTCCACTGCTGCCATCCTGCCTCCAAACAAGGGTGAGTCCCCCATGTCATTCACACACTGCAGTGTGAAGCACAGACCACTTACTTGGGCAGGCATCAGCCTGAGGGACACAACTGCTTTAGGCCCTGAAGAAAAATTGATCATGTATGCAACAAAATAAAACTGAATCCCCTCCTCTTGCCATGCACAAAAGTTAACTCAAAATGGATCAAGGACCTTGATATCAAATCAGAGACTCTGCGTCTGGTAGAAGAAAAAGTTGGCTTCGATCTACATATTGTGGGGTCAGGCTCCAAATTCCTCAGTAGGACACCCATAGCACAAGAGTTAATAACAAGAATCAACAAATGGAACTTACTCAAACTAAAAAGTTTTTTCTCAGCAAGAGAACAATAGAGAGGTAAATAGGGAGCCTACATCCTGGGAACAAATCTTTACTCCTCACACTTCAGACAGAGCCCTAATATCCAGAGTATACAAAGAACTCAAAAAATTAAACAATAAGATAACAAATAACCCAATCAAAAATTGGGCCAAGGACCTGAACAGACACTTCTCAAAGGAGGACATACAATCAATCAACAAGTACATGAAAAAATGCTACCATCTCTAGCAGTCAGAGAAATGCAAATCAAAACCACCCTAAGATACCATCTCACTCCAGTAAGATTGGCAGCCATTATGAAGTCAAACAACAACAAGTGCTGGCGAGGATGTGGGGAAAAGGGTACTCTTGTACATTGCTGGTGGGACTGCAAATTGGTGCGGACAATTTGGAAAGCAGTATGGAGATTCCTGGGAAAGCTGGGAATGGAACCACCATTTGACCCAGCTACTGCACTTCTTGGACTATTCCATGAAGACCTTAAAAGAGTGTACTACAGGGATACTGCCACATCAATGTTCATAGCAGCACAATTCACAATAGCTAGACTGTGGAACCAACCCAGATGCCCTTCAATAGATGAATGGATAAAAAAAAATGTGGCATTTATACACCATGGAGTATTACACAGCACTAAAAAATGACAAAATCATGAAATTTGCAGGGAAATGGATGGCACTAGAGCAGATTATTCTAAGTGAAGCTAGCTAATCCCTAAAAAACAAATACCAAATGTCTTCTTTGATATAATGAGAACAACTAAGAACAGAGCAGGGAGGAAGAGCAGGAGGTAAAGATTAACATTAAACAGAGACATGAGGTGGGAGGGAAAGAGAGTGAAAAGGGAAAGTGAATGGAAATGGAAGGAGACCCTCATTGTTATACAAAATTACATATAAGAGGTTGTGAGGGGAATGGGAAAATAAACAAGGAGAGAAATGAATTACAGTAGATGGGGTAGAGAGAGAAGATGGGAGGGGAGGGGAGGGGGGATAGTAGGGGATAGGAAAGGTAGCAGAATACAACAGTTACTAATAGGGCATTATGTAAAAATGCGGATGTGTAACCAATGTGATTCTGCAATCTGTATTTGGGGTAAAAATGGGAGTTCATAACCCACTTGAATCTAATGTATGAAATATGATATGTCAAGAGCTTTGTAATGTTTTGAATAACCAATAAAAAAAACTGATCATGATCAAAGCTTTGAGAAATTCTACTTCAATTCCTCAAATGGCCAACCCCTTTCTAAGAAGTGTCTGAGAGTAATGCTACGGGTCCACCTTTTCAATATTCTTTGAGAGATTTTCTGAACTGGGACCTTTAGGTGTAAGCAACGAGGTCTCAGTTGTTTCTGGGTGGACAATGTCACCTCCACACCTTTGCCTCATATTAGGCTTCTTGCAAGTTCTCACCTGCTGCCACCTCTCTGATGAACTTGTCTACAATGTCCCTTTTTATTGGTTTGTTTGGTGGTGCTGGGGGTGGAAACCAGGGCCTTGTGCCTGCTGGGCAAGCATCCAACCCTGAGCCCCACCTCAGCCCAGCACTGCTCCTGTGACTTGTCTTTCTCTCAAATCATGGAAGAGAAACACCTCCACACAGACCATTTTTCATTTTTATCTCTTATTACAGCTGAAAGCATAGATAAGATTCTTCCCTTCTTGTTACCCCATCTTTGTTCCCTTTTCACTTTTCTTTTTATTTCCTTAACCCAATAAACCCCACATTCTCAATTCTGTGAATATTTCAGGGATACTGATGCAGGTATGTTAAAATAGGATGAAAATTATAATTCATTATTATTAATATTAATAAGATTATTAATATTTATGCTATCATAAATAATATTAATGGATATTATCACTAATCACTTACCTATTAGTTTTCTCAAAAGCATAAAATATTAAAAACATGAATATTTTTGACATTACCATAAGTGCATATTTTTGCTCAGTTTAAATCTTTTAGTTGTCCCCTAAAAGGGACAATGGGACATAATAGTTCAGCTTCACTTCAGCTCACTCTCTTCCAGGGGTTTTGCATCATTGAGGGTACAAAGAAAAGTACAAGACAGCCCAGAGCACAGATCCAATATGGTACCTGAGATGAGTCCAAGGTCAAAGGGGAGACATTCTAGAACTTTCCACATTTAGAGAAGATGACTGCTTAAAAACAGAATGAGCACTAGCGTAAAATTTGCAATCATAAAAACCTTTTAAGAAGCTTCACAAGCATTGAGTGTTCTATCATTTTGACGACATAAAATCAGTGCAATGAACGAGATCTCATTTTCAGACGTGAATTAGAAGGTTGTTAAGTAAGGCCAGAGATTTTCATGCTCCAAATAAACATTAAAACAAAATCCATTGGTAAGAAATATGGGAAAGATCTTCCTGAGAGAAACTATCTTATTATTAAGGTTCCATTCTTGTCACCTAATAAAGAATGGCATCTTAATAATAAGATAATAAGTGTCTAATAAACACACCTAAATGAATGCATGGGAAAATGGAGCAGGGGTTTCCCTGAACAGGAAAACAGATGTCTGTCTACGTATGCTAGGTCTCGGTACTCAGGAGTCTTCTCTACTCTTGAGTCTCATTTTCATTCTGGCCAGGAATAGAATAAAATGCAGGGGCCTCAGACCCAGTTCTCAAACTAGACACGGATGACTGGACAGGGAACCTTCCTTTGCTTCCATCTAAAGAAAGAGTCACCGGAACTTTCTCTGTGCATTCTGGTTTTCTAGACTAGAAATCGAAACATACCTTTCGGAGTATATTTCTTGTTCAAAACAACATGTGGTTTGAGTTAATAATACTTGTCACTGTTGTCAAGTAAGTGCTAAGTGTTTTACCCGAGTGACCCATTGGCACTTCTCCTGAGAGGGTGGCTTTATCTGAGCATAGGAGGCTGCCTCATCAAGGTCCCCATCTAGGCATGGACTCACCGAGGCTTTGGATCCATAGGGACGCATCCTTCACTACCGAGTGTCTCGCTGTCAGTTGGGGGACAGCTTGTCTTACAGAGACTATTTTCTCACCTAAGCATTGAATTCAGGCAACGGGCTTCAATCAAATGGTAAAAATACATCTGACTCAAATATTGCAACTACATCCAGGTTCACTGGAGCATGTTTCATGTGACACAGGCTAATCTGTGATAGCCCAATGATGTCACCTAATTTTTTTTGGGGGGGTGGGTACTGGGTATTGAACCAAGGGAACTCTACCATTGAGCTACACCCTCAGCCCTTTTTATCTTTTATTTTGAGACAGGGCCTCCCTAAATAGGCAAGGCTGGCCTCAACTTGTAAGCCTCCTGCCTCAGTCTCCTAAATCATTAAGATTACAGGCATGTGCCTCTGCATGCCCCATCACTTCCCAATTCTGATCTAAGCTCAGTACCCTCCCTTCACAGTGGGAATGGTACGGTACTCTTCAGACAGGTTGGTTGCCATTTCATCTATCAAAGATTGGGGTGGTTCTAATGTGTCATCATTTTCTTTTAAGAAATCTATCATTGATTTAAAAGATAAAGGATAGAGTAATGAAGTTTATAAAATAACCAAAACATGTCCTTAAATTCCACCATTTTAACAGTAACCTGCTTCCTAAACCACAGATACTGATATTCTTCTGTCATCCTGTAGGAAATCATTCCCTAGTGGGAGCAGATGGAGTCCCTTGGAGGCTGAGGATGTAGCTCAGTGTCCCAGCACTTGCCTATCAAGCCTGTGGCCCTGGGTTCCGCCCCAGCACTGTAAAACAGAAATAATTACTTGGTTTTTGGCTATGTCCCCATTCATTTTAGGTAATATTTGAAGGACGACTGTGCAGGAGGAAATGTCAGGCATTTGGACTAGGAGAAGTTGCCCAGAGATCATGAGGGATAAAGGAAACCTATTGTCTAAAAACAGACACCTGCCCGGCTTCCAGCCTGCTTGCCCTAGTTTGAAAAACTGTGGTGGCTTCACATCAGATGTTCTAGGGAATCGTTTTTTTGGGAAAAGAAAGCAACACCTTCCTGGACACAGGGTGACTGTTGGGCTGTCTGAGGCTGGAGCATCCTTGGTGCGCCCACTGCGTCACTCCAAATGTGGCACAATGGGGCTTTCTTCTGGACGTGTCACCAGAGAGCCCTGGAAGAACAGGAGGAGGGGATGGTGCTGAGAGCTGGGGAGGGACTTCAAAAGCCACCCTCAAACCTGAAGAGTGAAATTTCAGTTTTCTAAACAAATTGCTGAGGAGAGAAGGAAGCCAAATGAAAACAACAAAACAGAACAGAACAATAACTCAGGCCCCAGGGTTTCCACCCAGCAGCGGCTCATTCTAATGCACAGGCAGTCAGGAAGAGTCCCTGGGGTGACGGCTTTGATGGCCCTGGAACTTACTGAACGGTGACTGCTTCCAGCCCATTTGTGCTGAAACTGGGCTGCAGGGTCTCAAGAGCCCAAGTGGGAAGTGTTGGAAGAGACCAGGGAACCGCGACCCCCCAGGTCAGGGAGGGACTCATCTGGCTCTCCCAGCCTCTAATCCCCGGCGGGTGGGCGGGTGGGTGTGGTTCCGAGCTCCTGTCTCGCGTGGTCTGACTCTTTGGAGGCCATCTACATCCCCAGAGGTGGGAGGACAAGACAGGCAGCAGGACTCCAGCAACCCCCAAGGGTGCACAGCCGCGTGCTGCGCACATGGGTCTCATTCCACAATGACTCCACATCCTGGGCTTTTGCTGGAACCATTTGGCCTAGAAGAGAAGAGGTTTCCCCTCAGATACGAGGAGGGGGTCCGGCCGCCCTGGGCACGTGCTGTCCGCGCAGCATAAATGGTGCTGTCGGGATCTGTAAAAACCTCTTCGTGCCGGTCACCACTGGCCCTGAGGGTGACCACAGAAGACCCTGTGCCCTCCTTGCGGCTAGTGGGGGACCCTCCCTTCACTGTCCTCTCCTTCCCCTGCTCATTTGTGCGGTGTCTGCTTCTGATGGTCACTGCTGGAGGTCAGCATGGTAGCCAGGCACTTGGGAGCACTAGGGCCTTGTAGGGTCAGGGAGAGGGCAGCGGCGGCATGGGCAAGCAGGATCCAGGCGTGCCAATGTTTCCCTTTGACCAAATGCCTGTTTCCTTACCCTGAGAACCTAAATGTCACCTAATGACTAAAAGCCACGGCTGCAGATTCTGACTTCTGCCAGCTCCAGGTGTCTGTCCTGAGAAGAACTCCAAGGCGCTTTAATTCCCACAGGGAGCCGCCCACCTTTCCAGGCTGAAGGCACATCCAAAGAGGTTTGTTTTCATTCTTTGCCATTCAACTGACATTTATTTGGGGACTCCTGTGTGTGTCATCTTAGGCCCAATCCTGAGTTGGATGGTTATGCAGGGAGGGGTCAAGGGGCAGATTCAAATCTGAAAGTTACATTGTGTCCAAAAAAGAGCTACAGAGCACATAGTGTCAGAGCCCAATGTTGAAGAATGCTGCATTCCCCCAGATAATGCTCATATTATGATTGTGTAGAAATTTTTAAATATTTCTTTAGTTGTCAATGGACCTTTATTTTATTTATTTACTTGTGGTGCTGAGAATAAACCCAGTGACTCACAGGAGCTAGGCAAGCACTCTACCCCTGAGCCACAACCCCAACCCTGTTCTGTTGTTCTTGAATGACATAAGTTGAGGGGTCAAGTGTCATGATATCTACAACTAACAAATTGTTTCACTAAAACTTTATGTGTATATGTATGCAGGTAAATACTCATATACAAACATATGATGTGTACATGGTGTATATATCCTATGTGTTACATGGAGAGAGAGAGAGAGAGAGAGAACATTGCAAATAGTAACAGTTGGTGAATTCAGGTGAGGAGTATAAGGATGTTCCTTGTCTCTATCCTGCATTTTTTCTGTAATTTTAATTTTTTTTCACAGCACAAAGGAAAATCCCTCATCTCCAATCTCAAGGAGCTCACAGTCTATAGATCACTCATTTCTTTCTAATAATAAGGAAGATGGGGAGGACTAAATCAGAGGGTCAGAAGCCTTTGGAGAAGGTCTTGGCTGGCTCATGTCAGTATCACCCGCAAGCTCCAGAGGTGACAAGGACTCAGCAAATGTGGCAGGTGCTGCAGGGCCCTGCTTCTGCACAGAGGTCAGTGCTTCCCTGGGACCTTGGAGGGCACGGGGCAGCCTGTCCACAGCAGTGGACCAACCATAGCAGGAGTCCAAGGAGCCTGCTCCAGGGTCATTCCTGTCCTGGGACCAGGCAGGGCCCTCACACTGCAGGTGCCTCTTGAGCTCCGAGAGGACCAGGGGACACCTGGGCAGGATCCAGTGGAGAAGGCTGCAGGAGGGTGTTCGTGAGCCACAGCGGAGCGGACGTCCTACTCGCTGGAAAGGACTTCATGGAAGACGATGGGAATGGCTGCAGATACCACTGGCATTTGGGGCCTTGGGGACACTTGCCACTGTGGAGATCATGGACCCCCTGGGAGAGGAGGAGGACCCTGGGGTTCTCTGTGGATAATGTTACTGCACGGGGAAGAAGAGAGGAGGGCACTTAGGGGCTTGCAGGGTCAGGGAGGAGGTAGCTGGCAGCGTGGGAAGGCAGGATCCAGGCTCTGGGACCAATGGCCACACTGGCATTGACAGGCTCAGAAAGTTGAGGTGCCCCTGCCACGTCCAGCTCCCACAGCCTAAGGAATGAGACTTCCCTAGAGCAAGGCTGTGTGGCTTCAGCCTCCACCGGCCCTACCCTAGAGGTGGCATGAGCTGCAGTGACGAGGCCAGGCACCTCCCATCACAAACCAACAGGAAACGGCATGAGAACCCATGAGGAGATGGCACTGAGGAGTGGAGGAGAGCAGGAGGCCCTGGGATGACCTCCACTGGACAGGTACCCTGCCTGCCTCCCCCAGAACAGTCAAGGTGCTGGCACACTGGTGTGATCCAGGACACAGACATAGGCCTGTTACGCCACCAAGCCCGAGTTCTTCCCGTACAGCTGTGAATCTGCAGAACCACTCACTGGATGTCTTCCCCTCACTGAACCCGAACCAGGTTTCCTGTCTACTCAGTGGTGCTTATGGTGTCCACACCAACGTTGACCTTCCCACACCCCAGCTGCCTGGTTCCTGGACCGTCTCACTCCTGCTGTCGGGGGCCACCCCAGCTAGCAGTCCTAGACAAGGCCCTGGGTGTCCACTCCCAACGCCAGCCCGGTTTCCATCTGTCCCAAAGCCCCACTTCCCAACACTGTCGCATAGCAACACTGAATATAGACGGAACAGGTTCAAGCTCTCGAGGCATCCCAGGCCTGTTCTCGGGGTCCTTGTCCTGGGCTCATGCACTGGGTCCTCTTCAGTGCTTCCTACAACTGTGTGCTCCGAACGCCCTCAACACGGAGCCAGAGTGTGGTGTGGGGGTTTGTTGTTGTCATTGGTGGTGGTGAGGGGGGGGCACTGGAGATTGAACCCAGGGGCACTTTACCACTCACTCACACCCCAGCCCTTTAAATTTTGTTTTGAGACAGGGTCTCACTTGGTTGCTGAGGTTGGCCTTGAACTTGCGACCCTCCTGCTTTGGCCTTCAATGACTTCGGAATCACAGACATTTGTCACTGCAATGCACTTACTTTTGACTTAAGCAGGTGCCTCTTTTTGCTGAGTCTTGTTCGATGACACCACCACCATGCACCTGAGATGTCCCTGGGACCACCACTGTGCACCTGAGATGTCCCTGGGGCGTGTTGACCCACTCCACTTCTGCTGCATACCGTGCCCCTCTCTGCACCTCCTAACCTCACGCTTCACCTTCCACTCTACAACATTCTTAAAAGGCAGCCACTGTTAAGAGGCACCTTTGACTCATGGAAGTACTGAATTGTGACTTTAAAACCCTTACAAGGTACTGTGCTATGGATCATGGTCCAGTGTTGGACACAGGCAGAGGGACTTGTGCCTCTGGCTCACAGTCGTCCTGCCAGTTACAGAGAACAGCCTCCCTCCTCCCACGTCCCAGGAATCCATCCACTGTGCCCCTGAAGCTGGGCAGAAAAACCAGGGCTCTTGGCGAACACAACCCTGTGTCCCTTGTGTGTGTCTGGCCGGCACATCATGAGTGACCAAGGCAAGGTTCCCATGCCAGAATTGGGGACTTGGGTTCCAGGAGATTATGCAAGTCAGGGACACATCTGAGAACAGAACCTGTCCAGCCTTGAGTCCCTAGGGCTCTGCCTCTCCTCCTGTGGTGCGCTACCCACACCCTTTGTTCCAGGTGGTTTTGTTTGTTTGTTTGTTTGTACCAGGGATTGAACCTAGAGGTGCTTAACCACTGAGTCACATACCCAGGCTTTTTATTTTTTTTTATTTTTTTTTGAGACAGAAGTCAAGCTAAGTTCCTGTGGCCTTCACTAAGTTTCTGAGGCTCTTGAATTTGCAATCCTCCTGCCTCAGCCTCCCAAGTCGCTGGGACTACAGGTATGTGCCACCACCATGCTGAGGTGATCTTTCAGGAATTCATGCCTGTAAATACCTATACCCCCAAATACAAAAGCATAGTCTAATTTCCTGGGACAGAATTCAAATGTGTCCATCATCAATTAAGTGATGGAAATAACATTTTTCCTTTTATTCCTGCTAATGCTGGCCTGGCATTCTTAGAGCAGCTAAGTCCCCTTTACGATTCTGATGTTCTCAACAGGTAAACCCACGAATGGTTTTTCAAAGTGATCAACTCAAAGCTATTGGATTATTTCAAAAGGATGGTGAGTAGTGCCTGAGGTCACAGGACGGTGTGTCCTCCCCCTGATTGAGCAGCTGCTGTGTGGGGGCTGGGGTCGCAGGCTGGGCAGCTGGGTCCAGGCCCCTGGAGAGAGGAAAACTGTGAGGTCAGCGGGAAGCTCCATTGGACTCACAGAAACCCCCCACTTCACAGGGCCTATGTGAGAGGATGGGTCAGAACTGGGGCATGTCATGGACATGCTCCTTACAGAGGTGACCACAAAGGTCCAGAGGTGTTCAGTGGATTTCTTCTGTGGGTCCTGGCCAGAGGCAGCCTAAGCATGGGCAGCGGGGGGCTGGGTGCAGCCTAAATGGACAGAGTGGGGCTGAAGTATGTTTAAGAAAGTGGACAGAGGCCTCCGGTTGCCCCAGGGAACTTTCTGTCTTCGAATCTCAGAGGAGTGAGCGTTGGGACAGGGTATGTAACAGAAAATGGTCCGAGTGAATCCAAATTTGTGGGTCCACACAGGAGCACAGCTAGGGGACCAGAGGTCACTCCCACGTGGCAAAGCCACCTCTGGCCAGCATCTTGAGTGATCCAACTCTAATCTCAACAGGTCAATGTGTCTAAGAGGGTGTTTAAACTTCTGAATGGCTTTTCCCTCGGCATCTCTTCCTATGGTGACTTCTACAAACGTCTTCATTGGTATCCCTGCCCCATTTTTGTTTTTGGAGAAATTTCTTTCTTCCTCTTCTTTTCTTTTCTTTTTTCCTTCCTTCCTTCCTTCCTTCCCTCCCTCCCTCCCTCCCTCCCTCCCTCCTTCCTTCCTTCCTTCCTTCCTTCCTTCCTTCCTTCCTTCCTTCCTTCCTCTTTCTTTCTTTCTTTCAGTACCAGGGATTGGACTCAGGGGCACTCAACCACTGAGCCACATCCCCAGACCTACTTTTTATTTTATTTAGAGACAGGGTCTCACTGAGTTGCTTAGCACCTCAATTTTGCCAAGGCTGGCTTTGAACTTGTGATCCTCCTGCCTCAGCCTCCCGGGGCACTGGGATGACAGGCATCGGTCACTGTGCCCAGCTTGAGTAATATCTTTCTTATGCAAAAAAAAAAAAAAATGTTTCACTTGCACAGGACCCAGAGAGAAGGAAGAGTCATGGGACACATCTACGGTCACCAGCTATATCCTCTGAAGTGTGGCTGGTTCATCACACTGAGCTCATTCTGTCCTGAGGCTTCACAGAGATTCATCCAAAGATAAATGAGAAAATGGGGCTGTGAGGGGAGGACCCTGCCCCAGCTGTGTTCAGGTCTTAGGGGGCAGGGACGCTTGGAAACAGGCCTGTGCCTCCACAGCTGTCCTGGGCAGGGCAGACTAGGAGGTGGAGAGGCAGGCAGAGGCCCCAGCGCTGAGGACACAGGGTCCAGGGTGGGTGTTCAGGAGGTCTGGTGGTGACCAGATGCCAAGATCTGAGTCCTCTGAGGCTCAAAGGAACTTTCTGTTCTGGTCAGATGCTGACTGTATCTCACATCCTGCTGTTTTTATTCCTCCTGGCACTCAGGTGACTGGCCTCTGGCGCTGGAGGGAAGAGGCATGGGACTACAAGGGTTTGAATACAGACCCCCACCACCGGGCCTGGAAGTCCCTGCCATCGGGTGTTCCTGCCCTACAGCCAGGGGACAGTTGACTAACCTTTACCGTCCCCTTGCCCCTGCAGGGCATGGAAGACGGTCTCCAGGGCTCAGGCTGCTGAGCCAATCTCTGCCTTTGCTGGAGCCACAGGGACTGAATCCTCGTGCGATGCAGGAATGGACACACCCAGCACCCTCTCTCTAGCTGCCCTCTTATAAGCAAGCAGCAGTCATTCAGGACCTTGACCAGAAGAATCTTATGAAGCCCTGGGAGTGTTGCCTCTGCATTTCCCCAGAGTGACTCACTGTAGCCTTAAAAGTGGAAGGGACCCATTATAGGCTGGATGATGACCCCACGTCCCCAGGGAAAACAAATTCACAGTTGATGTCCTAACCTCTCGTGGCCATGGATGAAAAAGGCTTTTAGAGAGGTGATGAAGTCAAGACGGGGTCACTAGGGTTGGGCTCTAATCCAATATGACTGGTGTCCCCATAAGAAGAGGAGACGAGGACACTGGTAGGTAGAGGAGAAGGGAGCCCTCAGCAAGCCAGGACACGCGGCAGCTGACACCCTGCTCTTGGACTTCACACCTCAGGGACTGTGAGGAGGAACTTGCTGTTGTTTTCCGACACACACACCTGGTGGTCAGTCTTAGGCGTGAGGAGTAAAGGCGAGGACCTGAGGGAGGCCACACTAGGGGGGCAGAGGTGGCACAGTCCCCAGGACCCAGAGGAAGCTGGCCTGAAAATGGATGGGTAGTTCATAGGAGAAAGGTCCCCATGAGGTTCCTGCCTGGTACCCCAGAGCAGATGGAAGCCCTGGCCAAGGAGAGGAGGGTTGAGTTGGGGAGCAAGCTCCTTCCCCCTACACACCCCAGCTACAAGGAACGAGGGAGAAAAGGTAGGAGAAGCCTGCAAAGCAGATCCAAAGGTGCAAGAAACATCCAGAGTCGAAGCAAAAGGGCGACCAGTCTCAGATGTGGACAGCACGTGATGGGCGCCAGGCTCAGGGGTGCAGAGCTGAGACAAAACTAGAGTGGGGGCTCCAGGACAGCTCCTCCTAAGCAGCAGCATGCTCTGCCTCCACCTCCAGCCCACCTCCACGTTGGCCCTGGGGTTCAGCGCCGAGACGCAGAGCTCATGGTTTCTAGGCCCCCTTCTGTACTAAATCTCTATGGTTTTGATTCATATTGATGATTCATGGTGAGTCAACAGGGAAAAGGTTAAATTATGTTCTGAATATTTCAGTTGAGAAAACAGCAAGTTCTCTCTTGCACAAATACTTCAGAGTTTTGAGAATTTGAAAACCATTTTGTTTTTTGAACATGAAAGGTTCAGATATCACGAAAACTGACTTCAGCGGAGCTCACCCCACATGGTGCTGAACGGGGACTGGCTGTACCTGCCCAGCAGCAGTGCCTCCACAGAGGGAGTCCTCTCCCTGCCAAGGGATTGCGTCCTGTGTGCCTCAAGGTAGAGAGCTCCACGGCCTGACAGAGAAGATGGCATTAGTGTGTGTAACAGCATTTTAATGGACGTGCCATATCTGATTCCAATTTTCTTTCAGAAATGGGATTATCCAAGAAAACACAAGTTGGGTGTTTATCATGCAGTTAACATGGTCTTTCCCAAGAGCTCTGGTTTCCAAATACCAAGATTCTGTCTTATTATTATTTTAAGATTAAAAGGAAGGAGATTGTATCTTTGGAGATTGTATCTCTGTTCCTTTTCTCTTGGCTGAAGACACATCTGCTGCTTTTCTCCATATGTGAATAGACCAAAGTTCTATCCTCAAAGTGAAAAGAACAACCTCACGGTACCAGCAGCATCTGCCACCTCCATCTCCAGCTGCAGAACACAGGCGACTCCAGAGTGCCAGGGAGTTGTTCCTCTCTGCACGGTCCCAGCCTGTCCTCCTTCTCTTGCTGGAGTCCAGGTCCTTCTCCTCCCCCTCCCTCCCTCCCTTTGCATCCTCAGGTGAGCCTTCTTACCTAAAGGACAAGATGCTTGTCTCAATGCAAACTACTGACAACACTCGGCCCACTTTGGTGCTCTGTGATGGGTAGAAAGTACCCGACATCCTGTGGACAGGACAGCAGATGCGCAGGGCCATCCAGCTCCTCCTGCCCTGTCAATAACTGGGGACCCTTTCTCCGTTGGCTCTCAAGAAACACCAATAATTATGTTTACATTCACTCATTTAATAGACACCTGTCAGAAGCCTTTTGCACTTAGGTAGACGAGGATGCTGGATAGTAGGGAATCCCAGAACCGATTGGGGACCCTACCTCCATTGTGCAGTGAGAAGACAAGCTTCCAGAGAAGGGAGCTTATGAAATGTGGTGGCCACAGAACAGGACAGTGGGCTACTCCACCAGAGCACGTCTGGGTTGGATTCACCCTGCAGGCCAAGGACAGTGCGGTTTCCAGACCAGAAGGCTCACCCCATTTTCACCTGGCACACGCAGAGGCACGGACGGAGCTCCCAGGGCCTTCAGATGCACAGCAGGTCAGTGATGAGCACAGACAAGGTAGCAAAGGACTTCCTCCTAACCCTCCTTTGCCCTTGAACGTGCCTCCAGCCCAATAGGCTGACAGCCACAGAACAAGACACCAAGACACAAGGGTCATTGGCTTCGGTCCTTTTCAAACACTGATAAAATATGATATAAGAGTTATCATTTGACTATGGTGGCGTGTGCGGTTGAGAGGCATCCAGTACCTTCTCAGTGCAGTGTTTCCACCACTATTGTTCATTTCTAGACCTTCATTGTCTCAAAGAGAAAACTTGGGCTTATTTGTTGTGGGCAGAATCACATCCACCCCAACATTCATGCTGAAGTCCTGACCCCGGTGCCTCCGAATGGTGCTGTACTTGGAGATATACAGGGTCTTTAAAGAGGTAACGGGATTCTTCACAATATGGCTGTGTCTGCCTAAAAAGAAAGTACAGGGGATGGCGGCAGAGCCTGTTTTCCCCTCTAAACAGGGAGTGAGCAGCAGAACCCGCAGGCAGGTGGACAGGTAAACAGAGGGGACATGTCTGTCCCCCAGTTGCCAGGATGTGGGAGCTTGGATCAGGCAGAAGGGCTGGAGACAGCTCGTAGGGTACCTTTGCCATCCTGCCAATGCTTAGATTCCAGCCAGTGTCCTCTCAGTGACCATCGCCTTTGTGGCCCTGGTCAGAAGGACAGAGCCATATGGACCAGAGCATGAGTGGCTGCATGTGACTCCAACCAGGAGTTTCTCAGGGCACTGAGCAGAGGCCTGTAGAAGGCAGCATCCAGAGGGCTCTGGGCACCAAGGGGTGGGGCTTGTGTAACAGATGGAAAAGCTCAGTAAGCCTCAAGTTCAAAGACACAAAGGTGCAAATGTGAAAGTTCCTGATACTTACAAGGTCTGCTTTATTCCTCTAGTTCTGATTCTTTTTGAGTATTAGCCAAAGGTGGAAAGATTTTGGCATAATTTAAACATATTTAAAAATAAGTCCCCTTTGGACTTAGGAAAGAAGAGTCAGTCCTCTGTCTAGGATAGATAAGAGGGACTTGGCAGTAGCTGGAATGACAATGAGCCACCCTGGAAGCCTGGGAGGCAGGACATGGGCTCTGGACCTGGGTCATCTGACAAGTTACTCCTCTGCATCACAGCTTCTTTGTCTGCGGAATGGGGTGTGAGGTCTGAAGCTCCCCCTGGCCTCTCCATGGTTCTGTGAGGTGAATTTTTGTTTCTACGACTATGCCCTAATACAGGCATTGTCCAAGCACAAAACTTGGGAACCTTCTAGAAAGGCAAATTCTCAGGCCCCACCCAAATTTACTGAATCAGAAACCCTGAGGTTTGGCCCCAGAGCTCCATGCTCTGACAAGCCCTACAGGTGATCCTGGTGTCCCCTAAAGTCTGAGCAGCACCGTTTGAGTGAATATGGAAGGACTGGGTTGGTGGGACATCTCCAGGAGATGTTAGAAAGGGAGCAGCACTCGCTCAAAAGTCACTGGATGTTAGAAAATACAGCTTCTGCACACTAGCTTCAGGACCAGGTGGGTAAGTTTTCACACATTATTAATAAATATGTAGTTTTCCATTTAGTGTAATGCAATTAGGTGTTTTTATTTCTTTGAAGAACCAGCAGCCTGGTTATCAGATATCCCTATTTAATTAAATATGCAATACACAAAAAGCTTTCATAAGCAAAGTCACATAGAAATAAGCTTTATTGAGACCTATGCAAAATACCTTTCAAAGCCATGCCATTGAGTTTTTCAGAGGGCTAATTTGTAAAAACAAAATGAATTCAGATTTAAGTGCCTCAATTATATGCTTAAGCACAGGGCTGTGAGCGTGAACATCATTGTTTCTTTCAAGGCTAGTAGATGACCACTAGTGATTGGCAGCTGTGTACAGATGTCCAGTTCTTCAGCACAGAAGTCTCAGGTTTCTATTCATGATGTGATTTGGACAGGGCACAGAGATGAGCTCTGGGTTGTCCGAAGTGAAGCAGAATGTCCCTTTAACTTGCTCTCGCTGTGAGAGAATGTCCTAATCTAGGCTGATGTTACATGGTGTCAGTCACCTACCTCCCACCACAGTATAATCCACGACTGAAGCCCGAGATGTTCTTGTTTCTGTGGGCTTGTTTTATTTTACCAACTCAGAGACCTGCCATGACACAGTGCCTACACTCCTCTGCATGTTTTTTCTTGAAATAAGAGACTTCATGGCTACAGCCACATTTGACAAGATCTGAAGGATTCGAGTGGCACCACCGATGCCTTATTTTTCCAGAAAAACACATTTGAAATTGGAGCTTTGGGAAGTAGCCCAGAGGATGCTATAGCAAGTGGACACTCGGAGGTAAGTTGCCCTTTAATGCCTGGGTCCCCACTGGGCGTCTTTGGTGCTTCCCTAGGGTCTCCACAGCGAGGCTCAGTGTTCCGGGAGCCTCCAGGTCTTTGTCCTGTCAGTCATCTTCCCTGTTCTCATCACGCCTGCTACCTCTTATCTCCTTGGGTTCTGTCTGTGCTCAAAGTGGCCCTTCTCTGAGGGACGCCAGCTGTGAACATATTGAAAACTACAACTTCAAGGTGGAAAGATTCTACCATGAGCCCCAAAGCAGAAGTCATCTTCAACACTTTTATCACTTGAGTCAGGACAGCTGATGTGGTGCTCCTGTCCTCCACTGTAGGAAGCAGTTACAAGCAGCTTCACAAAATGCTCGTGCTATTGGGAGGCACCTTCCCCTTGGGGTTACCACCGGCTTTTCCATCATCCAAGTCACTGGTTGACTTCAGTCCCTGTCGCACTGGGGACCTCAGGATCACTTCCTCCCCTCTGGTGGCCTTTCTTCACCCAGGGTTTCAGGTCACCACACTTCCAAGGTGCTTTCTGCCTTTTAAGGTCTTCTTCATTTATTCCTTTTCTTCTCTCTGGCCTCTTATTGCTGTAGGGTCCCAGTGGTCATCTTCAGACCTCTCTTGTCCCCACTTTTACCTCCCAGATGTCACTGCCACATTTGACATATAAAAATACAAAACTCAGAGTTTCAGATGGACAGCTCCTGTTGTAGTCCAGGTACATCCCAAATATTGCCTGGCCCCAAATACTGACCTGGCTAACAAGCAAATATTGCTTGAAACAGACTTGTGCTAACACTATTTAAACCAAATTCTAGAAATTGGGCCTGCTGAGCTTTGCTTTCCAACCCTAAGATGAGATCACCCAGTCTGGTGACTTTGAATGCATCTCTAGGCTAACTCCACCAACACTCTTATCTCTAGCCTACATCTCTCTCCTGAATTTCAAACTCCTGCTGCCTACACCCATTCTCACTGGTTTCATTATAGATGTCAAAATCAGTGCTAATCTTTAGCTCAGATCCTTGTTCTGCTGACAGGTTTTTCATTCCCACATTTGCTCAGCCAAAACACTTGGACTCATCTTTGTTTTGCTGTTGTTATCATGTCCCAAGTTCAATGTACTAGCCAGTTGTTTGATCCTGTCTTGTTGGCTGGATCACTGTGATTGGTTCTTACCAATACCCAACAAGCCAGCCCGCAAAGAGTTGGAATTAAGTAGCATGCTGGCCAGCCCTGGTTTTTAAAAAATGCTCAATTATAGTCTATGCCATGCTGTAAAGAAAGAAGTCAATGAGACCCATGTGGAAAACCAACAAACAGAATATCTACCAAAGAATTGCTCGAAAATGCAAACTATTATGTTCTCTGCCAATCACATCCAGCCACGCTTCCCGATAATATTGTTCCTGAAGCCCTTTTCAGAAGTCAAAGCCAGAGTCAATGCCATTTCAGTACACCCTGAACAAACAGAAATTGACTTTAAAATTATAATTGATCTGGAAAAGCCTAAAATTTGTTGTTTTGGAGGGGAGAACTCACATTTTCCTTTGGATAACACTTGGAGAGGTTGCCGTGAGTACTTTTTAGATTTTTCTTTTATTTTTTTCAGTGTTGGGGATCAATTCAGGGGCCAATGAATGCCAGCAAGCACTCTACCACTGAGCTACACCTGTGAGTCCCTCTTAAGCTTTTCTTTTAAATTGCAACAACATAAAGGGGCACAAATCACAAGTATACATATATATCAGTTCATTTCCCCAAAATGCATACACCAAAAAGTGCCTACCCAAAACAAGAAGTACATGGTCTATTTCATTTCCTGAAAGCCTCCTTACCCCTTCCCACCCCCTACTTTTTCTGCGTTTCCATGGATAACGGCACATACATCTTGACTTTGCGACACAGACCCATCTTCCCCAGTTTCCAACCTAACGTGGGGCAGAGTAGGGAATCTTAGTGCCTAGCTTCCTTGGGTCAAAATGTTCATGGTATTTTTTCTTATCATTGCGTGTCACTGAGTTCCATTCATTACCATTGCTGAACCGCATCCCACAGCAAAAATGCCGCACAACCTTTCAGTTTGTCAGCTCTGCTGCTGCTGCTGAGCCTCAGGTCACTTGCTGCCCTTCGCTACTGCAGCTCATGCCGCCAGGGCAGTCACCATGTGCGCCTCCTGTCTCCCATGCAGGCAGTCCTGGGTATGAGCCTCGTGAGGACTCGCTGGTCACAGGGCACGTGCATCTTCAGCCTTCACAGAACAGGTCCCTGCTTTTCTATTGTGATTGCAAGCTCTTCCTCCCTCTGAGAGGGCAGCCACAATTGCTCGACGCTGTTGGTAACGGCTGGTCTTGGCCACCCTGACTGGTGTGTTTCAGGAACGTTGGCCATCTCTCCAAAGGGTTTTGGTGATTTAGATATTCTCGTTTATAAAATGCCTGACCAAGTTCTTTGCATTTCCTATGGTGCGAAGGATCTCTTAACACATGCTAGACCAGGGCTCTTTGTCAGTCAGACACACACATCACAATATTTCTTGCACTCTGCAGTTTGCTTTTGACTCTTGATAGGATCTTTTGATGACCACAACTTCTTTATTTTAAGCCAATCCAGTTTCTCCGTTTTTTCTCTCTATAATTAATGCTTTCTCTCCCCGAGAGTCATGAAGAAGGTCCGTTCCTATTTGTCTTTCAGATGCCTTCTTATCTCATCCTTCATATTTAAATCTGTAGCCCACTTGCAAATAACTTCTGGGCACCGTGTGAAGAAGGAGCCGATGTGAGGAAGGAGTTTTCCAGTTGACTCAGAACTTGATTTTTTTTTTCTTCTTTACTGACTACTCTTTCTCAACTGCCCATAGGGCCACTTCCGTCATTAATCAAGTGTCCCTAGTACATGGGTCTATTTCCACTCTGTACCCTAGTCTATTTTCTACTCTTGCACTCTCTCAATTAGGTTGGCTTGTAGCCCACTCACAGAGAATGTGCCTCAATTACATGATGTTACGGGTTCAATCCCTGGCACCACAAAAGCACTGAGATCTATTTTTTTCAAATATATTTTTCCGTTTCCTATTTAATTGTTACCTGAATGATTCATGGACATTTATACATATTCATAATTCTTTTTATCATTTGTAGTTTTTTTTTTTTTTTTTTTGGTACTGGGGATTGATCTTGGGGATATTCAACAACTGAGCCACATCCCATCCCTGCTTTGTATTTTATTGAGAGAAAGGGTCTCACTGTGTTGCTTAGCACCTAGCCATTGCTGAGGCTGGCTATGAACTCACAATTCTCCTGTCTCAGACTCCCAAGCTGCTGGGATTATAGGTTTGTACCACTGAACCCAGAGATTTCTAGCATTATTGAAGCAACTTATTTTTCATAGATCAATATTTTTACCTACCAATAAAGAAAAGTCCACAACTAGATAAATTCTCTGGCAATTCCTACCAAAACCTTAAAGAAGAACTAACACCAATATGCCTCAAATTGTTCCATGAAATAGAAAAGAATGAAACACTTCCAAACTCATTCTATGAAGGAAGAATAACCCTGATACCAAAACCAGACAGAGATACAAAGATACTTTGGACAAATATCCCCAATGAACATACATGCATCAACTATTAATGAAATACTGAAAAAAATACATATAAAAACATTTTAAAAACATAGTGCACCATGATCAAGTGGGGTTCATCCCAGGGACACAAGGTTGGTTCAACCTATGGAAATCAAAACAGAATTCATTAATAGACTTAAAAAACATAACATAATTATCTCAATAGTTGAAGAAAGAGCATTTGACAGAATACAGCATCCATTCATGTAGAAAAACTAGGGATAATACGAATGTAACTGAAGATTTTAAAAGCTCTATACCAAAAAACCCAAGACTAACATGATTCCAAGTGGAAAAAATGGAACATTCTTTCTAAAAACTAGAAAAAGACAAGTGTGCCCTCTTTCACCACTTCTATTCAACGTATGAATATTGAAATTCTAATCAGAGCAGTTTGGAAAAAGAGATTAAAGGGATATGAATATGAAAAGAAGAGCTCAAAATATCCCTATTTGCTGACAACAATATTTTATATGTAGAAGACACAAAACTACAAAACTAAATTTTTAAAACTCATAACTACACTCAGCATAGTACCAGGATATAGAATTAACACTCACAAATCAATTATGATCCTGTACACAAATTATGCATCAGCTGATGAATCACAATGGATTCAAAAAAATTTTAAAAATAAAATAATCAGGAAACAATCTAAGAAGTGAAAGACCTCTATTATGAAAATTACCAAACACTAAAGAAAGAAATTGAAGAAGACCATAGAAGATGGAATATTTCAAATGTTCATGGATTGGCAGAATTAATGTTACCAAAATTGACATACTACCAAAATGCTATAGTTTTAATGCAACTCCTATTAAAATGGCAATGATATTTCACAAAGAAATAGAAAAAGCAGTCATAAAATTCACTTGGAAAAACAAGAGGCCCATAATATTCAAAACAATCCTTAGTGAAAAAAAGTGAAGGAGACAGCAGACATCACAAGATCCGATCTCAAATTATACTATAGTGCTACAAAAATGGCATGGGATTGGCACCAAAACAGGCAAAATGTCCAATGGAACAGAAAAGACATCACAAAGACAAAAATCACATACATACTGTCTTGTTAATCTAGACAAATGCACCAACAACATACATTGAAAGAAAATACATCCTCATAAACAAATGGTACTGAGAAAAATGGAAATATGCATGTGGCAGAGTCAAATTGAACCCGTATCCCTATCCCAGGACAAAACTCAACTCAAAGTGCATCAAGGAACTAGGCATTAAACCAGACATCCTGTACCCCCACTAGAAGAAAATATAGGCCCAACTTTCCATCATCTTGGCTTAGGAACTGACTTCCTCAACAATACTTCTAAATTGCAACAAATAAAATCAAGAGTCAATAAATGGGAAGGTAACAAAGTAAAAAGCTTTCTCACAGGAAAGAAAATTATCAAGAACATCAACAGAGAACCTACAAAATGGGAGAAAATCTTTACCACCTGCACCTCAGAACATTAGTCTTCTGGATATATAAAGAATTCAACAACCCAGCACAGGAGGCTGAAAGAGGAGGATCAAGAGTTCAAATCCAGCTTCAGCAATGGTGAGGCACTGAGCAACTCTATGTCTAAATAAAATGCAAAACAGAGCTGGGTATGGGGCTCAGTGTTAGAGAACTAGCCTTGCAGGTCCAAGACCCTAGGTTTGACCTTCAGCACTACATAAAAATAAATAAATAAATAATAAACAAGTAAATAAGTAAATTGTGTCCATCTACAACAAAAATAAAAAAAATAAAATAAAATAAAAATAAAACATAGGACTGGGGATGTGGCTCAGTGGTTGAATGCACCTGAGTTGAATCCCCACTACTTTCCCCCATGAAAAAAAATAAAAAAACTTAACACACACACACACACACACACACACACACACACACACAGAACCCAATATAGTTAATATTCTCTTCTAGTGGTCATAAGAAAGATCTGAAACTGGTAGTTCACAGAACAAGAAATACAATTGGTGAGCAAATATATTTTTTAAATACTCAATACCCAACCAGCAGTGTATGAGAGGGTACCCTTTTCCTGCATCCTCACCAGCACTTGTTGTTGTTTGTCTTCATCATGGCTGCCATTCTTACTGGAGTGTGATAGTATGTTAGGGTAGTTTTAATTTGCATTTCTCTGATTGCTAGAGATGGTGAGCATTTTTTCATATATTTGTTGATTGATTGTAAATCCTCTTCTGAGAAGTGTCTGTTCATGTCCTTGGCCCATTTGTTGATTGGATTATTTGTGTGTGTGTGTGTGTGTGTGTGTGTGTGTGTGTGTGTGTGTGTGTTTAGCTTTTTGAGTTCTTTGTATACCCTAGAGATTAGAGCTCTATCTGATGTGTGAGGGGTAAAAATTTGTTTCCAGGATGTAGGCTCCCTATTCACCTCACATATTATTTCTCTTGCTGAGAAAAAACTTTTTAGTTTGGATTCATCCCATTTGTTAATTCTTGGTTTTAACTCTTGTGCTATAGGCATCATATTAAGGAAGTTGGGGCCTAGCCCCACATGAGGAAGATTAGGGCCTACTTTTTCTTCCATTAGATGCAGAATCTCTGATTTAATTCCTAGACCCTTGATCCATTTTGAGGTAACTTTTGTGCGTGGCGAGAGATAGGGATTCAATTTCATTTTGTTGCATATGGATTTCCAGTTTTCCCAACACCATTTGTTGAGGATGCTATCTTTTCTCCAGTGCATGATTTTAGCACCTTTGTCTAATATAAGGTAGTTGTAGTTTTGTGGGTTAGTCTCTGTGTCCTCTATCCTGTACCATTGGTCCACCAGCCTGTTTTGGTGCCAGAACCATGCTGTTTTTGTTACTATTGCTCTGTATTATAGTTTAAGATCTGGTATAGTGATACCATCTGTTTCACTCTTTCTGCTTAGAATTGCTTTTGCTATTCTGGGTCTCTTATATTTCCAGATGAATTTCATAATTGCTTTTTCTATTTCTGTGAGGAATGTCATTGGGATTTTGATCAGAATTGCACTGCTGGTGGGACTGCAAATTGGTGCAGCCAATTTGGAAAGCAGTATGGAGATTCCTTGGAAAACTGGGAATGTAACCACCATTTGACCCAGCTATTCCTCTTCTAGGACTATACCCAAAAGACCTAAAAACAGCATACTACAGGGACTCAGCCACATCAATGTTTATAGTTGCACAATTCACAATAACTAGACTGTAGAGCCAACCTAGATGCCCTTCAATGGATGAATGGATAAAAATATGTAGCATATATACACAATGGAATATTACTCAGCACTAAAAAATAATAAGATCACGGCATTTGCAGGGAAAAGGATGGCATTAGAGCATGTTATGCTAAGTGAATTTAGCCAGTCCCCAAAAAACAAATGCCAAATATCTTCTCTGATACAAGGGGTGGTGACTCAAAATGGGGAAGAGAGGAAGAACATGGGAAGAAGATTACCTATACACAGGGAAAAGGGGTGGGAAGAAAAGGGAGGGAGAAAGGGAATTGCACGGATAATGGAAGGAGAGCCTCATTGTTATACAAACTACATGTATAAAGATGTGAGAAAAAAAAATAGTGCTACCTTAGATTAAGAAGAAAGAAGTGATGGGAGGGGAGAGGAAAGGTTGGAAAGATAGGAAGGATAGTAGAATGAAATAGACATTATTATTATTGGTGTAGGATATGTGAATGCATGATCAATGTGAATCTACAACCTGTATACTCAGAAAAATGAGATATTGTATCTCATGTGGTTCAAATGTATGATATGTCAAGGTCATTGTACTGTCATGTGTAACTAACTAAAACAAATAAAAATAAAAAACGAATTGTAGTGCAAAAAAGTACATGTAAAATGGCATAAATTGACATAAACATACTTTATATTCAGAGATAAAATTGTGCTTTATATATAAGGATTGTAGTGCATTCTACTGTTGTCATGCACTTAAAAATTATAAAATCAATAAAAAGTAGAAAAAAACACAAAAATGCTCAATTTCTCTAGAAATTAGAAAATGCAAATTAAAACCACATTGATATTCCATTCTTGTTCCAGTCAAAATAGCAACTATCAAGAATACAAGTAACAATAAATGCTGGAGAGAATGTTAGAAAAAATTTACACTCATACTTTGCTAGTGAGACTGCAAATTGGTGCAAGTACTCTGGAAAACAGTATGGAGATTCCTCTGAAAGTTTGGAATGGAAACACCATTCAACCAGTTATCACCCCAGTTGAATCTTGTTTTTATCTGTTGCAATTCAGAAGTCTTGTTGAGGAAATCAGTTCCTAAGTTGACATGATGGAGAGTTGGGCATATTATATATATATATATCCCCAAAGGACTTTAAATCAATATACTACAGTGACACAGCAACATCAATGTCTACAGCACCCCAATTCACAATAGTTAAGCTAAGGAAACAACCTAGGTGAGCTTCAACAGATAAAAGGTTAAAGAAAATGTGGTACATATACACTATGGAGTAATTCTCATCCATAAAAAAGAATGAAATTTATGGCATTTGCTGGTAAATGGATGGAACTTGAGACTACTATACTTAGTGAAATAAGCCAATACCAAAAAACCAAAGGCCAAAAGTTCTCTCTGATCCTAAATAGAATCAGATGTAGCCCATGCATATAAAAAATACACTCTACTCTCTTACACATCTAAAAAAATAAAATAAAACCCGGTGCTGAAAAAAATTAAAAATAAGAACAGAGATAAAAATCTTTAACCTAACTCACACATTTAGTAATGGAAAATTTTAGATTCATTCATCTAAAATTCAGTGGTCTGTACACACTAAAGCAAGACTAGAAATAAATGAAGAAATTCTTAAAGAATTATGAGAGTTTGAGATCTTCATTTATGCATGTTCTCAGCCTAGGTATCTCCCATATATTTGCAGACACGATATTATAGACAAGTATGGAGGAACCACCACAGAAAATGCATTTCAGATACTCTACTGCCTATATCACTATTTCACTAACATGACTCCACTCTCACAACACTGACAAAGAAAGTTGTTACTTACAGTGCAAGCTATCACCACTCAAGAGTCACAGATAAGACATAGGAAACTACAGTAGAGACACCATTTGGAAAATAATTCAACATCACACATTTAACCAATAGCATAAGACACATCATCCAGAGAAAACAGTTTCCTAAGATGAAGATGTACAAATTTCAATATAGAAATATAAGAAAGATAAAAAGCAAGGTAGCATGACTGTTTCATAGTTAATAACCCTAGAAACTATTTCCAAAGATCATGCAATATACAAAAATGCCAGAATAAAATTCAAAAAAAATGTTAAAATAGTGAATTAATTCAAAGATGAAGCAAAGAAAAACTGAGTAGATTAAGGAAAACAATGCAGGGCATAAAAGAACAATTCAATACAGATTCTGAAAAAAAAATCAATTAGAAATCTTAGAAATAAAGAGCTCAATACCTCAAAGAAATATATCCAGATGAAGTTAGACCCATAGACTAGATCAAGTGTGTTGAGAGCCACAGCCGAAGGGGCCCCAGCAAACTTTCAGACTGCCAGCTGATGATTGGCTCACAGCGGCCCCAGCAACATCTAGCTGATTGGCTCCTCTGCGGTGAAGCTCATTGGGCTGTTTCCCTGCCCTTTCAGGCCACGGAGCTGCTCATTGGGGGACCTTTTGGCTCCGCCCATGTGACCCAGCCAATCGGCCTCAAGAGGGAGAGGATTGTGGGAGGTGTGGAGGCTGGTGGTTGGGGAGTGTGGTTTGGGGGAAGCCGGTGGTGGCAGTTGGGCTCTGAGGGTTTTTTCCTGAGGAGCTGTTTTGTTTGGCTTGTGTGGTTCTAAAAATAAAGTTAGTTTCTTTTGACAATGGCTCCTGAATTGTGCCCAGCCAGACTGCAGCACAAGTGAAAGAAAAAAATACCAGAGCTTGAAGTTGTTGATGAAATATCACATTCAGACAATATCAATAACAATCAAAATAATATTAAACAAATTACAAAACCACTAGACACAATTCATTGACTACTTTTATGAATCACTGGTACACATAATGGAGAAGAGGTACAGGCTACAGGCAATAAAAGCTTTCTCAGTGAATAAAAGACACTATTTCTTATATCTTGTGAAAGTTATGGACATCCAGGTATAAGATTTTAAAATACCAAATGGACATGGCCTGAAAAGAACTTCTCCAAATCATAGTCTATAAAATTACCAAAGGTACACTGAAATCTATAATAAGGGCCAAAGCAATTATAAACACATCAGAAAAAAATTAGATTTCTGAGTAGAAATTTTAGGGCCAGAAAATGGTATATTTCAAACCCCAAATAAAAATGTTAAAAAAATAAACAAAGACAATAATTGTAAAATGGATGGAAAGGGTGGTCATCATGTTAAGGTGAAAAAATCAGAAACAAAACCCCAATTATTACATTATCTCCCTAACATGTAGAATCTGGGAAGAAAATAAGAATGACTAGAAAATGATGGAGGGAACATTAAGAAAGAGGGAAGGTAACTGGGGATGAAAAAGGGAGTAGAGGGGAAATGGAAGTACGGAGAATGGTCAGGATTCAAGTATTGTATACTTGTGTATAGAAATATCACTGTGAAATTCATAATGTAGGAACTCAATAGGAGCTGATATTAACAGTTGACAAGAACACCTGGTTTTATAACAAGTCCAATCTGCTATCATGTGACCATATACGAAACAGAATGTATAATTTAAAAATATTCTTAATTCTGCAAAGACATAAAGTTTCAGGGTCAAAATTAATGTAAAATTTCTTCAGACAATATCATTTAGATGATAAATTTCTTATAGTTAATTATTCAGATATTGTGGATTCTGTATGAGCAAGAAAGATATAAAAAATATGAATGGAATTTGATCATTTATTTTTTTCCACTCTTCTTTTGTGATCAAACTTTCTTACTCTTATTTACACAGGGCATGAACACCAAGAGTAACTCATTTTTTTAAGTCTTACCTGGATTGAAATTTACTGATGTTCCAGATTGTGCTTTCATGTATTGAAGAATTAGATTCCTGTTTCTATATTTGAAAAAAGTAATAAAATTGGTATTTTAATACTCATATGATAACACTGACCAAATATAATTCAATACTTAATAATGTTTTAGATCTAGTATCAGAACTTTTTCATACGCTCTCCTAATCTGTATGCCCTATAAACATTTTGTTAACTTGAAAATTATTTATACAATGTTTGTTCTTTTCTGTTTTTTGAGATGGTATTTCATGATGATGATCAGGCTGATCTTAAATACCTGGGCTTAAGCAATTGTCCTGCCTCAGGCTCTTAAGTAGCTGGGTTAAATGCATGTGTCACTGCACCCATAGCTTGTAATTAAAAAAGAAAAAAGATGACATGATCATGAATTGAGAACAAGACAGGTAAATATATTAACTAGTGTAGCTTGAACTCAGAAAATGTCCTGTCTCTGTAAAAAATAGTTTTTTGTTCTTGCACAACTTCTTTCTCTTAGGCTTAAGGCCTTCTAAAAAATAAGGGTTGTATCACTTTAGTTCACTAGGTTGTTATGGAGATTTACTAAGATAATATTGAAACATGTTAAGCAAAATAATAAAATAATGGCATACTTAACTACTTACAATTTCAACTAGAACTAATGTGTATTTTTCATATGTTCTAATATTCAAAAGTTAAAATTATTTTAAAAAATGCTTTGAGTACTAATTTTCATGATCAATTAAGCTCTTCTTTGTGCTTTATAAGTCAGAGAAAATCAACAATTAATTTATAACTCTATTCATAAATATCTCCTTAAATCAGAGAATATAATCATCACCTTCTGTGAGACTAATCAATAATAACAAAGGCAAGAAATTAACAAATGCCAAAAACTTGGACTACTATTATTTCTTTTCTACCTAGTTGAACAGAATCAGCAGACAAGTGTAGCTACATTTCCATGTTGATCTCCAACTGACTTGGAACACAAAATTTTCTTTAACACAATGCATACTGAGGAGTCATGATGGGGCTTAGCTCTCTTAGATTCAATGAATCTGCTTAATCTATTCCTTTTGAGGCAGACCTTAGTAAATGCTGAAAACTTTAGACAGCGATTCCAACAGATTGGAAATTTTCCATTACTTGGGAAAATTACTAGAAGTGCCAATCTAAAGTTGGCACTCACCATGGAAAACAGTGATGTGGACCCCCCTGCAGTCAAAGAAAATCTATTTCAAGGGATGGAAGGATTTGGGCACAGATCTGTTAGGCAAGATGACAAAAATCTCTGATCTCTTCCAGAGATTACTTGAAGCTTTACTTGAAGTTTTCTAATAGATTTGAATGATTTTAATTTTATGACAGAAAAGACAAAGTCCTAAAAGGATAATGCACCACAAAGGGCAAGGCTAATATGGGGATTCCACATAAGGTTCCTAAAAGGGGGACAGGGTCAGAGTGCTTAGTATTTGTTGGCCAAAGCTAGAGGCCAAGCTGTCAAAGCAGAGTGCTTCTGCTTGAAAACAATTGTTGAATAAAGAAGCATGAGTGCATGAGAACTAAAAAGAGTGTTGTAACTATTGAGTCTAAGTGTGGGTTACCATGAAGACTCAGGGATTGGATCAGTCAGGATATTTTGAAATAAAAGCTATTCATTACCAGACTGCAGGGCCAGGTCTGGCAGAAACACCACAGCAACAGAACTGACAGAGACAAAGGAACAACTTAAAAATCTGTTTATTTTCCTCCATCTGACTAAAGAATTATCTTCCTTACACTTCAAGGATATCATTAGGTCCTTGATAAATTAAAGGGGGATGGTAGAATAGCTAACTTCAGCTAAACAGGGAATTTCAAGACCCAAATAGCAAATTATAAAATCATAGGTGTGATACTATCTAAACCTGTGAGGAGGGGTGATGCTTAAAGTGAATTGGATAATGCTGGAAACACTAAGGATAAATGTTTACAAAGTCCTAAGTTATTAGCTAGTGATATATCTCAGTGGTAGGAAAATTTCCCAGCATGCATGAGAAGAAAAAGAAAGGAGAGGAGAAGAGAGAGGAGAGAACAAACATTGAAGGTGACTCATGTACACATCACGACTTATTTTTTAAAAAAATATAACTAATCCATTTTAATTCTGTATATATGACAGTAGAGTGCAATTTGATTCATTGCACACAACTGCAACAACTTTCATTTCTGATTTCACAGGATGTACCATTGCACCATATATGCAGTCATACCTGTACCAAGGTAATAATGTCTATCTCACTCCACCATCTTTCTTGCCTCCATTACCCCTCCCCATCCTTCTCTTTGCCCAATCAAAGTATCATCAATGCTTCTTGGCTAGACTTTGAAGGGTTTCTGACTAATGAACTGTCCTAAATCACTACGGTTCCATACATAGTTATGCTATGAAATCTCACCTCATATATAAGATGCAACAGGTGTAACTATTGTGGATATACATCTAATGTTGATTAGTATTGTAATGTAAATACTTACGCAGTATTACCACTAGCAATGGCATAAGACAAAGCAATCTCTCCACAATTATCTGAAGCAGACACATTAACACCACATTGAAGAAGCAGCTCAGCTATTTTTGTTGATTTATGTTCCACAGCCAACATGAGGGCTGTTCTAAAATAAGAGAGATAACTTCAAATTTAGGTATTTTAATAAGTTTAGTTAAAAAGCCATTGTAATACATTTTACCAATTTGACATCTAGCTTCACATACACTAACAGACATATGCATCTTGGAAGATCAAATCTTTATCTTTCTAAATCATTTGTAAGTCTAAAAGGAAAACAAACACATAAAAAATAAATCACGTGTCCCAAAAGGGGAGAGTTACAAACTTCAAATCCTTCAATGAATATTAATTATGATGAGGTCATTCATCTGGAGTTGGCAAGGATTTCAATGAATAAAGCTCCATTTCTTTCTTAGGGTGATGTAATATATTGTAACTCACAGTCAGCCAAAGGTCAAGGAGTAAAAAAGGTATTTGCAGGTATAACATAATAACAGTAGCACTGGTGATAATAATAATAATTGTTGTTTCAGTCATTCACTCTGAGAAGCATTTGCCAGGCATTGAAATCAATGCTACATGTATAATCTTGCAACCAGATTTCAAGCATATGTTACACTCTTTTTCATTATAAATGTTCAAAATTTGTTAAGACTAATTAGACGTCATTTAGAAAAAATCTGAAATCAATATTCTACAAATTGAGTAATTTAAATCAAATAGTCATATAAAGGAAAAAATAATTTTAAATGCACCAATCAAAAGACATAGGCTAGTGGAATGGGTTGAAAAAAAAGATCCAACAATATGCTGCCTACAGGAGACTCATCTGATAGGAAAAGACATACACAGACTGAAGGTGAAAGGTTGGGAAAAATCATATCACTCATACGGACACCGGAAGCAAGAAGGGGTGTCCATACTTGTATCAAATAAAATAGACTTCAAGCCAAAGTTAATCAAAAGGGATAAACAAGGACACTACATACTGCTCAAGGGAACCATATACCAAGAACACTTGACGATCATTAATATATATGCCCCAAACAATGGTGCAGCTACGTTCATCAAACAAACTCTTCTCAAGTTCAAGAGTCTAATAGACCACAACACAATAATCATGGAAGATTTTAACACACCTCTCTCACCAATGGACAGATCTTCCAAACAAAAATTGAATAAAGAAACCATAGAGCTCAATAATACAATTAATAACTTAGACGTAATTGATATATACAGAATATACCACCCAACATCAAGTGGACACACTTTCTTCTCAGCAGCACATGGATCCTTCTCAAAAATAGACCATATATTATGTCACAGGGCAAAGCTTAGCAATTACAAAGCAGTTGAGATACTACCATGCATTTTATCTGATCATAATGGAATGAAATTGGAAATCAATAATAAAATGAGAAAGAAAAAACCCTACATCACATGGAGATTAAACAATATGCTACTGAATGAACAAAGGGTTACAGAAGACATCAAAGAGAAAATTAAAAAATTCTTAGAGGTAAACGAAAACTCAGACACAACATATCGAAATCTTTGGGACACTACGAAAGCAGTACTAAGAGGAAAATTCATTTCATGGAGTTCATTCCTTAAAAGAAGGAAAAGCCAACAAATAAATGACCTAATACTACACCTCGAAGCCTTAGAAAAAGAAGAACAAATCAGCAGCAAATACAGTAGAAGGAAAGAAATAATTAAAATTAGAGCTGAAATCAATGAAATCAAAACAAAAGAAACAATCAAAAAAATTGACAAAACTAAAAGTTGGTTCTTTGAAAAAATAAATAAGATTGATAGACCACTAGCCACACTAACAAAGAGAATAGAGAGAACCCAAATTACTAGCTTACGGGATGAAAAAGGCAACATCACAACAGACAATTCAGAAATACAGACGATAATTAGAAATTATTTTGAAACCCCATACTCTAATAAAATAGAAGATAGTGAAGGCATAGATAAATTCCTTGAGACATATGAACTACCCAGATTGAATAAGGAAGATATAAACAACCTACACAGATCAATATCAAGGGAGGAAATAGAAGAAGCCATCAAAAGACTACCAACCAAGAAAAGCCCAGGACCGGATGGATATACAGCAGAGTTTTACAAAACCTTTAAAGAGGAACTAATACCAATACTCCATAATCTATTTCAGGAGATAGAAAAAGAGGGAGAACTCCCAAATTCATTCTATGAGGCCAATATCACCCTGATTCCCAAACCAGAGAAGGACACCTCAAAGAAAGAAAACTACAGACCAATATCCCTAATGAATTTAGATGCAAACATCCTCAATAAAATTCTGGCAAATCGTATACAAAAACATATCAAAAAGATTGTGCACCGTGATCAAGTAGGATTCATCCCTGGGATGCAAGGCTGGTTCAATATACGGAAATCAATAAACGTTATTCACCACATCAATAGACTTAAAGATAAGAACCATATGATCATCTCGATGGACGCAGAAAAAGCATTCAACAAAGTACAGCATCCCTTTATGTTCAAAACATTAGAAAAACTAGGGATAACAGGAACTTACCTCAAAATTATAAAAGCTATATATGCTAAGCCTCAGGCTAGCATCATTCTAAATGGAAAAAAAAACTGAAGGCATTCCCTCTAAAATCTGGAACAAGACAGGGATGCCCTCTCTCACCACTTCTATTCAATATAGTTCTCGAAACACTGGCCAGAGCAATTAGACAGATGAAAGAAATTAAAGGCATAAAAATAGGAAAAGAAGAACTTAAATTATCACTATTTGCAGATGATATGATCCTATACCTAGAAGACACAAAAGGGTCTACAAAGAAACTACTAGAGGTAATAAATGAATTCAGCAAAGTGGCAGGATATAAAATCAACACGCATAAATCAAAGGCATTCCTGTATATCAGTGACAAATCTTCTGAACTGGAAATGAGGAAATCTACCCCATTCACAATATCCTCAAAAAAAACATACTTGGGAATCAACCTAACAAAAGAGGTGCAAGATTTATACAATGAAAACTACAGAACCCTAAAGAGAGAAATAGAAGAAGATCTTAGAAGATGGAAAAATATACCCTGTTCATGGATAGGCAGAACTAACATCATTAAAATGGCAATATTACCAAAAGTTCTCTATAGGTTCAATGCAATGCAAATCAAAATCCCAATGGCATTTCTTGTAGAAATAGATAAAGCAATCATGAAATTCATATGGAAAAATAAAAGACCCAGAATAGCAAAAGCAATTCTAAGCAGGAAGTGCGAATCAGGCGGTATAGCGATACCGGATTTCAAACTATATTACAGAGCAATAGTAACAAAGACAGCATGGTACTGGTACCAAAACAGGCGGGTGGACCAATGGTAAAGAATAGAGGACACAGAGACCAATCCACAAAGTTACAACTATCTTATATTTGATAAAGGGGCTAAAAGCATGCAATGGAGGAAGGATAGCATCTTCAACAAATGGTTTGGGAAAACTGGAAATCCATATGCACCAAAATGAAACTGAACCCCCTCCTCTCACCATGTACAAAAGTTAACTCAAAATGGATCAAAGACCTTGATATCAAATCAGAGACTCGGCATCTGATAGATGAAAAGGTTGGCTCCGATCTACATATTGCGGGGTCGGGCTCCAAATTCCTTAATAGGACACCCATACCACAAGAGTTAATAACAAGAATCAACAAATGGGACCTACTTAAACTAAAAAGTTTTTTCTCAGCAAGAGAAACAATAAGAGAGGTAAATAGGGAGCCTACATCATGGGAACAAATTTTTACTCCTCACACTTCAGATAGAGCCCTGATATCCAGAGTATACAAAGAACTCAAAAAATTAAACAACAAGAAAACAAATAACCCAATCAACAAATGGGCCAAAGACCTGAACAGACACTTCTCAGAGGAGGACATACAATCAAGTATATGAAAAAATGCTCACCATCTCTAGCAGTCAGAGAAATGCAAATCAAAACCACCCTAAGATACCATCTCACTCCAGTAAGATTGGCAGCAATTATGAAGTCGAACAATAACAAGTGCTGGCGAGGATGTGGGGAAAAGGGTACTCTTGTACATTGCTGGTGGGACTGCAAAATGGTGAGGCCAATATGGAAAGCAGTATGGAGATTCTAGGGAAAGCTGGGAATGGAACCACCATTTGACCCAGCTATTGCCCTTCTCAGACTATTCCCTGAAGACCTCAAAAGAGCATACTACAGGGATACTGCCACATCGATGTTCATAGCAGCACAATTCACAATAGCTAGACTGTGGAACCAACCCTGATACCCCTCAATAGATGAATGGGTAAAAAAAAATGTGGCATTTATACACAATGGAGTACTACGCAGCACTAAGAAATGACAAAATCATGGAATTCGCAGGGAAATGGATGGCATTAGAGCAGATTATGGTAAGTGAAGCTAGCCAATCCCTAAAAAACAAATGCCAAATGTCTTCTTTGATATAATGAAAGCAACTAAGAACAGAGCAGGGAGGAAGAGCAGGAGGAAAAGATTAACATTAAGCAGAGTCATGAAATGGGAGGGAAAGGGAGAGAAAATGGAAATTACATGGAAATGAAGGAGACCCTCATTGTTATACAAAATTATGTATAAGAGTTTGTGAGGGAAATGGGTAAAAAATAAGGAGAGAAATGAATTACAGTAGATGGGGTAGAAAGAGAAGATGGGAGGGGAGGGGAGGGGGGATAGTAGAGGATAGGAAAGGTAGCAGAATACAACAGTTACTATTATGGTATTATGTAAAAATGTGGATGTGTAACCGATGTGATTCTGCAATCTTTGTAATGTTTTGAATAACCAATAAAAAAAATAAAATAAAATAAAATACAGCTTAAAAAAAGAAACAGCTATCCCATGCCTCAGTATTTTCACAAAATTAGTAAAACAAAATTTTATGTGTAACTGTATATTAATACAGTCACATGTGTGTTTACAGTAGCACAATTCACAACAGGTAAATTACGAAATTAACCCAAGTACCTGTGAATGGATGAAAGGATTAAGAAATTGTGGTGCACATACATCCAACGGAGTATTACTCATCCATAAAAATGCATTATGTCACTTGTTGGTAAATGAGTTGGTATCCAAGAATATCATGCTAAGTGAAAGAAGTCAAATAAGAAACTCAAAGGTCAAATGTTTCATATTTGGAAGCTGGAGTTAATTAAAGAAAAAGAAATGAAGAACAGAATATCAAAAGATGTAAAGAAGATCATTAGTGTAGAAAAAGAAGATTGAGAGGCACAGAGACAATGAAAAAGGGAAGGCAATGAAGAAGGAAATCTTTAAAATTCATGTTATATGCATATATAAATTATACCACAGGGAATTGCACCCTTATGTATAAGTAAAAAAGAATCAACCAAATATAAATAAATAGGTGAAAGGAGGTCCAGGAGTATAGGAGGGGGATAATGGAGGAGGAGGGGTAGACAGATGGACAAGAGGGAATCAAGGACTCAACTGGAATTCCATGCATGTAAGATTTTGGGGGAATGAATTCAACTACTATGTAAAACTATAAACTCTTAATAAAAATAACATTGAAAATGTATTCTCACTTACAATGACAATCCTGATAACATAATGCTTGGTTATTTTCCAAAATCTTTTTACTTTCATCCACTTTAATTTCTTCTTAAAGTTACTTATAATTTTAGGCAAAATTTAATTCAGAAATTTTGTGTATCATCAAGATTTATGCTGATCTACACAGATTTCTTGTAGCATAATGAAAGACGCTAAACATTTGCATTTTTAAGGAACAAAGCTGAAGACTGATACATAGTACAGCTGGCGAAATCCATGAGTTATCTAATTCTAGCAATAATTTATCCATTCTAGCAATGAGTGACCTAATCATCCTTTCAAAAATTCCAGTGGGAACATGATTTTTATAGTATATATAGAGAAAACTATTTAACTGCCAAATTCTAAATTCAAAAATTTAATCCCATTTGTAAGAGATTCATAATATATTATGTAGTCCATATTCTTGTATATCAGTAGAAACCACCATGAAATCTTTATCACACTCTATTAAAAAATAGGAGTTGTAACCTCATTTATAGAGGCAAATAGGTGATTGGAGCAAGTGCTGCAGTTGCCAGTAGAAAACTGAAGAACATGTGTGCCCAGCATGTGGGAAGCAAACCATGCACACTACACCAGACAGTACTATGGCTCAAGGGGACCGCATCAGGTTCCTACACAGAAGCTTGAAGTTCAGATTTCTGCATCCACTGATGGAGGCAAACTAAATACACACATGAGCTACAAAAGAAGGAGGAAGAATACGAGGAGAACTTCCAACATTTGCTAGTATTTTAATAAAAAGAAAATTTGCTTATAATCAGTATTTTTTAACATGCATTACTGTTGATTTTAAGAAACATTTTAAATATTTTGAAAATAATGGTGATTGATGTATATACCATGTTTTTGGCTTCAATATCTGCATTGGATGAAAGCAGTTTTGTTGATATTAATGTGTTCCTATGAAAGATAACATAGTGGAGCGGAGTTTCACCCTTGTTGTTGTGAACATTTGGATTGGCACCATGTTCTAGAAGAATAATTGCACATTCCTCTTCCTCATATTGTAGGGCCTGTTGGTTTTAACCAAGAAATAGATTGTAAATTTTGGAAATCCAAGAAAAATATTTCACGTTTTACTCATTAGTTATAACTAAATGGCATTTACCAATTTTTCTTCTAAGCATTTCATCAAATTCATTTCTTGCAAAACCACTGGTATATCTACCTTCATCAATGGTGTGTTGCCATCACTGTCACACAAGTCAATACTGCATTTCCTCTTCACTAGAAGAGCCACCACTGCTGGATTGCCATAGGCACAGGCATAATGTAGAGGGGTTCTGTGCAAGTAAGAAGCTTTATTAGGAATTCATAAGTTACCTTTTGAAATATACAACTATTTATGCAATTATAAACATTAAATAGCTCATAATTCCTCTATTTTCTTTTGAAGAAGGTACAATATTAAGTAGCTGTCATTACTTATTTTATTAATGAATTATCAGCCTATGCCACTGACATTTTCTTCTTATTTCTTGTTTCTGATACTGCTGGGGATTGCACCCTGGGTCACTCAACTACTGAGTCATATCCTAAGCACATTTTTATTATATAAACAATTTTGATGCAGGGTCTCACTAAGTTGCCCACTGTGGTATTAAACTTCCAATGCTCTTGCCTTAGCATCCTAAGTCACTGGAATCATGGGTATGTGCGCCTGTGTCTGGTTCCATTGATTTTACTTATTTTTGTTTGCTTTGTTTTCATATTGCTGGGGATGAAACCCAGTCCTGAAACATTCTAGGTAAGGAAGGGATCTACCACAGAACCACATCCCCAGAGTAGAGCAGCCCACTTGCCTAGAAAGAAGATGGCCTTGAGATTTAGCTCATCTTTAGTTTGAATTCTACTTTAGGCTCTGTGTTATCCCACAGTCTTACTCTCCATCAATTTCCTAAAAAAGTAAGGATTAAAATGAGCATCTCGCTAGACACTACCAGGATGCTTAATGGAGAATCTATGAAAAACATCTGAAGAGTTGTTAGCACAAGCAACAGCTCCATGATTGGTAGCTATTGTAATCAATAATCAATATTATTGCTTTTTATCAACTAAGAGTATTTCAATTAATAAGTTAGTAGTACTGTAGTGATTTTTTAAAATATATTTTAAAAACTATGTATTTCAATGAGTCTAAGATGATTTTTTTCTTATCATTTTAACAACACTGACAATGGAATCCCACTAATAATTTGGGCTGCATTACAAGTATAATTTGCAGCATTTAATTTTTTCTTCATAAACAAAATAAAGAACCATCATAATTCATGGTGCCTTACCTTAAGTGAAATGTGAGACAAACAATATATTTATGGCAGTTCTCATGACATGGATGGCATTTAAATTCAGTTTTAAAAGTACGATAGGTAAAGTAGGCTGAATAATAACAGTAAAAAGAAAGGCCAAACCAAAAGCAAACTTAATGACAAAGGAAAAAGAACCCAGATGAATGAGTATGGTTAAATTAATTCAGTATTTATATATGTGGGATTTATATATGAATCAGGTATTTTCAATGTTCAGTATTTAATACTGTCTTAATTTTTCACAAGGGACGTTTACAATTTCTTACCTCCATGAATGCATGATTTAAAAGGAGGAAGAACTGTTTCATTTGAAATTGAGTCCTATCACCTCAGTTTTAATTAACTGGTCACTCCTAGAAAGTTTTTATGTAAGAGTTCTCTGACATAGTAGAATATGTCAAATACAAAATAAGTAGCTGTGCAGTTCTTGTGCATTAAAAACGTATTCATTTTACGAGTACAAAAATGAATAGAATTAAAGAATAATTATTTAATGCTTTACTTTATAAAAGTTTCACTTAAAAATACTAAAGTTGAGAAATTTAGTATTTTTATGGGAAACTTTTATAAAGTAAACCAATTCTTTTTCAGTAGTAATAATCTTTTATACTTGCTCTCTTCTATTCTCACCAAAACAAAATTATTAACCTATAATTGCATATGTAAAATAAAATATACATATATAAGAAATGTATGTGTAGTAATATCTACAATAGATGAAATGCACTATAGGACATCGATATAGAAATGTACTAGAAGAAAACATAAATGCTTTCTTCATGTTGGCAAAGGCGTTCTAAGAAATAATGAATTTGAAAGAAGACTTCTTTTTTTCCTACCTCTCTTTTAAAAATTTATTATGTTGTTGATGACGACATTGTTATTGTTGTTGTTTTTCTGGAGATTGCACCCTTACCCTTTGCTTTGCCATGCAAGAAGTGTTCTAACACTGAGCTACATTTCCAACCTTGGAATTCTAATTTAAATCAGATAAAATACTCTAATTTTACAGATGCTCAAGTGACAGTGACATATGAACATAGAAAAAATATTTATGTCCTTGGCAATAGAAGGAATTTAAGTCTAACAAATGAAATAAATTTCTCAGCTACAATATTTTGAAGGTGAAGAGTAGTGGTACTGGGCTGTTGATTATGGCTTGAGCTGTTTATTTCTCCTCAAATAGATGATTTAATGATAACTTCTGTGCCACATTTAAAACTGTGTATGCCCCTACCTACCAATTTCATTTTACTCTTCTTCCAGATATTTGAGTATTCTTTTTATCCTGTTCCAGTCACTTATCTTTTGGCCACTGGAAAACAAGTAATTTGTGAAAGTTACTAATGTATTTTGATACACAGAATGGCAAGTCTGTGTTCATTGCAAACATTTTCTTAGTGTCATCATGACCCTAAATTACTGCATGTGGAACTAAAAAATGTACTGATATTTTTATTTGTTTTTTGTGAAATTGATAACCACAGAGAGAGCTCACATTTGGCGATAATGAGTATTCTAATGCACAAACCACAATCAGGGCCTACCTTTGATACTCTTAGTCCCTTCAGAACAGAGTAGGGCAAGCTACAGTAGGGCAGCAGCAGGCAGCTCTATACAGAATAGGCACCCTTTGTGTGCTACTCCCTTGGCCCTGGTGACTGAGAGCCTACACTGCCTGGATGCTCTCAACCAATGCTCTACTCTCCATGTTTGAACAGATACACAGTAATGGATAACTACAGGAAAGGGTACTGGAACAGTGGAATCAGCAATTTTAGAATTTTGTGCGAGAAGCTTTTGGCAGACACATTTTTACTTTAGTCTAAAGTGATAACAAAATTGAAAAAGCATGCTGTGTTTGGTGTTTTGGAAAGTGTGAAAGCTGCCAGTGAACTCTAGTGTCCTCTGTGGAAAGGTAGTTAAAGGTAGTTAACTTCACTAACTAAAGTTAATGAAGTATTTGCAGAAAATTCAGGACTTGTCAAACACCGTTGTTATGAAAATGGTTGGATGATCAAGATGACACCGAGTTATCCTAAGAATTTGATATATTAGTGAGTGAAGCATGTGAGAAATAAGTAAAATCTTATTTTTAGAGGTGGAAGACACACCTCTAAATATACTAGTGTGAAGGAATTTTAAAAATATAAAAAAGAAGAAAGAACATGGAGCCATCTTCCCAATTCAGAGTTCTTGTCAGTCTCTTGGGACACAACAGGTAATAGATATCATCTGAAAATTTTTCAATGCTTTTGAAAATGTGTACTTTAAAAGCTGTTGTGTGTATTTATTTATTTTTTTTAAAATCAGTGACCTCATAGGGAAATTTTAAGTGTCTGGGAAACCAGTTAAAATTTTGGTTTTGTTTAGCTGCCCATTAGAAGCCCTGGGTACTGAACTTCCAAGGTGTGCAGGTCCTGGATATTGAGGACTCCATAGAATATTAAAATCAAATATTCTGGTGAAAGGAGAACTGGTAAACTTTCTGCTCTGCTCCTATTGGCACAGCCTGGATGGTGCAGGCTTCAATTCCATCAGCCCATTTGTCCCTCACCCCTCAGTCCCTGGCCTCCCAGACCCTATTACCTACTTTTATGATTGGTGCTATCAAGATGACATCCACGTCCCAGATAACGTTTAATTCTTCCCAGTTCACAATTTTTGGCAGCCTGGTGGATCTTCCCAAGAGGGTTATATCCAAAAAACTTGATTCCCAGGCTTATATAAACAAACTTTCTCCAGGCTCTATCCATCCTGCAGACAATTAGGTAACAACCTCTGTCAAGTGGCCTACCAAAGCAACTCTACCATTAGCTATCTGCCAACCAACTGGCAAAATAGTCATTGGCAGGTGACACTGATAAACACAAGTGCACATTCCACAATCTGCATGGTCCTAGGTGATTGGCTCCTGGAAGGTCTGCCCCCTGTACTGTGATCAGCTCCTGGCTATTCTGTACAGACCCCACCAAGAACCGAGTGGGACTCCCCTGAGACCCCCCAAGACCCATACAGTGAGTGAGATGCCCCACCAGAATCAGGTGGGCCTCAATGGCGGGCAAGTGAGAACAGCCCACACCCAGACCTGGGTGGGCAGGACTCATCCTCTCTGCCATTGCACAGCTGCCTATGACCACAGCAGGAAACAAATACTGCACTCTTCCTATTACTTTATTCAGTAAATGGCAGAAAAGGAGATCCCTGACTTAAGATGTCCATTAAAAAATCTGGAAAAATTCAGGAATGCATTTAATTTAAAGCAACAGATTAGAAGAAAACAACATAATAACTGCACCAAAAGCAATTAGAGTGTCACCCTGCTGTGTCATCCAGTCCCTGACATAGCTCTGCTCAACACAAAGAGGGAGTAAGCAGCCCACCAGTTCCACTCAAAAGCACAAGGAGAATACTGTAACAACCATCACCCTAGGCTTTCCAGTGTAGTTAAAAATGTCCTGATTCAGTTTCTCCCAACCCAGATTACTGAGCAGAGAAGAACAGATGAGCTATTTGGAGATGACCTGAAACAAAGAAGAAGTGGTGCAACACATGGATCAACATGCAGCAGAAGAAATCAAGGTCCCCAGTGGCTACTTTGCGCAGAACCACCACAACCTCTGCACTGTCTCCTTCTGTAAACAACTCTAGCCTTCATTTCTGGCATTCCCTCAGGGTTTGCCATTACATACCTCAGAGCAGAGGATGGAGTTTCAGCAGGGTTGCAATTTGAAACAAGTTGGTTGGGGGTAGTGAGGTTGGAGCAAACACTAGAAGAAAGTGGAGTAGTGAAGTCCAGGCTGTCAGCGGAGCATTCTAGGCAGAGGCAAGCACCAAGGCAAAGCGCCAGAGGTGCAAATTTCCATAATATGTTCCAGAAGCAGGAAACTGGCAGCTTGGCTGGGGCTGACCCAGGTAAGGAGACAGGGACTAGATGAAGTAAAAGAATGAAGTAGATCATTCTGCGATTTTAGAGCCATTACAAAAAGTTAAATAGTGGCCCTCAAAAGATGCCCATATAAATTTGTAAGTATGGACTTTTTTAGATGTAATTAAGTTAAGGATTTTGAGGTGAGATCATATGGGATTTAGTGTGGGCTCTAAATCCAGTGATCAGTGAAGAAGAAAAGACACAATTCCACCATATAATAATTTTGAGATCTTAACCAATTTAATTATCTTTTGTAAACACAGTTGTCATTATTCATACATAAATGGATTCCACAAATATTATGATATATGGAGAAAGTAAATGAAAATAATTTGAAACATCAGAAAGTAGTAATGATATTATTTTTCTTAACTCTGATTAATAGCCATGATAGGACATTTGGCCCCTGAGAGAGAAATACAGTGGTAGTCAATCAGTTGCCTGGCAGGAAAGGAATTAAGAATAAATGCTCTTGACACATTTTTCCTTTGCCCTCTGATCTCCTGCCTGTTATTTAACTGGCCAAATCCTCTGACAGCCAGTGATCAAGGAGCTCAGTGACAGAATCCATGAAGATCACCCTCTAGAGAAACTGTACAGAGAGATGAGAGTGGATCAGTAAGGGCAAAAGACAGCATCCAGCCCATAATAAAAGTAGTCAAAGTATGTATTCTCTCTTCTTTTCATTTATTTTTTTCATTGATTAGCAATCTTCTACAAAACCACAGTCCATTATACTATTAATGATAATCTTACTTACTACTTGAAGAAGTTTCTATGGAAACTCCTAGCCTAAGACACTTTTGGGAAATCTAAGAGGTCAAAGCTATCTTCATAATGACAGTAAGACTATATTTATCTTTTGGTTGAGTTTGCATTTGCACTGAAAATGCAGAAGCATTGGTGTCATTACCCACCTATGAATCACGCTAGAGGCATCAAACTCTTGCCATGATATTTTTCACCTTTATGAGTTTTCTGTGTTTTTGGCAGTGGGGGGTATCTCCTAAGAATGATGCAGTAAAAGTCATTAATTTCATGAAATCTCAATACTGCCCAGAAGCTTTGGAGGCTGAGATAGTAAGACGATGAGTTCAAAGACAGTCTCAGTAAAAGCAAGGCACTAAGCAACTCGGTGAGACTCTGTCTCTAAATAAAATACAAAAAGTAAGGCTGGGGTTGTGGATTAGTAGTTGAGTGCTCCTGAGTTCAATCCCTGATACCTAGGGGAAAAAACTCAATTACTGATTACAATCAATTTTAATGATGAATGGGAAGTATGCATAAAACATTCCCACTGTGTATCAAAATGAACTGATACTTCAGAAGAAAAGCCCTTGGGTGAATGAGATGCATCCTGAACCAATTAAGTCATTCCATTCAAGGAAAACAACTGACAGAATTTTTTTTGACAGCATTTTTTGACAATGATAAAATTCAAACTTTCTAGACAAACCTCAAATTTTGAAAGCATTTATCTACACCAGGATAATAATAGTCTCCTAGCATTTAAAATCTTTTTAAAAGAGACTTTTGGTGGTATTACCATGTGATTATTTGATATTACATAATTAAATCTGTCAACCTTTAGAAGTTCTACATAACTCCCAAAACTGATATTTTCAAAATTACCATTGACTGAAATAACAAAATAATATATGTGCAAAAAAATTCTAATTAGAGAGATAAACAATGGATTTAAATGAAACTGATTACAACAGGCTTAATGACATGATTTATTTTAAAATACTGAAAACAATCTTTAATAAATTATCATTTGTCAATTTCTCTATAATATCAAAGAATATCAACGATTATCTGAAAGCTATGTATTTTTCCAACTATACAACAATGTGAGGCAAGACTTTCCTTATGAAGTTCATTCAGAACAGAATATTGCAACAGATGTTTCATATATTAAGCAAATATTAAGAGGTAGTTGAACTAGCAATCTAAAAATTAGCAAACTAAAAAAAAGGAACACTTCTCAATGAATAGTTTTGAAATTATGTTTGTATAATAGGTTTTCATAAAAATACAATTTTATTGGTAAAACTTTTCATAATAATACCTGTTTTTTACAAGTATTTTACTATATTAACATGTATTGGGTTATTGTTATTTTGAGATTATTAATGAATAAAATTATTTTCAGTTTTAATTTCAAATGTCGTATCAAAAATTATATGAATAACATTTTTCCAGCACCCTCAATAACATTAAAGAATATGGAAGGGACCTAAGACAATGATGTCTAGACTAGCTAACAAATGTTCAGAGATTATGTATAAAATTATCTTAAAATTTCTATTGCTGTTTGCCTAAGTATATTTATAATTTTATATTTGCATATTTACACAGAATACATTTTGTATTATATTAATTATATTAATTATAAGAAAAATACAATTTCAACATAAGGACATATGGCCTTTGGATAAACTGCATGAAGTCAAAGCACAATAATCATTACTTTGTTTCATAAAAGACTAGATGATTATTTATGTGTGTTTTAAATACTTTAGCACATGAAATCTGGTATTTATTCAAATAGCCCACTAGAAAGTTTATGAGATTATAATTAAGAAGTTAATTATAAGAATTTTTTTTCAAATGGTCACACTTGACAAATAAACATTTACTGTTTATAATTTATCAGTATTTTAGGAGCCAACACTGAATAATTTTCCCAAATATTCTGAAGAACAATTGCTATTAATTTTAAATTTTTTTGGTGTGTATGTGTATCATGGAATGGTATTTTATGTTTTCATAATTTTAAAAAATAATAGTATATTTATAAAAAATAATATTTATTACACAAATAGTCTGAGATTGAATATCCTTAAGTTGGTCATAGATATCATAATTCAGCCTTTTTATTGTGCTTAAACTATGATAGCTATTACTAATTTACTGAGGAAAAAAAATAATATTATATCTTATATAATTTAGTAGGCTTTCTTCATTCAGTTCTTTTCTACCCTTATACATGCAGAGAACCCACAGAATCAAGTGCAATGAAAAAGCAAAAACTGTGCTCCTAGAGAAGTTAGGGAGAAAAGGTTGATTTGTATTTCATGTCAGTATTTTAACATTTTTGTTAGATTTGTGTTACCTTGAAAACCTTCATGTCATCAGATATTTCAAAATGCTGAAACAAGATTTTTCAGTAATTTTGGTTTTAAGAATTAAAGATATCTCTAAAAAATTGCTTAAAATATCACTGCATGAAAATTGTGATTATACCTTAACACTGTAATCTCCATCATAAATCTCTCTTAGCCTGTCATTTGTAGGAAATATATATATATATATATATATATATATATATATATATTTGAATGACTGTATTATAATTAATTTCTAAAAAAAAATTCTCATTCCATGTTTAAAACATTTTATAATCCAATAATAATTTCTGTAAATTACAGAAGACAAGAAATAATTAGGACACAAGAACTCTCACAAAGTTTCTTTAGAAAAGTTTTATACATGCCAAGTATTAACCCTACCCAGTGGTAGGAAGAGCCTCTATGTAACAACAAAGATCAAGGAGTGATCCCATAGTCTCTGGCTTTAAACATTATACATTTGATGTTATTTTGTGAGTATTGGGGATTGAATCCAGGGCCTCACACATGCCAAACAACTGCAAAACCACAAAGTTAACATGCGCATCCCACAAGATTTCACTTTTTTGATAATGGTACTGTGGATTGAACCCAGGGCTTCATACATGGTAGTGAGCACTCTGCCACTAAGTTACATCCCCAGCCATTAACCATTATACATTTGTTAAAGGGAACAGTTATTACAAGATTTCTTATAAGTTTATGAGATATTTTCAATTTAGTGTGATTGTTGTCAGTGCCTTGATTTATATATGTATACATATATATTTATAAAATATATATACACATATACATAAGCATATATTTACATGTTATGCATATTACATCTATGCTATAAATATACTATAGATATATACTATCAATATATTGTAGGTAGATGTTTATATCCTCATCCTTGACATTTTTTCCTCTTAAAACATGTTCTATTAAAACTTCCTCAACTCTCAGTTTTTGGATTCTGCTAATTAACAAAATGCTTTACCTGAATATGAACATAGGAAGTTAGTAATTTTTGAATATAAGTGACAGAATTTCTTTCTTATCGACTTTTGTTAAAGCCATCATTTTTATTGAAGTTGTTATTATTTTACTGAGAAGAAATCCTATTAATCTGGATAATAAAATTGAGAGAAAACACATTTTTAATATTTATTTTTTAGTTATTGGTGGACACAACATCTTTTGTTTGTATGTGGTGCTGAGGATCGAATCCGGGCCGCACGCATGCCAGGAGAGCATGCTACTGCTTGAGTCACATCCCCAGCCTGAGAGAAAACATTTTTAATGAAAAAATTCATGTCATTTTATAAGTTGTGAATTTCTAAGATTCAAGTAGCATAAACTCTAACTTCAAATTATTTTTTAAGGAGAATTGTTATTATGCATAAATTTTGGCAATGATTCTTATTGACAGCATAATTCTAGGCCAAAAATTATATGATTTTAAGAAAGTAAAGAAAGAGTATAACACACAAATTATCTTCCCATCTGTACTTCAATTTATCTTTTTTTAAAAGAGAGAGAGAGAGAGAGAGAGAGAGAGAGAGAGAGAGAGAGAGAGAATTTTTCAATATTTATTTTTTAATTTTTGGCAGGCACAACATCTTTGTATGTGGTGCTGAGGATCGAACCCGGATTGCATGCATGCCAGACGAGCATGCTACCGCTCAAGCCACATCCCCAGCCCCAACTTCAATTTATCTTTAATTCTAATAGTTATGCAGAGAAAACTCTTCGAAATAAGAAAATAATGACTTAAATTACTTCTTCATATCAAAATTAAATTTAAACCACTTGATTTCTTCAAGCATTAAAATCTAAGTGATAATTATGACAAAGTCAGTTCTCTTAAGTTATATTGTAATATTAACACATTGTAAAAGAATGCTATTAAATTTTCTTTGTAAATCAAAGTAGACAGTAAGTACTATCCTTAATGTGGAAAAACAGACATGCAAAAATAACCAGGAAATTTCTTTTTTATCTAGCAGTGATAAGCAATAACCCCATCAAACATTAAATTTTGTATAAGCTCTCTAAAACTAAAACAATATAATGCTGCCCACAAATAGACCAAAAAATATGGAATGAAAGAATTTACAGAAATAGACTTGACTCAAATTTGGCATTACTATGGAATAAAATTGCTATCAATTCATTGAGAAAAATGTGTACTTTTTAATTAGTGCGACTAGAACAAATTGTTAAGATATTTGGAAAAAGATAAATTGAGATTATTATTCCATATTAAACAAAATAATAAACCCAAATGGATAGAGAATGCAAAAAACAATAACAAATAAGCAAAAACAGAAATCATATTAAAGTAAAGCATGGGCACATATATTACTCTGAGCATACGAAATAACACTCCATTTCTCAAAATACAGATATAATAAAAGAATATTAATAGTTTGACAACATTAAAAGATTTCTTATGGGTAAAAAATTTATTCTGATCCAAAAGCAAAGTCACAAGATAACTGTCAAACTGGGGGAAATATTTACAACATTTATCACAGGTAAAAGACTAATAACCATATTATATACAGGTATTTTTAAATCTAAGAATTTAAAAGACCAAACTTCCAAGAGAAAACAGGGCAACAGAGAACATAAAAAAATACAATGAAAACAAAATTTAAAAAGACATAAACATATGAAATAATGTTTACTCTCATAAGTAAATTTAATTAAAGCAATGGATCTGACATTATTCACAGTATTCATATACATATTCATGACATATCATTTTTATTTTTTTTTCATGTTTATGTACTGCTGGGTATCCATCTCAGGTTATCTAGCATCTATGCTAGGAAAGTGCACTACAGTGAGCCACATCCCTGCCCCATTTCTAATTTTTGAATTAGCAACATTTTGAAATTATAAATAGACACATGAGGAGGCAATGAGGAAAGCACTATTCCCACACACTGATAAATAGCTATTATTAATTGAGTATTTATATGTGGTAGTGCTTTACATACTCAATTTCATTTAGAATTTACCATAACTAGTAGGGTTTCTTATCATCTTCTGGTTTAGATATTTAGAAACCAAAGCTTAGAATATTTAAACTACTATCCCAAGGTCACACAGGTGGTATTTGAGTGAGAATAACCTGAATGACTCTTTAGTCCAAATTCTATAAATCATACACTTATTTTAAAAATGTCCAGGGGTCACACTGAGAAAAGAGAAGGATCTCCTGAAGAGGGGAAACTTAACAATAAAAAGAATTATTTGTTGTCTCTTGATAAGGGAGGTTTCTTCTACCTAGTCACACTTAAGTTTCCCACCCATTCTTCTTTCCTATGTAAAAAAGTTTGGCCAAAACGAGATAAAAAAAAAATTAACACATTTATATGGCAACAGCTATTTATCAAAAGAACTAACAGAAGAAGAACCAATTAAAACTGTGTCTGGCTTGACAGTGGTACATATGTGCAATCCCAGCAGCTGGGGAGGCTGAGGCAGGAGGCACACAGATTTTGAATTTAGCAATTTAGTGATACCCTGAACAACTCAGCGAAATCCTGTCTCTAAATAAAATATGAAAAAGGGCTGGGAATGTGGCTCAGTGGATAAGCGCTCCTAGGTTCAATCCTCAAACCCCCTCACACCCCCCAAAAAAAGATGAAAAGAAACACTTGGGAGTGCCTCCTAATCAGAAGGAGGCACAAAATCTTTGTTGTTTGGGATTACTAAGCCTGGGGCTGATGTTTGCCATCTTCCCAAGTGCAGAGAAGTGAAATGTTCCTTTTAATTGGGAAGAAAAAGGCCAACACAGAACTGAGAAATAGAAATAATCTGATTGCTCGTCTTTTATGCTCCTCATTCCAACATTGTCAAAGCATTTCTTCTCTGAACTATTTTTTTAAAGTTATTTCAGGAAGAAATATTGCAACTAATTTAATTTGTTTTTACATAGAACCACAAAGGCATGTTAGTAAAACTTTTTGATTAAGAGAAAGACTAATCATAAGTCACTTTAAAAAGTGATTAGCATGACATTGAGGTATACACTGAACAGAAGGGAGAGGGATTGGAGGCAGCACCCTAGAGAATTGATCTAGTGCAAAGATAGACCTGGTGAGTGATGTCAATACCTAAAATGGATCAATGGAAGAGCTGTCAGGATAAGTAAGTAAAAACACTACCAAAGAGGTAACCACAAGGAGATGAGTTTGAGTTCAGCTCAGGATGGGAGCTTTTACTCTGAACCAGTAACTGCTAAAGGTAGGCATAGCTGGTTTCAATAGAAGAGATGGTTGAGAGTGTAAATAGAAAATGAAGAACAAATCTTAGACCCTAACCTTGTAATACTTGTCAGGAACAGAAAAAGCAACTGAATAAAAAAGACTAAGGAATATAAAAGAAGTAAAGGAAAAAAAAATAGGAAAAAATGGAGTTTTTCATGTCAGTTTCATTTTTTTTTTGGATGAAATGTGACTTCAGGTTCATGTACCTGATTGGTCTCAGAAAATGTGGTAGAATCCAAATAAAATCCAAACAGCCAAGTTATGGATTTAGCTTTCACATTTGTACTCCTCTTGTACCCTGAAAATTTCAGCTCAGGACACTATTTTCCATCTTAAACATTTCTAGCAAATTGTGCCAGGCTTTTTGCGATTTATGTTCTTAATATGACACATTAAATTAGTAGGTATTATTGTATTACATTTTACTTTATCAGGAATGATTTATCACCTAAAGCTAGATATGTTTCAGGAAAAAAATGTTAAAATAATGTTGCGAAAAAAAGTAATAAAATTAATATGAGTGCTGTTTACAATGTAATTCATTATAAACAGTAAAAAAAAATCAGGCAGTTGAGCATTGCTCTGTAAAAATTTCACAGACAAGTTGGCCTGTTGCTGATTAAGAAATTAGGTTTAAAAGTCTTCTTCTTCATTCAATGTCTGCATGATTTCAATACAAACAAAGAAGATATATCCGTTTCTGTTTTTGTTTTTAAGTGGGAAAGCCTGTAAATATGGATTACTTAATAAGAGCTGAAAAAAAACAATCACAGAACATATGGAAGAATTTTCTGGATCACTCTCTACTGCTTAGGATTCAAGGAAAAGTAGTCAGAGCCAGACTATAGCAGAAATTACTCAAAATTGCAAATGCTGCCTGAAATGTTTGTAATAAGATTTTGTGAATGTATGCCTCAAAAGGGAAAAGCAGAAATTTAACGTTGAAGATTTATCCTTTATTCTCACTGAACTTTCCATCTCTTCATTTTAAAACTGAAGACATTGCTTTAATATAAATCACTGGCATAAACGCCATCTCAAATCAAGTTTTCCTTCATTTTCCAGATATTGCTTGTTCTCTAAAGAAAACATTTAAATATCCCTTCATATTTTATATCTAAATTATGTTCCTTTTAAAAATATAGAAAAGTAACCAATAGTTCTGCTTTTATGAAGATGAGTTAGAATTAACTATTACCTGTTTCTTCTACTAGTACAACTAAAACCTTTGGATAGTACATAAAAATCAAATAAAATCAAACCAAACAAACACTATTTTGAAAGGTGGAGAAAAGGTCAAATGGCTAGCTATCTTAAATTCAAGAAATTATTAAAAATGGCAAGAGGTTGCCAGTTGCTGTGGCGTAAGCCTGTCATTCCAGCTGCAAAGAAGACTGAGGATGAAGGATCCGTTGTTAAGTTACCTTTAGCAACTTAGTGAGACCCTGTCTCTAAAGAAAGTCTTTTAAAAAGCATAAATAAGGACTAGAAATGTTGGTTGCTTGTTTACTATTTAAGTGCCTCTGAGTTCAATCCCCATTACCAAAAAAAAGGCAGATGTTGAATTCTTGGGTTTTCTTTTTTATGTCATGTATTCCAGACATGAAAGAAACTCTTACAGTCTGAATTTAACCAATACAGGTTATTTCTTATAGATTAGAAATTATATACTAATAAAATATTAATTACTAAAATAATAGGATTAGAAAATAATTGTTACAGAATTAGTAATGTTAAGTTACTCCAATCTGCTATAGTTAAAAGATAAAAAGTAACAATACAACAATATAGTCACTGTAAGACATAGAATCTAAGTTGCTAACAATAAGATATAGAAAATATAGTGTGATAAGTATAAGCTTAGAGGTCTAATATAGTTACACATATTTACAGATATTTACAGATAAATATAGAGATGGATATAGAGATGGATGTAGTGTTATTTTTAAATTGTTTTTGTGTAGACATACCAATGAGGATGTAGAGGTAAACAAATGAGGATATAGGCCCCCATAAATGAATATACTTTTTTCTCTTTTTACTCTGCTAACTGCATTTTCAGCCCTTGTATTTTGCTTGCTTGCAATTTGCAAAATTCCATAGGAAAGTCCTCAGGGTATGATTTTCTTTGCTATTTTCTTCCTGAAATACTTTGCTCACAAAAAACTCAGGGCTGCTGTTCTTTCAGAGAGCACTTGGTCTCTGATGAAAGCAGTCTCTGGCCAGGTAAAATTGACAAAATACAAAGTTTTGATTTGTTTCTAATTCAGAATTAGTGTGTTTTCTGAGTGGTCTCCCCATAACAATATAATGGCCTAAAAATAACTGAAAACATTACCAGAGACAGACAAAATTAAATTAAAAAAGGAAAAAAACAAAACAACATAAAAAGAAAAATGGCAAATGCTTCTTCTTTCTCTATACCCAAACGTTCAGGAAAGAGGCAACCTCGCAAGAAAGAACACTTTAGGCAATAATCTTGCTACTACAGTGAAAAGCCACAAGAGTGGCTCTATTTTCACCATACCAGCAAACTCTGAGTACAGAGCCCATACTTGTTTAAAAAAATATATTTGTAAATGAAACATTTTATTTATTTATTTATTTGTTTGTTTATTTATGGTGCTCAGGATTGCACTCAGGGCCTCACACATGCCAGGCAAGGGCTGTGCTACTGAGCCACAACTCCAGCCCCAGAGCCCATACTTCTACCGTCACCAAACTATAATGAAGCAATCAATACCCTCTCCTGTTGGGGTGGTATCAGAAGAGTCCAAAATAGAGCTAGACCTTACCAAAAGCAGAAAAGTTTCTCTGTTTCCTTCTAAAACAACCTTCAAATCAATTCCCCACTGAATTCATATTTCTATCCTCCACCACAGCAACCATCAGAGTAAGCATGAAGTCCTCAGGATTGTGTCAAGGATCATGCCACAGGTTTGTTGTTGTTACTGTTTTCCTGTTTTTGTTTTGTCCCTCTAATGCCCATAAAAGTTGTTGGATGGATGTACTTGGGTATTCTGTCTATAAGAAACTCAGTGAATATATATTACTTACAGCTGAAAAAATGATGGAGAAGATATGTCTTTAAAACATTCATGAGATGGCAGAAGTGGCTATATTAACATAAGCTGAAGTACATTTCAGACAAAAAGTATGATGAGTAACCAAAAGAGATATATATGTAATAATAAGTGGTTAAATCCAACAAAACAATCATGAACAGCCGCATCATTCTGCAGTCATGTATAACAAAATAGCATAAATGAAAAAATTTAAAAATGAATACCTTCAAAATAAGAGATCTATGTGACACTTAAATTACATACCACTTAAAACCAAAGTAAATATTCTTCTATTAACAACTATTTTCAAGCAGTTGATGGTTCATAACAAACTCAAATAGTAGTGCTTCCACCACACACAACCTCCAACACTATCAAAATCTCCAACCAGAATTGTACATTTCTTAGAATTTGTAAACACTTTAAAACATCGGCATTACTCAAATCTAAAATTCAAACTATGGCTCATTTTTGGTGTTAAGCATTGAAAAAGTGTAATGCCATGAATCAACCATTATAGTATCATGTAGAATAGTTTCATTGTGTAAAAAAATTATTTTAGCTCTGCCTTTTCATCTCTGCTTCTTCCCTAACTCTGGCAACCACTGATTATTTTACTTTACCCACAGTTTTGTTTTTCCCATATTATCATAGTGGGAATTAAGTACTACATAATCTTTTCAAATGGATTCCTTCCTTCACTTATATGCATTTGAGACCCTCCCTGTCTTTTCATGTTTTAGTAGCTTATTCATTTAATGGTGAAAATCTTTGATTATCTTAATACGTGAAAGTTTACTTTTCCATTTATCTACTTCAGAACACTTTGGCTGCTGCCATGTTTTATACCTGTAAATAAAGCTGGTATAAACACCCAGGTTTTTTGATTTTATGTGGACATAAGTCTTCAAATTCTTTGAGAAATTACCAAGGAAGATGATTTCTAAAGTACATGATGAGGATGTTTAGTTTTAGAAGATATTACCAAATGCTCTTACAATGTGGCTGTACACATAATATGTATATTTAATTATATGCATAATCACCAATATTGTTGGTATCATTTTAAACATTACTTTTTAGAACAGTGAAAAATGAATAAGATTTTTATCTTATCTCCCTACTCTTTTCCTAATACTTCATGTAGATACAAGTTTCTGATTTATATTATTATTTTCTCTCAGAAGAACTTCTTTTTAATATTATTTGTAAGTCAGATCTACTGGCAACAAATTTAACGTTTTTTGAAGAAGTCTTGATTTGTTTTATTTTTGAAAAATAATTTTACAGGGTAAACTAGTATAGGTTTTTTCCTACACTTTAACATTTTATTTTATTCCTGTATGAAGGAGAATTCCTGAGGAGAATTCAGATGTGGCTTTTCTTGGTCTTTATTTAGTGTAGTACATTTATACATAATATTGGGAATTATTTTGACATTTTCATAAATGCATATAACATAGTTTTCTCCATTTCAATCCCAAGTATTGTCCATTGACTTTACTCCTTCCTCCTCCAAACCCCCTTAGTCTACTATATTTGTTCCTTTCTATTTATCTATTTATTTCCTTAAATGAGGCATTGTAGTATATTTAAAATCATAACATGTTGTGATATATTCATACATATACCTAGCATAATTTGGTCAACTTCATTCCCTAGTTCTTCTCCTCCCCATTTCCTCTGCTTTCATCTTTGATTAATCACATAAAAACTTAGTGGAGAATTGCATTAACGGACTAGACCAATTTTAACATTATGAGGAATCAAGGATAATATAGGTGCATTGGAATACTTAGTCAGAAATAAAGGGAAGAAAACAATGAATAGAATATATAGAGCTCTGGAACAACATTAAAATGTCAAACTTGAAACAGCGAGGCATTGAGAAAGGGGAGGAGAAACAAACTAATGGCATAGAAAAATTATTCAGTAATATAATAGCAGAAAATGAGCTTAATTTGGGAATATTGTAAGGTTGAATAGTATGTGACTTGGCTCTGCTGTAATAGTAAATAGGGTTCAGTGTCTTCTTTCAAAATGGTTCCAATGTTGGGAAGAGTTGAGGACACAAAGAGTAGAGTATTAATAACTGAATATTCACTCAACCCAAGGCACTTGAAAGAAGCTCACAAAATTGTTCCTTGCTAAAAGAAGTGATAATCATCCCAATAGCTGGGTAGACATACAAGCAGTGTGAAAAACAAGGGAACAAACATCCTCAAACAGCCTACAACACACAGCAACTGACCACATTGACACTACAGTTAAAGAAATGTCAGAAAAATGCTTCAGAAAATTTATAATTAAAATGGTCAATGAGCCAAAGAAGATTTAAAAAACAAAATTAAAAATATTGGATTAATAAGATCATTCCTATAAAGAGGTAGAGGTTCTGAAAAAGAATAAAATGAAAATCCTGGAAATGAAATACTTAATAAATCAAATTAATAATTCAATACAAAATATACACCAATAGATTAGACCACTCTGAGGGTAGATCTTCAGGCTTTGTAGACAAAGCATATTATCTTGAAAATAATAAATTTAAAATAAAAAGATGTTAAAAAATCATGACCAGGATATCCAATAGCAATATGGGTAAATATCAAGAGACCAAATTTAAAGAATCATTGGAGTAAATTAAAGCTCTGAAATACAAACTGAAGGACTGCACAATCTTTTTCAATTAAATAATAACTGTAAAATATTCCAAATCTTAGGAGTGAGATGGAAATTCAAGTCATAGTCATATATATATATACACACACACACACATGCATGCACGAACGCACACATACACACTCCAAAGAGAACCACAGAAGATCTTCTCCCAGACATATTTTGAAGGAAGTGCCTAGTTATGGAACAAGGATAGAATTTTTAAAGCTGTTGGAGAAAAATGGAAAGTCACATTTAGAGGTAAACTATGTCAGATTTCCAATCATTCCTCAACCCAGATCTTAAAATCCTAGATGGCTTGTAATGATAAATACCAAGGTCCAAAAGAAAACAAGCACCAACCTATTTTAGTATAGTCAGAAAAATTTTCAGAATATTGAAAATGAAATTTAAAAATTTCATAATAAGTAGAAACTGAAAAAAAAATCAAAACCATTTAACCTACACAACAAAACATATTCAATGAAGTATTTCATGTAGATATATAAAAAATGAAAGTGGAAACCAGCAGAAAGATGAATTGCATTACGAAAATAGTCAATTAAATGAGAATAAAGTCTGAATCACTAGAAAAAAATGTAGGAAATAAAAACCATCTTTCTATAATAGGCTATAAATAGCCTAAACTCTTTCATCAAAAGACACAAATTAAAAAACAAGACCCAACCATATATTGTTTGCAAGAGGTTTACCTCAAAAATACAATGACATAATGAATTTTTAAAAATGGGGGAAAACATACCTTACAAACAGAAACCAATTTCAGACAAAGTAGATTTCAAACCAAAATTAATCAGAAGAGACAGTCAGGATCATATCAAACTGGTTACAGAAAGCATCCAACAAGAAGATACAATGCTTGTAAATATTTATGCCCCCCCAAATGCTGCATGTATATACTTAAAACAAAATCTTCTCATCAGAAAGAATCAAATATACCACAGTAAAAAAAAAATGTTGGGTGAGTTCAACATATATCTCTCACCACTATATAGGCCATCAACCATAAAATATGTAAAACCTCTTCAGAACTAAAAAGTGCTATTAATTAAATGGATCTCACAGACATCTACAAAATATTTCATCCATTGACAACTGAATTCATTTTTATCTCTGCGGCATATGGAACATTCTCTACAATAGATCATATTTTAGTGCACAAAGCAAATTTCAGCAAACACAAAAAATAGAGATAATTCATTGCATCTTATAAATATCTTATAAATTTCATCTTATAAAATAATAACTATAACATTATAAATTAATGACAGGATAAAAAGCAGAAACCCTCTAACACATTAATATTAAATAATATACATTGTAATGAGAAATGAATCACAGAAGAGTGCATGTAGGGAAGAAATAAAAAAAATTCTTAGAAACAAAAGTGTTAAAGTTTATATATGAGGTGTTCTCCAAAGGCTCAGGTATGAGAGAATGCAAGAGAATTTAGAAATGATAAGGTTATGAGAGTATCAACCTAAAGAGTGTATTAGTCCACTTGAATGGATTAAATGAGTGGTAACTATAAGCAGCTAAGGTCTGGGTGGAGGAGGTAGGTCACTGGGAGTGTGCCTTTGGAGTTTGTATTTTGTCCCTGGTGAGTGGAGCTCTTTCTTCTTTCTGGTGGCAATGTCGTGAACTGTTTTCCTCTTGCACGTTTCTGACATGATGTTCTACCTCATATCTGGCCCATATAAATGAAGTTGGCCATCTATGGACAAAGGCGTCTGAAACCATGAGCTCCAAATAAGATTTTTCTTCTCTAAAAATGTTCTTGTAAGATCTTTTGGTCACAGTGATTAAAAGCTTATGACAAAAAATTAGAGATACAATATATTAAAATCTCTGAGACAGAATGAGGGAAGTTCTAAGAGGAAAGTTTTGAGCACTGAGTCCTACCATTTAAAAAATAGATACCAAATAAATAATCTAATATTATACCTCAAAGCCCTAGAAAAAGAACAAGCTAAAAATTAGTAGAAAACAAAAAATAATTAAAATCAGAGTAGAAATAAAGAAAATTGAAACTAAGAAGTAATAAATATGATCAGTGCAATAAAGAGTTGATTCTTTGAAATGATAAGCAAGAAGGATAAAGTCATAGGCAAACTAATCAAAAGAAAGAGAGAGATAACCCAAATTAACAAAGCTACTAATGCAAAAGAAGATATCATGATAGACACTACTGGAATCCAGAAGATCATTGGAAACTATTTTGAAAAAGTTTCATTAAGCTGAAAGATGTCAAAGAAAGTGACAAATTCCTAGAGACATTTGACCTACCCAAATTGAACCATAAGAATGTAAAACTTAAGTAGACCAATATGAAGTCATGAAAATGAAACAGCTATTAAGTCTTTGAACGATGGAACATCTATGACCATATGAATCCTTAGCTGGGATCCATCAGACCTTTAAAGAAAAAGTAATGTTATACTCCTCAAATTTAATTCCATGAAATAGAAAAGGAGAGAACAATACCAATTCATTCTGTGAAGCCCAGTATTATCCTAATAGCAAAACCAGACAAAGACACATCAAGAAAAGAAAATTTCAGACCAATATCCCTGATGAACATAGATGCAAAAATTCTTACCAAACCACACTAAAAAAAATCAAGAAGACAGCGTGTATCCTGATACAGTGGGTTTCATCCCAATTATTCAAGGTGTGTTCAAAATATGTCAATAAATAAATGTAATTCAGCACAAAGGAGAGTTAAATAAAAAATTACATGGTTATCTCAATAGATTCAGAAAAAGTATTAGACAAAATCTACTACCCATTTATGTTTAAAACACCAGAAAAAAAAGAATCAAAGGAAGTTGCCTCAACATTTTAAAAGACATCTATTTCTCAACAGTGAGAAACTTGACTGCCACCTTTCAGCTCTCATTTATTTGACTTTACAATTCCAATATACCTGAATAATCTTTTGATTTATTTTTAAATTCTGGTAGCTATCAATATTCAACTTAAATAACAGATTCTTAGCATCAACAGACAAATATAAAAATCATAAATTTTTATTTTCACACTTAATTTTAAAAAATTCTTCATTCCTGACATATCTGCTTCAATGTATGTCAAACAGTTGGCAAACTATAGAAAGGCAAATTTAGTGTCAGTATGATGGTCATCATGAGAGAAAATTTTACTCACATAGAATGAATTTTTTACATCTATAGGCAATTCACACTGTACTAATAAGTATAGTCAGAAATATTAATATTTACAGTATTCAAAATTAAAAAACTATAAAATATTTTCCACAATACTATAAGACAAAATAATATAAATATTTCTGTATTGGTAGGCATTTAATTAAAATCATTTATTATCTTTTGAGCAATGGGAAAAAATGTGTACTATGAAACCCCTAACCAAAAGAAAGCTCAAGAAGGTCTAATAATATGAAAGAAAAAGAACCTCAAAACAGAACTATGTGAGGTAGCACATTATCTGATGAAAAGAACAATTCCATAAGTCTTAACAATCCTAAATTTGCATGTTCTCCCAAATTCTTTAAAGTACATGAACACATAAAATGATAGATCTCTAAGCCCAATACTTAAAACCCAATGAAAAAGATGAAGATTTCAATAGCATTTGTTCAATAATTAATAGAAAATTTACACAGAAATTCAACAATCCATAGATGATAATCTTTATGAAATAATCAGAGAACTTGAACTAATTGACATTTACAGAACAAAATCCCACCAAAAACAAAAACAGCAATTCTTAAATGCACACAGAATATTCAACAATCTAGACAACAGATAAAACAAACATCAAAATGTATAACTGTTGATATTATAAAAATTTTGTGTTCAATATCAATGGGGCTTGGATAAATAGCTCAGTGGTACAGCACTCAGTAGCATACTTAAAGCACTGGGTCCATTCCTGGGCAACATGTACACACACACACACACACACACACAGGAGAAAGAGACAAATAATGCATAACATCCCTAATATTTGGCAATCAAACAGCATAACTCCAATTAATCCAGGAGTCAAAATACAAATAGAATTTTTAAACACTAGATAGCTGATATAGGTAAATTATATGGAGTGCATTTATTTAGTGTTGAGAGGAACATGGGTAGCATTAATTGTTTCTATTAGAAAAAAAATAGTTTCAAAATAATTATCCAGAGCATTCACATTGAAAAGAAGAAAAAAAATCAATCTATGTTAAAATATAATAAATATTAAACTCAGAATCAGTGAAATAAAAGAAAATGAATGAAGAAAATTCAATGCGAATCTGGATATTAAAAAAAAAGAAAACATATAATTGATAAATTCCTAACCATACTAATTGAAGAGGCGGGCAAAAATTGTCAATATAAGGAATAAAAGCAGAGCACCTTGAATGACCCCATCCATATTAACAGGAAAATAATATAATGCTACATAACTCTTGATCCTCAAATTTGACAATTTTGTTTAAACAGATAAATTCCTGGAAATAGATTTTATATTAGTCATTTTAAATGAAAAGGAAACTTGAATTGGCAAATCTCCTTCCTCAGTTTCCCAATAATTGGTATTACAGATGTGTGCCACCATGTATTGTCTTTGTCTAATTTTCAAATCAATTTTATTTTGAATAAGAAATGTGTGAAATTATATAAAGAAAACATAATTTTATTTGTATTAATACATATGAGTAAGTATACATACCTTCCTAAAAGAGTCCTGTAAGGAAAATATAATTTCCTGCTTGTACTGGCAGGTGGATTCCTCATAAGTAGCAACCTCTGCAGCCAAACAGCTCTTGATGGCAGGCTCTGCCCCCACCAGTCTTCCAGCAGCTCCCAGAAGCTCACCACCAGTCTTTATTGCAGATACCAAAGTCAAAGTGCACCCTGGAAAACAAGAGAGTGCGTGCAGCTACGGTATATAGACCTCCTGGGTGGATGCCATTGGTTTACTGTTATGCTAATAAGGGTTTGTGAAAAGTAGCAAGACTATTGGTCCAAATTTATAAACTGCGCATGTCCCCACGCCCCTTGATGAGAAACCGGAAGTGAGGGCAGAGCGTGAGTCTCTTTCCAAATGAACGTTAGCTCAGCCCCCCTCACGTTCCTTGTTGCTTCCTGAGAGCAGGAGCCCAACCAGGTCCGGGAGCTGGAGCCTTCAACGCCGCCCCTGGAGCCGCTGCCTATGCTGGAGCGCCAGAGGAGCTCCTGCCACCGGAACTGCCGCCGCCATCGAAGCTGCCCGAGCTGCCGCCAACGCTGTCTCAGGAGCCAACACCGCGGGGAACCAATGATGCCGCTGCTGCCGCCCTGAGCCAACACTGTAGCCTTCAGAGCACAGGAATCTGTAGAGCCAAGGCCACGTTGGAGCCGCTGTTGCCACCACCGACGATGCTGCAAGAGCGCAGGAACCCTGGCAGCCAATGCTGCCTCAAGAGTGTGGGATCCCTTGGGGCCAGAGCATGAAGCCGCTGCCGCCCCCAGAGCACAGGAACACCTGGAGACAACGCTGCGACCCAACACAGGAGCCGCTGCTGCCAGAGCATGGGAGTGAAAGGTCCTGTAGTCGCCGCCACCAGAGCACAAGAACTGTTGGAGCCAACGCTGCGCCAGGAGCACGGGAGCCACCTTTGCTGCTGCTAGAGAGCGGGAGGGAACGCTGCTATAGTCGCCCTTCCAGGACACTGGAGCCACCCGCCGCCGCCATCCACAGAACACACTATCGCTGCTTTCAGAGTTCAGGAGCCGGCACCAGCACCTCCGCCTCCAGGAACAGGAGCTCAGCCCTTGCCAGAGCACAGGAACCACTGAACGCAGGAGCCACTGCCGCTAGAGTTCAGAGCCGCGACAACAGGACCCTAGCCCAAAGGATGCTGCACAAGGCTTGGCGGTGGTGGCTTCTGCAGCTAAGGCGGGCGCAAGGAAGGACAGCCCGATCACCCGTGGATTCCTGTCTTCTCCTCCTGGAGTGCCTTGAAGAAGGTGGTAGGTGCTGAGACACACTCAGGAGTGTGCAGGCTCCTTGGGTGGGAGGTGAGGATGGGGGTGGGCAATGGCTTCTCTAGAGGTGTCCCGTGGCAGCAGGAGACACCACATTAGAAGCCACTCATCCATTGGGGGCATCTACCTCCACAGGTCTGGAGATATGGCCTGCGATTTTGGGGGTTGTGAGGCTAAAGGCAACGGGATACCTCTGGTGTCTGTAAGTTGTGTGAAGGGCAGATGTGGTGTGAGGATCACCTAGGTCGGAGGCATAGCTTAAAATGTCTGGGACCCTGTTTTGTGGAGAAAAGGTGTGTGGGTCTTAGTGATCTTAAAGGAGAGACAAGCTCTTGGGGACAGGCAGGTCTTCTGTGGGGATGATGTTGAAAGAGATTGATAAAAGGATCCTAGCCTGCAGCAAAGGGGAGAGGTTCAGTTTGAGGACATAAAGACTCTCTCAGGCACCTCCACGTTCTCAGTACTTGGAGTGATCTCCAGGAGACAGGAGGCCCTCTCCTGAGTGTCCTCCCCCATTTCTAGCCACACAAGAGGATGACAGACATGTTTCTGCTGCTCCTCTGTCCTGGGTCCACCTGGAGCTTATTCTGGCTTCTGGATTCATAGCCAACCAACTCCCAGGTGCCTGTAGATGTAGGGAGTGTTTATAGTTGTGGGGGCTCAGGGAAGCATTCCCATGTCTGGACCCAGAGTGAGTGGGTGCACACACATGGCTGTAAGGACATGTGGCTGGAGTATGCATATATTATAAAGTACATGTATATATGATTGTGTGTGAACTGTTTTTTGTGAGTCGGTATTTCTTTGATTCATGATGAGTATGTGTGAATGAATAAGGCTATGATTATGTGTGTATATGTGTGTGGGTGTGTCATGTGTGTATAACAATTGCCTTGTCAGCCCCCCATCACTCAGTCTGGCATCACCCTGCAGGCATTCTTGCATCTTAAAAGTTGTCAGCCCAAGATGATGCATGGTTGTGTGTGCATGGGTGTGCATGTGTGTGTGTGTGTATGTGTGTATTGGGGGTTGAAGCATGTAGTTGCAGAACCAAATACAACTAGGAATGCCCTCCCTGTGGAGGCAGACAGCCCATAAGACAATGATAGATAAGGTGCTCTGAGATTTGAGAGTAGAGATCCCTTATGTTTGATTAGCATTGCCCAGATATACTTTATTGGAAGGGATATATTAGAGCCAGGTTGAACTTAGTAAGTGCTATATATTGAGCCTTTTTAGTACCTATTATGTTACATTTTTTAGATTCTTAATATTTTTATCATTTCTCAAACTACATTTTCTCCTATTTTTGTGTACTTCATAATATTACATGACTGGTATTGTATAGTTCCTTATTTTCTACCTCATTTGTCATATTCATGGAGATTTTCATTTGAACTGTTTCAAAGGAGCAGACTTGTGTACTTGTAAAGGTTTGAGAAGAAACTCAGCACAGATGGTGAGCTTGATTAACTAAAAGTTCTGAAGAATGTGACATCAGGACCCTGTAGGGCACCATACTACCTTTACCATTACCATCCAAGTACACCAAAGTACTAAATTTCTGGGAGGGCAGAGGATGCTGCAGATTTTTGTTTTCCACTCATGGATTTCTTTCATTTCAGTTGGTGATGACTGAGCTGCTTCAGATAGGAAAAACTCTGAGGCTCCCCTGGAATGAGTAATCAGCGATCCTGACTACAGACTGAACCTCTCGCCCCTAAAGATCCCCAGAAGTAGAACAGGAAACAGAATCTGTCTTAGAAATGGGAGAATTGAAATACCAGTGGAGTGGCTATGGAGTTGGAGAGCAGCACTTAGTGTGAGGGGACTAATTCTTCTAGTGAACTGTTAACTGTTCTATGTTATTTAATCTAGAATTAGGTGTGGTTTCTTCTTAATTCATAAATATATTGTGCACAGCTGATTAATTTCCTCCAGAAAATTGAACATCTTAATAATTTCTATTTTTTAAAGTTTGTATCTTTAAACAGAAAGGCATATGAAACCAATTACCCAGATTTTGTTCCTTGCATGGTGTGGTTCTTATTTAAAGCTCAAGTCCCATTTGTATTTTTTTTTTCATGTTGCCTTACCCATTCTTTACTCTTTGTGACTGAATTCATAATCAAAAATTTCTTTCTCATTGATCTTTGTAAATAATGATGATAATGATGATAGTAATAATAAACATAATATTTCTAGTCTTAAAAATACAGAGTTGTTTGAGCAGCAAGCTAATTGCTACTTCATGTTTCTAGGGGTGTCCTCTGCAGTTGGCCCACATGGTTTTTGGACCTTTGCCAGGTGATGAAAAGTCAAAGAACAAGTTCATGTGAGAGAAGAAAAGTAGTGTATATGAAAACTACATGTCCAAGTTTCAGAAGGCTTAAAGAGAACATTATTTATCCAGGTGAGTAAAAATACTGGTTTCTATTTCCTGAATGTGTGGAACAAAAGCAATTCATTGTTCACTTAACTGTTTTTTTGTCTGTGCTTTCAGCTCTGAGATGATCACATAATTGAGAAAAAAAGAGATTAGAATTTTGGTTACAGAATTATACTTACATAGAGATAGGGTAAGAACAGTATTCTGCCATGGTAGTTCTTTTTGCTTTCTTTTAACATTTGCTTTTGAAATGACTTTTTGCTGACATTAAAACAAAACAAAAATCTGATCAGTATAACAGCTGTCATTCCTAGGAATTGATAAGTGATTTTTCCTTGTCTATGACATCTTAAGACTCTGCAGCCAGAGCCTCCCCAACATGTGGGGACAGTTGTACTTTATAGATGGGGAGAGGAATTGGTTCCAGATATGAGCTTACCCTGTGAAATGTAGACCACTATAAATAAGATTTTCAGGCATGGTGGTGCACACCTGTAATAACAGTGGTTTGGGAGGCTGAGGCAGGAAGTTTGTGAGTTCAAAGCTAGCTTCAGCACCTGAGAGGTGCTAAGCAACACAGACCTTGTCTCTAAATAAAATGCAAAATAGGAAAATAAGGCTGGATATGTGGCCAGATATGTGATATGTGGTTAAGTGCACCTGAGTTCACTCCCCAGTACCAAAAAAAAAAAAAGATTTTCCTAGAGAAACAGAGTTAATCTACTTTTAGATATAAAATTTCTTTTGTAGTTCTGGTTGGGTGAGGTAAAAAATAACTAGTTAAGAAAGGATATTTTAATGTTGTTGGAGAAAATTAAGTATATTAGATATAATTTGAAACATTTGTTCACTATTGTTTATCATGTTCTTCTTTTTCTTCAACCAATCCAGAGAAAATAAAATTTCACTAAGAGATTTTGTGGTTTTCAGAAACAGGAATAACCAGCAATAACACATGATTATGCACATGCAGTTTTGAAGTTGTTGTTGTTTGGTTTTTAATAAATAGTTCTCACATCAAAGGACACAAGGAATTTATTTCTTCACAGGTGCAGTATTGGGAAGTTGTTATAGAAGATGTTGGGAGAGATGAGAACATGATAGCCATGTTCAGAAGGGGCTTCAGTTTGGGGCAGCGACCAAGGAGAAATCAGGAAGAAGATTGTAGAATTGGCTGTTTGAGATCCCAGAAGCACCATGTCAGAGTTCCTCCTGCAGTAGAATGTTGGTATGAATTATTATTTATAATAATAATTATTATTATAAGAAATCCAAATCTAGGAAGACACGGGTCAGGATGGAGTAGTTTCTAGGACCCTTTATTAAGCATGAAGTCAGCTGGAAAATACGTGGGTGAACATAAAGGATGAGAAGAATAAAGGTGACATTAAGTACAATGTCCAGTCATTCAGAAGGGAGAGAGATGGCACTTATAGCATTAATAGCAGGAGCAATAGTAGAAGGTCATCTCTACAGATAGTAATTAATTAGCTCAAGAAATGTTTCCTGACAACTTAGTAAACACACATATACCAGTGAGCAGGATAGGGGTAGTAGGCAGAAAAACTATAGTAATGCAAAAAAAAAAAAACAGATTGTGTTAATTCTTAATAGATACATAAGAAAGATGAGAGAGAATAATTGGAGGGAGCCACTTTTTCTAGACTGGTTAGGGAAGGCTTCTGTGAGAAGGTTCTCTGAGATCCAAAGGGTGAGAAGGAGTCAGCCATTTTAAGATTTTGGAGAGGAATATAGGCAGATATCAGCAAGTGGAAATAGGATTGATGTTTTGAGGAACAAGAAGGAAGGCTGTTGGAACAGAACTGAACAGAGGGAATTACTACATCAGAATAGTGGAAGAGTTAGCATCCAAGTCATGGAGGGTCTCTAGGAGTTGAATTTTATTCAAAAAACAATGGGAAGTCATTGAAGGGTATTAAGGAGAAATAGCATGATCTGTTTCATGTTTTAAAAACATCTCCCTGCCTATTGGGAGACAAATAGACTAGTGTAGAAGCTGGGAAAACACTTAGGAAGCCATTAAAGTAAACTAGGCAAGAACATTCAGAGACTTAAACAAGGACAGTGACATGAAGAGGGAGGTAAATAGGTGGATGTGAAGTGATTGCTGACATGACATTCTGACAGATTAAATGTGGAAAGTTAGGTAAAGGGAGGAAGCCAGGCTGGCTCAATGGATGATGTAGTCATTAACCAAGACAGGGAAGATGGAGGATTAGAACATGCTGCTCACCTGTGGGGAGGCAAGGAGGGCAGATGGATAAATGAGTGAAGAGGCCCTGGTGTTGACTATGGCAAGCACATAGGCCTTGCAGTGGTTGAGTTCTGAGACTCTAGCCAGCCTACGTGGGCTTGAATGTAGTGTGACAATGGCAGATTACTGACCCTCTCAGTGCTTTAGTTCCCTCCATGCAAAAAAAAAAGAACATAATAGTCTCTACTTCTTAGTTGTGAGGGTTAAATTAGTTCATAGTGATAAAACTGTCAAATCAGTATGTGGCTTGGAGGACACCTATGGAAGTGGTACTTGAGATTGCTTTTATTATTGTCAGAGAAGCATCTGTTATTCAACTCAGGTGGTTGCTGCCATGTGGAGATAGCTGTACACAGCTGCTTGTAGATTTTAGTAGTTTTTTAAGATAATCTGGAATACATATTTTTATGTATGAAATTCTTCAGTATGTTCTCAAACTTCCCATAAGTCAGATAAAACATATTTGTGATTGCCAGGTTAGACAAATGGACCCAGTTATGTGGTATTTTTCTATAATACCATTTGGTTGCTCAGGCAGGCAGGGATGAGAAGGACAAGCTGGAGTCAGTTGAGGGAGGGCCTTACTTGTTAAGTGTAATAGGAAGAGTGTACTCAAAGCTCAGGATTTGTGAGGGTAAGAAATGATGGCAGGTAATGTCACCTAGTCAGTGAAAAAAGGAATTAACCATCATGGGAAGATAGCAAATAATAAAAATTTGGCCAGACTATTGCTTAGAGGTTTTAGTGAAACTGAAGGATTGTTGAAGTGGAGTTTCTACAGTAAGTGAGTTGGAAGGACAGAAGATTGTAATCAGAAAGAGTGATGTTTGGCTCATATTTGGAAGTGGAGTTATTAGTGATGATGACAGAATACAAGTGGTGTACATGGGAGAATGGCTGGGGTGGGTGGAGAAGGTACCTGGGATGTTGGACGCGGGTTGCTCAGTCATTGATGTGTACGTGAAGGCCCCCCCAAATTTATATAAGTGGGGATAGAGGGGTAGGCAGTGAGCTACCAGTCAGCACACTAGTTAATTGGGGCTGTGGCTAGAAAGTTTGAAGAGGCAACAGTAAAGAAATGTACCAAAGAAATGATATGAACTTCAAAGGACCTGGAGTTTTATGAAAGTGAATGGAGCTAAAAATAATTTTAAAGCCATATTATGAAAGTAAGGAGGAGACAGTCTTCTCCTGGTCCCTGAGAGCACTCAAGGAAATTGGAGACATCATGGGACAGCTAAGTTTGAAATCAGTATGGATTTGCAGGAGCATTAAGACCAAAGATGGAAGATATAGTATCCTTACTGGTTAAATTTCAGTACTAGAGGAGGGTTTAGGAGACAGATGAGAGATGGAGTGAGTTTAGGAATGGTTAGAGAAACAGGAGAATAAGTCTTACACTTCTCCAGTTAAAACAGAGATTGCACTGGATATGTCTTCTAGGCAGATTTTTTAAATTATTATTTTTAGAGTTACACAACACTAGAGTGTATTTTGACATGTTATATATACATGGAGTGCAACTTATTCTAATTAGGATCCCATTCTTTTAGATGTATATGATGGGGGAATTTCACTGGTGATTTTGAACACAGGAAAGTTATGTCTGATTCATTGTACTCTCTTTTCTGTTCCCATTCACCCTCTCTTCCCTTTATTCTGATGTAAAGTTTTTGACAGATTGTGCTACTAGCATCTCTGCAGGCTGTAGGAACCACCTTGGTCTGATATTGGATCCTCTTGGAGCTTTCTCTTTATTATTGTGATCTGAACTCTTAGGGGTTCTATTTTTAAGGTACAGTTCTTAATATTTTTGCTTCAATAAAATTTACAAATGTTATTTTTAACACAATTTCTAACCTTTCATTTTTACATATGAACATATGGCATAGAGAATTATGAGTAAAATATTTAACGTCTTTTTAATGTCTTTTAATAGAAACTCTATGTAAACTTGAGAAATATGTTTCTTTCCCCTAAGCCCAGCCTTGGCCTCTCTGAGTGCTCTGTAATTAAAGGTACAAGTAAAGGCACATTTAAGCAGGGGGTATTTTTTATTTCTTCATTTGCAATCCATTCACTGAATTGGAATGGGTAATAAAATAATGGGAGATAAAAAAAATCCCTCAGGGTAGAGAAAAGTGCATGGACTTAGAAAAATGCAACTGTTGAAAATGTAATTTCAGCAAACTGACTTTCATTTTTTTGGAATTCTTGTATAAATTGATGCTATCCGCATGAAACTTTAATATGAGGCTATATTCTTTATGACACAAGCCAAACAAAAATTCACAATTATTGGATTTAATGTCTTTGTAAGTTTCTAGTTGTAGCAACACTTAAAATGAACCCCCCCATAATACGTCCATGCCTCTGTGTGTGTGCAGACAGTTGAAAAGCTGTTCCTTGTCATGCATCTCTGGAGAGTAGAAAGAGCTCTAGAGTTATGGCTTCCTCTGTTAGGTAGGAGCAGGAGAGGGATGGCTGCTTCTAAGGTCACACACTCACCCTCTTAGCTAGGGGGTATGGAGGACAGGTCAATCAAGGCTCCTCCCTGATGCTCAAAGTACTGAGGACATGCCATAGTCTCCTGGAATGTTAGGGCATTTTACTATACTTTTAAACTATTAAAGAAAATTTAAAGAATTAACTCTCTAATTTACTGGCTGCAAAAACTAAAAATTATATTGATGTAGTGATTTACTATTTTCAAAGTACTTTTACACAGTGGATTTTTTTTCTTGAAAATATCCTGTGAAGTCAAAGGACGATTATTCCTTTCACAGATAGAGGGAGCACTGTATCTCTGTGTCTTGCCAAGTCACACAGCACTTCCTCACTCAGCATTCTCTTGGTGTAAGGCTCTTGGTGTTAGGATTCTCTTCTTTCAGTTTTGAAAAATAGTGGGACAGGATCTCCTTTAGGAATGCCAGTTGTCTGGTCCTCAAGATGTTCTTGCAAATAGGCAAGGCTGATCCACAAGTGGTCCATGCAAGTGGGCAAGGCCTGTCTTCAAGGGGTCCATGCCAGTGGGTATGGCTCCTTGCGAAGCTTGTCCAGCAAAGTCCTGACCCTGGGGAGGGTGGTGGGTGATTGTTCTCTATGGCACCAGACCACCTGCAAAGGCTGACATCCTCCTGAGAGTATGGTCACCTCTGCCTTTGCCCTGGTCTCATCCTTCTCCAGAGTGCCTCCACCACATGGGCCCATTCCCATTCTCTGTGCCTTACTCCTGGGGACAAGAAGAGAACTCTTTTTTTTTAATCAAAATTAGCATTTGTTTGGTTAATAAGCTTTAATTTACTGAGGATGGTGTGATACTTCTTCAGGTCCACAAAGACCTACCTAGAAATAAAGATTCTTTTCAAATCTTTTTAAAAAATGTAGGTTGTGTACCACACTATAAGCAAAAGTCTGTAGTATGTAAATAGCTGACACTGGCTTCTGAGAAATGGATGACATTCTTCTTCCCCTTACAGATTTATAGGGTATCAACCTTGTTTGAAACCATCTGTTATGAAGCACAGCTGATCTCGGACTACAAACTCTCAATCTTTGACCTGCAGTCATCATCCTACCAGTCCTTGTGGCAAATGCTCGTCAGCCTTGGTGAGAGCAGTTTTTATGTGCTCACTGTCCCCAAGATGTTGACTACAGCTCTGATGAAATATGATTTGTTGTCACAACAGACTCTGAAGGTAAAATCAGCAATCAAACACTCCTCATTTGATAAAGATTGATAGAGCACCTATTGCATAATTAGTGCCAGCCCTTGGTATAATATTTAAGTTGATCACAGGCTGTCAAGCTATCTAAGTCACTAATTTCAATACTGGATGATTGGCAACAAGGTATAGCAACTCTGGTGCTGGGAAGGATGGCAGTCCAGCCAGCAGACTTGGGAGACAGAGCAGGTGTCCCTGGGAGAGAGATGCCTGAGCCAAGTGTCCCTGACCCTCACATTTCTTCCCTTCACCCCACCTGGCTCAAGCCTCTGACCAAGGGGAAGAGAAGACACAGGCCTCTTCCATTTCCCCAGCCACGCAGGCTTCCATGTTGCTGTTCAGTGAGTGCACCCTCTTGGCCTGTCCTCTAGGCTATGACTTTCATGGTTGGGGCTCATTCTCCCAGGCCTTGAATCATCTGGGAAACTGGGGCAGCCTTCAGCTCCCCTCATCTGGTCCTTAACTGTCCCATTCTAGCTCTTCTGTCACTTGCCTCTACCCAGAAGATAGTCACTGTAACTAACAAAGTCTTTGAAATTGAATGTTGAGGACTTTTCAATAACCTGCCCTTTCCTGTATGTATAGGAACACTCAAGTTTCCCATTGAAAAATAAAATGTACTCATTGCCCAGGATAATAATTTATTATCTATTATAATCACAGTTTTAAAGTCTGTCTAGCACTATGGGACTTATTTTCCAATGTGCACAGAAACTGTTCCAGCTGTTCCCATTAATAACTTAATAAAGTAAAAAATATATTTGCATACACTCTCATGAATCCCCACTTTGTGCCAGTGCCTGAATGGTAGGCAGCAAGGCATCCTTGATGTGCCACCACACTATGGCATCTGGTCTCTTGCCTCTACATGCTCTCTCCGTGGACCCTGGTTCTGGCAGCTCTTTCATGTTCATATTTACCATGAGATCCAGTACTCTTTTGCCTCACTTACAAATAAGCCTTTCTGGAAGTAATTTGGCTTTACATTTTTTGAGATTTCACATCCATGAATCAGCTTGTAAGCTACATTATTGACTAGCTTCCTAGTCAATAGGTTTAGAATCCCACTTCCTCTAGGAAGCTAGTCTATAATGTGGATTGAAAGACTGGAGAAAAACTTGAAAAAAAACAATTTTAAAGCAATAGAGACCTCAGAGGTTGAAACCGTTTGCTCAGGTGGACTAGAAGAGAGAAGAGGAGAGGGAAGCGTGCTGGAGCTCATCATGGAAGAAAGTCTCAGCTTTAATATTAACAGTGCCACTTAACATACAGGTGGTGCTTCAGTAACACATTTTCATAGAGTGCTTCACTTGATTTTGAAAGTAGCCCTTTGTGATAGGTGGGTCAACTGGTACAATCCCTCTTTTTGAGACAAGCATAGTGAAAAGGAAAAGGGCACCCAGCAAAGGACAGGCACATGTGTAGGCATGGAGGGTCATCGTGGGACTCGGGAGGTGGGGCTGGATGATATGATGCACAGAAGGGGCCACATCTGGGAGAGAGGAGCCAGGAGATGGGTCCTACAGATTTGAATGCAAGTGAATCAGGGAAGCTGGTGAGATGGGAGGTATTGGGGGCTAAGTCAGGGAGCCTCTTGGAATGAGGAACAGAGTGGGTCATGCTCCCAACTGCAGTTACTCTTGTGCTGCCTGCAAGACAGGAAGTCCCAGTGACTTAAGGTGGCATGAAATCAGTCTTGTTGGATCATAGAACAGAGTTCTCTGTGGGAACCCTGCCCTCACTGGTGATCAGAGGAAGAAATAGATGCTAAAGTCTGTCACTCTTGGGGAGAAGAGGCAGTGGCATTTGTGCCTAGGACCTGACAGGAATGCCTATTGTCCTTGATGGGGCTCACTCACCAGGAGGATTACCCTGAAGTAAAAGTAAATGCTTCAGCATCTCTCTGCTTCTGACATGGTACTTTCTTCTCAAAAGGAGCACTTTTGTCTTATGTGTTAAAACTTCAAAAGAAAGCAATTAGTAATTAGTATATTAGTGAATAAATGAATATTGTATCAGGTTCAAATCTTGTGCCAAGCTGGGAGCACCAGGTGGGTAGGATAGACATATGATCCTTATTCTAGTGAAGCTCAAGATCCACCAGTAAAAAAATCTCTAACATAGAAATGCACAGATAACTAATCATAAGTCTGATAAAAACCATAAAGTAAATATATAGGGTATGTTGAAGGAGTTCCAAGAGATCAAAATGGCTTCCTTAGGGAAATGACTTAAGACTGTCAGTTATCTCTACTAATGATGGAGGACAAAGGCATAGATCATCTAAAAACTGGTGTCTGGTCTCATAATCATTTCCTATATTTAGCTTGCAGTCTTAGTACATTCATAAATTAATATACTTAAGTGTCTGCCAGTTCCCTTCACCTTGGTTATTTCCCTATTTTGTTCTATCCATACATGCTGTTAAGGTAAAATAAACAATCTGTGATATGCTTTGATATCCCAGGAAAGTTTGATCACAACATTCTCTAATTAGAAATATTATAAGTCCTGGGCTGAGATAAAGGAAAAAAAACAGGAAGATCATTACTTAAAGACTACAATGTCATCTAAGATGTGCCTTGCATTGAGAAGTTCAGTCAATATGAGGTTCAGAGGAAATGAACTTGGAGTAAAACCATAGTGCAGGTGATTTTTGATATAATGCTTTTCATTTACTTTTTTATCCTTAGCACTTTTATATCATCCAAAGCCATATTTTACAAGTTAATATGTTTTATCATAAGCTGTGCTCTTATTCAATTTTCTACCTCTGAAAATGTTTTTAAACCTCACTTAGAGAATAAGAAAATTGAAAAGCCAGATAGAGGTGTTGAGCACAAAAAGGTATAAATTGGTTACTATTAGAAAATATTAGTGGTTTCAGCAATAGTTCACATTTTAACAGAGAATATGGACCACAACTAAGTTTACACTTTTGCCTAAATTTCTTTACTTTCAGACCATTTGTGTTTTTAATTATCATCCCAGTGTCCAGTCCCTTTGTCCTACCTCATCTAAGTGTCCTAACCCAATATGATTTGTCCTTACCATTCTTCAATCATTTAATACCTTATTTTCATTAATATCCTGCTCGCCTGGCACTCCCAGCTTGGCATAAGATTCATCCTGATAAAATATTCATTTATTCACTAATATACTAATTACTAATTAATACCTTGTGTTTATATTGGAACTCCCTAAATAAACAGTGACCTACCGTACAGTAATTATTGGGGTAGAAATAGTAAAATGAAAGAAAAATAAATACATATTGAATAAAAGAAATGTGAGGGCTGGGGTTGTGGCTCAGTGGTAGAGCACTCACCTAGCATGTATGAGGCATTGGGTTCAATCCTCAGCGTCACATGAAAATGAAATAAAATCGCATTGTATCTACCTATAACTAAAAGTATATATTTAAAAAAAAAAGAAATATGAGATGAACTGTTGTTCTAATACCCAGGAGATCATGCCTTTCCACAGTGGCATAAGCACTTAGAAAATCGAAAATAGCTTTATAAAAAAGCAGACTTCTCTCTTTTTATAATTCAATTCATTTTTATGTGTCACTCTAGATCTTCCTGGAACTAAAACAAAGTGCAGGGTGAAAACTTAAAAATCACTTAGTGTTAATCTGGGGTTTATATCTGTATGGTGTCCTCACTTGCCCAGCCTGTGCCTTGTGTTGAGCCATAGTCAAGCCTCAACTGCCACATCCTCATCTCTCTGAGAAAGATTGGGTAGTGGTCTGAGTTTGGTTTTCATTTTCAATCCTTTTACCTATTTAGTCTAGCAGCTCTTCCTGGAGTTTCCCAAAGCACTACTTGTTGACCCTTTTATCCTATTGCCTTATATATATGCCTGGCATATGTTTAATTAAAGAGCCTCCCCATAAGTCAGAGAGGCAACAGGTACTGCAGAAAGAGAAGACCCGAAGGAGTAGTGTACCTAGCTTCAAGATGACTCTAGAGTACCTGGCACTCGGGTATGGGTCTGAAGCAACAAATCTGAGGAGTGGATACCCTTCTCCTGCAGCTGGCTGTTTTGCATTCTGCTGAAGTTTTCTTTCTTTGCATTGTTGGACATGACCCCTGCAATCCCCCTGGCTTGTCTTTCTGGTCACCATTGAAGATTTTGACCATGATGGGCTCATACTCGTAATGACTTGTTGAATTTTTTATATCTTTTCTTTGTTGCACACCTCATTGGCTTGCTTACCAACACCATCTAGATATGATTTCTTTTGTTACTAAAGCATAACACATTTCAGTATCCTGGGACTTTATATAGAGTGTGTACTGTTTGTTATATGAACCTAACCTACTTTGTTTTCTCATATTAAGAATTGCAAATGTACTTTGTTTTAGTGGAGCTATTTTGGTAACATATAAGTAATTTTAGTTCTATCTAGGGAGTGAATTTAAGGTTTTCATGAATCAGTTTGAGCTTTATTTCATATCAATGATAGATCCATTTTAATTTGTTTAAATAAAACATTTCCTTTTTCTTTCACTGTATCTTCTTAAGCCTCCCCCAATTCCCTCTTTTCTGAAGAGAAAGAAAATCTGCTTTGAGCCCTATGATTATGGATTTCTTTTTTCCTTGAAAGCAATGGCTAATTGAAAATGGGCATAGAGCAATGTTCCAGAATGTACTTTCCGAATCAGTGTATTGGGCCTGAAGAAGTGAAGACTATAGGTTTTGGGCTTTAGGCATTTTCAAGTTTGAAGGGGGCAAGATGAAGAGGGGGTAAGGTGAGTGAAGAGTGAACCTCTGTACATGTTCTACCAGAGAAGGTCCACTTAGTCCTGTTTTATATTTTAAGATACAATATAAGATCATGTTTACAAGTGACAAAACAAGGTTCCACTTACCTTTAGAGAAAATAAAATAAAAAGGCTTAAAATCCATTAAAAAAAAAGTCATATAGATAGTGATGGGCTTTCTTTGCAGTTGCTGGACCTAACCCCTTCAGCCCACAAATAGGGAAAAAATCACTACATGTTTACTAAGTTCTGAGGATCATTATCTCACACACATACCACACTCCACAAAATAGGCAAAAACTGGCCCTTTCTCTCAGGGCAATCTACATTTAAATTTTAGATCAAATGTGGTGAGTGGATTTGCTCATTTCCAATGTAAATAGAGAAAATTTCTATGACAGAATCAGGCTTTCTTATCTTTAAATTAGGGCCAAATAGCTCATAATTACCTTTGTCTCTTCTTTTAGGACATTTGCAGAAAATATAAAATTATTACTATTCCCATGTAGTAGAGTGATTGGGTACTCAACTTTAGGGCAACCATGAATTTCTTAAGATAGATGCTATGGATGCATTTCTGTGTATAGTTTTAGAAGTTATTCACCAGCCCTTCTTCTAAGGTAGTCTGTAGACCAAGCTGATGACACTCTACTCATGCTAAAGCATTCACCAAGTTTGGTTTTTAAACATATTTTTTAGTTTCTATTGGAATTTTTACTTTATTTATTTATTTGTGGTGCTAAGGATTGAACCCAGGGCCCCCACATGCCAGGCAAGCACTCTACCACTGAGCCACAACCCCAGTCCTACCAAGCATATTTTAATAAGACATGATTAGGGAAGAGATACCATGGGGTATGGTAGAAACACCAAGAAATTTAATGACAGGTAGATGTAAACAGGAGAAGTGGCTTAGCAAGAATAACAACAACAAAAAAGATAATGGCATAAGCCCTTGGAACCTGTCCCTTCACCAGTAACAGAAAAATCAAAATAGCCATTTTCCGGTATTTTTCTACTAGAAATAGTGTACAGAGAACACCACCTAAGAATCAATTCTTCATAGATATCAACCATTCAGCCCATAGTGTGGTGTGGTTCACTGGCCTCATGATGACTTGTTTGGCCAGTGGCATAGCCACTGTAAACTGCCATTGCTATATGCCCCCCAGCAGCTGTCACTCTTATGGCAGTTGTAGTTCCCATCCTGCAGAACATCAGTGACTATGAGGACCTTGTTCTAGAGCTTGCACACATTTGAGCTTCAATACTGGAAGGAGGAACTGAGCTCATCCAAATGTATAGGTTCATTGTGTCTCTTCAAAGCCAACCTCCAACTCTCATTGTATTGGTGAGACTTGTACGCCCATCATACAGGGGAAGAATGTTACCCACCTAACAGCAAATGAGATGCAAAAGACTCTTGACTTTTTCAAAACCTTTATTAATGTAACATCTAAATGGGCTCTGACCTCTGTATCAATGTCACATGCCTAATGTTAGCTCCTTTTTCTAATAGCCCTGGTACCTGCAACTCCTAACTTCAGTGAGACGAGCTACAACTCTGAAGCAAAAGGCTATTCATTGAAACATTTCAACTCATGGGGCTAGTATGGGGAGGGAATGGACGTGGACATTCCTTTTCACTTCCAACTGAGACGCAGGTAGGAGACAGAGTGGCCGAGCATGGGAGGTTGATTCAGCATGCAGAGGGGTGAAGCAAAGGGTATCTCCCGAAAGGTAATTGGGAATGGGGGTGTGGTCTGGCACTATGGTAACCGGTTAAATAAGGACTACTATGGGCCCATCAGAGCAGGTTGCAGGGGAACTGGGGCCTCTGTCTTGGGGTGTACCTCTGAAGGCATAACACCTGCCTTCAGAGGTGTTTCATTCCCACAGAGAATCTGGAATGTCTCCTTGAATCTTAGTTTTGGTAAAACCCAGGGGAGGGCCTGCATTGATAGTTGCATTCATGCCATATTGACATCCTTTGTTTCTCCAGTATGGGAGTGGGCAGTAAATGAAGGTGGCATTGGCTTTTACCACTTCCACCCTTGCTGGATTGCTCCTCCAGTTTCTTCTTCCAGCGCAGAAAACAAATGCAGTCTCCAGTTATCACAGAGCATAGCCCCAGAAATGCAAAGTGCAACTAGACCTGTAAGAAACACACTGAGACTGTAAGAAAAAAGAAAAGAGGCAAACTGACTAACAGTTGTAGCTTGAGACCTGAACTGTTTCTCATTCCTCTCCTCGATTTATTCATCCATTATTCATTTCTTCCCACCTTCCTCAAAGACATGCTTTATCATATTCTGATTCAAAGCTATATTTGCAGGGAGCCTGAGAGACCCCTTTAGCCTTTTACAGATCAGGATTGCTAGGTGTAGAGAGTATACGACCTGCCCAGACTCAGTCAGGCCCTCTGGCTCGCAGTCCTGGACCCATTCAATTATTCAGACTGAGAAACCTCACTAAGAGCAAGGCCCTCAAGGAAGTAAAAGTTCACCATTTGACAAGGACACCAGTGTATCTTTTCTGGTTGGGCAGAATATGGTCTTTGCCTTTGAGGATTCCTTAATTCTTTAGAGGAGTCTATCACTTAATTATTTAGCACTCCATGCAGGCAGCTAGCACTCCATTCATGAAAAGGGAAACTTCTCTAAAAGTTTGTCTCCCATACAAAAAGGACTAAAGGAGTACTTATGGCCAGTAAGGCCCAGGTCGTTTTTTGGAAATACATAATTTGAGTCTTGTTACCAGGCCTGTGGCTCTGGAAAGAATGAATTTACCCACTAATCTGTCCACCAATCGGAGTCCTCAGAAGTCCCAAGCCCCATTGTTCCCTCAAGATGAGGTCACCAGGTTCTGAGCACTGGGAATTCCAGGAGTGTTGATGGGAAGTAATGGAAGGAAGAGACTTCAACTTGTGACATGTCATGAGCATAGTTGTCTTCCTTCAAAGAATGGTCTACCACAGAATTTCGTGTTCCCAACTTTATATGAAGAACTCACAGAACAGCCCCTAGGAAAGGGCCCTCACAACCTCAGGAGCTTATATTTATGTTATTGGTTGTTAGGGAGCCATTTTTGTATGGCTTTTTTAGAGGGGAGTGGGGCAGGGAGCACAGTGAACATTGGACAGCTCTGCCCTTAAGAAGTTTCTGACCTATCAAGGGAAAAAAATGCTCAGAAAAATTACATGGTCCAAAACTCTTTGGCTCCTACAATCTCTCTTTTCTTTCTTCAACAAGTGTTTCTTGAGCATGAGTTGGCAAAATAAAGTAAGATAAGATTGTATTGTTCATCCATAAAGTTTTCTTTGAGGTGCTGACCATGGGAATTGAGCTCTAGATAAAAATGAGGCAGCCAGTGCAGATGGAATCAGAGAGAACAGGGGCAATGATCCTGAGCCAGGTACAGGCCAGCACACCTATACTTATTCACCCTCTACTACATTGCAAACAGCATAGAGCAGGGCAGATTTTTCATGAATATAGGTTTAACTGAACAGAGTTGGAGGCTCTGCCCCTGCCTCAGGAAGTGTTTCAGTCAAGTAAGATCTGAGCAAGAATTGTATACAATTGAAACCAATGAGTGCCTTGACAGAGGATCCATTCATGTTGGTAACAAGTGAGTCAGATGTCATTGTCACTGACCCTGACCTCAGGAGCTCACTATCAAAGATAGGGCATCTGGGTTGAGGAAGAGGAAGAATGCATTCCAGGGACGGAGAAGAGCCTGAATAAAAATGTGTCAAGCATAATTCCTGGTGACACTGGAAAGTAGTTCCATTTGGCTGGAGGTGCAATTAGATTTCAGGATGCAGAGGTAAACCAGGCTTTGGAAGCACCTGCCATATTGTATTGTATTCTCTTGTGTAGAACTTGGAGATGCCACTTAATATTAGACTCTCAGTCTCAGCTTCCTCATCTGGAAAATGAGGATAATGCTTACCCCAAAGGATATTATTTTGATAAAATGTACTGCTGCAAAATGCTGTAGGACTCATAAGTGAGCGTGAAGCATAAACATGGAGACCTAATTGATATTCACAATGAATAGAACTATGAAAGGCTGTGTGGGTTGGGGACTCACTGTCTCTGAGCATATAAGTTTTTCTTTTTTTAATTAATTAATTAAATTTAATGGGGTGTTGAGCATCAATCCCAGCACTTCACACATGCCAGGCAATCATTCTATCACTGAGCCACAACTCCAGCCCTGGATACAGGTTTTCATGTATTTTTCCTATGCTTATTGAAGATGTGTTTTGATGTGCTGATATGTTGTTTCCTGTAAGACTTAGAGCCAGAATCAAGCTGTGGTGAGGTGTGTGTTGTTATTGTTTTTATTATGGGTGGTTAATTGCTTTTTATTTTATCTTCAAAACTCTCAGTTTTATCTTTAACATTGAGATGGTGAAAGACCAAACATCAGAAGAAATTAGACAGGTAATGAATGAGAATGGCATAATCCATGAAAGTGTGTTCTTTAAACCAAATCTAAATGTAGAAAAAGCATACATTTTCAAATACCTCTTTCTAGTCAAAATTTAAAAAAAAAAGTAGTCAGATGAGGAAAACGTAATGAATTACACGACCAGTAGCATAAACAAACTTGTCTTTTTTGGTCTTTCTCTCATGTACTGACCAACTTGTGTTTCCTCTTTTTTTTATTATCTACTTCTAATTTAAAACCACCAATATTTCATAGGTAGATTACTGTATTATTTTTCCAATAGGTTTTCTGCTCCCATTTCTCCATCTCTATATATAATATTATCACCAGCTGAGTCCTCTTAAATTTCTGCTTCCTTCATAGGGAAGCACATAGCATACTCATTGAAATATAGACTCCAGAAACAAGCTGCCATTTTCAAGTCCTAGCTTTACTACCTCCTACTTGTCTGACATAACAAGTTTCACTACTATAAAGTGGAAATAACAAAAGTACACACGAGTTATTTTAGAATTAGACAAATTAGCATTTGTAAACCATAAATGAAATCAGAATGATCAGACTATCCTGTCCTTAAAATAAGATGACAATATTTTGACATGCTTTTTTAAAAAAGACCAAGCAACCTAAAGCTGCATTAGTTGAGTGTTTTGCTCAGGTTTTAGGAGTTACTGGGTCTTTGTGCTGTATATATTGGTTAGGTAGATTGCACTCTGATTAGTATCTTCAGGTTTTTTTTTTTATTTTGTGTGTGTGTGTGTGTGTGTGTGTGTGTGTGTGTGTGTGTTTGTGTGTGTGTAAGTTGTGCCAGGGATCAAACCAAGGACCAAGGGCCTTACAAATAGTAGTTAAGGACTCTACGGCTGAGCCATTACCTGGGCCTTACTTACATTTTAATGAAAATATTGACACAGCAGAGCAATTTTAGGGGAAGATGACCCATTCTTTCACACCTGCTTGTTCAAAGATTTCCTTCAATGCCTTTCCTGAGTTCTATGCCCTTATTAATGTTGTCATTCTGTTTATAGAATGTGTCTGTCATCTCCTCCGCCTTTTTCATTTTATCCGAATTGATCAAAAGAGACTATGTGGAAGAAGAATTATATAGGCTTAGCTTCAGAGAACAGAAAAGACTTGGGGGGAGGTGGTTAAGAGATATAAAAGAAGGCTTTCTAGTCAGGGTCAATTCCATAAAAAGATGGGAGACAATTAAAAAATAGTAGTTAAAATATGGACTCAAAGCATGTATGTGATATGCTAAGGGATTATACAAAAGCAAGACACAGTATTGCATATATACTGTCTCTATTTATACTATAACAGAAAAAATGTACTTAAGGCATACTAGAAAGAGATATATTAAAAATAACAACAGTAATCCTTTTCTGGTAGTAAGACAAGCAGACGAAGGACTTCTGTCTGATATATTCATAGTCACCAAGCATAGTCACCAAACCTCAGTACATGGCCAGTTCACTCCTTATCAAGGAGTGAACTTACTGCCACAGGAAAACTCCTGTATTTACAAGAGGAAAATTATGTCATATTGCTACTGAAGCAAAGTGTACTGGATTCTGGAAGACTTCTGAGAATCCTTAAATTTCATATGACCAAACTTAGCATTATTTCTATTTATGAGATGGACCTGAATCTCTAGGAACAAACTAAGAAGTTTAAATTTGCAAAATAATTATGTATAGATGTAGAGAAATAAGAATTTTCCACAACGAATTAATGGATCAACTAATGTGATTCATATAATTAGGATTTTAAGAATTGACATACTCATTTGCAATCATCTGCCTATATTGCAAGAGACGGAGATTATTCTAGAACATGCAAGTTGTTGAAAAAAATTAAAAATATCTTGTAAACAAATTAGAGAACATCTGTTATAAAGTTTTTCTGTGGAACAACGTTAATTTTAATTCGAGTTATACTCACAGTGCTCATTCTTACCTGGAGATAAAGTACTTTAATGAAACTTGTCAAGTGAATTGATGCCCAAAATAAGACAAACAAAAATATCTACACTATGAAAATCATCCTTTCATCTACATTGGAGAAACTTACTCAAGTGTCTGCATTTCTAGTGGATGTTGAAATTATTTTAGACAAGCACATTAAGCACCAATTGAAATGGCAAAAACACAAAAAAACGCACGTTTTCTCACTTTATGTTTTCATTGTTAACATACATGTGATAAAAGAAATTTAGTAAGCAAAAGATGGAAAACATTCAAATATAAAAGTATGACCACCAAAAATTGTCCTGCAGTCTTAATTGGTCTTTTATGTTTTTTAGCATTCTTTTTACAGTTGAAATCATACCACTGTATACACAGTTTATATATCTTTCATATCATGATATTTTTAAAATCATTGTGAAATATACATTGAATGAATATTGCATAGATTACTTAACCCATTACCTCTTCTTAAACATTCAAATTGTTTTCCATTATTTTCTATGAAAACACTAAGTTGAAATCTTTTGTGTGAGTTTTATATTTAATATACATGTATTATGGGGTTGCTATCTTATTATGGTTTTCTAAAGAAATAATTTATAGATAAAAATGTATGAAAAATATTATTGTTATTTATGTGTAACCCAAGTATATTTCCAATACCGTGCCCATTTACACAGTAATTTCATTGTATGTAATAGCTACTATATTATTGGTTCCTCCTTGGTATTAAAATGTTGATGTTTTATAAAATTACCAGCTTCTTTAGTTTTTGTAACCATCTAAATGTGCATGTATACTACAAGAGAATTTCTAGGTTATGTAAGGGACTGACAGATTGTAGGTTGTCATCTTATTTCTTTTTCATATTTGTCCAAATTTTAAATAAAGACAGTATCCAACAAGGCCTAGTGAGCTAAGTAAATTGGGGTATGCAAATGTAAGGTTTGTGTTTATTTTTTAATCAGAAAAAATGTGTTTTTTTAATTTATCATGAATATTTGCACTAAATTTTTTGTTTCATATTTTAAAATATTGCAAAATGTATGAATGTTATGAGGTTTTTGGTTCTTTCTTAAATTTTGTATCTGAAAAAAGTGGCTTACTTGCCTCAGTTAGAATTATTGCCCAAATATTTTTAGTCTGTAAAAAGATTTTGTATAAATGTCATAATTTAAAAATTCGAATATTTTCTCTCAAACCTTTCATACTTCATTTTAAGAGTTTATTTCTAAATGTCAGTCTTATTTCATTGTATTTTTCAGCAAGATTATACAATGCAATAATCGGCATCAGTCCATTAGGGCATGGTCATGTTGGCATAAAGCACTGTATAATTCATGATATATTGTTATCATGTAGATATTAGGTGTCCCCCAAATACTGATGTGTCAGGCAATTCAAGAAAGTTTAGAGGTGACATCATTGGGTTATGATAACCTAAACCTAATTATTATATTAATTCCCTGATAGGAATTAACTAGGTAGTAAGTATACACATGTAGGAGGTGGGCCAATATAGTATGCTTCCCAAATAGAACTCTCTGTACCTCTCTCTGCTTCCTAATGTCATGTCCCCAGCTGCTTTCCTCTGTCATACTCTCCTATTATGATGTTCTTCTTCACTATGTGCCCCCCCCAAAATGAAGTCTTCATTCTGATAAAAAATATTGCATTTACCTTTTAAATATTTTTGGTACCTTAAATTTTTGTCCTGTTTTTCTACGTGGATGAAGTTTAACTGGCAGTGAACATGACAAATACTAGCTTTAAGTAATTTTTCCTATCACCAAATCCTCCAAAATTTCTCTGAATATTTAATCATGTATTTCCATTATAAATAGCTGTGAAGCCCACAAATAACAAATAGGGAGGACATTTTCTTCCATTTCTTCCTGTTATCAAAAATACAGCATTAATAAAACTTGATTTTCTCACACGTCATTGACGTGTGAGGATGAAAGAAGATATATATTATTTTATTCTCCAAAAAGTGCATTTATACAATCTGTGGAATGAAAAGGTAAGAATAAGGTGGCATGCACAGTTCTTGCTTATTGTAGGATTATATATAACTTAGTAGCAAGAATATTTTAAAAAGTTGGAACCTAACACATGTCATGGGGCCTAGTTATAAATAATAGGCATTTTATTTGGTTTTATGATGTTTTATTTCAGACAAAAGAACCTGGTCTAGCTAGCTTAAACCGAATTTTATTTAGTAGAGGATGTAAATAGGCCAAAATTGTTGAGAGCGCTGAAGACTCTAGATTGAGCTTCCAGGACCAACGGATATCAATCAGAACACAGAACTGGAAAGTTTCACTACATTCAGGTAGCTCTGAACCAGATAGGTATTAGCCATTCTGCAGGCTCCAGTAGCATCTCTTTCTACTTCAATCCAGAATCTACTGTAATAGGAAGTCAGTGTCTTTGCCATGATTCACACAGGCATGGATATTCTATGTTCTGCTTCTTCCCTTGCATATCTAATGTCCTCAATCAACTGTCCTGCAAGTGCATCTAAATGGTGGAAGCAAAATTAAGTCTCTGTGTTGAGTCAGTGTGTCTAGGCAAAGTGATTACATACATTTTATGAGACCCTATTTTTTTAACTGAAGTTGTAGGTTATTAATTTTGAGTAGTGCAGTTTCTCCAAATTATGGCTATCTAAATTTTTGTCGTCTTCATACAAACTTGAGAATACATTTGTAAGATATTCAGAATAAAAATGTTACTACATTGGAGAAAATTAGCATATCATCATCCCACATCTTACATTGCCCATTTTTGTTTACATAGCAAGAATAGCTAAAATATGCTCATTTAATTCAAACCATACATAGTACAATTTCATCACCCCAGTCCTCACATTGTACTGTATATCTCTAAACTTGCTTATCTTGTACATTGTCACTTGGTATCTTCTTGCCTACATTTTCCAGTGTCCACTTCCCCTTCTATCACCACTCTCGTTACCTAGCTCTTAAGCTCTTCCAAACAATACAAGCAGAGGACATACTTCCAAACACATTTTATGAGGCCAAAATGTACTTTCAAGTATTGATCTTGTGTACTGTGACCTTGTAATATGCACTTATTTCCAAGACTTTTTGGTTTTGTTCTTTTGGATTTTCTACAGAGATTACAATGTCATCTAAAAATAAAAACAACTTGTTTCTTCCTTTGAATGTATATATTTTTTCTTTATTCTTGAACTGGTGAGGGCTTCCCATATGATGTTGAATAGAAATAGTGAAAAGGGGTACCCTTGCTATTCTCTTGGAAAAATCATCAAATTGCTCTCATTAGGTATGATGTTTTCATTAGGGTTTTGTGTATGTTCTGTATAAGACAAGGACTTTTTATTTTTATTATGAATAAAAATTGGATTTTTCTAAGTAATTTTTTTTACTTCAACTCATGTATTTTCTTCTTTTAGCATGGTAATGTAGTAGATCATGTTGAACCTTGTATACCTAGAATAAATTCCACTTTGTCAGCATGTACATTTTTACACATCTTATTTGCTAATATTTTGTTGAGGGTTTTTGTGTTTGTGTTACTGAGAGAGAGTGATCTATACTTTTCCTATTTTGCAATGTCTTTATCTGGTTAGGGTGCTGCTGGCCTTATAGAATGTATTTGTGTGTCCTCTGATTCTATGTTTGGGGAGAGATTGTGAAGAATTTAGAAAACTATAAATTTAGGGTAGAAATCACCAATGAACCACTGGAGACTGATACTTTCCTATTTGAAAGGTTATTAATTATTGATTTGATTTCTTAGTAAATATACAATGCTATACAGACTTTATATTTCTTTTGTGAATTTTGTTAGTTCATGTTTTTTAAGTAGTTGGTCCACTTCATCTAGGCTACCAGTTTTGTGGCTATAAGCCTGGTTGTTTATAGCGCTCTTTTGTCATATTTAAGATTATGATTAGTAATGATAGTCTCTCTTTCCTTTATAATGTTGGCTTATTAGGTGTTCTCTTCATTTGTTATCTTGTTAGCCTGGCTAGAATTGTTATTAATTTATATTGTCAAAATACCAACTGTGGTTTTGTTGATTTTCTTTATTATTTCCTGCTTTTCAATTTATTGATTTCTGCTTCAAATTTGATGATCCTCCCCCCCTTTTCTTATTTTTTGTTTGCTTTAGAACTTCACTTGCTCTACTTCTACTGAAACTTGGGTCATTGATTTTAGAACTTCTTTTCCAACATAAGAATTTAATGCTATAAATTACTCCATCTAAGCATTGCTCAGCTGTATTGCACAAATTTTTGTAATCTGTATTTTCATTTTCATTTACTTCAAAATATTTCTAAACTTCTCTTGATAATTCGAGTAGTGTGTTGTTGTAGAACTGTGTCACTTATTTTATAATATTGAGGTATTTTTCAAAGAATCCTTTAAATTTTATTATGATAGAGGAAAAATTTTTGTATGATTTTGATTTTTTTAGAGAGAGAGAGAGAGAGAATTTTTAATATTTATTTTTAGTTTTCGGTGGACACAACATTTTTATTTGTATGTGGTGCTAAGGATCAAACCCAGCACCGCATATTCCAGGTGAGTGCACTACCACTTGAGCCACATCCCCAGCCTATGATTTTGATTTTTTTAAAAATTTAGTTGGCAATAGACAAAATATCTTTATTTTCTTTATTTAGTTTTTTGTGTTGCTGAGGTTCAAACCCAGTGCCTCATACCTGTGAGGCAAGTTCTCTACTCCTGAGCCACAAATCTAGTCATGATTTTTTAAATAAATTTTAAGTATGTTTTATGACCCAGAAAATGTTACATATTTTTCAAGTTTTCATATTACCTTGTGAATGTAAATTCTGCCATTGTTGGATGGAATATTCTGTACATGTCAATTTTATCAAGCTAATAGGTAGAACTCTTTGGTTCGTGAATATTTGTACTTGTTGTCTAGCTCCTTGATTGATCAACTACTGATAGAGGGTTATTGTACACACTTTAATATAGGCTTATTGAGTTCTCCATTCAGCCCTGTCAGGCTTTGGATTGTGAATTCTCATGCTGTCTTATTAGGTACATACACATTTAGGATTTTTATGTTTTTCTGAACAATTAGCCCTTTTATTATTTCTTTATCTTTCATAGTCATTGCTCCTAAGTCTGCTTTATCTCATATTAATGTAACTATTTTAGCCTCATTTTGGTTGGTGTTAGCCTAGTAGATCTTTCTCCAGAAATTTACTTTTAAATTTTCTGAGTCTTCATATTTAAAATGAGTTTCTTAAAGACAACATAAAGTGCCCACCCTGAAAACTTCTTTTAGTTAGTGTGTTTAGACATTTTGAAGTTATTATTGATATAACTTGAATGAATATTCACCATATTAATATCTGTTTTCTATTGTTTGTTTTTGTTCTTTGTTTCTTTCTCTCATTATCTTTTACTGCCTTCTGTGTTACAAATTAATACTTTATATAACTCCAAATTATCTCTTAACAGAGTTTTTTTGTCTTAAACTTCTTATATTGTTGACCCAGACTTAAAATATATCACTTTAACTAGCATAAGCCCATCTTCAGATAGCACTCTATCACTTCAAATGTGTCACAGGTAACTTATAATGTGTCACTTTCTCTTTTGTCATTTCTGATATTTATGTCATTCATTTCACTTAGGCATATGCTATATTTGGCCCATATATTGTGCAATTGCTGCCTTAAATATTTATCCTTCAAATCAATTAAGAATAAGAAAAAGAAACCCGGTTTTAACCTTGATCCATCCCGTCTTCTTTACTCTCCATTTCCTTACATAGGTGTGATTTTGACCTTTTTTTTATTTGCCTCGAGAACTTTTTCTTTTTTAATTAACATTTTTGTAGGGCAGATCTGTTGGCCTGGAATTTTTGCAGATTTTGTTTGAGAAAAGTCAGATTTCTACATTTTAGAGAATTTTTTTGATGGATATATATTTTTCAGAGTGTTTTTTAATACTTCAAGTATTTTGTCTAATTTTTTTTATTTTGTGATTTCTGTTGAGAACATATAATTCCTTTCCCTTGTCCCTCTATAGATAAGTTTTGTTGTTGCCCTATGTAGATAAGTTGTCCTTCTACAGATAATTTTTTTTTTGTGTGTGTGTGTGTATGTATGTATGTATGTATGTAGTTTTCTGTATGTAGTTTGTGTGTGTGTGTGTGTGTATGTATGTATGTATGTAGTTTTCTGCTTTTCTGTTTATTATGTTTTCTGTTTTTATGCAGTTTGAATATGATATGCCTAGACATAGATTTTTAGTGATTGTTTTCCCTCTGAGTTTCCTTCATCTGGGATTTGGCATGTCATTAATGTTTGTTTATTTTATGTTACTTTCTTTTTTATGGTGTTTCAATGATGTGTTCATTATTCCTTTGAAAATTTTCTGTAGGTTCTAGGATTTTGTTGAGTTTTTTGTTATTTATTTTTCTTCTTTACAGTTCAGTTTAGGGAGTTTCAATTGACTTGTTTTGGAGCACAGTTATTCTTCAACTGTGCTCAGTATATGTTGAGCTCCCAGAGGTCTGTTTCCTTGCTGTTACTCTGTGTGTGCATTTTAAATTTCTGGTTGCTCCTTTAGATACTTAGAATTTTCATCTCTCCACCTTCATTACTCATCTGTTCTTGTGTTTATCTACTTTTATCTATTAAATTGCTTTGCATATTAATAGTTATTTAAATATTATATCTGGTAATTATATAAAATATTGTTATTTTGGTTCTGAAAATTGTTTTGTCATTTTAAACTGTGTTTTCTTCTTGATTTTTGTGATGCCTTGTATTTGATAATTGGACCTGAAATAATGAGGCTTTTACAGAAAGGATTCATGTTAGTCAAACTAGGAATTAGACTGTATTTAATGTTTACTCTAGGTTTAGGTAACAGAGGCTCCACAATTCACTAATGTCTATTTTTATTTTTGTTTATCATCCCCTCTTGACTTTTGATTTCACCAAGTACTACTTCTCAACAAAAATAGCTGTCTTGTAGCACTCTTTCAGCTTATGTACTCTTTCATTACATTAGAACCTGTTGATGTGGTAGTAAAGAATAAGGGTAAAGGAACATTCTGTAGCTTTCTTGTTAAATCTCAGTCTTTTAGTAGGCCTCTGTTTGGTTCTGTGTCTTTCACAAGTGCTTCTCCAGGAGTCAAGCTGACCCCAGACTCTTATTAAAACTGTAGCTTTCTAAATCTGTGTCCTTGAGGCAATGACAGCTATTGGCTGTATGGTTTTTATTGTTGTTGATATTGTCTTTTTAGATGAAGCAGGAAGACTAAATTGTACTAGAGTCAGGGAAGTACCATTCCTACCCGTGGGATGTAGCTTTGGCAGAGTCTTTTTCCTGCACAGTCATGGCCTTTGTTTTAGAGAAGTCTGTTATGTATTTCATGGTGGTTACACTTTTCTCTCTCTGCAGAGCTATAGGGGATCTTGGACTATTGCTATGAGAACCTATTTCTATACTAGGAAACTGTAATATTGCTTTTTATGTATTATTTTTGTAAAGGAGAGTCAGAAACTTTTATGTGGCCTTTATTATCATAATGTCCCTCAGGTTGTGAAGCAGCAATTCAAAGAAGGCTCTGCTACATTGCTGAGAATATCTGTTACAACTATGCATTCACATACTGGAAGTATAAGTGCAGGAATTTTGGTGTGAATGTCTCAAATTTTCCTACCACTATTCATGTGTTTGGTTTTGTGTATTGCCCAATTTTTCCCTTCCCAGAAGAGTTCTTTATTTATCAATTCTAATTTTAGTATGTTAATTAAATTTTTGTCTAATTAATACACTTATTCTTTCTTCAGGTTCACATTGTTCATTTTCTAAATTCTTGATTGGCAAATTTTGTTTCCTTCCTTTTTTCTCATTTAATATTGACATTTTTATTAAAATGAGCTTTTATATAAAATGTTCCAAAAATTATCTTCTGTTTAACTGTGATGTTAATGTTCTATTTTATTCAAGAGTCATATACAAGAGTATTACCAAATTACCAAGTGTTTTTCTGTCTAAGTCTGCCTATATTTAAATCTTCCACATTTATTTATGTTTTTGTTAATTTTGGTTAGCATCTGTAGAGTATGAGTTTTGTACTTACTTAAACTCTTTTTTATGGCCCCCAAATTTACCAATGGATTTTGCAAAGGATGTCTAGGAATTTTAAAAGACAGCATGGTATCTGTTAATAGACAATATATGTCTGTATGTGAATCTGTGGACTACTATATATGTGTTCCTTTGAAATTGTCCTTGTGTTTTTTTAATTGATGAAGATCAGAGATTTATTTCTTATAGTTCTTGAGGCTGGGAAAGAAGCCCAATACCAAAGCTCCAGAAAATCCAATATCTCGTGAGTGCCTCATTCCTCAGGGTTGGCATCTTCTCTGTGTCCTCACATGGTGGAAGGCAGCTTCCTCCAAGCCTCTTTTATAAGGATACTAATCTTATTCATGAGAATAGAGCCCTCATGACCTAGTTTCCCAAAGGCAAATCCTCCTAACACCATCAACTTGGTGGTTTCCTTGTATTTTAAACAGATGTCAAAATAATTAATCACATCTTTTTATATGGTCACTATGGATTGATTCAATCCATACATCAAGGGTAAAAGACCCACATAAAAATAAAAGGAGACATAGGAAAAACAGAACAATTTTAGAAGAAAATTAGACGTATATTTTACTAATATTACTAATTTACTAATATGAAAATAGTTTTAATTCAAGATGAGTAATTTTTTAAATGAATCATAAATATATCAACCATTAAAAGTGATAATTCTATTACATTATGTTAAAATAATACTTCTAAAGATACAATGAAGGAAAAGAAGACTGAGCACACTCTGGGTAGGAAACATTTTTGATACATAATATGTAACCCTCAGAGAATCATTACTTAAATAATAACTAACAATGCATAATAATAACTATGCATTGATTAAAAGTAAACAAGTTGATAGGAAACTTACCTGGCAGAATAATTAACATTTTATAAGAGAGAAATAGTCAATAAACTAAATAAATTATTTTCCCTTTGATTGGTAGTCATGACAGTGCTAATCAAAGTCTTAGAGGCATAGCATTTGATACAATCTGGAATGGCAAAAATTAAAATCTCAGTATTTTCTGAAAATGTAAATCAAAGAAAACTCTTACACTGATGTTGGCTTGTAATTGGTGTCACTCCTTTGGGAAACAGTTGAAAGTTATCTTGTGAAGCTGTGCATGGTTATTTTCATGCTGGAACAATGTCATTCCAGGGATCAAACCAGAGATACATTCTTCCATATGTACAAGAGATATATGCAAAAACATTCACAGTTCATTGTAACTCTGTTAGCACAAAAGAAGAAATGAATCAAATAATTTTAGAATGAACACAAAGAATGAACACAAAGGGATGTTTCTACACAACAGTGAAACTTCAATGAACCTGCAGTAATTTAGGTACACTTAAAAAATGTCAAGTGAACATTTTTTAAAAGATGTTATGATATTTCTTTTATACAAAGGTCATTAAATTATCAAATATGTTTTTATTAAGATTGCTATATATTTAAAAAACAGAAATTATTTTTAAGTCACAAATATAGTTGTGTTTGAGATATCTGCAAAGATATTTGATAGAGTCATTATTGGTAATCTAATACTTTTGGATTCAAGTTTACTGATTTATATTTAACAAATGATAATATATGTCAGGTTGCATTTTTATATTTTGTGAGTATTACATTAAATAAGGTAGTAAAATTTAGTATTTTGTTAAAAATTCCATAACTTTTTCTAGAGATGATTTGTTTTACTATAGACTTATTAAAAGATTTAGATAATAGCTATTTCTGAAAAACATCATCTGTACTATATCTTGATTATTTTCAGAGATAAACTAATTGTTAGTCAAAACTTGTGGAAATTTACCATATACTTTATACTAATTTTAAATATTTTTGGTAATTTTATAGATTCATTTTATTTATCCATTTATGTTCAGTTCTTTACACTGTGCAATTTCAGAGTTTCCAGAAAAGCAGCAGTTGTTAGCCTCATGTTAACTTTTCACTGATTTTAAAGTAATGATGATCTTTGTTTCTTTTCTGGGTAAATGGTACCATCTGTCCTAATTGGATGCTAAATGTATGGCTCCAAAACTGTAATACATGAGGACACATTAATTTGTGATAAAAATTGATAGGTAGTAGGCAGACATGAGCAGTGGGAACCTGAGGTTAAAGGTAGAAATCTATAGACAGTGCTTTTTTAGAAAAAAACAATTTACTTAGGGCTTCTCTGGCCCAGCTCTGGCTTAAGTCAATGGACTATGTTACATTCTTCAGCAAGCAACCTGTTACCAGTAGGAGAAATGCAGGCCCAAAGACACCTCCTTGCCAATACAAAGAGAGCAAGTTACCCTCCAAGGGTAACTTGTGACCTTTATGTAGATCAAAGTTTCCAGAACTTTTGGAAGACAGTATTATTAGATGTAAAGCCCACCAACCATAAAATCTGTAAGTTTCAATTAGAACATGTCAGCTTAGGCCATTGTGACCCAGAATTGCCTTTGGAAATTTTGCATGTCATTATAATATCAAATTTCATCTGTCTGGGTTTTGCCTCTGTGCCTATAGGTAATAGCATGTGCAGTGGAGATTAGGAAAACTGGTGCAGTCTTGTTTTCAATCAAAAGTTCAGAGCTGGACCTGGTCAGGGCTCTCTGGAAATTTCTCTGAGACTCCAATAAAACTGGAAGGCAGGAACAGGGATTGCACTGTCCGTCTCCTCTCTGAGAGGACCCACTCTCTACCTTTTTTCTTTATCAATGTGCTTTTTAGCTTTTTCCTTTCCACTATAAACTGCTGCTTACTAGTATGTGTGACTCAATTTAAATTCTTCCTATGGGGTTGTGAAGAGTGGGTAGTCACAGGTTGCCACTTTGGTTCTGTGAGTGGACCTTGCTCTGTAAAAATATAAGTTATCTTTTGCATTTTATTTATGTCTTTATTTCTTGTGATTTTGGATAATTTGCATACTTACTGATGTCTATATTTTTCCTGTTATCTACCTGATATTACAAGAATAGTGTTAAGCAAGTGAAATAATGAAGTATTGTCAATGTAAACTAAATACGTTGATTTAATTATACTTTAAAATTAAAATTATTATGTATAAAAGTACACTGTGTAAAGAATTAGCATGATGTCTTGTTAAAATGCAAACTGCACTGTCCAAAAAGGATTTTTCTGCCACTTTTTAAGTATTTAATACTGATAATTTTAAAAATGAATAAAACAAGCCAGGTGCAGTGGAACATACCTAAAATTGCAGCTTCTGTTAAGGCTGAAGCAGGAGGGTTATAATTTTGAGGCCAGGCTCAGCAATTTAATGAAATCCAACTTAGTGATACCAATCCCAAAATAAAAAATAGAAAGGACCAGGGATGTAACTCAGTAGTGAAGCACCCCTGGGTTCAATCCTAGTGAACCACTAGGGAAAAGAAATGCTAAAAATATATAATTATTATGTATTAAGATGATTATTTAAATTTAAAAGTTTCCTGTCTTAAAAGTTTACTTAGAACTAAATAGTAATGGTGACATCTTATATGTTTTTATACGATATTATTTTAGTAGTTATACTTTTTAAAAATAATTTAAACAAGATTTTTGAAGTACATATTTCTGTGTCTCATAATTAAAAATGTCATAATGGGTTTAAATAGCTTGACATTTCTGCTTTATACAAAACAGATTGAAACATCAGGCCACATCCAGGTGATAGCAATCTTCACTTTTTATAATTATTCTTCATCTATGTTATCATTTGAATTTGAGCTAGTTAAATATTTTCTGAGAAGAATATTGAATACACTAAAATGATTCTTCTAAGCCAAACTAACCAGATTAGTTATAGCTCAGGGGAAAGTTTGCAAAATAATATTGCTGTTGTTGCCTTGTACTTTCCTATTTGCTGCTTTTATTTTTATATCACTGAAAGTACTTTACACACCAGAACTTTATAAAAAAATTATTCCTCTAGTAAAAGTACACTTTGTATGCTTTAGCACTAAGCAAAATATTCTACCAATAAAATCTGATGTTTGTGTTCAGCTGCTAAAAGGATTTGGAATTCAGAGACTGTCTTAGAAAATCAGTGAGTCAAATCAGGTGAACCCAAACTTCATGTAAATTAAATTCTGCTGTTTCATCTTCATATATTAATATTTGCTGACTAATAAATGAATTTAATCCACAGAGTTGGTATGCTATTCCAGCATTTGTTGCATATTAAATTACTATACATTTATTATAATATTGAATATATTATTAATTAATAAGCAATAAAATCACTGTTATTTAAAATGCATAACTACATAATTTGTTTTAAAGATTGAAATTACCTTAAACCCAATATTCACAGAAAAACTAATTCAAATATCTATTGACTAGGAGATTGTAATTTTACTTGATAGAGTTTTAGCTTGGTAAAATTTCTTCCTGAAGTTATTTCCTGCAACTTTGAGTTATTTCCTATAGTTATCAGAAAGTCTATATCATTAATATTGTTCTCATAATAGCTGTATGAGGCAGACAAAATTATGTGCATTTTACTCCATTGCTTTGGGTGTCAGGTGAGTCAGAACATTCCTGGCAGAAGAGTGTGGCAGAGAAAAACAATTTAGGACATAAAATCAGGAAACAGAAAGAGAGCCTTCCCCTCTGCAAAAGTAGAACAAAACAAATACCCCAAAGGCATGCTCCAGTGAAACACCTCCTGAAGCCACATCCTACCTACCTACAGTTACTACCCAGCTAATTAGATTTAAACTAATAATCTAATAAACTGAGAATGGATGTTAGGACAAAGAGATTGAGAAACTTATCTATGGATTCAAAGCACATAAATGGTAAAGTCAGATTTAAAATCAAAGCAGTGTATTAATGGGGAGGAAGAAAGGAATATCCAAATAAAAGGATTTGACCATTGAGTAGTTTTGTGGCCTTTTAATTCAAGATATACTTGATTTAAAATTTCATGAACATTTTATAAGAAATAGAATTAAGAATAATTTACTTTGAAGTTTAAATTGTGTTACATTTTTCAGATTTAAATAATGCCCCACTCATAATGGCAAACATCAGTGAAGATTTGATATGTTATTAGATTTCTAGGGCTGCCATACAAAATACCATAGTCTAGGTTGCTTATACAACTGAAATTTATTTCCTCACTGATCAAGATGTTAGCTGGTTTGGTTTCTTCTGAAGTGTAGGAAGCTTTAGAATTTCTCTTTAGATTCACATGACCATTTTCTCCCTGGGTCTTCATGTAGTTTTCCCTTTGACCATGTTTGCATCCTAATCTCCTCTTCTTATAAGAAAACTAGTCATATTGGATTAGAGGCCACTGTAATGACTTCCTTTAACCATAATTACATCATTGAAACTCTTCACATATAGCCATGTTTTGAGATATTGGGTTCAAGGACTTTAATGTATGATTTTAGACAATACGAAATTCAACTCATAAAGCCACTAAACTTCCTGATTCCAAAATGTATTTCAAAGATATAGTAATAAAAAAACATTACTGACATATAACAGACTGACCAATGAAACAGAAAGAAACCCCAGAAATATATTCACTCATTTATGATCAATTTATTTTTTGAAAAAGATGCCAAGAACACATAATAGGGAAAGAACAATGTCTTCAATAATTGTTGGAAAATTTATATCCATGTGCAGGAAAATAAAATGAGACCCTTGTCTCCTTTCATATATAAAAATCAACTCAAAATGCATTAACAACTTCAACATAAGACACCAAACCATAAAAGAGATAGGTTAAAATATGGGAAAACTCCATGACATTGGCCTGGGGAATAATTTTTTGGATAGGACCCCAAAATCACAGGCAACAAAAACTAAAATGTTTTTGTACAGAAATGGTAACAACAAGGATATAGACAATAGACAGATTGAGAGTCTATATTTTTAAACCAAATAAGGGATTAATATTCAGAAAGGTAAGCAACCACTTTAACTCGATGGTAACAATACAGCCTGATTAGAAGATGGGAAAAGGACCTGACTAGACATTCTCATTAAAAAGGGACAAGAAGCACAGTGAATATGAAAGATGCTCAATACTACTAGTCAATAAGGGTAATGTCAAATAAAATGACAATAAGGAATCATTTATACCCATTAAAATAGTTATTATCATAGATGAAAATTAAGTCAACTTTTCACTGCTATGACCAAAATAACTGACAAGAACAATTTTACAGGATGGAAAATTTATTTTGGAAGAAAAAATTTATTTTGGGCTCATGGTTTCAAAGTTTTCAATCCATAGATGGCTTACTCCATTGCTTTGGGTGTCAGGTGAGGGAGAACATCCTGGCAGAAGAGTGTGGCAGAGAAAAACAGTTTAGGACATAGAATCAGGAAGCAGAGAGAGAACCCTCTCCTTCTGCAAAAGAGAACAAATACCCCAAAGGCATGACCCAATGACCCACCTCCTGCAGCCATATCCTACCTACCTACAGTTACTTTCCAGTAATCCCTATTAGGAAATTAATAGGTTAAACTCTCATAACCCAACAATTCTACTCCTAAACATATTTGCATTGTCTCTCACATGAGCTTTTGTGGGACATATCACATCTAAAACATAATAAACTTAAACAAGTGTTAGGAGATGTAGAAAAGAGGACTCTTGCACATTGTTGGTGAGATGTAAATTAGCACAGCCATTATGGAAAATGATATATATGTTCCTCAAAATATTAAAAATAGAATTACCATTTCATCCACTTATCCCACTACTGGATATATATCCAAAAGACAAGAATCCAGCCTGTCAAAGGGATATCTGCACTTCCATGTGTATTGCATTATTACTCTCAATAGTCAATATATGTAGTCAACCTAAGCATCCATCAACTAATGAATGGATAAAGAAAATAGAGCATATAGACACAATAGATTACTATCTAGCCATAAAGAAGTAAAACATGGGGCTGGGGTTGTGGCTCAGAAGTAGAGCTCTCACCTCACACATGCAAGACCCTGGGTTTGATCCTCAGCACCACATAAAAATATATGAATAAAATAAAGGAATTGTGTCCAACTACAACTAAAAAATAAATATTTATTTGTGACAACAGGAATGAACCTAGAGGACATTTGTTAGGTGAAATAAATAAGGTACATAATGACAACTAGTGTATGGTATCACTTTACCTGTGGAATCTGACAAAGTCAGACCCATAGAAACAGGGTGAAATGGTGATTATCAGAAGCTGGGGGTTGAAGAGATTGAAGAGATTTTAGTCAAAGAATGGAAATTTTCAATATATTTTGAGGATGATGATGTTAGTTCTCTTTGAAGATCTTGTAGAATGTGGCTGCAAATCTATCCAGTCATTTGTTGGTAGGGTTTTGGTGCCATCTTCATTTTTGTGACTTGAAGTTGAGCTGTTTAAATTTTCTATATCCTCCTGGTTCAATTTAGGTGGATCATATATCTCTAGAAATTTGTCAATGTATTCAAGATTTTCAAATTTATTAGAGTATAAATTTTCAAAATCATTTATCTGATTTTCTTCTATATTTTAGTAATATCCTTGGTCACATTTCTTTTTTTTGTCATAGATTTTAATAATCTTATTGTATTGAACACATGCATACGAGGCATCACATTTAGCTATAAGACTATTTAAAGAAAATTTTTATATATCTGCATAAACTTGATCATGACACCACTTTCCTCCTTGAAAGTATTTTATCCATATTATTTACATTGGAATACCCAAAATACTTGTGTTACACATATGATATTGTTAAATCTATAGTGATAATTACCTTTCCAGGGAGATTAATGTTGCATACTCTAGTTAAAATTTTGGTGTCAGTGCATGAAAACATGGAGAATATTCTACACAGGGGTATTATCCCTAACTATTTAAATACTGATTTATTAGTGTTAAATTTCAAGAATTTGGCAATTGCTCATCTAGTCTTAAGTAGAAAATAGATAATTAATGAAGTTGCTATGATTCTTGGAGTAATATATGTGTTTCTGTGTGTATACATGTACTTTATTTGCCCCCAATCCTGCCCCTTACAATCTGTGTGGAAGAGATATGAGTTCTTTATGAATTTATTTAATCCTATAGTTTTCATTTCTAAATAGGAGTCCCCACACACAATAAAACCTTTAGCAATAGAAGACATGCAATCCATATTTTCCAATTCTGTAATAACATAGAAATGTGCGCATTTCACTTTTTTAAAAAATTTAATAAAATGTGTCCACAAAACCTCAAATGTGTCTTTTCTTCTCTGAACAATTTGTTTTAATTCATTTACTTTGGCAATTATAATAATATTTAATAAAATACAGATTATGAAAATGTACTCAAAATGGTAATTTTCAAAAAGATTTTGTCTGTGATGTGGAACAAATATTAAAGGTAAGAAAATGAATTCTAATGGATACTTCAAGATGTATGGTAAAATGTAAGTCATTTAGTGGTTTCCTTTACACATAAATTTAATTCTGATCCTAATGAATGTCCACTTTGGGGTATTTTGCTAATTTATATTATTACTTTAGAGGTCTATTTCACATGGAATAAAATGTTTTATTATAAAAGATGATATTACATAACTCCTCAAGAAAATTATTTTCTGTACCACAATCCACAGAAAAATTCAGCACCACTAATTTTCTGAAAGAAGTGATTCATTTGAATAATTTGAAACATAGAAGTTAAATAAATTTTTTTCATTTTTGGTAAAAGTCATATGACTTCATTATGTTATTTCAATTTTTATTTATTTCCTAAATTAAAGTATAATTGTGCAAATTTTAATTAGCATTATTATTTTGTATATTTTAAGATAATATCGAGGTCTGTGAACCTTCTTATGGAGTCTGTGAACTCTTAATGTTGACTCCTGAGGAATTCTAAAATGTTATATAGTTTATTTGATGACAGACCTATTAGGAAGTAGAAAATGCTAAGAAGCCTAACTATTTCACCTGCTAAGAAGTCTATCTTCTTAGATTGAATAAATAATAGATCACTCATAAACTTCCTATAAATTTCCTTTTTACTTGTATATATGTATCCTATTCCAAAATGAAGTAAAACTCAATAAGTTAAAGTAATAGTAACATTTTTGAAAAATGGACAGATTTCAGGTATTTCAATATACAGCAACTGCACTTTGTATAACTTTCTGAACTAAACTAAATATTGTCATCTGAATTATATCTGCTTAAAGAAATTAGACATAATTTCCCAAAAGTGAAGAAATGATCCATTTGTAATTGAATTCCAGAAAGTCCTGCTTATTTTCTTGGCCACTGTTGTTCAATGTACTTTTTTACCAGGAAGAGTTTGACAGGTAGAGATGGTTCAGAAGTTGTTAATTTCTGCTTTTAGAATATTCATGAGATCTAATGAGATATAATGCAAGTATTTTTGTTTTTTTTTCCATTTCTCATGGGTATTTCCCACTTGTGCCTTTTTACATTTTATGTAAGATATATTTTCTTTTTCTAGTTTATATAACTTGATTTCAATTTTTTAATGTGTCACTTTGATATCTTGAATTAAATATTCTAGATGTGGGATAGAATACTTAATTAGCAAGTTTGTATTTAGGTCTTATATAAGAAAAATTTTAATGTTTATTTCATAATTATCTGATTCTTGACCATGATAAGGATGGATTAGAGTTAGCCACTGATTTATAAAATGCTATTCAAATATTAAGACAAGGTAGCACTCAGGATACTCAATTGCAATACTCAAGTAATGATTATCTAACTAATGATTTAATTGGTTTAACTTCTGACACAGTCTTGTTTGACTAGGTGACCAGTAGAGCATAAAAGACCCTTAGGAAAACTTCATCAGAGTTTGCTTCAGACATGAAGATTCTTCACACACATATTAATGTTTAATAATCCTGATATGAAATTTATACTATGAGGCTGAGAAAGGACCCAGGAGAAATGCATGTACAGGTTGCTTAAGATTCCAACACTTTCCTGTGATGTTTTCTTTTCCCAATTGTTTTATGTGAATCCTTTTAATAATCTGAGCTTATATAATCATAAGATCCAAATATTACTTACAGTAAAGTATACTCAGATTATAACATTATCTAAAGATAAAAAGTTGACCAGATCCACTCTTTTAAAAATATTTTTAGTTGTAGTTGAACAGGATACCTTTATTTTATTTATTTATTTTTATGTGGTGCTGAGGATCAAACCCAGCACCTCACACTCTTTAATATAGCATAACAGAGAAAAAATGAGCACTTTCTTCAAAAAGGAAACTAAAAAGAGAGATGATCAAGTGATTACAGATGGTGAAATTCTCAAAGTCCTGAAGTTCTCAAGCTTGAGGCCCAGAAAGCTAAGAGTCTCATCCTAGTTTGAAGGCTTTAGGCTCAAAATTCAAGAAGAGCCAATGTTTCTGTTTGAATCCAAAAGCAAGGGGAAAACAACAACAAAAAAAAAAACAAATGAAACTTGCTTGAAGAAAGCCAGGCAAGTAGTTCACTTTTACTTGGGATAAAGTTGGGTTTTGTGTTATTCAGCCCTTCAATTTCTGGGTGATGGTCACACATATTAGGGAGAATAATCTACTCTGTGTACCAATTCAAATATTAGTCTCATCCAAGTCACCCAAACATGCAAAGCATAATGTTTAACCAAACATTTAGCACCCTGTGATCAGTCAAAGTGTTACATGCAATTACCTGTCACACACTACAAAGAAAACATTTATGGAATTATACAAAAGGAAATGAGAAAAGAATCGAAACATGTCCTTACCCCCCACCCCCCAAAATCAACTAAGCACAAAGAAATCCTTTAATAGAGAAAAAGGACAGCAGATATGATGAAATAAAATGAAACAAATAGTAGAATGGCAAAAGTAAGATTTTCCTATCTTTTTTTTTTCTTTTTTGCTTTACTATCTTATTTGTACATGGATTAAGGTCTCCAGTCATAAGACATGGAATGCAATCTGGAAAGTAATCTAAAGCTTTACTTTAGATCTAAGCTAAAAATGAAAGGATGGAAAACGATATTCTATGTACATAATGAATTTCTTCTTTCAAAAAAAGAGCTGATATGATGACATTAATATCAAAAATAATGTAAGTAAAAAAGTATAAGAGATAAAGAAGGATATTATATAATATTCTCATTGTCATGAAGAAGATAACCTGAGGAGAGCTCCTGAGAATGCAAATTAAATTCAACTGCCCAGAATACATGTAAATTTCCCATGGAGAATACAAACTTACCATTGCATGCCACTAAGTCATTATGGTAGTTTTGCATTATATTATCTACATAGCTACTTAGGCAAAATGAAGTGAAAATGTATCATACTGAAGAAAAATATGAAATGCAACCTACCTCCTTTCAAAGAACAGCAGTTAGATTTTTAGCAGATGTCCAAGCTGAAAAATTAAGAGATGGCTTTATAACCCTGGCAGTAAAAACTTACATCATTGAACTCTATATGAAACAAAATATTGTTCCAATGTGATGGAAAAATAGATACTTAAGATGGACAAAAATGGGAAAATTTAGTACTGAATGATTTACCCTACAGAAAATGCTTATAATAGGTTTTAGAAAGAAATATGAGACCACAGAGCAGCTTAGAGATGCTGATAACACTGAAAAGCAATAAAAAGATAAATATTCTGTTCAGTATAAATGAATATTTACTGCTTAAAGGTATTATTATTATCGCTTAAGAAGTTTAGGGAGAGGAGGAGCACTGGGGATTGAATTCAGGTGCATTCAACCACTGAGCCACATCTCCAGCCCCTATTTTGCATTTTCTTTATAGATAGGGTCTCACACAACTGCTTAGTGCCTCCCTGTTGCTGAGGCTGGCTATGAACTTGTGATCCTCCTGCCTTAGCTACTGGTGACACTGGGATTGCAGGCATGTGCCACTGCACCTAGCAAGAATTTATATATATATATATATATATATATATATATATATATATATGTAAATAAATTGGTGAACTCTACAGCATTGATGTATAAGTCAGGAGAGGGGGATACATTTAAATAAATTTTAAAATGCATTTCTATCATTTAAGAATAAGAAGGATGGAACTAGAGACCATCATGTTAAGCAAAAACAAGTCAAATTCAGAAGGTTAAGTGTCCTGTTGTTTTCTGTCATATGCAAAAGCAAGAGAAAAAAAGGTAAACAAAGGTGGGGGTAGATTTCTTAAAATTCAAAGGGAGGCCAGTAGACGCAAGTGACCAAGAGGTAGGAGGCACAGAAATAGGAAGGAAATGCTGGAGAATGAAAATTGGCCAAATTGTATTTTTAGATTGTGTGCATGTATGAGTATATAACACAAATCCCAGCAATGTGTACAACTATAATGCACCAATACAAAGAAATGAAGAAAAAATAAATAAAGTTAGATGTGTAGGAAAAGATTGACTTTGTGAGTCCAGTCTAGATGTTAAAATTACCAGGGTAGCACCTGAAAGGGTATTAAAAGAGTACATTGCTCTCTAAATAATAGATACAACTATAATGATTTAAAAATTAAAGAGAAAAGAGTATAAGCCACATATGACAAAAGGGGTATATAGAAATCTCATCAATTAAACATTCCAAATAGTTGTGATTATTGTAAATATAAAGGCAGTAATCTTTTCAGTTAAAAGACACAAATAATCTGACAAGACAGAAACAAAAACCTAGCTGTATCCTCTTTGGCATTCTAATCAAAAGAATAGATATACACAGACAAAAGCTAATCAAAAGAAGGTTGTGAAGATAGTGACATCAAACCAGGTAGATTTGAGATAAAATAATTAGTAAAGATAAAAATGTTATGAGGTGCTTAATGTACTGATGAAGTAAAACAAAACATAATTTTATGCAACTATATCTTTGCCTAAATATCCATATAAAACATTGATTATCTACAGGGAGAAAATTGACTTTGCTCTCAGATTAGAAGATTCTAGCATATATTTTGTAGTAAGGTGTAAGTGGCAAAATAATGTCAAAATCAAGATATTGCAAAATCAGGCAACTTAAACATCAAATTTGACCTAATAACGTTTATGATTGTATTCTAAATTTATAGAATACCTATTTTTAGAATCCATTATGATGTTTTTAGGTTCATTATAGTTTTACACAATATTTGTATTTATTATGCTTTATTTGAACATGCAAATAATTTGATCAATCTCATTTTTTAATACTTTTCCTTTCCCTCTCCTCCTCTCTCCCCATGATACACATGCTCTACAATACAGATCAATTATTAATATTGGTATTCATTATTTTCACTAGTACATTGTATTTATATATAAAAGTGAGGTCCATTGTGGTATATCCATGCATAGACATAGGATGATCTTGTAGATTTTATGCCCCAGGACTTCCAATGCCCTCCACTCCACTCACTCACACACTGTACATTTAAATTAAATGACTGGCACTTCAAAAGGAATCTTAACAGATTTCTAAGGAATTAAATTTAAAAATTTTGTGATTACAGAGTGAAGTTAAGCTAAACATTAAAAGCAAAAGATCTTTTTTATGTTTTAAAAAGGAAACACTTTTAAGTATAATATATGTCTAAGGCAGAGATCACAATGGAACTTAAAAAAATTTCCATATACTATATTAGAATACAATATATCAAAAGTTGAGATGCATAGAAACAGTGTTTTAGAGGGAGCCTGAAGCTTTAAAATGATGTATTATCAGAGAATAGAAAAAGCTAAAATTGAATTAATATTTTTTTCAAAATGTTCAAGGAAAGATAAGCAAATTCAACAACAATATTATAAAAATAATATGAATTTAATAATACAAAAGAAAATAATACAGAGAAAATTAAATGTTTCTTTATTAAAAATACATGTAATTACTTGAAAAAGTAAAATTGATGAGAGAAATAAGGAAAAATAATAATAGAATAAAAAGAGATCTATAGAAATGAAACATCATAAATCGATAATATGCATAAATTCATATCAGCAAATTTGAAGTTTACATGAAATGGACATGTCTATATTAACACAGAAAAAACAAAATCTGAATAGTACAAAGTGGAAAAATGGATATATTACTGAAATTGAATGCATTTTTAAAGACTTTCCCACAAAGAAATCAGGTCTAGATACTGTCTTCAGTGACCCATTTCAAATATAGAAGGAAATAAGTAAGGCCAAACACAGAATAGTTGTGATTATTGTAAACATAAATGCAGTAATCTTTTCTGTGAGATAGCACTGCCTACATCCATTTATGGGACCAATATAATAACCCTGACAAAATAAAACAAAGATCTGAAAGAAACATCAAATAAGTGGACATGGGTAGACAGTAAAGGCTAACCTGAGACTTGAGTATAAATCCAAAAATTCCATATATAATATTTTTAAACAAAATCTGGAAATGCATAAAGGGTATACACACACACACACATACACACACAAATAACATATCCCAATCTAATATGGTTTTTCCAGAAAAAAAGTTTGCTTCAGAATTAAAAAGTAAATAAAAGTGAAGTAATAAAGTAAAGATGAATATTAAATATTCCAAATGTCTGTTAAGAGATGCAAGAAAAAATAATAAATTTCACTTCTAATCATAATTAAATTTCAGAACCTGCTGACAATCTGTAATTCCTGGCACAGCAGAGATGCATAAAGAAAGACACATGCACACGCACACATCCAGTAGAGAATAAGCAGCAGCTTTATTTTTTCCCTCCTTCTTTTATACAGGCAAAAATGAAAGACATCTTTCTGGCAGTTTAATCTTATCAAGCATGGATAAACATTCTCAGAGTAACTTTGTTCATGGTCACAGTGCTCCATATTTCTTATTATCTGAGTTGTAGTTAGTTAATTTCTGGGCAATCACATATCTGTATCTATTTAGATTTTAAACTTGGCAGAACATTCTTTTCTCCTATCTTCTTAAGACTACAACAAGCACACAGTTCAAAGAGTTCACAGTTTCTCACAGAACCCCTTTGTTCTGCTAAGCACAGCAAAACTTAACTGTTTGTGTGCGTGAGCACACAATTAAAGGATTAACTATTTAGGAATCAGAGAAACGTGCTTCATCTGTTTAAGGATATCTGGAAATTGTCAAAAGCAAATAGTTTGCTTAAGGGAGATATCCAGAGACAAGTATATCCACTACTTACTGTTCATCAAATTGCAAATTCCATACAGTGCAATGAGGCAAGGAAAACAAATTAATTAAAATATTAAAATTTTCAGAGAATAAGTTCAAAATTAGTAGATGGCCTAATTTTTATGCAAAAAATTTAAATGTACAGCTAAATTGTTAAGGATAAATAAGTGGTTTTTTAAACTATGTTTTCTGAATTTGCATTAAATATAATTATTTTGGTTTTGTGTTCATAGATAAGTTTTAATAAATACAGGTACCACAAAAGTCCTACTACTAAATCGAACAGAATATGTAATACTCTACACAGAAACTCTGAACCATTTTTCAAAGAAATATTTTAAAAGTCTAAGTAAATATGATCAGATCTTTGCTCATGTATTAGAAGACTCAATATTGTAAAGCTGTCCATTTTCACCAAAATTACCTATGGATTCATTTTAGTAGTAAACAAAAATCTCCAGAGTGTGTGTGTGTTGTGTGTATACATGTGCATGTATGTGTGTGTGTGTGTATATATGAATTGTCAAGATGTTTTTAAAATTTTATCATTGGCATGTTGAAGAAGGCTGAAATATTTTTGAGATTTGCATCATTAGATACCCAAAGTTATTATGAACACTTTATATGCTACAGTAATCAAGGAAGCTTTTTATAATACAAGAATACACATAGAATATTAGAACTAATTAATCCTGAAACACAGTCACATATACATGGAAATTGTATTTGAAACAAACTTTACTACAAATCGACTTTATATTACACCATGTGTGGAACTTAAAATATATATATGAAAACTGATAAAATACAAAAAAAAGAGATAAATGCAAAAAATAAATAAATATTTTTGGAGTTAGTAGAGGAGAATCTCTTAATAAATTTGTCATCTGGGTACTTTATTTTCTTAGAGTGTTCTATTTTAAAATCAAGAAGATGATTTCCAAAATTAGATTACATTAAAATTAAAGTATTTATTCATTAAACTCTTTTTAAAATTATGCTTAAGACATTTTATTTTAAACCATTTTTTGTAATAGTTACTTTACATAAGTTTTTTTTTTGGTATATGTATTGTGATTTCACATAACAAACAATCCATTAAACAGGGAATATGTTTTGCAAATTTCTCTCTCTCTCTCTCTCTCTCTCTCTCTCTCTCTCTCTCTCTTTCTCTCTCCTTCTCTTTCTTCCTTCCTAGGTGAACATATCTGAAGGAGCAGAAAATAAATATGTGATTAAAATTCTGATGTAACATATTGAGTGAAAACTTAGAATTAAGTAAATTTCTTTCTTTCTTTCTTTCTTTTTTTCTTTATTTATTTTTCTGTGTTTCTTCCTTTCTTTTTTAATAAATGCTTACTCTGAGAAGAAGTTAATTGTTTTAATGGAGAGATTTTTGTGTTGTTTTCTGTAAAGTACCAGGCAGTGAATATTTTAATCTTTGTGGAGGCATGGTTGGTAAATCTCTCTCACATTATGTGATTCTGTCATTGTAGCATTAAATAAACCATAGACAGTATGTAAATGAATCTAGATTATCAATATTTTTTTCTAGGGCCAGGTCTTTGGTGTTTGATTGAAAAAGTCAACACTGAACCTTAGGTTGTAAGAGTTTCTCCTACATTATCATCTGGGAGTTTTACAATTTTGTGTTTAAAAGAAGAAAATGCAAAAACAGAGAAGGCATACGATAATTGGCTAATTTCTTGAAAATTTAAAGAATTCTCACAAATAAATAAAACAATAAGAAAATGGGTAATAGATATGAAAAGATACTTCATGAAGCAATTTATTGAAATGTCCAATAAAAATCTGGAAAAGTACATTTGTAATAATGGGACAGTTTCTTAAAATCACAGTATGCCATAAATACCTATCAAAATGGCAAAATTAAACATTTCAACAGTACCCTGTCATATTAACAGTATGAAGACACACACATGATGGTACACACCTGTAATCCCAGTGGCTTGGAAGGCTGAGGCAGAAGTATCACAAGTTCAAAGCCAGCCTGAGCAACTCAATGAGGCCCTCAACAACTTAGCAAAACCCTATCTGAAAACAAATAAACAAATAAATAAAGGGCTGGGGATGTGGATCATTGGTTAAGTGATCCTTGGTTCAATTCAGGTAAAAAAAGTATGAAAAAATGGCAATTCCTATTATAGATTACTTCTACTCTTATTTATACAATGAATAAAACCATATTTGTGTATACAAGAAGACAAATAATTATGTCCATCTCTCCATTATACTTAATAGTCCAGTATTAATTTGGTAGGACTGTCATAAAAAGTATCAGAAAAAAATTTAGAGTATAACAGTTCTGGAGGCTGGATGTCCAAGATGAATGGCTGAGTATTCCTTCATTTTTCAGAGATGTGAGAGAGGATCTGTCCCACAGCCTCTTATCTAGCTTCTGGTGGTTTCCTGGAAGTCTTTAAAGTTGTTCTGCATATAGAAACATCAGCCCTTACTGCCTTCATCCTTCCATGTCTGTTTCCAAATTTTCACTTTTTTTATAAAGACAGTGATACTGGATTAGCATCCTTAGCATCCACTTCGATGACCCATTTTAACTTGATTAACTCTGTAAAGGTCTTTTCTCCAAATAAGGTCAAGTTCTGAGATAGACCTCAAGGGACTTGTATGCACCTGGTTGGACAGTCTGTATCTGGAGCTTCAACTCCAACTCCCGCTTTTAAAATCTCTGAGACTCCTTTCTCTCCTCCCTTTTTCCACTTTCAGGTCCAAGTGTGTTGGATACCTTGGGTTGGTGTTCAGCAACATCTCTGTCCTTCTGTGTTCTCCCCACACCAGAGGGACAGAAAGTATGAGAACCTCGTTTCCCACACTCCCCTGGCTGCAGGCCTCCATTTTAGGAGGTTCTGTCAAGATCAGCCAAACTCTAGGCAGAGAGGAAGAAAGGAAAGGAAGAAAGCAGGTTCTTCTGGATCCCCATAGCGCAGCAGCAAACCAGCCCTGCAGAGGCAGGAGCTAACCTCTTGGGTGCCAGGAGCTGTGTGCAGGCTCCTATGACAGCTGTTCCTGAATGTGGGTCACAGTGGCATGGAGCGAGCATCTCTTTACAGGGAAGTTAGGGTTTCCATATATGGGTGGTGTCACCTGCCCTGTTTTCCTTTTTTCTTCCGGATCTCCCAGCCATTTTATGACTTTTTTCTGTGTCAACTTCCTCTACCCTGAGACATCAAGAGTCGTTTTCATTTCTACCTGACCACGGTCGCACTGACCACCATAGTGGTTCACATCAGTGGTGGTTCTAGATAACAGACCTGAGGAGGTAGGTCAGATGTCTGACCTGAGGGAATTTAATATGTTGATGATGTCACAGCCAATGGGAAATGGGACCCGATAATTCCTGGTGTGCAATAACACAACAGATATCTTAAGTTATCGTTGCCTGAGATCAAATGTCTATGGAAAACCGAGCTTTGGAATAACACCATAGACCTTACAACATGACTACAGACTGCTGTTACTGACTGGAGTGGGAGACTTACAGAAGGAGAATGATAGGTTCAAGTCAGGTTCAGATCATCAGAAATATTTTCTCTCTTGAAACTGATAAAGGTTAATGTCAGAATAAAACATCCAATTCTCCAAATTTCAGGATTACAAAGAAAATTATAAATCCACAATTTCTCCAGGTCTCTCTTATGTCAATTAGGACATTAATGGGGGAATGATTGAGGCCCTGTTAATTAGAATGGCAAAATACCAGTGGAATTAGAAAAATCTCAGAGCCTTAAACCCCAAAATCTCCATTAACCCTCCTTGCTCTCAGAAGCCACCCCTCCTCCCCCAAGGAGACTAGCTTTCCCTAAATTGAAGGCCCTATGGTGAGTCTACCTGGGCAATTGTCTTTAAGATGCTCATCCATCATCCCACATTGTCACCAGACTCTTAATTGGGGTCTGATCCTAGAATCCCTCAGGTAATAGTATAAAATATAGCCCAGGAGAGTATAAGGGTCACACAAAATAAAATGTAAAGATTTTACTGCATTTTGTTAATAAGAGCCTTAAGAATATGTAAGATAATTTGTTTGAGTCTGCTAGACCAAAGAAGTCAGGACATATTGCTGGATCATCTTGAATGCAGTCACAGGGACGTAATCACCAGGAATGTTAGGGCCAAGGATTTTCCTGAGCTCGGGGAGTGACTATTAGACTTCCTGTGGTTGAGGGACTGAAATCTAGACTCAGTGTTTGCGTGAGTTCATTGACCAATATGATCCTGGAATACTGGAGAGGACGGTGATCAGAAATAAATAAGGTGTTGGATGGTGTGTTTATGTGACCCCTTTCCTAGCCTCAGAGCTGGGTCTGGAGGAGGGACGGGAGCACCAGCCTTCCCCAAGGCCTCGTGGACATGCGTCCAGAAGGCAGCACCAGATCCTTGTGAAACCCGCAGCCGCTGTCCTCTGCAGCCTGGGAACGCATTAACAGATGGCATCGTTGAAATGGGCTCCCTGATTTCAGTGGGAATAACGGGACCCTGAAGTAGAAGAGGTGGTGTGGTGAAGCAGTGATCAGAACATTTGAATCTGTGGAGATCTTTGACAGTGGTGAATGATCATGGTATTTATAGATGGAAAAAATGGGCTCCTACTAGAATAGTGCCTGCCCCATGTAATGTGACTCTCCTTTTCACACTTCATTGGTGCATTGTAGAGGTCAATAATGGTGAGATTTGCTGACACATATTTGAACACGCACACAGAATAACAATGAAATTTGACCAATATCATTCCAATATTTCCCTTTTCCTCACCTCCTCCCCTGGTGCCTTGACTCTACTGATCTCCCTTCAACTTTCATGGTGAGATGCCCCCCCCCAACTTTCCCTCCTTCTTCCCCTCTAGCTTTAACAAAGGAAAAACATATGGCCCTTAACTTTCTGAGTGGCTTATTTCCCTCCATGTTCTGAAGATCCATCCATCTTCCAGCATGACATAATCTCGTTCTGCTTTATGGATGAATGAAATTCCAGTGTGCATATCCCAGATGTTCTTTATCCATTCGTCCACTGATGTCACTTCGGCTGGTTCATGGGCAGTATGTGTCATTATAGTATGATGACTTCAACCCGCTGCGATAAATATCAAGCAGAGGTAGAGCTGGGTGGCAGGGTGGTTCATGGCTACTCCGGAGGAGCCTTCACACTGATTTCCGTGGTGGTTGTGCTGATTTACACACCCACCAACAGGGTCACAGTGCTCCTTTCTCTCCAGTTCTCTCCTTGTCACACTCATTTCTGTTTGTATTCTTGGTGGTTGCCTTTGTCACTGAAGTGAGATGAAACCTCAGGGTAGTCTTGACTTGCAGTTACTTTCACATATTTGTTGGCCACTCACATTTTTTCTTCTGAGACGTGTCTGTTTAGTTCATTTAGTTTCCCATTTGGTAACTGGGAGATTTGATAATTGTGGGTTTGATATTAAGTTTTTTGAGTTCTTTATTAATATTCTGAATATTCATCCTCTTTTAGAAGAGCACCTCATAAAGGTTTTCTCCCTTTCTGTAGGTTCTCTCTTCATATTCTTAATTGTCTCCTTTGCTGTGCAGAACCTTCTTAATTTGATGCCATCCTATAGCTAACTTTTGGTGTTATCTCCTGAGCTTTGGCATCCTATTGAGAAAGTCATTGCCTGTGCCTGTATGTTGGAGTATCAACTTTGTTTTTTCCTAGAAACTACATTATTTCTGGTCTAGTGCCTGGGTCTTTAATGCATTCTGAGTTGATTTTTTTGCAGGGTGAGCGATAGGTCTGGTCTCATTCTTCTGCATGTGGACAACTGGTTTCCCAGCACCATTTGTTTCAAAGTCTGTCTTTTCTCCAGTGCACGTTTTTGGCATCTTTGTCAAGGAACAGATGACTGCAGACGTATGAGTCTGTCTGTCTGTCTCCTGTTAGGTGCCGTGCAGTGCTTGTTACTAGAGCTCTGTAGTACAATCTGAAGTCAGGCAGTGTCATGCCTACAGGCTTTTTTTTTTAATTTGGCTTAGAATTGCTGTGGCTATTCTGGATCTTTTATTCTTCCAAATGAATTTTGGAACTGATTTTTCTAGTTCTTTGAGAATGTCACTGGTATTTTGATGGCAATGGATTAAATCTGTGTATTGCTTTTGGTAGTATGGCCATTTTACCACATTAATTGTACCTAACCATGATCAGGGAGGAAGTTCCATCTCTTGTGTCTTTGATTTCTTTCTTCAGTGTTCTACAGTTTTCATTGTAGAGGTCTTTCACCTCCTTAGGTAGAATGGTTAGGGTTGTGTTGGGGTTTTTGTTGTTGTTGTTGTTGTTGCAGGCTGTTGTTAATGGAATTGCTTTCCTGATTTCTCAGCAGATTCATTGCTGGTATATAGGAAATATATTGATTTTTGTAGGTGATTTTGTAATCTGCTAGTTTGCTGAATTTGTTTATTAGCTCTAACAGTCTTTTGGTGGAGATTTTTGGATCTTTTAAGGATAGGATCATCTCATCTGCAAACAGTGACTCTTTGACCTCTTCCTTTCCTATTTGTATGTTATTTCCTTCTCTTGCTTCATTTCTCTGGTGAGAATTTCTGGGACTATATGGAAGAGGAGTGGGGGAGAACGTACATTCTTGTCTTGTCCAGACTTTAAGGGAAAGGCTTTCAGTTTTTCCCCATTCACTAAGATGTGGACTTTGGGGTCTGTCACTAAGACGTTGACTTTGGGGTCTGTCACTAAGACGTTGACTTGGGGTTTGTCACTAAGACGTGGACTTTGGGGTCTGTCACTAAGACATGGACTTTGGGGTCTGTCACTAAGACGTGGACTTTGGGGTCTGTCACTAAGACGTGGACTTTGGGGCTTGTCACAATGTGGACTTTGGGGTTTGTCACAAGACGTGGACTTTGGGGCTTGTCACAATGTGGACTTTGGGCTTGTCCTGTACAGTCTTTATGATATTCCCTCTATCCTTGGTTTCGTCTGTTTTCGTCATGAGTGGGTACTGAATTTTGCCAAAAGATTTCTTCGCATGTGTTAAGGTGACTAAGTGATTTTTGTTCTTAATTTTATTTGTGTGATGAATCACATTTATAGATTTGCATCCCTGGGATAAAACCAAAAGGTTCATGATGCGCAATCTTCTTAATGTGTTGTTGAATACAATTTACTAATATTTCATCAAGGATTTTTGATCTAAGTTCATTGTGGATAGGGGTCTGTAGTTTTCTTTCCTTGATGTGTTCCTATCTGGTTTTGGCAAGAGTGTGATTCTGGCTTCATAGAATGAATTTGGAAATGTTCCATCTCTTTTTATTTCGTGGAATGATTTTATTTCATGGAATAATGAGGGGCATTTGCATTAGTTCTTCCTTATAGGTCTGGTAGAAATCAACTGAGATCCATCTGGTTCTGAGCTTTTCTTTGTTGGAGGTTTTTATTTCTGCTTTTATCTCATTGCTGATTATTGGGATGTTTAAGTTTTCTTCAATTTTCTCTCTCTCTCTCTCTCTCTCTCTCTCTCTCTCTCTCTCTCTCTCTCTCTCCAGTTCTTGATAGAGCTTTACGTGATTTATTCATATGTGGTGCTGAGATCAAACCCAGTGCCTCACGCATGCCAGGCAGGTGCACTACCGCTGAGCCCCGGCCCGGCCCTCTTCAATGTACTCTTGATTGCTCTTTGTTCAATGTGCCCAGATTCTGACTCACTAAGACTCTGTCGGGTGAATTGAATCTTAGTGAAACTCCTCTTCACCTACCTTATGAAGTACTCCTGCTGCTTGAATCCTGAGCCAAGAGCAACTGGAAGTGCAGCTTCCTCTAAGTGACCATCTTAAACCTCTGACTTGAAAACTCTTTTTAACTTTTATTATTTATCAATTGATTTTGCTGCACTAGTATTCAAACGGGGGCTTTTCACAAGCTGGTCAAGGATTCTGCCCCTGATCACATCCCAGTCCCGACAACTCTTGAAGTCTGGTAAGCAGAATCATTACTTGAATACTCACGGTGGAGAGGCACCTCATCCAGTTCTCAGACCTTACACACTCACACCCAGTGAGGTTTAAAGGGTCCCAGGCACACATGGTGCCGGAAAAAGTCCCCCATGGTGAATCATAGTGCTGATCCCCTACAGTGAGGGCGAACCAATCTTTTTCTTCTAGTTATTCTCCTTTTGAGGAAGAGATCCTGGAGGCTACTGGGCCCCCAAAAGATACCTGGCCGTGGGACACAAAGTGACATTGTGATCTGAGCTGTCCATATGAATCTTGTATTCTCTGACCCACCAAACCACAGGTGTGGGTGAGTGGAACCAATCATTGTTATCAAGTGAGAGGATACGTAAGACCAGACTCAGAAAAGTCTTAAAGCACCTGTTAACTGCATGAGCAAGTGGCTCACAGGTCCATACCCTCACTCTGCTGCACTGGCACGCCCTTGACACAAAACCATGACCAGCTTACTACAGAAAAATATTTGCAAACTGATTTACAGATAGTTCCAGGGGATGCTCTGCTACAACCCAGTGTTGACTGATGCAGCCTGGAAGAACCATGGGTAACGTCGTTCTCCAAGTAGGCAGAACTCTGATCAGTAAATCTCTTCTGCTTAGAGAGAGATTGCCAGAAGTATGAGTTCATACCAGTTCACAGGGAGTGGCTGATTATTTGGATTAATGGTTGGGTACTTGGAGGAAATGAAGATGGAGTATTTCTAACAAGAAGATTTGGAGAAAAGATGTGAATAAACATCTCAGAATGGGGCAGACTAAGAAGACTTGTGTCATTCATGGCAATACTCATCAAATGGTCCTTATTTTAAAGAAAAAGTCAGAGCTCATCTGATTACCATTAGTGCTGGGTGCCAAGTTTGACAGTACTAGAAACCAATCGAGTCCTTGATACAACATCATTCTCTCCAGGGAAGGTTGATTAATTTGACAATTTATATCATAGGAGGGCAGAGATTTGAGTACTGAAATACAAATGAATACTTCACCAGTCTCATCATTCAGGGTTTATGGAATGCCTTAGTTGTCACAACAGCATCAAACAGAACAGTGTTTAGTGACCTAGGAATTCATTTCACTAAAACAGGCTCTATGTACCTTATTACTGAAAGGCAAACAGAACATTGGGATGGCCAATTAAGGACTCTGCTGAGAAACAAGACTTAAGCACTTGGATGCTTTAAATAAGACGCAATACCATGATCTGCCCTTGTCCAAGGGCCTGTGTCCCAAGACCCCCAGCGGATGCCAGAATTGATGGCTAGTGCTGACTCTTATGTAAACTTTGTTTTCTCTAAAATGAGGCACACTAAAAACTTATCCGTAATTACTACTAATAAAATGAAAAGTAAAATAATATACTATAATACAAGTTATGTTGATCTCTCTCTCTCTCTCTCTTTCTCTCTCTCTCTCTCTCTCTCTCCTTCCCTCTTAATATTGTACTTTCAACTTTGCACCTAAAGGAAGCACTTTCTCTGGCATATCTAAGTTTGCCAGTGTCGCTCACTATTCTTGCACTCCATAGTCATTATGAAGTAAAATAGGGGTACATGAACATGGCCACTGTGATACCACAAAAGATGATCAGGTAACTGAGACGGGTACCAAGGGACCAACAGGGGTAGCGTACGTGGTGTGGACAGCATAAACTCTACAGGGTAAGTTCTCGTCATCTATCAAGAATGGCATGTAATTAAAAGTCTACAAATTATCTATCTTTGGAATTTTCTGGTTGATCCCGGGTCAGTGAAACCGTGGAAAGGGAAATCATGGATGGAAGATGACTACTGTGCAATTTTTAATCAGTGAACAATATACAGAGTAGTTTATCCTGAAGTTAGAAACCATGGGTCTGTAGCCAGATGTTGAAAATTGAATTGTTTCTTTACCTTTTTCCTGATAACCAACTCATCACACTTTTATTTTTGGGCACTTTTAGTGGAGTGGTCTAAGTTTTCAAAGGAGAAACCTTCTGTTAAAGTATGTGGCAACTTGGGCTGGGGTGGTGGCTCTCAGTGGTAGAGCACTCGCCTAGCAAGTGCGAGGCCCTGGGTTCCATCCTCAGCACCACATAGAAATAAACCAAATAAAGGTATGGTGTCCAAGTACAACTAAAAAAAATTAAATAAAAGCACATGGCAAAAAGAAGTTACTGCCCCTGCCATTTGGGGCTCTGGAGCAATTGAACCCACAGGCAAAGTAGGAGGTTGCATTTTTTTAGGTGACTCTTCCCCACTGAAGTGAAGAGAAAGATCTGGTTTTCCTGACTGATTCCACATACTACTCCTGTGTGTATCACCTTCCCTTTCCCCCATATTGGCCAGCCAATAAGAAAGGACATACCTCTCCAATGGCTCCAGCAGGAAGTTCAACCATGCGCCCCCCAACGTGGTCAAAGCCAAGTCTTTACTCTTTCTTCACTCTAGAAGGAAACTCCACAGAAATTCTTTGAGTGTTTCCCATGTGAGTAATAAACTTAACTTCATGTCCATAGGTACTTCTAACATCCATATAAATTCCTGAAGGCAGAACAATGTAGATTCCTGTCTATAACACCATTATCTCAAAGAAATGATGCTGATAAGGAATGGTGGGAAATACGGCCAAGTCTGGAACATGGTGATTCTTTGGGGTGACGCTCAGAACCAATGTGACCAATAGTGTAAGCTAATAGAACAGTACAGTAACCAAATAAAGGGAGGGTCATCAGAGCCCCAAGCTCTTAGGACTGTAGGTATGTGGCGCTGCATGATCTAAGGCTCTGTCTAAAGGAAAGGAGACAGGGAGGATGCAGCACAAAGAAGGAAGCTACATATCAACTCTGTCCTCGTCACGTAATAGCTGTGAAGGATGGCAGCCACACGGTTCTTGCCCCTTTTGCTGCGTGATTGTGCACTAACTGGTATCCCCCCTTTCCTTTGCTTACTATTATTTATAAAGAGTTGGTGAGTGGTTGATTTTATAATTGAGCATTTCTGTGATGATTAATTTCATGTATCGACTTAATGGACTATGGGGGGCCCTGAAATTTTGATCAGATATTCTTTCTGGGTATTTTGCTGGGCATATCTATCAGGGAGATCTGGGTCAGAGAAACACTGAAGTCAGTAGACTGAGTGCATCCAATCGCCCCAAGATCCACTGAAGGACTGAAACCCAGGATGTCGACTTCTAAAGTGAAAGTGTTGACTAGGAAGGAGTAAGAAGAGCTGGTAATGTGGAGCGGGGACATGTGGGGACATCCCAGTGACATGGGGACACTGAGCTCCTGCATCGTGATGCATCATCTTTGCCATGGGAGCTCCCACCCTGTGAGGGGTCTCCTCTGCCCAGCCAAGGGGAAGGGTGCCATGTGGCCTGAGGGAACCGTAGTGGTCTCCTCTGAGACATTTGTCTTGTAAGAAAATTCTCATTCTCCTCAGAACCACCATCACAATCACTCTTTGCTTCTGTCTTTAACTATATGCAAGCTCCAACAAGCCCCCAAAGATAAGGTATAAAATGTGACCCAAGAGAAGGTGCACTAAACTCAAAAGAACTACTTGAATTTCCCAATTCACGGAAATCCATGGAATATGTGCAAGTACGGAATTAAGTGTGTGGGATAAGGATGAAGGTACATAAAATCAGGCCAGCCTAAATGTATTGATATAGACTCACTAAGAAAAAGTTTGACACTGAATGGGGGCCGAGCAGCAGCATCCGCCACTGAAGTCAAGGTGCGTGGGGTTATTGTCAGGACAGCAGAATCGATACAGCGATCCGAATGGTACGGATCTATGGTTTGGTCAGCTGATTATTGTGTACCCCAAAGTGAAACAGATATGAACCTCCTAAATTCTTACTTGAACTGTATAAACAGAAAAATTCTAGGCCAAGTGAATGAAATTCAAGCCTGAATCATAAAAACAGAGTCAAGCCTTCTCAATCAATCCGCAGCCATTTTATGATACCAGACCCCTAGGTCCCCATGCAAAAGAATCCCAGTACACTGCAAAAATTTACACAGTGACTGCACTAAAGGGACTTTGCCTAAAACCAAGGTGGCTACTTGTAGATAAAAGGAAATAACCAGACCTCGGGGGATACTGGACACCGGCTCTGAACCAACATCAATTCCTGACTGTGAATGTCACCATAGTCCACCAGTCAGAGGAGGGGCTCTGGAGATGAGATGACCAATGGAGTTTTAGCTCAGGTCTGTCCCACAGTGTGCCAGGTGGCCCTGGGAACCTTCCTGTGGTCATCTCCCCAGTTCTGGAATGCATAATTAAATAGACACTTGACATCTGGTGAAGTTCTCAAATTGGCTCCTGATCTACAGAAGGAGGGTTATTATGGTGGTAAAGGCCACATGGAAGCCACTAGAACTGCCTGTACCCGGGACAGTAGTAAACCAAAGCCAATCTTGTCCATCTGGTAGGATTTTACAGATTAGTGCCATCACCAAGGACGTGAAAATACATCAATGGTGATTCTTGTCACATCCGCCTTGGACCTATTTGGTCTTTGTGGAAACAGATGAATCTGAGAGAATGACAAGGGATTTTCACAGACTTAACTAGGTGATGACTCTAAGCGTAACTGCTATTGCAAATGTAGTGTCACTGCTTGAGCAAATTAACAAATCTCATGGTACTGGTACACAATGACTGATCTGGCATATGATTTTTCTCCCCGCACTTGGTTTAAAAGACCACCACAAGTAGTTGGAGAGGCCAGCAATACGCCTTCACCATCCACCTCAGTGGCATCTCATTTTTTTGAGATGTAGTCCTATGCTATAATCTGCTTTGCATGGATTTTGAAAATCTCTTCCTTTTATAAGATATCACATTAATCCATTGCATTCAGGATATCATACTGATTGACCCTAGAGAACAAGAATCAGTAGCCACTCTAGGTTCACTGGTAAGACTTTTGCCTGTACATATGTGTACATGCAAACTCTGTTTTCCTCGAGTTTGAGCTTGGCAAAAATTAAAAAAAAAAATAAGCTCCAGCAAGGATGTTAGCTTCAATATTGTCTTCCCTTGTGCTCTTCCAACATTTCAGAAATTTGTACAACTCAATTCTCTGTATTTAATGTTTCTCTATTTGAAATATATAGAGTAGCCTCTGTTTTCCTTAGTGAACCCTAAGCATTGGTGTAATACAAAAGTCCTACTCTCACTCTCTAAATGTGACTATAGCGCATTTCATTCAAACTCTAGGTACACTTTTTTTTTTCTCGGTAGTGGGGTCGAACCTAGGGGTACTCTGTCCCTAAGCTAGATTTCTAGCCTTTAAATTTTTTTAAATTTTGACACAGGGATTCAATAAATCATCAAGGCTGGCCTCAAACTTGTAATCCTCTTGCCTTAGCCTCCCGAGTAGCTGGGATTACAGGTGTGCACCACTACACCTGACTCTATAAAAATATCTTTAGGGCCCAATAAAGATAGAAAATAGACTTATTGTTAGAAAAATCATTAAATCACTGACTTGAAAATTCTTTAGGAAATTAAATAGTTCCCAGTTCTTAGATTTCAAGAAAACTGGAGGACCTAATTCAGTAGTCGACCCATAGAACACTTTTTATATTTACTCACATATTCACCATTTCTGATGATTTTCATTATTTTTTGAAGATTCAGATTCCATCTTGTATAATTTCCCTCCAACCTGAAGAACATTTTTTGGCATTTCTTATGTTTTAGCTACTCTAGCAACATATTCTCCTAATTTTATTTCTTTGAAATTGTCATTATTTCACTGTGATTCTAGAAGAATGTTTTCACTACGTATAAAATTCTGGGTTGGCAGGGTTTTTTTTTTCTTCTTTTTCTTTCAGCACTTTAAACATGTTCTCCCATCTTCTGGCCCCATTATTTTGTGTGGTTTTGTTTTTAAATGTGTTTAGTTGTGGATGGACACAACAGTTTCACATGGTCTATTTTCATGTGGTGCTGAGGGCTGAACCCAGGGCCTCCCATGTGCCAGGCAAGTGCCCCACCACGGAGCCATGGTCCACCCCCTCCATTGTTTTCGATGACACTTAAATGAGAATTCAGATTTTTGTTAGTTCCCGGACAGTGTCATTATTTTTGCTTTTTTAAAGCTCTTCTCTTTATTTCTTCTTTTCAGTGCTTTGAAGATAGAATGGTTTCATTATATTCATCATGCTTTAGATTTCCTAAGATTTGTGAATCTGCAAACATGTCTTTCATCAAATTGGAAAGATTTTCTGGACGTGTGAACCTGCACACTTTTGTAACAAAGATGAACTCTTTGCTCATACCCACAGGTGTCCAGGGATCAGCTAAAATCAGAATTAGAGACTAGATATGTCCAACCCCATTTTCATCCACCCCCTTTGCGCCACGTCACCTTGGATTCCAGGAAGAAGGTATCATCCATAAACATTTTACCATGGGTCCCAGCTGCCCCCCAGGCACCAGCCTGCCTGACCATCCTGAGACAGCAGCAGGTCAGACTTCACTGGTCAGATCACCTGCTTTGGCTGCTGTGAAAAGCCTCCAGATAGTCAAATCCCAAACCTAACCATCGTCCCCCTTTTCATAAAGCATCTAGGTCATCGTCAGGCCCTCAAAGACCTGGGTGAAGACATGGGTCCCTGGTCAGCCTTGCGGCCTATACTGACTGACAATTCTTTTGTGCTGTGAACCACTTCCTTTTCTGTTTGGTTTTGGGGGCCAGCAGCCCGACCTGATTTGTTGGAGGCCCAGAGTCAAGTCTCTGGCCTAGGACTTGGTGACACTCCCTTGTTCCTTGCCTTCTAATTCTCCAATGTAATACTTAAGAAAGTTTTGCATTTTTTCTCAGACATTTGATAGGTGCAGACCTTATTGGACTTATATGTCAGGGCGTTGTGTTGGGCTATGTTATTCTCCATAAAATGGAGAAATAAAAATAAAGTCTTCATGACTGATTAATACTGCTGCTTAAAAATAAGATTCCTACACCACAGAACAAGAACCAGACTCTTAGAACCAGAAGGCACTCTGGAGACTTCAGTTCTATCAGTCAAAAATGGGCTCGGGGAAAAATTCTGGTGTAACAAAGATTAAGAGAGTAGGCTCTGGCTGGCCAGTGGTACACGCCTCTAATCCCAGCCACTCCAGAAGCTGAGGCAGGAGGGTTGCAAGTTCAAGGCCAGCCTCAGCTACTTAGCAAGACCTTTCTCAAAATAAAAAAAAAAAAGAAAAAGTGGGGGGGCTCGGGTTGTGGCTCCATGGTAGAGCACTTGCCTAGCATGTGTAAGGCACTAGGTTACATGCTCAGCACCACGTATAAATCAATGCATAAAATAAAGTTCCATCAATGTCTAAAGAAAAAATCAAAAAAGATAAAAAGGGCTAGGAATGTAGTTTAGTGGTAAATCACCCCGGATTCAATCTTCAGTGCAAAAAGAGCAGGCACCAGCAATTTAAACTCTTTGCAATTTAAACTTCTGACCTTGCCATTTAAAGGTAGTACGGATCGTTTTGTTCTTAAATAACTTATTTATTTAGGTCTCAGTCTCCTTACCTCTAAAATGGAGAGAACTGCTGTAAGGTTCAGTCAGGAAGTCCATGTAAACTATCCCCGTAGTGCTTGGCTCAACACGCTCAGTGAATGTCATGGTTTCCCAGGAGAAGGGACTTTCTCGGGTCACACAGCTAGTTAGAGGTAGACATAAAAATAACTAGGGTTCCTACTCCCTGGGGTGATTTTTGACACCGCCCCTGCACTATGCCGTAGAAGAACAGCAGGGCAGGTGAGGTGAGCAACTTAGTTCAGATGTGGGTATAATGGTGCCCAAAAGGAAGGAAAAATCCTGTTCTTTTGATAACTACTGTGCCAAGCACTATTCTGCTTACCACATATATGTATGAGCTCATTTATCTTCAGAGAAACCTACATGGCATTATTATTGTCCCTACCCTAAAGACGGAGACGGAGATGGAGGTTAGGAAGAGTAAGGCACTGAGCCCCCAAACCGTGCCTTACTCTACCTGAGGCAGGGTCTGGAGGCACAGTGAATGCAACGCAAGACAAAAGGGACTTGAGACAAGGTGGTGGTGGGTCACTGTCACTGTTCTCAGGGGCTGCCCCTTCATGAGACTATGATTGCCATTTGGGGAAGAACTCGGTGTAATTTGAGTGGACAGTGTTGTCTCCCTGTATGAGAGAATCTGTAGACAAAGAACCTACCACCATTCAGGACCAGAATTCCAGGGGAACAAACCAGGCGCACCACTTGACGTCAGGGGAAGGTGCTCTGTTTCCAGTGTGAAATGCCAAATAGTCCAGGAATGATAAAGTCACCCTAGTTTTTCTTATGAACTCCTAGAAGTCATCTTTGTTGGTATAAATGAGGTCATTTAGCCTAATTGGTTCCAGGCTTAATTAGCAGTAATTATCCCAACATGGGAGTAATATCCGAGAAGGAAGTGCAGAGTCCTCGATTAGATAGATCTCTAATTGGTGTTACAATATTGTAATTAAAGCGTGTTTGTACACCTCTGCCGCAGCACGTGATCTGTTTCCTGTCTGATTAAACAGGGAGAACCAGCATCCTTAGAAGGGGCCAGAATGTGGATCTGACTCCTGTAACATGTTAACCCCATGTAAAGAGATTTGGACACCTGTCTCTGTGGTCAAGGTGAGGGCCCACACTGAGCTGCGGGCGTGCAGAATATTCTTGGGCCAATAGGATTTGCTTTTGGTCTGCTCACCCTCCTGCTCCACAGAGTATAAGCAGGAGAAGGTAAATATTTGGTTGGAAGGTCACTTTGTCAGTTTCTGTACTTTTGAGGATGGATTCAGACAACTCAGGGAAGGCTGTAGAAAGAATAATAGCTATCATTTATTGAGCATTTACTATGTGCCAGATGCTACGCTAAATGCTTTAAATGTCAAAACTCATTAAAACTTCAGCGACACCTCTGATATAACTTGTTAAACTCCGCATCTTACAACTCTTCTTCCTGGAGGGAAGGGGTCGCTTCCTCTGGCTGAGTCTGGGTGATCCTTCAGCTCTTGCATTCTCATCACTCTCTGGAGGCCACCTCTGAGCACCAGACCTGGTTAGTTCCCCTCCAGAGTTCCTTGTGACTTTTTTCTCACACTCTATCAGAGTCTAATTGTCCATCTCCCCCATCAAACTCTAATCTAACCTCTGCCACTGCTCTCGGCCCAGTGCCCGGCACCTAGTGAAGTGCCAGCAGCATTCAGGAACTGACCAAAAAGAGCCAAACGAACTGTCACCCAGCTCATCAGTCACCCAGAGATTCAAACCAGGTCTGTGGGGTTCTCTACTCCATGTTTTCCATGACATCCTGCTTCCTTTCTTTATGTTAGAAAAATCAAAGGTAAAGTTTCTAGGTAATACAAACATAATAATGTTCATTTGGGGAAAGGAGAGAGGAATAGACACTTTCTTCCCATTTCAAAAATGCTGTTTCACAATTTTGCAATAGATTCCCTTAACCACTCATTAATATTTATCTGCTTAACGTTCCAACCTTATGTTACAATTTAGAGATTTTTGCCCATAGTCTAATAATTGGTAATTGAATTTAATAACCCTAAGAGAATTGGAATAAACCAGATAGAATTTATGTGCATTTACACATCACTGGATTCTGCAAATTCTTTAAATGTACCTAACACTCTCAGAGTCTGTATTTCAGCAATTACCAGCTACGGTTTTGGCAAACCTCAAGAATGTTCACTTATTATGAACACAAAATTTGGGTGAATATTTGTGTCAAATTAACTCCGCCAGATGTTTAAATGAAACAGTGCCCCCAATGCACTGTGCAGGACCAAGAGACCAGAGTGGAGCCCGTGCCTTTTAAACTTGGAGAATCATTGCTATTAATCTTGGTCGCTGCTGAAACATTCCGGGAAGTGAGAAACTCAACAAGAATTTTTGCTTACTTTATGAAAACGTATTTATTTACTTACTTATTTATTTTTATTATGATACAAGTTCTCACTCTATAGCCCATGCTGGTCCTAAACTCTTTTTTAAAAAATTTTTTTAATGAATTTAATTTTTTACACAAATGGAGCACAACTTTTCATTTCTTTGGTTGTATATGAGGTAGAGTCCCACCATTCCTGGAATCACACCCATACATAGGGTACTAAGGTCTGTCACATTGCACCATCCCCCCCACCCCCTCTTCTCCCTCCCCTGGCCCTAAATTCTGGGTCTTAAGGAACCCTCTGCCTGAGTTTCACAAGTACGAGGACTATATGTGTGCAAGTAGCGATACTTGCGCCAAGTATAAAATTATCACAAAAATCTAAAAGTGAAAAAGCTCCCTTCCAACTTTCCCCCACACCCAGCTACTCCAGAGATGACCAGTTTTGCACACTCTATGTGTATACATTCTTAAAGGTCTTATCCTTAACAGAACACCATAGTACACAGTGAACACGGAGGTGAATCATTTCACTTCCTCATCCAGGCAAAAACCGGAAGAATGAGAAATTCACTGCATAGAAACCAAAGAACAAAGCTCTGTAAGTCTATCTTTCTGCAAAAACTATTATGAAACATCTTGATGATATACTGGGATTTGAAATATGGAACTAATGAATGAGAAGTGCTGCTTGACTCTTGACAATAGTGACATCATCAAGTATGACTCCTGGATCTTCCTGGGTTTCTCTTTTGACTAATTCTTGAGATGAGGTTTCTATGCTGCTGTTTCTCTCAATATCAGCAGTGATGAGACTGAGGTGCTAGGCTGTGGTCACTGTTAGCGATTTCACCTACTGCTGATCTCTTTTCACTGCAGGAACAAGGTGAGAAAGTGAAGAGAATTCACGCAGATCTATCGCTGTCAGAAGAGACATGTCTGTTTATATGAAGGGCATCTCTGTCGTGTCATTTGTGTGGACGGGGCTGGTGAATCTGTTGGAGGGCTATCTTAGTGCAAGAACCTGCACACAACTTCCAATAGTTATCACACTAAGATTCGGGATTGTTTTTGGCTTTTGAATAACCAGAAATAACTATGATAGTAAAATAATTAGATTTACATTTGGGCAAGTAATAGTTGACTGGGTTAATATTACAGCAGTATAAGCATCATGATATCCAAAGAGCACACTAGTCAAGGTCATCTTTAGCCTATTATAGTTTCAATTTAGAATTTATTGAGCCCTGCACATGCTAGGCTTTGTAGAAAACTTGGTGGCCTGTGAACTGATAGTCTTATTTATCATCTCATTTTATTTATCGAAGATGTGTCTGTATTCCCTGTGGCTTTTCTTTTTTTACCATGGGCTCGCGTTGGACTGAGATAGATTGATTTTTGTTGTTGTTGTTGTTGTTTTTAGTAAAGACTATGGAAGGCTCTCATAACTGAGTAGAACATGATTCTCTTCTGGAAAGTATCTTTGGCAAACCAAAGGACTAAAGCAGTGGAATATTCTGTAACCATCCTCTAATACCACAGTAAATTGTATCTTTATTTAAAGTATTGTGTTCCAGGGTCTGGGACTGGGGCTCAGTGGCAGAGCACTTGCCTGACATGTGTGAGGCACTGGGTTTGATTCTCAGCACCACATATAAAATAAAATAAAAAATAAAGGTCCATAAACAACTACAAATATATGTATATTACAAAAAATATCATGTTCCATTGTGTCCATACGGTGCTTATATTTCATCTCCAAATTTTTTTGGCTTAAAAAATATAAACCTTAGAGCTAAAACCAAATGGGTTTTCCTTCTGTTTCTCTGGACCTTTATTTTTCCATTGGTAATGACCTCCAAGGTCCCTTTTGGTCTGCGGTGTCCTCCTAGTCTACCATATGAGCTTTGGAGCGTGCTTCCAGGTTTTCCTATGAATACTCTGTGTGTGCGCGTGTGTAAATGTCTTCTTCAACATCTTCATGATATCAAGCTGAATGAACGTGGCTATGATCAATACAAAAAATCAAGACCTTATGTCTATAAGGACAAACTCCAAATAGTTTTAATATATAAGTTAATTGATGATTTCTTCTTTTACTCTGCTTGAATTTAGAGAACCTTCCCCTAATGCCTGGATAACAGTTGAAACTCTCCCTGTCAAGCCATACTCCCTAAGGTCTTGATCACTTTTCTTTGCCATCGCAGTATTTCTGAGGGCCGTTCCCCTCTTGCTGGCTGAGGACTGTCTGTGTCGCTTACTTCAGTTATTCCCCTCCACTCATAAATTCAGTGGGTACAGCTGCCTTGTAGGACAGGACTCTGTGATACCCACCTGACTGGATTTCCTCCCCTCCTAATCAAATACTTTGCCTACATTAGGCATTCAGAAATGGCTGCTGAGCTGAACTGCATTTCTGACAATTCCTACACACATCCTTCAGACCTTCCGGACTAACCCCAGACCTCACATTCCACAGTACTTTTGTGCACATGGTTTTTGTCATATTAACTCACATAGTTATCTGTTCTAGTTATTCCTTTTGAAGTATAAGGGAAGGGTACCCAGACTGGAGTTAGATAACTTGGTTCCATCCCTGTTAGCTCGTTATTGAGTGGGAAGGACACTCAGCACTCAGCCTCCCTAGATTTCAGTTATCAAACTTTCAACCAAAAAGCTGGATGGAGGCGTGAGATTGAACTGGATCAGATGACACCCAGGGTCCTTTCTAGCCTTAGAATTCTGACTTTGTGCTATCAGTTTCCTAACAAGATCATAAACCCCTCAACAGCAGAGGGTCTTCTTTTTCCCAATATTTGGAGTAGAAGCCTTCTTGACATTGGTGGTGCTTAATAAACTAGAAAATGACTGTCATTCCACCCCTTCTAGCAAGACAGCTAAACTGACTGTCTGTCTTGCCACCTGTGTCCTGAAGGGGCTCTCAGATCCACCCTGGAAATGCTCTCCTGCACGTGGGCATTGGCAACGGAGACTGAGGAGCTGTGTCAGTCATGCACAGGGCACACCTAGCAGCTGTCTCTTCCTGAGTACGTGTGTGTATGGTCTGTGCGGCTTTCCTCAGTAAGATCATTTCCTTGCAAGTAATGAGAGCTGTGTGTGACATGGTTGAAATCCTGTCCCTGAGACGAAGAGCTCACATGAGCTGCACTCACAGGAATGATAAATCTGGCAAATATTAACTGGGAACCAAAGCAGCAGTCAGGAGACCGCAGTCTGCCCACCTTCCTGAACCTACCAATTTTGGGGTCTTTTCTGATTTTTCTTTTTCGTGGCTTGAGCATGGTGTTTATTTCTCCCTTTTCATTCATTCTTTCTTATCTCCAGAACACAAAAGACATGGTGTTTCCTCCAATCATCCCTACCTGGAAAGCCCAACGTCTCATTCATTTCAGGGCCCTAGTCCTTGTTATTTATTTATTGGTACTGGGGGTTGAACTCAGGGGCACTCTGCCTCTGAGCCACATCCCCAGCCCTATTTTGCATTTTATTTAGAGACAGGGTCTCACTGAGTTGCTTAGTGCCGTGCCATAGCTGAGGCTGGCTTTGAACCCCCGATCCTCCTGTCTCAACCTCCTGAGCAGCTGGGATTATAGGCGCTCGGCTGGCTTCTTCTCTTTTTTTAATATTTATTTTTTAGCTTTAGGTGGACACAATATCTTTATTTTATTTTTATGCCGTGCTGAGGATAGAACCCAGTGCCTCGTGTCGTGCGTGCGAGGCAAGTGACCCACCACTGGGCCCCAACCCCAGCCCTGGCTTCCCTTCTGCCTAAGCAGTGCCCAGTACATTAGTTCATCCCTCCTGCCCCAAGTCATGGGCCTGAGCAATGGAAGGACCCTGGAATCTTCTGGGAGACTCCGGGGACAGACTCTTACGCTCGCAGGCATCTGTGGATAGAATAGATGGCTGTGAGAGCAGCGCAGACTGTTCCTGTGTACGGGACAGGCTTGCCTCAGCAAAAAGGGGCATGGGATGTGCTTCTGTGAGTCAGGGAAGGGAGCGACATGTTAGATGGAAGAAATCCAAATCCCATCTGAATGTATGTAAAGAAAACACTCTAACTAAAGGGGAGGAGTTGTGGTTTAGGTCAAAACCACAAAGGAAGGGAAGGATGTGACCACTTTCCTCTTTGTGGGTAGAAGATTCTCCTCTGGCTCACTCATGGGCTCTGTGAGACAGAGTCTTCCTAAAGGAAGTCCATCACTCCTGCCATCCACAAAAGCACCATGCACAGTGGTTTAGGTTGATCGCAAAAGCACAAACATGCTATGAAGTACCTCCATTTCCAAACCTCTTGTCTCAAACGTGCTTCCTTATCTTGAATAGAAAAGGAAAAAAATTAAACTTCTGAGAAGTAAAAGGGAGGGAAAAGTCCTTTTTCCATAATCTCCACAATCTCCCTACTTTATTGTAATTTTTTGTTTTCAAGATGGCAATCCAATGAATGTTTTGCCTTGGCCAAGGAGATTAGCAGTTCTGGTTCCCTAATGCCACGTTTTACTGAGGGCCCACTGAGTGCTGGGCATTTCCATTGTATCATTTCTAAGGGAGAGGTCTTATTATACTTCTATTGTTATGGTGAGAAAACCTAAGTTTTAAAAAAAAAAAATTGCCTATAAGTTACACCATGTGACCTGTGAACCTTATACTCAAGTGTGTTTAAGGTAGCACCGGTGCTCTGCCCTGCTTCTTTAAAACCTGATTTTAGAAGTGTTTCAGCCATTTTAGAAGTGTTTCAAGTCACAAACTTGAAATTCAGGTTTATATTGCTAACTATCAAGATGACCCAGAGCAAATTACTTGACCCTTCTAAGGTTTATGTGGTGTGTCTGTCTGGCAGGACAGTTGTGTAGGTAACTTTGAGAAAGACCTTCATACTGGCTTCTTATCAGAATTAAGTAAAGCAAAATGTATACAGGTGTAGCCTAGAACTGGCTTACGGTGGGATCTCCTACAGTCAGTCAGGTTCTGGAACAAGCTGTGAAATCCTGGACTGGTTAAGGGAGCCCTCCATTTACTTAAATTGTCCTGCCTGATTCCTCACATCCAGGCAAAGATGCATCAAGGTGTAACCAGCTGTTAACACTCAGAAGAGAGACACCATGAGAGACGGCGATCTTTAACAGTAACACAGAGCCAGGGTCAGTTGTAGAATTCCATTACTCTAAAGTTTGAAAGCAGAGTCGGGGTTGTCTGTTTATATTTGTTTTGTTTTGGTTTGGGTTTATTTTTCTCTGGGGGCAGCAGGCAGGAGATGGGAGGGTAGGAGAAAGGAAGCCTTCCGAGGGGCCCAGCCATTCTGTGCACAGGGATCCACAGAGGGTGAGATGTTCAGTGTGGAGTCAGATGTAGACTCCAGGCCTCAGCTGCTTTTGGTCAGAACTGTTTTCCTCCTGTGGTGATGTTGCATGGATTTTAGACCATTTTCAGTTGCCTGGGTCTGTTTTTCATTGCAGTTTTGTCGGGATTTTACATCTAGGTTGAATTTGAAAGCCTTTTCTTTATCTCTTCTCTATTCTATGTGAACTTCTGATTTTGGATTTTTTTCCAGTTTATTTAAGATACAGCATTTGTGTATTTCCCTAATTACAAAAGTAATGACTGTTCATGGTGGAGAATCACAAACAAAAGGATAAAGGAAGATCCAGTCATTCACCAACAGCCTCCAGAGCACGATCCACATTTCATCGCATTTCCTTCCATCTCTTCTCTATGCTTATATGTTTCTCTCCACATAAGGCCTATGTGCATGTGTGCTTTGCAAAACTGGGGTAGAATAATGTACATGTTTTGTATCCTGATTTTCCACATACCTTTTTCATAAGCAATTTTTTTTGCATGTGACAAAATACTGTTTGTTGAAAGATTTATGTCTGTATAGTATTTCATCGTCTGAACGTACCAAGTGTTAATGTACCATCCCCATTCTGCCAGATGTTTAGATGCCTCTTTGCATAAATTTCCTTTTGCCTTATCAGCTATTCCTTGAAAAAGAATTATTGGAGCAATTAGGACAAAATATGAACTTTTAATTTAATACTTGAAAAGATTTTTTCCTGATTTTTTACAAGCCTGGGTATGGCCTTATTAAAGTCTAATTATTAAATTTATACCATGTGACCTTGAACCTTAGAATCTAATGCCAGGGCTGGGGATGTGGCTTAAGTGGTAAAGCGCTCACCTGGCATGCACGGGGCACTGAGTTTGATCCTCTGCACCACATAAAAGTAAATAAAGATGTTGTGTCCACCAAAAACTAAAAAATACATATTAAAAACTCTCTCTCTCTCTCTCTCTCTCTCTCTCTCTCTCTCTCTTTTAAAAAAATCTAATGTCAAACTGTTTTCCAGAAATGTGACTCTAGTTCAGGAGATCAGGAGATGGCAGAGTATATAATAAAACACCAGGACCAAATCTGTCCTGTGGCTTGTTTTTGGACAGCTCATGAGCTCAGAATGTTTTTACATGTTTAAATGCTTAGGACAAAACCAAAAGAAAAATAATATTTCATTACACATGCAAATTAAGTGAAATTTACATTTAAGTGTCCATAAAGTATTTTTGGATCACCACCATTATCATTCATTTACACACTGTCTGCAGCTGCTTTCACCCTACAGTGTAAGGGCTGTGTAGTATCAACATATACTGTATGGCCTGGAAACCCCCAAATATGCACTATCTGCCTGCTACAAAAATACTTTACAACTGGTTACAGTGGCACACACTTGTAATCCCAGCAGCTCTGGAGGCTGAGGCAGGAGGATCAGAGTTCAAAGCCAGCCTCAGAAACTTAGCGAGGCCCTAAGTAACTTAGTGAGACCTTATCTCTAAAAAGAATATAAAATGGGCTGGGGATATGGTTCAGTGGTTAAACAACCCTGGGTTCAAGCCCTGGTACTAAAAAAACCAAACAAACCAATTTTACTGATTCTTGCTTTAGTGTGCAATCCTACAAGCTGCTAGGAGAGTGTTCCTTTGACACATACATCAACACTGAGCATTGGAATTCTCTTTTTCGTTAATTTAAGCAAGTCAACAAATATTTATCAAGTATTTTCCATGTGCCAAGTCCTCATGGAAAATACAAATTATGTGTAGTTCTTTGATGACTAGTTATAAGTTTTTTCCATAGGTCCAAGAGAGTTTTTTTTATTAATACTGTGTGTGTATAAAAGAGAGAGAGGAGAAAGAGAGAGAGCAAAAGAAAGGAAAAATTGTTAAGTTTCAACTAAGACATTTATATCTTTCATATCTCTTTGTATGAGCTCTTCATATACTAAAAATTTTAATTTGTTTTCAGTTACATTTGGAATATTTTAGTTTCCACTACGTTGTCTGATTTTCATGATCATTTTATAAACAGAATTTTACATTTGTATAGAAAATCAAATCTATTCATTATTTTTCCTTTGATTTCATTCTCAGAATCTTTCCCTGTCCCCAACTTTAAAAAATATTCACCTATATTTTCTTCTGTTTCTCCTGATTCATTTTTTAATAGTTATCTCTTTAATCACTCTGGATTTTTTTTTATTGTATGGCATGAAATGAGGATCATAAATTTTCTCCTAAAGTAGAAGAATCACTCCAATATTATTTGTTAAGTAATCCTTCCTTTCTCCATTTACTTGTGATCATCACCTTTTCTAAACGTATGTATCCTGGGATATGTTCTTGGCACGCATTCCAGTGATCTTCAGGGGTGTGTGTGTGTGTGCACGTGCACGCTCTCATTGCTGATTTCCTGTGATGTCCACCTTTATTAGGTCCTCACAGGATACAGACCCCGGCTGGAATTCTGTTTTTTTCAGTTCCTTTTTCCCATGTGTTATCCCTTTGCAGTTGTCCCTTCTGTTGGTCATCTTGTCAGGAATGCAGTGTGAGCCTATCTTCTATAAGTCCACAAGTCAGGAGAGAAAGGCCAGGGCCAGGCCTCCACAGAGGTGAACCTGAGCCACAGTGCTCCTCTTCACCACTCCAGATGATGAAGGCCTGTGTCTCGGCCTGGGAGGTGGGAGGTTTTCTGGTCAAGTAGCCTCAACTGGCATGGAAAGAGCCAGTCTCCAGCAGGGGTTCCCAGAAGAGCTGTTACACAATGCAGAGCCCCTAACCTTCTGTTAATGGCTCACCCCAACCTTCCCTTGGTTCACAGCGGAGTTATTTCATTTACCAGGTGTGAAAATTGGATTTTACCACAGAGGAGGGGAGTTGCTCCCTATCAGGCCTGCTCTTTAGGGGAGTGGGGACTGTGATGGAATTTATTGAAAGAGATTTGCTATGCATGGAACGTGTAATTAGGGGTGTGCTCCTCTAAAGCTGGATTTTCCCTCTCTGTCATTCTAGGGGCGCTTTTCCTTTCAGTGTTTCTGTCTGACAGCCTTCTTGCCGTGTAGGTTGCACACATCCAATCCAAGATCTGAATATTTTATATGGCACCATTCTGCCAAGAGGCGGACCTCAGGGTGTGACAAGGAGCACAGTTTAAGAAGATGGAGGGGACTGCCTGCAGCTTGTATGTTGCTGGCAGTCACCTATGTACTAAGAAGTCAGAAAGGATGATAAAGTGATTTTCATGTTAGTTAATTGCTATATAGTCTGAGCCTTGGTTTGATGGAGGTATTAGGGTCACTCTAAGACCTTTTAATGAGAGAACTCTTGAAAAATCAAGATTTTAGACTTAATTACTAGTTGTTAAGAGACTACACAGACAACCTCAAAGTTAGTACCTGGTTAATTACATTTGCTCTTAAAAAGAAAAAAAAAAGACACCTTGTTTACTATCATGGTGAAAGGGGAGGTGGATTTATTATTGTTTAGCATTTCTAGCACACTGTGTTCTTGCCCAGAGGTTCAGACTTATTTATGTATGTATATTGGTTGCTCTTTGCAGCACTCCCAAGAGAGGAGTGGGTGATAAGTTTTATTACTGTCTGCTTTTCCAACAAGAAAATGAAAAGGGAGCTCCGGAAAAGAGAAGGAATTGCCTGAGTTCATAGCTCAGAGCTGCTGCCACCTTGTTAGGGGATCCTGAACAAAATGGTGATACATTCAGCCTGGGCACCCTCCCCTGCCTGAACTTAGAGCTGATGTGCCCCCGGGGCTGATCCTGTTTCCCACTTAACCACAGTGGAATGCTTACTCAAGATGAAAACCCTCCATTTGGCTTTTCTGTGTTGGGCACTTTATGTCTAAGCACATCACCTGCCTCACCAAGTCACCTTATTCCTTTGCCTCTCTCCCAAAGGCCCTGCTCTTTCCCCCACGAGGTCCTGGGTGACTCAGCCTTTCCACGCACTTCTGTTGCTCTGCGAGCCACGTACAATCTGCCACCCAGAGACCTTTTACCTTCTTCGCTTCTTTTCCCTTTGCCACTACTAATCAGCCTTCCTTGCTCTCTCTGGACACGGGAGAGCCTTTATCGGTTCCCACATGTTCCAGCCTAATTCTTCTGTCCCCTGAGCCTGCCTTAACCGGTCTTGATGGAGACCACTCTCCCACTGGGCCCATTCCCAGGAGCCACGTCAGTCCAGGCTTTCACTCTGCCCTCAAAGCCACCTCCTTTTTAGTCTTCTCTCCACTGAGTCCCCCAGAGCACCTGTGGGCAGGGCCGGGGGCAACCTGCAATCCTGAGAGGCGGGACAGGAGAAGCCAAGTTCATAGCCAGACCCAGCGATTCCCCAAGGCCCTCAACAGCTTGGGGAGACCCTGGGGTGCAATAACAGTGAAAGGGCCTGGGGATGTAGCTCGGTGGTCAGGCGCCCCTGCACGCAATCTGCAGTATCCAAAACTCAAATAAATAAATAAATAAATAAATAAATAAAAAGCGCCATGGAATCCGCAGACCAAGATGGCCCAGGGCATGTCCGACTTGGGGGCGACTCTGGGGCGAGGCCCAGCCCTCACCACCGGCCCCTCTGGCGGGGAGCTGACTGGTTACCAAGTCCCGAGGTCCACGCTGGCCCCTGACGTGCCTGGCCCCATCCCCACCTGTGACAGTGCTCTCAGGCCCAGCTCCGTGAAGCTCCTCTGACGGTCGCAAAGGGATAGGAGGCAAACTTCTTAGCGACAGAGTCAAGGTCCCTTGTCACCCAGCCCCCGGACCAGGTGCAGCTGGGCCCCCTGCCCCGCACTCTGCGGCGCGCCCTCCCCCACGCCCCCGCCCCTCCCCCCAGGCTGACCCTGCTGGACTCAGCTCGCAGGTCACTTCCTCAGCGACAGGGTCGTCACCCACAGTCCCCCGCCCCCGCAGGACGCAGTCACTTCCTCCTGCGCATCCCCAAACCCTTGTAACCCAGGGGAAAGCCGGAGGCGCTCTAAGGGGCATCCACCTGCTTCAGGGCTCCGGTGGCAAGGGCCGGGGCTGTGTCCGAGGACGGGGCTGTGTCCGAGGACCCCGCGGGCCTAGCGCGCTGCGCTCGGCCACCCCTGCCCGGGCCCCCTGACTCTCGGCACTGCTCCAGGAAGCTGCCCTCCCTGACCTGTCCCCCCTCCTAGATTGCAGACACCCAGAGGGGGAATCTGGAGGGTCTGTGCCCTCACCGGCCGTGCTCCCTCCCCGTGGCAGGAGGTCAATAGACATTTGTCTAATTGAATTGTAGGAGGCTATGCTCAGCTAGCTGCTAGACAACCCCATTTAAGGGGTTAACTCATAACACTGGAGAAGTTCTCCTCCTTTGGGGGCATTTGCATTTTAATGGGAATCTTAAAAACCCAAAGGAAATGTTCTCTAATGGTGGGATTTCAGGCATTGGAGGGAGGTTGTCTGGGTTTTTTTTTTTTGTTGTTGTTGTTGTTGTTTTTTTTTTTAATGGTGCTAGATGGGGACTAGGAAAAATTCCACCAGCCCAGGGTTCTTAGACTTTTCTCTGCTGTGGGTCCTTTTAGCAATCTGGTGAAGCCTACTGATTGGATATTCTACTGATAGAATAATGATTTTAAACATAAAATTAAATACAGAAGATTACAAAAATAGTTACGATGATCTAAATATTCAAAGCATCAAATTTGCGATACATATTTGTATTGCAATACAAGTGATACATATTGAAATACAAATATTATTTATGCTTCTTTATTAAAACATTAATAAAGTCTACTGGTAGGTTTAATAACTACTGTAATTTTGTCATAGTGATGACTATCATTGGTACTTGGAATATCTGTGATTGTATTGGTAAAAAAAGAATTGCAGACTGTTTATACCATCTTATTCTGTTGCCTATATTTACGATTGAAGAACATGATCAACGTCAGTTAGAAGTTTGGGAAAACTTGCCTCCATCCCTTCTTTAGTCTTCATCCCCAGTTTAGGGCTTGGGATTTAGCTCAGTGGTAGAGCCTTGCCTGGGGTCCCATCTCCAGCACAGACCGAGACCAGCACTGCTTAGCTGACAGACCTGGTGGACCTAAGTCAGTGCTGTTCCCAGCCTAGACTTTCTTTCCTTCACTCCTTTGCCTCTGTACCTGAAACTCCCGGGTTCTTTCTTTCTCCACATTTTTATTGGTGCACTATACTTGTACATAATGATGGGATTTGTTACATATTTGTACACGCACACAACATAGCAATGTAATTTGGCGAATATCACTCCCCAGCACTCCCCCCACCCTGCCCCAGATCCTTTTTACTCTTTATTTCACAACCAAGGACAGTAATGACTGGGTTTTCCCTCCACTAGCTGAGGAGTTGAGATGTCGGGACTTGGGGGAAAGAGAGGACCTCTGGTCCCCTGGCCTGGGAGGGTCTCCTCTCTGAAGTCTTTAAGCTTGGGGCGGGGCAGGAGGAGGAGGGTTTGCCCCAAATTCAGAAGAGGGAAATAAGTTGCAGGGTTTCTCCAAGAGTCTGGACAGGCTTCTTCTAATTTCAGAAGTTTGTGTTAGGGTCAAAGAGCCTGATTCCAGGGGTGGTCCAACATAATATCCATCTTGGTAGTTAATGACATATCATTGCATTGCTCTTGAAAGTCCACATTCCCTATTTATAATTTGGATAAAATTGCTTTTAACACCAAAATGCAAGGGACATATTCAGTCCATTCACAGTTATCTTTGTGTATTTTAATCACTTAAAGGCAATTTCCCCCTAGACAGCTTTACCCTACTCTTGAGGGGCACATACCTCTGCTCTCAGTGGATATGAGCTTTGAGAATACAACTGAATTTTATGATTGGCTGGATATGTTGTTACCCAAGTGAGTACCATATCAGCTCAGCTGTATTATCATCACTGCCCCTAAGTGTTGTGACATGGAAAAGTTTTGCCCTTGGCATCTTCCTGTTCTCCTGCAAACATTTTCTTTTGCTGAGCTCATTCATTTTTATGGCTTCGGCTCTCACCTCTATAACCCTGGCCTACTCTCTCCCCTAGAAGGACGTCTCTCTTCCCTGTCTGGTTGTCAATCATAACCCTAAAACTTAACTCTCTTCTCCCTCACAAATCAGCTTTACTTTTCTGAAACACCAGCTTGACTGAAGTATAATTTATATATCATAAACTGAACCCACTTTAAGCATTATGATTCAATGATTTTTTTTGTAAATTTGTAACCATTGCCAAAATCTGGTTTTAGAATATTTGTTTCACATGAAAAAGAACCTTATATCCATTTGCAATCAATCCTCATTCCTACCTGAACTAATTTGCTTTCTGTCTATATAGATTTTCCTTTTTTAGACAGTTCATGTAAATGAAATCATACAACATGTGGTCCTTTGCATCTCACTTGGTATAGTGATTTTGAGGCATTTCCATGTTGTAGTAAGTATCAGTGGTCCATTCCTTATTGCGAATAGTATCTCACTGTATATAGTTGTACCATCTTTTATTAATTGAGTCATCGGTTGATGGACATTTAGGTTGTTTCCACTTTGGAGCTAATTAGGAACAATGCTGCTAGGGCTATCCACATACAAGTGTCTGCATAGACATATTTTAACATTTATTTATTTATTTTTGTAGTTGTTTACTTGTCAGTATTCTTTTTTTTGTTGTTTCCTCAACTGGACTGTAAGATTTCTTCAGCTTCTGTTGGAACTCTCGTCCTACTTCTTTGGCACCAGACACATAGTAGGTACTTGTCAACTCTTGTATGATAAGTGGTAAGAAAGCAAACAGGTAGAGTCATTGTGAAATCTTAAGCCAGGGGTTCCTTGATCACCTGTCCAGCATCCTCTACTAGAAGACTGACTCTGAGTAAAATCACTAATTCCAAAACACAGCACAGAGTGGAGAAAGGGGTGTTGATGAAGAGTCCCCAGATCAAGGCCCGCACTGTGTAAGTTAGCAGGCCTGTCTTTACTGGCACAAACCACCCTGTTTTCCTCATCCCTTCCTGGCATCTCTCTTCAGTTTCCACCCCTTCCTCCAATCCCAGAAGGCCTCTGAGTGTCTTGCCTCCTGCCTTGAGTTCTGGGGACAGGTCTCCAAGCTTCAGAATCAGCCTTTTCTTTCTTCCCCACAATATTCCCCCAGTGCAGTTAGCAATTAAGAAGGATAGAGGTATGGCCAGATAACTTCTTAAAACAAAACAGAGTTAACCCTTTATTGTGCTGTCTGCCCAAGGGCTTGGGGAAGTGGCATCCTAAACCCAAAGGTATGAATTTCTAGGGGCAGAATTTAAAGGAGCATGTCAGGAGCATGAGAATAAGTGAAGTGTTAAGGTGGTGGATGGCCCCTAAAATCTCCCCTACAGTCAGGTCCACTTTGGGTAATGATAGTAACCAGGACATCAGTAATAACAATAACCAGCATTTATCGAATCCTTCCCATGTACCAGGCTCTGCTGGCTCATGTTTCTACATAGTCGCTCATTTATTCCCCTACTGCAGCAGGTGGAAAATGTCACTTGATGAATCCTAGTATTGTTAAGTAATTTTTCTAAGGTCACACAGCTTACTAATGGCAGAGCTGGGATTCAAAACCAGGCAGTCTAACCAAGAGCCCCTCTACTAAGAAATGGCTGTTATGAGTCTCCCCTTTTAAGCATCCTGGGAAAATAGAGGAACAAACTTCATGAGAAAGACCTAGCTACCATCCCTGTCGTCATTACAGTAGACAGGGGGCTGTCCTTGTCACATGCAGGGTACTGCATGCAGTGCTGAGAAGACAGAGGCCTCTGGCCCCTGCCTGTTGGCATCAACCTGACCTTCAGGTCACCTCCAACACGTGCACCTCCAAGGAGCAGTTTTTGCTCTTCTCCTCCCCCTCAAATAACATACCTTCTCTGACTGCCGTTTCACTTGTGCCTCTGCCATTTACTCACACTGTCACACTGTATCCACAGCCCAGTCTGGGTGTGGTGCTGAGTCCTTTGCCTGGTGACTCCTATGCTTCTTTAAGATCCGGCTCAGGTTTGTTGGCATTCCCTACACTCCTATTGGATAGACACCTCTCTTCTATACCACCAACCCCTGGTATTTCTCCATATCATCACTTATTATAATTGTTTATGAATGTTTACTTGTCAGGATTCCTAACTAGATAGATTCCATATCCCAACATCCTGGAACATGTCTTGTGTTTTCTGAATTTCATTCAGTCCTTTGCACCTGCCACACACTGGATGCTTACTAAAACCTTCTTAAACACATGATAGAATTTCATGTCTGATTCATTTTTTGGCTCCCAAAGATGCTATGCACTTTATAGATGCTCAATAAATATAACAAAAATAAACTGTTCAAAGGAAGGCATGAGATTCCACTCACAGGATATGGGGGAACTCTGGGACCTACAGTAAAAACTGGATGATATTAAACGTTTGCATATTTAGGCTGTTTAAATTGATAATATAAACAATTACCATTAAAATGGATGAGAAAGAAAAAAAATGTTTTTTGTTTTGTTTTGTTTTTGCTTAAAGTTTCTTGATTAATAAAATGTAGCTCAATATTTAAACCCAGGTCCATATGACTTTAAAGCCAGTGTTGTTTCTATCACACTGTATTGTTAGGATCTTAGAGTAGATGGGTCCTGAAGTATCAGTGTGGCTTAAATAATTCTAGAGGGAAAGACACTGCATGAACTGGAATAAGATATATGGATAGGTCTTTAGGGAGATCTATCTGGAGAAAGCACGTGGACTCAAATGGTCAGGGAGAAGCAGGAATATCTATTGTGACAATCCCAATCTGGAAACAGAAAACAGTAAATCGATTTAAGAAGGAATTTGTGGATATTGGTGACTGAGAAGATCCATTGACAAGAGGAGATTTGGAGTCAGGATTACTCCCAAAATTTTGGGTTAGGTGGAAGACAGGAAATTCAGGGGGGAGACTTTGGAAAGAGGGTGGATTTGTTTTGACAGGTGAAGTCCCTCTAGATGGGTGAGGAGCAGATAGATATGCAGGGTTAAGTTCAAATGAGGCCCAAGTTAGACTTGTAGATGTGTTGTTTAGACTCTAAGAGGTGATGGCCGAAGTGGGGAAACTGGAGAGAGGGGCTGATCAAAGAACTGAGGACTCTAAGGAACACCCACGGTTTGGAGATAAAAGAAGTGATTTGAATCAATAAAGAAGACAAAACATGAATATCATCACTTCTTAGAATTCAGAGTTAAAGGGAAAAATGGTGGGGGTCTTCATTAGTCGGATTTGGCCATTAGGTTTGGTCTTATTAAAGAGATCACTTGAGAGTGGTTAGGTTATTGACAGGAAGGAAAGAACTGTGGTGGCAGCTTCTATTTAAATAAGTTTGGCGTAAAAAATGGGGAAATGAAGTTTGCTGTAGGAAGGATTTTACTGAAGATACTGAAGAAAAGGGTAGGTAGGCACTGGAAGGGAGAAACTGAGCCAGGCCCTTCAGAAGGGGAAAGAGAAAACAAGGTTGGTCCTGCAATACAGAAGAGTATGGATAAAATTTGAAATAATTTCTCTGGAATATGTCACAGGCAACAATAAGACTCCATAAAGCGAATGCCAAGTGATAAGAAATGGAGTTCAGTTTGTTTCCTTGCCTTGGTTGGGATCCGCTTTCTTGGTTTCTTGTCTGGCAGCCCAGGAGGGAAAATGTGGGTTCATCTCAGCGTTAGGTGTTCCATTGCTGCAATGGTGGTCGGTCCTGTGTATAACTTAGTCCTGCCTATCTAGCTACTGTGGCTATGAGAGCGACCTGGATACAAACCAGAAACGTGAAGTCAACGTTGAAATGGTTGAGAAGCAATTCAGGAGAAACTTGGAAGAGGTTGATCTTGCAAAGTGGGGAGAGTACAGCAGCAAATGCAGAACTTGGAAGAATAAAATCATTTTATTATCTCCTAGGTAAATCTAGAAGGAAATCAAATGAACTAGGAGGGGCACTTTCCCAGCTTGTGGGAAAGCAGTAAAGAATAAGAAATGAGATAATAAATCAGTAGAAATAGAGGGCGAAGAGGGAAGTGGGAGAAGAACCAATGTAAAGACCTGGTATGAAGATCGATCAATCTGGGGAGAAATGGTTGGAGCTCATGGGACGCTTACTGAGTCTCAAGCGAAGCCATAATGGACCACACAATTGAGTCTGAAAAGTGGGGAGGGCATCAGCACTGAAATCCCAGTCATTTAGGACCCAGGAAAATGGCAGGTTGAATGTCACAAAGCTTGAATCTTCTAAGGCAGAATGACAAGAGTTAAGAGGCACAACAGTATAGGTTAAGCATGAAAATAAAGGAGGGAAATATTGTTGAAAACTTCTCAAGAGATGGAAGGTCATCTCACAAATCCACCAGAACACAACAATCAGGGTGCCTCCAGTTCCCAGGTTGGGGAAAGCACATCCTTCGTGACACAAAACAGTACCCTACCTCTCACACATCATTCCAGGTGAAGCTATAGGAGGAAGGAAGGGGGGATATTGATTTCTACCTTACACAAGAGACAGCTGGTCCCACATTCAGCAGCAGGAATGAAACACTGGCACTCACCCATGGCCCTCAATGTGAAAGTCAGGGCAAGGAGATGAGTTTCTCTAGTCGTGGACAACTCAAAGAATAAATGATTTCCTGCCTATGTTATTCCAGCAGCACAAAAGGCAGGAGATGCCATTCCATTCTAACCCTTCAATGTGAGTCAGTTTGACTTCCTGGGTAGTCTTCCTTGGCATTGAGATTCTCTAGCTTTGGTTTGGACAGTGATGTAGATGAACTGGTCATAAGTAGTACGAGCAGCAGGGACCCATGGCCAAGCTGAGGACTTTGAGCATGGGAAGAATTCATTAGAGCCTCTTGTAACCCTCACACCAGCTGGCTGAGTGGGCTCAACCTTGCTCAGTCTTAATCTCATTGTTCCTAAGGTAGAACTTCATGTTCTTTCCACAATTATAAATACTGTTAGGAAAGAACAATCCTGGGAAATTAGAACAGTGCTGTGGAGGGTTGAACTTAAACTCTAATCCCTAACAGAGGGCATGATCTTGGCAAATCACTGGACTTCCAGGTCAGCATTCTTATCTGAGAAATGGAATGGAGTTCCTTCCAATTCTAATATTCAGGTATGTTTATCAAGAGCTGAGGAAACAAAAGCACTTATTCCTTCAATTCAAAGTGTAGCACACAGTAGAAAGACTTGAGGCAAACCTAAATAATAACACAAATGCTGGAGCAAAACTTCCACCTCCCATGTTTGCAATCAGCAAATGCTTATTTATCATCCCTGAGAAGCAAATTTCAGTAGCTAAGAAAGTCAAAGCTAGGTTTCTTTAGTGTCAAAAACCTTTTTTTCAAAAGCAATTTTACCATTTGGATTTTTTAAAAAATTCCTTATCTTACAATTTCTACAGTAGCAAAACCAGTTTGAAGCATTTATTTATAGGATGCTTTAAAAAATGACTTCACCATTATCCATTAGTGTTCACACACAAACACACACACACACACACACACACACACACACACACACACACACAGTGTCAGATCCTTGTATACCAAAATAGAATTCTTTCTCAAGTGACATGGAAAGGAATGGAAGTTAAAAAAGTTAGAAGGCAAATATTCTAGTAAAATAAACTATTTAATAGAATAAATATTTTAAAACATTTCCATCCCATGTGTATTATAACTAAATTAATGTTACTACTGAGACTCTGACCTTTAGATTTTGTGACTTTTAGCATGCTTAAGTTCTTCTTTTTCCCTTACAAAACATTCATTTATTTTGGTTGCACAGAGCATGCTACAATTCTTGATATTATACCTTTTACTCTAGTGTTCTACACTTAATACTCCTTTGTATTTTTGTTCCAATAACAAAAATAATTTTGAACTCTGACACATAAGACTGCATGAGGGTTTAATGCCTAGCAAAAACAGTTAAGAATATTTAATTTGTGTCATAATGAGTATTGTGAGCTTGCTGAGCAGAGGTGATCTAGTCTGGAAGACCCCAATTTAAGGCTTATTTTGGCAGTGTTTTTTACTGAAAGGTACAATCTGATCTATGTACCCTATGAGTCCTTCTTTCCACCTACATTGGAAATCCCAAATGTGTCTTGCATGTTCTGGGTTTGGTTGTCTTTCTCTTAGATCTGTACCATACCTGGCTCCCCCACCCCCAAACATTTATAGAAGTTCTTAGCTATGTTACATCACATATTCTATAGACAAAACTTGACCAAAAAGCATTTTATTTTAATTATTCCCTGTTTGGAATCCCTCACTTGCTCTTAGATTTCTATTGTTTACAACCACTATTGGTTTCTTTATTTATATCCTCAGTCACAACAGAAGACAAAGAGAAAACATCTTGCTAAAATTTTCCATAGGATCTTTGTGGGGGAGGTATGGCATAGAAACTTACATGGCCAGTTAGGAGTTTTAAGTGGTTTGGAAAGCAGTGAATCAGCTTTAACATTTAGGGTTCTCTTGTACAATTCTTTACCACAGAACCATTCCTTAAAAGGGTGCCCCAAGGAAGGTTTCCTATTTTATAGACAGGGAAATTGACACAGAAATAGGTATCCCGGTTAAAATCATGGGTAACAGAAGCAAGAGCAGAAGAAAATTTATCTAGGTCTTTTGGTGTGTTGCCTGTCTGTCTTTGGGGAGACACAGGGCACATTCTAATCTGGGAAGACTTCACTTAACTGAGTTCCCAGAGCTGTTGGGCCAGTGCACTGAGTTGCAGAAGCACCTGAGGTCAAGACCCCACAAAGCCCAATTGCAGAGATGAACGGCAGTGTATCTGGGGGAGGCTGCAGAGCAGCAGGTGTGCAATAACTATCGGTCTCGGCAGCCACAGGGCCACGCAGATACAAGGAGTCGCCCAAATCTGAGCTTTGATTCAACAACATGCGTTAACCATGATGCCTTCGCTTTTCCTTCTGAGAAAAAGTGCCATCTCAGCAGCCACCTCTCACTTCACTGTGCACAGTACCGGGGTCCGCTGGCTCTGAGCCTCCACTCCGGAGGTTTGGGGGGAGCATACTGCGGTCGTGAAGTGATTCCAAGACCAGAACAGAGGGTCCCCTGTGTGGCTCTAGGTAGCACTGCCCGAGCGGGGCGGGGCGGGGCCGGGCCAACGGGGAAGGACACCCCGCCCCACCCCTGGCTGCAGGACCCCGGCGAGAATCCGCTCTGGCGCGGGTGGCGGGGGTGCGACCCGGGCCGTCCCAGGGAGGGGACGGTGCACTGCAGCCGCCGGGTCAGCCCCGAGGTGACGCGAGGGCCGGGAAGGGCTGGGCAGAGCGCGCCTCAGGTGCGGAGAGGCGGCCTCTAGCTCGGGCCAGACCTTGAGCAGCTCGTGACCGGTTTCGGCCAAAGATGGCCCAGTTCCCGGTTGCCCTTCCCCCTCGTCGCCTTTCCCGTCTCCTCCAGCTGCTCCCAGGGCTGCGGGCGGCACCAGGGCTCCAGGAGAGCATGCGGGAGCAGGGTGCCGGAGAGGACCGCCCACCCCACCGCAAGCGGGAGGCGCTCTTAGTTGAGAAAGAGGGTTCTGCCACTTTAAGGTGAGGAGTGGGCGTCGCCTCTGGCCGGGTGATGGGCTGGGAAGGGACCTGGCAGGCGGGTCCATGCCAAACAGGAGGCGGTGCACATAGGGCGGTCCCGTAGTAAAACGTTGGGGGCGGAGAGGGGTGGCGGCGGCAAAGCTGCTGGTGGGCGGGGCAGGAGCGGGGCCTCCACGGGAGGGCGGGAGGGGTGGAGGCGGCGAGGCGGCTGGTGGGCGGGGCCTCCGCGGGAGGGCGGGGGGAGGATTGAGCGGATGGTTGGTACCATCGCTCGCGCTCTGGGAGGGGCGCCGGGACATTCTCCGGAGGGGGTGGCCCTTCGCGGAGCGAGGCGGGGCGGCCCCTTACCCCGCTGGGCGGGATGTCGGGCCGGGGAGGGGCTGCTGCGCCCTTGTCCGAGGCGGGGCCGCCCGTCCCTTCGGCAGCGCAGCGCGGCTGGGGGAGGGCCGAGGGGAGGGAAGAGGTGGTCCTGGGCGGGGGAGCCGGAAAGGGGGAGGCGCCGGCGGACTATGGAGCCTACGTGTGCCCGCGGGAGGGGGAAGGTGCCGCAGCCGCCGGGGGGAGACGTCTGCGCCGCCGCGGCCCTGGCCCCCTGGGGCTGAGAGCCCCGCGCCCCGCCCGCCGCCGCCCGCGGCCCCCACCCGCCTCAGGGTGAGTGGCCCCGGGGAGGGAGGCGGGCTGCGGCCAGGGGGCCGGGCGGGTGCCCGCGGGGTGCGCCAGGCCGAGCTGGCCACGGGGCCGGGGAGGCCACGGGAGCGCTCCCCGGGCCGGGGACGTGGGGCGGAGCGCAGCCATGGCCAAGGCGGGGACCCGGGAGCGTGCTGCGCAGGAGAGTTCGCGGGCCGCGGCAGCGGGGCGGCGGGGGGGTGCCGAGGGGCGGACCGGCAGGTGAGGTCGCGGCGCCCCTGGCGCCTGCCATGGAGCGGCCGCCTTCCAAAGTTGACACGACTATTGAGATGTCACCGGTGAGTGTCGGTGGGACTGGCGAAATGGAGATGTCCCAAGGAAAGCACGGCAGGGCCGGCCATCCAGTCCCCAGGGGAGGGCCAAGGCCTGTGACAGTATAGCTGGGGGCCTTCTGAGGAGGCCACCGAGCCTCGAGGAGGAGGCCTGAACCTGCCCTCCTGGAGCCTGGGCTTGGGGAGCCGGGAAGGAACGGCTGTAAGGGGGCGAGCCCGAGGGGCAGCCCGGGGGCCAGGGAAGTTACCCAACCGGTGGCCGGGGGGACGGGGGACCAGGGGACCAGGGGACCAGAGCCTTAGGGAGAGTCTCCAAAGTTAGCCAGCAGCGACGCCAGTCACCTGTGTCAGGTGGACCCAGGTGCTTCCGTGGGAAAAGGAATGAGGGGCTCAGAAGCCACATTTTGGTCAGTGTTATGTGATGAAGCAGTTGTTAGTATTTGATTTATTGAGGAATTAAATGTTTGTTGTACCAGGAATTGAATGCAGACTCAACTACTGAGTCACATCCCCAGCCCTTTTTTATTTTTTATTTTAAGACACGGTCTCAATAAGTTGCTTAGGGCCTCAATAAGTTGCTGAGGCTGGCTTTGAACTTTAGATCCTCCTGCCTCAGCGTCCTGAGCTTCTGGGATTTACAGGCACCCACCACCATGCCGGGCTAAATGTTTGTTCTTGAGGCAGAGATTTGGGTTCTTGTGCACTGAGCACAAAGTGATGAATCAGAATTAGCAGACAGAAAGTATAAGTTGTAAAATAGTTGAAAGGTGGAAGGAGGGGACAAAAGAATGTTAGATAGTAAGACTTAGTGTGTTTAGAACCTGTGATTGTGGAGACGGTGCAACATGATTGTTTGATTCCCAGTGCCTGGGAAGTTTAGCAAGGAAGAAATATTTGTGTATATAAACGTAATGCTCCTAAGTAAAAATTTAAGACAGTCCTCTTTATTTACTGCTGAAAAAGACCCAGACTATTAGAGTGGTTAATAAAAGGAGCTGTTAGTTAACTGGTGGTTCCATTAATTATTTGATGATTGGGTAAGAAGAGAAAATCTAAAGTTTTAGAAAAGTTCAGAGAGTGGGGGGTGTATGTGACATTTGGTAGTTTTATGACCTAGAGATTTGGTATTGAACCATTAGCATGTTCTTTTGTAATAACTGTACTGAATTTAAGGTGATAATAGGATAGACAGACATGGAGGTCATTGGCTAAAAGATGAAATTACAGTTTTCATGTACTTCTCTTTTTATAAGGCAAGTAGTACATAACTGGCCCTTGTGCAAACCATTCTTAACTTGGATGTTTAGATGACTAACAGAAGCAAAAAGTACTTGTATACGTTGAAATTTATTGTATGAGATGTTTCCCCCTTAGCCTTCAGAAGTGTCTGCTTTTGTAAATCAAAAGAAAAATACTCTGGGTTTGTGGGAGAAAAAAAGATTTCACAAGCGTGTAATCAACTAAATATTTGATCCTGGTGACTTGGATCAGTGGTTAAAGCCTGAACATGGAATCCTTAGCTCTCCAATTGCCTTATGGTGACTTTTAACAAATCTCTTGTTATTCTCCCATCTATGAAGTGGTAATGCTACCTGCTCTAACCACACATAGCTGCATTTCAGCCTATCAAGTTAATGCTTATCTGCAAAGTACTTTGAACACCTCTGAGAATGAGGTTATGTAGTCTTAACTTTTTCTCACCTCTACAAAATTACCATCTCACTAGCATACTAAATTCAGCTGTTGTAATAACAATTATAGCAACAAGCTTATCAAGCTGTCTTGTTCTGTTTGAGTTTTGGTTTTATATTAATTTTGAAAGGTACTACCTCTGTCCATTTAGTGGCAAGATAGGAATACTGATGAAAATTGCAGAAATGTAAGCAAAGGTCACCCAGAGAGAATGGAAAGATAGATGCTGTGAGTTCTCACCTAGGCTTTGCTAACTCTGTGTACATGTAGCCTTGAATTTGTTTCTCTCCTTCCTGGCAGTTTAGTTTTCTCCATCTATGAAATAGTGTGGTGGGATGACTTAGCTTCTGTCGGCCTTGGGGAATATGATGGTTGAGTCTGTAGAAACTTTATTTGCTTTAGATTGGGGGTTCTTAACTGTTATATTCCATGTACCCCTTTAGCAATTTAACAAAGGACCCCTTCTGAAAATATTTTTTAAATGCACAAAATAAAATGCATATCAAAATGTTAATTGTGGTATAGTGATGTATGTTCTTTTTTATAACACACTGAATAATAAAATGTAGCCTCAGGTCTAATGATACTATAATTTTGAAGTAGCAATGACTGAACTAAGTTATGTTAGGGTATCTACAACAACTATAATGTTGACATGAAAATGTCTTGTGGTTATTTTGGTAGCATAGTCACAGGATTGCTAATACTTTTATGAATTATTATAACTATAACTACAGTTGAAGAAGTTTTTTCCCAAAGAGTCCATAGACACACCTCCTCCCTGAAGTCTCTCCACAGAAGCCTTGGGAGTCAGTGATTCCCAGGTTGGGGAATGCCTGCTGCAGACCAGTGGATTTTGTTTTTTTCCTAGACAAAGCAATTTGGGGAAGTTAAATTATCATTTCTTATGGAAACTTGCCTTTTAGGCTTTGTGATATCTTTCAGTATCTCTACCACTTGAAAAACAGGGACATATGAAATAAAAGTCCATTTTACAACCTATGGTGGCTATTCTTGACTGTGGAAAAAGTTAAAAACAATAATTCATATGAAATTTTTGTGTCTGGTGGATTTTGCTCTATAAGCTCTCAGTTACCTGTTAATCATAACTGTTGCTCAGTGGGCTAAATCTGGGCTGCAGGGTATGTATCTCCAACTTGTATTTTGAGTTCTAGTGGGTTTTGCTTTCCTTTCCCATTTTAGACCAGGGTGCTTTTTTTATTGCCTTTTCCAGATAGTGCTTTGACCACAGAAAATTGTGGAATGGGTGGTTTTCTTTGGAATCAGTATGAACTTGGGTATAAAGTTTAACTTTCATCTTGTCCTTGTAGGACTGAAGGTGGGACTAGCTAGTGTCCTTCCACTTTGATTTAAAAATTTCCTTCTGTTTGGGTTCAGAGATCATTCTCAGAAAGCTCTTGGGTCCTGATGTAGAAGAAGCGGTCAGATTGGACACCTTGAAAGGTAAAGAACTTGATAATAAGCCCATAACTTCTGAGATTCGGTCTGCATTTGGGGGGTTTTTGTTTTTGTATCCATAGGGTTGCTTCTAAGCTAAATTGTATTGGTTCATTATTCTAGCAGTTCCTAAGGTAAAAGTCATCAAATAAAAGCAAGTCAAAACTACAAGTGCAGTTACCTTATACTTTTCTGAGAGCAGGGACTGAGCGTAAGTCACTTCAGAAGACTGAGGAGTAAGACAGGTGATAGGGGGTGGAACAGGCATTTGCCCCATCACCTTTGGTTTCTAGAAATGCAAGGTGAAGTTGGCAGTGCTCAATCCCATTATGATGCATGAGTCAACCCGCTTTTATTGAGTTTCTCCTGGGTGTCAGGTGCTGAGGTGATGAAAGACATGGTCCTCAGGGAGTCCCCTGTCTATATATAACAGTGCCACAGTTTTATAGGTGTTATAGTAGTGTTAATACAATGCTATGTGGCCATAGAGGACATATGGGGGACAGTTGGCAATCTAGGAGAATTTCGCAGAGAAGGGAAATTTATTCTAAATACTTCTTTGGGTAGCCATTATTCTAAATGATTCAAATCAATAGTTGGAATTCACTTTTAAGTGCTTGAATGTTGTCGATTCTAGTTTAATATGAATTTTTCTTTCTTTGAAAGTTTGCTAGTTATTGAAGGTCAGTAGATACATTTTACCTCATAAGCACATTGATATTTTATGTGGACCAAGGTCTAGACATACCCTAGGTAGAGTTTACTTTCCTCCGCAGTCTTCCTGCTGGTCGGGAGAGATTGTTTTTTCCTATTGTGTACTGTTGCTGAGAAGAAGCCTTTTATTAGTTGGCATGCCACAAGTTAAGAATGAGCTCGGAATGGAATCCTGAGACCTTTTAGTTCCACATTCTAAGTTTGATTCTATGCCTTTTATGGAGTAGTGGTCATAGCATAGAAATGAAATTTGTTAAACATGACATAGTTCTAATAAACTTGGAATAGGAAAGTAGGAAAGCATCGTTGTCAGAGCTGAAATTGGAATTTTAGAGGTGATTCTGAGCTTGGTCAGATTTATTTGTGAATTTACCTAAAACTTTACACCAACCCTACAGAGTCTCCTTTTAAAAATTATTAATAATATGGCCGTAAATTATGAATAATCTGGAACTCTTCTTTCTTGCAGTTTCTGAACTATAAATTCTGGGCAAAGGCGGGGCTCAGTGTCATGACTCTAGTATATGAGGACTAATATTGAAAATAGTTCTCCTTGACCAGTATTTGTTCTGCTGGCTTAATCTTAAGCGTTTTGCACATAGTAGGGGTTGAATAAAAGGAGATCACATGGCCAGGTTGCTCAGCCCTAAGTTCCTTCCAAAGTCTATGAAAATACATTTTCTTGCTGGATGCTTGCCTTGTAGAGATACAGTTGAGAGGAGGGAGGAACCATGAATAGTCTTCACTTTGTCAGTTCAAAAGCGCGTCTGGAATTTTGTCTTTTCACCTTTTAGAGTCAGTGCTCAATTCTCTATACTCATAAGAAATGGGCAGAAGCAAAAGTACCCTGACCAAATGCCCAGAAACTTCAAAAGTAGAAAAATAAATTTTGATTTCACCCAGTATTTCTCTAGTGTCTGAAAGTAAAATATGCAGTTGGGAAGGAGGAAAAGCCACAGGGTCTTGAATTATCTACAGATTGTGTATCTACCCTTTAATAATTGGAAGTAGGTTCTGTTACATAGAGATGACAATTTTCTTGTCAATTAATATTTTAGAATAAGTGGGAAACCTGTTTTTCTCTTAAGGTAGTTAATCCCAAATTGATGTGGTTCATTTTTTAAAATTTATTTAGGAATTTTTTCCCACTATTTACTGTCTTCCAGGTGAGATCACCTTTAAGAAAGGGGTTCCCGGACTCCCCACCTCCAGGATGAGCAGTGCAGTGTCGTGACCGGGGGTTTCGGTGAGTACACTGGTGGAGAGAGCACTGGGGCACAGGCCTGGCTTTGAGAGGTGGTCTTGAGGAAGTTTGGGCTTTGCTTCACGGACCTTTTCCCCTCTGTATCACCCAACTCCCCTCTTCACCTCCTGTCCCTCAGTAAGCACCATCCTACTATTTACTTATTTGAGTTCAACTTTTTCCAGTTCTGTGTGTGAGGTCATGCAGTATTTGTCTTTCTGTGCTTGGCTTATTTCACTTAAAGTAATGTTCTCTGGTTTCATCTATGTTGTAGATGACAGGATTTCAATCTTTTTTTAAGGTCAAATAGTATTCCAGAGGGTGTGCATGAATGTAACGTACTTTCTTTAACTGTTCATCCGCTGACAGATACTTGAGTTGATTCCACATCGTGGCTATTGTAAATGCTATAGTGAGTGTGAGAATGCAGATATTTCTTCTCCATGTTGGTATCATTTTCTGGGTGGATGAAACCAGTATTTTCATGCCATTGTAGTAAGTTCTGGAAGTAGAGGGATGAACAGGTCGGTCTCCGTCCCCACCTTCAGGGAGCTTCTGGTGCTGTTAGAGATGAATGTCACACAGATGATCACATGATCAAACATGTGATCATAAACACGGAAAAACGCAGGGTGCTGTGAGAAGAATGTGATGCAGACTCCCGTGTAGATTCCTGGTTTTAAGGAACCTTCCTTCTCTGAAGAAGAAACAAGCTGGGACTTCATTCTTTAAACAAAAATGTGCAAACTTGACGTGGGGGTTAGCAGAGTGTCAAGTGTCAAGAGTGACTCCCAGATTTCTTACATGAGCAACTGAGTGGATAAAGGAGACATTTACTAAAGTGTGGGAAACTGAAGGAAAGTCGTTTGGGAGGAAGACTACACAGAGACAAGAACTCATGTTTGATCCTGTCAGGTTGGAACTGTCTGGGGAAGTGTGCAGTGTATGGGTGGGTGCAGTTGCAGCTGGAGGCTGAGCCATGGGGATCTGGGAGCTGACGGCATGGAGAGGACTTCAGGATGAGCACAGCCAGGGCCCACAGAGACTCCTGAGGAGCTTGGGGCTTTAGAGCCTGAGTGGAGAAGAGGCCTCAGGGAAGCAGGCATAGAATGACTGGAGCACTAGGAGAAAACGAGGGAAACCAAATGAGGTCATTTTCAAGAAGGAAGGGATCCCTGGCAGAATCTAGATGAGCTGGGCATCATGGTGCACGCCTGTAGTCCCATCACTCGGGAGGCTGAGGCAGGAGGATCACAAGTTCAAAGTCAGCCTCAGCAATTTAGTGAGGCCCCCTAAGCAACTCAAAATAAATATAAAAAGGGTTGGAGATTTGGCTCAGTGGTTTAGTGTCCCTAGGTTCAATTCCTGGCACCCTCTGCCATCCCACACAAAAAGATGAGAATTTTGCTCATTTGTTCTTACTGTCAGAAGGCCTAGAGCTTGGGGTGATAAGAGAATAAGGAACTATATGTAGAAGTACTTTGAAAATAAAAGTGTTTTATGGTCACAGCATTATTACTAGAAAGAGTCTGTGCTACCAGCTCATAAATTCATGGCAGATTAATAGAGATTTGATATTTGTAATATGTTTTGCATTGCTTTGGAAAGAGATTGCAACACAAATGCTGGGTGTTTCCAATCAGTGAGAAGCCAAGTAAGTCACAGAAGACCCAACCCTCTTAGTGTGTTGTGCTGAGTGTTATAGAAAAACCAAAGACCTTGAAACAGGGGGTTGTCTTCAGAGACACAGCGTTCACACAGGGGTAAAATACGCACATGGAGTGGTCAGTGTGTGACACAGATGGGAGGGAACAGGAGCTACGGGCCCTGTACAGGGGTAATGCTTTTCTTTCCTGAGGTAAAGGGTTTGGAATAGCCTTGTCTGTGCGGATGCATTTGCTGCTTCCTCCCTACCAGAGGTTGCTGATGTTTGTTGGGGAGTTACAGAATGCTTTATGATTCTCTGTCAGATTGGACAAACACAATCCATTTTATAGTTTAAACTGGAAAAGCAAAAAGGCTGAAATGTGATAGGGATGAAATATAACCTTAAATTAAAAACAAAATGTTTAGCCTAGCAACATTCCCTATGTTTTGTTATAGTTCTTTTTCCTGTCTTCTCTATTTAAAAAGTGTGTATATTCAGAACTTCCATGAATTCCTTCTGTGTCCCAGGTAAAGTGGTTGGAACTGTAAAAATTTCTAAATGACAAAATAGACACTTGGCATTGATCATACTGCCAAAACCTAGAAAATAACTGACCCTCCCAGTATTAGTCCAGTTTTCAACTCTGGAAACACATGTAAGCTGCAACACCTGAGCTGTTTGTGACACGTTTTGATTCTTCAGCTACTAATCCTGCACTTAATAACCTCCCCCTTCAGTCTTGTTTTCTGAAGTAAGACACCAGTAGCAGAAGGGGAGGGAGGGGAGGGACTGACTCAGGGTATACCTGGATTTTCCCTTAGCCAGTCTGGGCTTCCCTAAATAAAGGGCTTTCTCATTTATTCTCTAGCTAGGTTTGGGAATATTTACTTGACCTTTATGCTGCACATTAGCCTTGCAGATTGGCTGAAAAAATATATTAGACTTCAAAGATGTTCTTTTACCTTCAGAATTATGGATAATTCCCTTGCTTACCCATGCCTAAAGTCCCTGTCATTAAGCAATGAGAACACAAGACACATATTTGGCATAATTTAATAGAAAGATCATGGAAATCAGGAACAGAACTGATTGTATTTAGTATTGGCTCAATATTTGTTTTCAGAAGTACCTCCTTTCATGTCTCCTCGCCCTTGAGGCCCTAAGAAAATAAGCATAGATTCATTGGATTTGTGGTTTGAAATTGGGGTGGGTTTGTTACATTTTAGTGCCATTGTTTCGCCACCAGAGCTAAAATAGCAGAGAGTCAATGGATCTGCACTTCCCAGTGGTTTCAAAGCATTGTTTTAGAAGGAAAAAAAGAATAAAATGTTTTTGAGGATTTTGTATTCAGAAGTAGAGAAATGTGAAGGAAACTAAATGGCTAAAGATTAAACTTCATTTCTGCTCTGCTTACAGATGCCTAGTTCTTGCTGCTTGGGTGGGAGGTTGTGTGCTGGGATAAGGTCTTAGTCACTCTTCAGCTACTTCAGCACCAGAGCCTGTGGCCAGGATAGGAGTGTTGCCCTTTCTTTTAACTCTGCTGGAAGCTGAGGGATGATCTTGCTGGCTCTTTGTTGGCTGGTGCTTTCCTCTTGATCCTGTTGTGATGTGGTTTTATGTTTCCGTGTTATGTTATGTCTCACCATTTTGGGGTGTTCTTTTCTTGTAGAGTGCCCTGGAGATGCGAGATTTTCCTTTGGCAGCAGGAGGCACACACCCAGAGAATGCGGGAGCTGCAAGGAGAAAGGACCCACTTCCCCAGCAGAGAAAAACAAAGAGGAAAAAGGTGTACAAGTGGTCAGTGCTAAGGGACACGCCAAGCAAGCAGTGGGCCACTGCTGCTGCTCCCAGCAGCTGCTTCTGCGATACCCTGAGAGGAACTCGGTGAGCCCGTCCCTGTTTGTGACTGCAAGCTCAGGATTTCAATCAATGCATTCCAGTAACCCTAAAGTGAGGAACTCTCCATCAGGAAACACACAGAGGTGAGGACAAGGGCCACTCCCCACGGCCCCTTGGGGATTCCTGGTGCACCACAGACACTTACTGATGATACGGTGTGTTGGGTTAGAAACAGATGACACCCAAATGGGAAAGAAAGGGAAATGGAATAGTAAATAGGAACAGAAGAGTCACTGGGCTAATGAAAAAAGCTTATGTAGTTTCCCTGTAGTATTCTTTACTCATCGTTCTCGGACCTCTCCTCTTTACCACTGCACACCTTGCCAAAACTCGCATACAAAGACCAACAGGACAGTTGCTAAACTTGGCAAGGTGAGGGCCTGAGGTTGCCCCAGTCCCATGCCAGCTTTCCCTCTGCTACCCAGTTCTTGAGTTTCATTTTGAAAGGAGCCTTTCCTTCCCACACTGGGGCAGTGGTTGGTCTACCCTGTTTTGGTAAAATGCACTGTTGGGAGGGATTCGCGTCCTGGAGGATCTCCCTAAGCTTCCAGGCACCAGTGGGTTTCCCTCTTGCTCTCTGGGACTGTCCACATTTCCCAGCAGGGAAGCTGGCCTGTCCTCACAGCTGTCTGTCACCAGGCTGGGGGTGCATGTTTGTTGACTCTAAACTAGTCTCCGTGTGAGAGTCACTTCCCTATATACATAGAAACCTTTGTCCTTTATTGACAGAAGGCCTAGAGATGGGTCCCCATGTGACCAGGGTTCCTGAGACCTGGCAGTCCACTGTGTTCAGTCCTCCTCTGTGGATGGCTCTGAAATGGGAACGAGCAAGTGGCTGAGGTGCAACATGGGGTGGTTATTTAGTCCTTAGGGTTTCCTGGACCCACTGAAGAAATTGCTGCTCCTGTGCCTGGTGTCTTATTTCCTTTTGTTATTTGTTTCTTCTAGTAGCCCTAAGTCAAAGCAGGAGGTGATGGTCCGTCCCCCTACAGTGATGTCCCCATCTGGAAACCCCCAGCTGGATTCCAAATTCTCCAATCAGGGTAAACAGGGGGCCTCAGCCAGCCAATCCCAGCCATCCCCCTGTGACTCCAAGAGTGGGGGCCATACCCCTAAAGCACTCCCTGGCCCAGGTGGGAGCATGGGGCTGAAGAATGGGGCTGGAAATGGTGCCAAGGGCAAGGGGAAAAGGGAGCGAAGTGTTTCCCCCGACTCCTTTGATCAGAGAGATCCTGGGACTCCAAACGATGACTCTGACATGAAAGGTATGTCTGTAAGATCCCTGAGACTCAGAGGGAAGTCGGTATCCTGAGGGAAAGCCTCTGACATGGGCTGGAGGCCAGAAAGGCCAGCTCGGTCAAGTGGGGAGAACAGGAGTCAGATTCAGGAGTTCTCCCAGGGTGTAATGGAACTGTTCTTTCTCACTTTTCTACTCACTGGAGCCTAGTCTGGAACCACCTTGTTGAGTGCTGCCCGGGGGGTTGCACATAGTTTGACAGGGTACCTCACAGGGCTGGCCACATTTTTATGCATGTCTTTGGCCTCTGTGCTGATTCTCCTTCAGTTTCCAGTCAGTAGCTCCAGCCTCTCTGCAAGTGGCATCCCCTCCTGTTCTCCATCCGAGTAGTCTCCCTGGGCTTGGGTTTGTGCTCTCTGGTTGCCACTTGGCTAGGCTTGCAGACACAAGGGGAAGCCTTGGTGGCCCTGACAGTACTCTAGACTTGTCACAGCTGATTTCACTGTGGCAGGAATGAGGGACTACCAGATGTGGTAGAGATTTGGCAGGTACCAAAGTGGAGTCAGCCAGAAAGGGGTATGATATGTGATTTTAGGTTTTTTTCCTCCTAGTGTAAGAACAAAAATCTAACTGTAGGCCAGAATGTGAAGTTAGTTTTCAAGAACTGGAACCCATAAGAAAAATGGAAAACCTTGCCAGGTGCAGCAAAAGCTGGCCTCATGGTTATCCCAGCTATCCTGGAGCCTGAGGCAGGAGGATCATCAGTTCAAGGCCAGCCTGGGCCATTTAGTGATGTGTAATGGAACTTTTCCTTCTCACTTTTCTACTCACTGGAGCCTAGTCTGGAACCACCTTGTTGAGTGCTGCCCGGGGGGATGCACATAGTTTGACGGGATACCTCACAGGGCTGCCCACATTTTTATGCATGTCTTTGGCCTGGAGACTCAAAATGAAAAATAAAAGGCCTGGGGTTTTAGTTCAGGGTAGAGCGTTTGCCTAGCATTCAGAGGCCCTAGGTTCAAGTCCCAAAATTGTGAGAAAAAAAAAGAAAACCTGGGTGATTGTTCCCCCTTTCTTTCCTCCCTACCTCTATTCCTTTCTTTTCTTTTCGTTCCTTTCCTTCCTTCCTCAGGTGTTGGAAGGCCTCCTTAAGTTTTGGAGGCCTACTATGAGGGCCAGCACTATGCGGATGCTAGGGGTACCATGGTCAATAAGATAGACGGAGTAGCCGTCCTTAAGGATTTGAGTGTATCTAGAAGCTGATCGTTAAATAAACAATGAAATTTCATGAATGCTGAAGTAAAAGAAGTTAGGGGACTATGAGTTCCATTAGCTGGGGCATCTAGGCAAGTCCAAGAAGTTTGAAAACTGTTACCAGGAGGGAGGGACAGTTATACTGATATCTGAAGGATGTATTCTATTTACAGAAATGAGGAGGGAGGGTGCTTTGTAATGAGTCATATAGGGAGAAGAGTGTTTGAAATTTTATAAGCAGAAAGAAGGTTTCCTCTTAACAAGATAATTTCTTCTTGAAATTCTCAAGGTGGGTTTGTGTTGTGATGCTGTAAATGCTGGCAGAAAAAAAAAGAGTCTCAGTCTTTCCATGATAATGAGTCTTTTATTCTTTTAGAATGTAATTCTGCTGACCATATAAAGTCCCAGGATTCCCAGCACACACCACACTCCATGACCCCATCAACTGCCACAGTCCCCAGGTCTTCCACCCCTTCCCATGGCCAAGCTACTGCCCCAGAGCCCACACCTGCTCAGAAGACTCCAGCCAAAGTGGTGTATGTGTTTTCTACTGAGATGGCCAATAAGTAAGTAGATGGCACTGTCTTGCTGTTAAACGTCACTTATGTGTGTGGGGAGAGGGGACCTTAATTCTTATTCCCCTTCCCCTTGCAGATTGATTTTTTCCCTCTTGTATCATGTAAAGTTGACAGTACAAAAAGAGATAAAATAAAATGTAAATCCTTCCCCATCTTACTCCCCAGAGGCAACCACTGATAATACTTCCTTGACTTTTCTTTCAGAATTTTTTTGTGCTAATACAAATATACACATCTACCTTTTTTAAACATAGAAGAGTGATTGTATAATAAACACTTTTTCTACAATTTGCTTATTATTATTTTTAAATGCCCCAAGTAGTAAATATCTATAGTCAAATAATTAAAATTAAAAAAAAAACACTAAAAAGAAAAACCTCTGGAATTTAAACATAACTACCATGAACGTCTTGCTATATATGTTCTGAGTGAATGGCTGAATCGATTTTTATTCATTTATTCGTCAAAAATACCCTGTGTGCACTTTTTTTCTTTTCTTTTTCACTTAAGATAAAAAGTGAATCTTAACAAACTTAAACTTTCCCTATCCCTGGGTGTTTTTGAGATTTTAGTGTTCACACTTCTCAGTTTGGGATTTTGAACTAGGATCTTCTATAAAATACCTTAATAGTAGGTTCATTAAGAAGAAGAAAGTTTGGGGTTTTGTTTTTTGGTTTTTTTGGTGCCTCTTTTGGGGTACATTCATGGCTGTCTTTTAGTTTCAGGTGTTTGATGATAATAAAATGTTTCCCTTAGTTTCTTCTTCTGTTCTTAAATTTATTTTTTAGTCGTTGATTTACTTACTTACATATGGTGCTGAGACTTGAGCCCAGAGCCTCACACATGGCAGGCTGCGCTCCACCACTGAGCCTCCCCTGGCCCCTTGGTTTCTTCTTATCCAATATCTCTGGTGGTTCTTGGTGCTTCTCCTTCCACTCCCTTAGAGGTCCAGCGTGGGGTCCAGTTGGGGTCACAGTGAGAGAGACAGAGTCATGGCCTAGCATGTTTTCCATATTGTCTCTGCAGAGCTGCTGAAGCCGTGTTGAAGGGCCAGGTTGAGACCATCGTCTCTTTCCACATCCAGAACATCTCCAGCAGCAAGGCGGACAGAAGCACAGCCCTTCTGGTATGTGGTTGAGAAGTGGGTCCACAGTGACTGCCCAGGATCGGGTGGTGATTGACAAGGAGCTGTATTCTGGATATCTAGTGTGACCCTGGTATTGTGGGACCTTAGGCATGTCACACTGTGCCTTTCTATCAGATGCTGGTAAACTGATGACGAGTGAGGGGAAGAAGGTGCTAAACAAAAGAGGAGTTACACAGATATCTCAGGGTCACCATCTCTAGGAAAATCTAAATTCAATCTATATGTAGAGCAGATTTTTTAAAAAATAACATTCTTGAATTAGTTGAAGAAAAAATATGCAGTGCTTATTTTAATGCATATCGTTGATTAAATTGAACCAAACGACATTTCTGGTGTCTGGCACTGTCCAGGCATTGCACCAGATGCTGTGGGGAGTGCTAAGAAGCTCAAGATACAGTCCCTGTGTTCAGAGAGCATGAACTCTAATACTGGTATGAGTCTTAATCATGGGAAAGTTAAATGACAGTAAGCAAAGTTATAATTCCAGATAAAATCGGTGCCATCTTGTCTACTTTGTGTATCAAAGAAATCTCCATCTCTGTGGACATAGCAGAGCTTGAGCTTTCCTCAACTGAGGGATTTTATATTTCCCAGGTTATCTGCACTACTCAGATGGAGAGTGAATATCGTTATATTTAAAATGCCTGTTGTCTGGGGGACCACTGGGTACCTTGCAACCCAGTCGAGCTTTATTGACTTAATGGTAGTTCTTAATACAGTTGTCACCTCCACCTTCTCTGGTGCTAAAATGTAATCAGAATTGGAGTTAAGGAGGGAATTAGTAATGATCCATTGCTCCAAATCTGAAACGAAAGGGGTAGTGAGAAACAGTTTCCTTGACTGTAATTGCTTTATTAAAACTGACCCCACCTCTAACCTGGCCAACCAAACCAAACCTGAAACGGCACGACAAGGAAAATTCGGGTGACCTCCATGCTTCGGTTGAGGAGTTGCAAAAGTGGAATTGTGCAGAGTCAAACAGATTGAGCTGATTTTACCCATACAAATCTATCTACAGAAAAATGTGCATCAGTACTTCCAAATGAAACATTTGTGTATATATTTTTTTACAGAGTATAAATACTCAAAGATGTTTTTGCTTATATGAAATATAAATTCTTCATATACGTAGATACACATAATAATTCATGTGCAGATTTACCCAAAGGTAAACATTCCAGAGAGTAAGTGGGGAGGTAAGTTAAGAGCCTTGTGGGTTTAGGAATACAGAATGGATTAAATGAACAAGTAGGAACAAATGAACACCAGAAAGGGATTAGGAGGGTCACTGACGGCTGGTGAAAAATAACTGAGAAAGTTTGTAGACTAGGCCCTTCTTAACCCTCTGAAGTCTCAGCTGTGCTAAAGTTGAGACCTAGAACATGTACATCCTTCTTCCAGACAGTCGTAGTGTCTGTGTCACCAATTGTAGGTAAGGGAGCTTTTATCCAGGACTCAGTTTAGCAGTAGTACTTAATAAGTTAAAAAGGGCAGCCTGCTGTCCATTGGAAGGAACAGATCAAGGGACACCGCGAGCTAGATCACCTCAGACTTGTGTGCAAACGCTTCCTTCCTGCAGATTATCCTACTACAGTTAATGTACAAATTCTTATCAGATATGGAATCAGTGATCACAAACTAAAAACAGAAACCATAGATGTGAGGCCCCTGGAAACTCAAGGAGGGGAACACTTCAGTCATCACCCTACCGGAGGGGATGTGACATGGAGTGGCCTCCCGCTGTATCCAGCTGGCAGAGCACAGAGCTACAAGTGAAGCATCAGACCTTTTGATTGATGACGATAAGTCTGCATACCCTATTGTACTTCCAGGAAAAAGAAAAAGGTGTTAGGTGTAGCCTCCCACATACCAAGGAACTAATCTTTTACCTGAATCAAAAACACATAGTAGACATGTGATATCAAACCTGTTCCTCGAAATAGACACTCAGATGTATTCTCTTTGGCAGAGTGGCTCTCCCCTGGCATGCTTATACAGTTATTGGAACCCGATCTTCAAGAAGGGAAAGAGGATGCCATTGGACAGTAAGGTTTAAAAAAAAATCGAAACATCTCTATGTCCAAAGAAGGGTTGTACGTAAATAATTTCAGAATCAAGTGTCAGTATAGAGTTATGTCACTGGGACAAATCCTTTATAACATATCTTGCTCTTTTAATTGCCCCTCCGTTCAGTTTACCAATGATATAAACAATCTCATTTATCTTCAGAATACACAGATATCTGCCCTTCACAATGATCCGAAATCTCTCCCACAACAACCCCCAGATCCAGCCAACCAGGACCAGAATTCTTCCCAGAACACCAGGCTGCAGCCAACTCCACCCATTCCGGCACCAGCACCCAAGCCTGTGGCACCCCCACGTCCCCTGGACCACGACAGTCCTGGGGTGGAGAATAAACGGATTGCTCCTGTAGGCAGTCCTGCCAGCTCCACTCCGTTGCCTCCGGACGGCACCGGGCCAAACTCAACGCCCAACAATCGAGCAGTGACCCCTGTCTCCCAGGGGAGCAGTAGCTCTTCGGCAGATCCCAAAGCCCCTCCACCCCCATCAGTGTCCAGTGGCAAGCCCCCCACACTGGGAGAAAACCCTGACGGCCTGTCTCAGGAGCAGCTGGAGCACCGTGAGCGCTCCTTGCAGACCCTCAGAGACATCCAGCATATGCTCTTCCCTGATGAGAAAGAATTTTCAGGACAGAGTGGGGGGCCCCAGCAGAATCCTGGGGTATTAGATGGACCTCAGAAAAAAACAGAAGGGCCAATCCAGGCCATGATAGCTCAGTCCCAAAGCCTGGGTAAGTGTCCTGGGCCCCGGACAGATGTGGGAGCTCCCTTTGGCCCTCAAGGACATAGAGATGTGCCCTTTTCTCCAGATGAAATGGTTCCACCTTCTATGAACTCCCAGTCTGAGCCCATCGGACCTGACCACCTGGAGCACATGACCCTTGAGCAGATGGCGTGGCTGAAGCTGCAGCAGGAGTTCTACGAGGAGAATCGGAGGAAGCAGGAGCAAGTGGTGGTGCAGCAGTGCTCCCTGCAGGACGTGCTGGTCCACCTGCACGGGCCGAGGGCTGTGGGCCGAGGGCCGCCCCCTCCCTACCAGGTGACTCCTGGTGAAGGCTGGGCACCCGGGGCTGCAGAGACGTTCTCTGATGGAATCAGCATTTCACATTCTCTGCCCCCCAGGGCATGGCTCCCCATTCCAACATGCCAGGGAGCCAGATGCGCCTCCCGGGATTTGCAGGAATGATAAACTCTGAAATGGAAGGGCCAAATGTGCCCAACCCTGCGTCTAAACCAGGCCTCTCTGGAGTCAGTTGGCCAGACGATGTGCCAAAAATCCCAGATGGTCGAAACTTCCCTCCCGGCCAAGGTGTCTTCAGTGGTCCTGGCCAAGGGGAGCACTTCCCAAACCCCCAAGGATTGTCTGAAGAGATGTTTCAGCAGCAGCTGGCAGAGAAGCAGCTGGGTCTCCCCCCAGGGATGGGCATGGAAGGCATCAGGCCCAGCATGGAAGTGAACAGGGTGATCCCAAGCTCCCAGCGCCACATGGAGCCCGGGAACAATCCCATCTTCCCACGGATACCAGTCGAGGGCCCGCTGAGTCCTTCCAGGGGTGACTTTCCAAAAGGAATGCCTCCACAGATAGGCCCTGGTTGGGAACTTGAGTTTGGGATGGTTCCTGGTGGGATGAAGGGAGATGTGCATCTGAATGTCAGCATGGGGCCCAGCACTCAGATGATACCTCAGAAGATGAGAGAGGCTGGCGCAGGCCCTGAGGAGTAGATGAAGTCCCGCCCAGGCGGCTCAGACATGCTGCCTGCCCAGCAGAAGATGGTTCCCCTGCCATTTGGTGAGCACCCTCAGCAGGAGTATGGCATGGGCCCCAGGCCATTCCTTCCCATGTCTCAGGGTCCAGGCAGCGGCAGTGGCTTGCGGAATCTCAGAGAATCAATTGGGCCCAACCAAAGGACTCACAGCCAGCTCAGTCATATGCCACCACTACCTCTCAACCCCTCGAGTAACCCCACCAGCCTCAACCCAGCTCCCCCCGTCCAGCGTGGCCTGGGACGCAAGCCCCTGGATATATCTGTGGCAGCCAGCCAGGTGCATTCCCCAGGCATCAACCCTCTGAAGTCTCCCACGATGCACCTAGTCCAGTCCCCAATGCTGGGCTCACCCTCGGGGAACCTCAAGTTCCCCCAGACTCCGTCACAGCTGGAAGGCATGCTGGCAGGCCCAGCTGCTGCTGCTTCCATTAAGTGCCCCCCTGTTTTTGGGTCTGCTGCTGCTTCGCCTGTTCACCTCAAGTCTCCATCACTTCCTGCCCCATCACCTGGAAGGACCTCCTCTCCCAAACCTCCCCTTCAGAGTCCTGGGATTCCTCCAAACCATAAAGCTCCCTTCACCATGGCCTCCCCAGCCATGCTGGGAAGTGTAGAGTCAGGTCAGTATGTCAGCATCCTCACAGTCGCACTCATACCTGGAGATTGCCAGACCCTGATTTTGCTTAAGAAAATTGGTGTCTTTGAGTGTAACCAGAGGAAGTGGCCTTTGCCAAAACTCGTGGCAAGGTGCATCATTCTGAGTACTGCGTTAGGCGTTTGCACAAGTACCCAGCCCTACAAAGTGTCTGTGTGTGGTGGGTGCTGTGGAAGGAGGAAGGGAGTGGGACGCTGTGTGTCAGTTGTCACAGTGACTTACCTTAGCACAGTGAACAAGGCTGGTGAGATAGAACGTCCTAACAGTGGGGAAATGTGACTTCCTCAAATCCTGGGCCCACCCACTTCAAGGGGCTATGACTGAGTCTTGTCCCACACATAGAGGGAAGCTATTCTAAGACTTGTTTGGTTCTTGTAACTAGTTGCCCACAGAAAACTCCATTTTCTAAGATCAGCTGCAGTTTGTTCATATTTTCTTCTTGGGAGAGACCCTCACTGATGATAGTAGCTTTGTGGGTGGAACCAGAGCTCTGAGGTGTGTACTAGTTTTGGTACAGTCTCCACCTGAGAAAACTAGAACCAGAACAAGATGGGAGGCCTGTCCTGCCAAGCCAAGGGTCTTCCTCTGGGGTAAGCGGGTCATTAATACAGTGGAATAGCTAGCTGCTTCAGACCTTCTTAGGTCAAGCATCATGGCCATTGTTTTAGTTAGCTTTTTGCTGCTGTGACTAAAAGATCTGACCACAACAACTTTAGGAGGGAAAGTTTATTTGAGGGCTCATGGTTTCAGAGGTCTCTGTCCATAGAAGGCTGGCTCCATTCCTAGGGACTCAAGGTGAGGCAGAACATCATGGCAGAAGAGTGTGGCAGACAGTAGCAGAGAGAGAGAGAGAGAGAGACTGCCCACTCCAGATAAAAAATACATACCCCATAGCCACTTCCTCACGAACCACTTCCTCCAGCCACAGCCCACCGGCCTCCAGCTACTACTCAGTTGGTCCCAGCAGGGATTAATTCATTGATTACGTTAAGGCTGTGACCCAACTGTTTCTCCAAACCTCCTTGCATTGTCTTACATGTGAGCTTCTAACCCGTAGCAGTCATGGAAACGAAGAGTTTGTGTAGGGTGATATGGCTGGTCCTGGGGTTGGGCACTAGTCTGGCTTCATGGGGTTCTAATACCTGGATCAAGTTCTAAATTGTGACTGGAAGGGAAAGAGTTCTATTTATATTTCACATTCTTTTCAATGAAATGGTTGTTTGTAATCTCATTTTTCTAATGTATTCCTGCTGCGTTTTGTCTTCACATCTGCTGATCTGTCATCTCCATGTCACGCCACAGTTTCCTTCTGCACACACAGAGAACTTGACCAGAAGATTGATGACTCGTGGCCTTGGTCTAATAACACTGTCCTGCTCATCTGTCTCCTTCCTGGCCTTGCCAGTTCATTATCATAGGGCTCAGTAGCTCTCAGAACCAGTGGACTCCCTGCCCATCTTTGTTTTGTTTTGCTTTGTTCTCCTAGGTGGCCCTCCACCGCCTACAGCCAGCCAGCCAGCCTGCCTCTGTGAATATCCCTGGAAGTCTTCCCTCGAGCACACCTTACACTATGCCTCCAGAGCCAACCCTCTCCCAGAACCCTCTCTGGATTATGATGTCTTGAATGTCCAAGTTCGCAATGCCCAGTTCGACCCCATTGTACCATGATGCCATCAAGACTGGCCAGCTCTTATGATGACTCCCCTTCAGCCCGTTCTCCCAACCTGCCGTCAATGAACAACATGCCAGGTAAGAAGCCAAAAAGACGGGTGTGGAGCTGGTGCTGACCAGGGAGAGACTTCCTGAATTGTTTTCTTAGAGACAGGTGGACATTGAACAGTTAGCCATGTGCCATCAGAGTCAGTCTCAGTGGAGTGGAGGTGCCTGACTAGAGGAGGATGGCCTTCTTCATCAGCTCCTCTGAGGCTGAGAGAGGGCTTCCCTGCTCTGTGTACCTGGCGGGTTCTGGACTTTTTCCTTTGGGGTCATCCTGCAGTCATGCTGAGGTCATTTCTTTCTCACATGCTGATGGGAATGTTGTTAGCTCTCACGTGGTTTCCTGGAAACGCACCCTCGAGCCACCAGCCACCACAGGGTTCCAGAGAGTGGGAAGCCCCTGTTTCCTAGACGAGTCCTTTCTTAGAACTAGGGCCATAATAAAAGTCTTCCTTTCACTGTTTGCTCTGTCTGCCTTCATTCCTTCACCCACTCCCACCTCTGCCCCCACTAATCTCAGAAAACAGGCGTGATCTTCAGTGGTGAAGGTGATGGCAATCCCATTTAACCAGGTTAGGCTGCGCTGTGTGAGAGGGACAGACGCCATCCCTGCCGCCCTCAGTGACGGTCCAGAGGGAGGCCAGAAGTTTAGACATCCCAGACACTGGCAGACAGGACACTTCCCCTTTTCCATTAAACGTCATCACTGTCATTGCCTTGATGTGTCTTTTAACCTGGAGTTAAATGGTCTCTTGGGAAGGCAACATAAAATAATGCCAGGTGTCAGTTGGAAAAAAAGACTCGTTTGGGTTCTTTGTTATAATTCCTGACCATTGGACTTGTGGAATCAATAATCCTCCATCTCCACAAAGGGCCGTACTTCAGTCGTTCAGGCAGAATATTTTCTTCCTGTGTTAAATTGTCTCCAGTGAAGACCACAACACTGTTTGCTTATTAACATAGAATTTTTCCCTTGCTGTCTTCTGCACAGTCATGTCATATGCGTGGGTCAGACGCCCCCCAAATATGTTTCAGTCTTTGATGGCAGAGATTTTGTTTTCCCACCAGATAACTTTTTTGTTAATTTGATTTATTAGTTTTTCTGAGTTGCTTTTAATTGAGTTGATTCCTTTGATATCTTTATTTTTCTAGGAATGGGCATTAATACACAGAATCCTCGAATTTCAGGTCCAAACCCCGTGGTTCCGATGCCAACCCTCAGCCCAATGGGAATGACCCAGCCACTTTCTCACTCCAGTCAGATGCCCTCACCAAATGCTATGGGACCCAACATACCTCCTCATGGGGTCCCAATGGGGCCTGGCTTGATGTCACACAACCCTGTCATGGGGCATGGGTCCCAGGAGCCTCCGATGGTACCTCAAGGACGGATGGGTTTCCCCCAGGGCTTCCCTCCAGTGCAGTCTCCTCCGCAGCAAGTCCCATTCCCTCACAATGGCCCCAGTGGAGGATAAGGCAGTTTTCCAGGAGGGATGGGTTTCCCAGGAGATGGCCCCCTCGGCCGCCCCAGCAACCTGCCGCCAATTTCAGCAGATGCAGCACTCTGCAAACCTGGAGGCCCAGGGGGTCCCGACTCCTTCACTGTCCTGGGGAACAGCATGCCTTCAGTGTTTACAGACCCAGATCTGCAGGAGGTCATCCGTCCTGGAGCCACCGGGATTCCCGAGTTTGATCTGTCCCACATTATTCCATCTGAGAAACCTAGCCAGACTCTGAAATATTTCCCTCAAGGGGAAGTCCCAGGCCGTAAACAGCCCCAGGGTCCTGGACCTGGTTTTTCGCACATGCAGGGGATGATGGGTGATCAAGCCCCCAGAATGGGACTAGCATTACCTGGCATGGGAGGTCCAGGGCCAGTAGGAACTCCGGACATCCCTCTTGGTACGGCTCCATCCTTGCCAGGCCACAACCCAGTGAGACCACCAGCCTTTCTCCAGCAAGGCATGATGGGACCTCACCATCGGATGATGTCACCAGCACAATCTACATTTCCCGGCCAGCCCACCCTGATGAGCAATCCAGCTGCTGCCGTGGGCATGATTCCTGGCAAGGATCAGGGGCCTGCTGGGCTGTACACACACCCCAGGCCTGTGGGCTCCCCAGGAATGATGATGTCCATGCAGGGCATGATGGGACCCCAACAGAACATCATGATCCCCCCCCAGATGAGGCCCTGGGGCATGGCTGCTGACGTGGGCATGGGTGGATTCAGCCAAGGACCTGGCAACCCAGGAAACATGATGTTTTAAGCTGCTAAGATTGGATGTGCCGATGCTTGTCGAGATGGGTTCCAGGTCCTGAGCACTGCTCGGAGGGAGCGCCAGGAGTGCTTACTGTTGGTCATGCAATAGTGGGACAGAGACCTGAGGGCTGCTTTGGGGGAGGGGAACTCGAGAATGTATGGATCTGTCTGAAAACAAATTCTTCATTTAATCAACAGGTGTGTTTTTTTTAAGATTTATTTTTTAAAAATTATTTTTGTGGACTTGGGTATCCCATGATGGCACCTACTTTTGGGAATCTGTAGCCGTGCTTTGAGAATCGCCATCGGTCACATGTTGCACCATTCTCTGTATGTTTACGTCATTTGGACTGGCTTCTCCCAGGATTCTTCTATGGTTTTTTTTGGTTTTGTTTTTGTTTTTTAAATTTGGGCTTTATTTTTTTGTGTGTACTGTACTATATTGTAAAAGGGATTTTAGCAGAGACGTTAGTCTTTGGGGCAAGAGGAGAACAGGAATGCTGGGCTGTTTACTTTAGGTGGAGAATCCATCTTCAGACTTTGGACTATTTTCTCTCAACTCCAGTGTATAGAAAAACGAAACTACGACCTCAGAGCAGAGTATTAATGAAAAGCACAAAAAAGGAACTAAGTTCAGCGAGGGGTGGGGGGAGGGGGGAAATTTTTCTTTTTAACAATAATGAAGCTTAGGACATTTGTTTCAGTTGAGTGCTCACCAGCACTGTCTGTCTCTCTCAGTACACAAACCCACCATCAGGTCTTCTCTGTTTCCCCCACACTTCCCGTCTTAGCTAAGTGTGTTCTCCTCCCTCGGGCCCCCCTGGTGACCCTCGGCCCCCTCCTCTCCCCTCCCCTGTGGCAGCTGCAATACCTGGTGTTCTGCTGGGGACTGCTCCAGAGAAGCCCTGTTCCTGCCGAGTGTCCTCCTGGCCCTGCAGGGAAGCTCTGTCTTGGGAGGGCCCTTGGCCTTCTCCCTGGGCCTTTCCACCCCCAGCCCACTCCCCCTGCCCACCTCATTTTCTGTTCTCTTTTTATTAGGAATTCCCAAGTGAATTTTATTATTGTGGGAGTGGAACAGATGCTAAAAGCTATCAAGGATTTTGTTTTTGTTTTAGATTTTGTGGTTCGTTCCCCTTCCTCCCCTCCCATGCATAAAACGTTCTGTGTGACCTCCATTAAATTTGATACAAAACCACTCTCCAGAGCTGTGGTGTCAGAAAAATAAACTATATTGTTTCTTACAAAACGGAACTGCCTTTCTGCTCACTTGGGTCCTGTGTGTTTCATGTTGGTGTACTGGTTGCCACGTGCCCAGCAGCGGAGAATCCATGTGTTAGAGTTGGTCACTGGGGCGACAGGGGAAAGTCTCAAGAGTGCCTTCTCGGATGAAGCCTGTTCCTTGCTACGGAGGAGTCATTACTCAGGAAGTTCATCCTGTACTGTCTCAGCCCCAAAGTCCTGGTTATGAGCAGAAGAGCAACCCTAGAGTCCTTGCTGACCTTGACCTCTCAGGCGTTTGATCACCTATTTATTAGGAGTTTTTGGTGACAGTTTAATGGTATAAAATAATTAAGAAGGCAAAGATATGTTCAGCCATTTGAACAAGCTGAGAGGTGTCCCTGCCTCCTGCCAAGATAAAACGGTACTACACCTGCAGAGTTTGGTCTGTGAATGTTGCTCTTTCTGACAAGTGCATTTAAGAGCCATTTTCTCTCACCTTCAGCAGTTTTCTAGCCTGAGCAACACAAGAGCCCCAGACAGCAAACATGTGGAGGAAAGTGTCAGAGCGCCTACTCTCCCAGTCACCTCCATGTGTTGTCCTGCTGATTTTTGGGGGGCCCTATGAAGGAGGTGGTTATGATTTCTTCTGCACTTGAGAAAATTGAGCTTAGGAGTTTAAGAAACCCAACTCAATCAGATCTATTCTGTTGGTATTGGGTGGTGTGACTTTTTATGTTCTAGAGAAATTAGGATAGTAAGAGGTTTTCATTTTGCAAATTCAGCCATCTCGCTAGGTTTCTTGCTAGGTTTCTTTCTTAGAGGACAGGGTAACAGCCAAGCATGTGGAGCATGAGATGAGAGCCTTGAGGAAGGCTGGGGACTGGCATTTGTCCATGGGCTCGTTTCTTAGCTGCGCTCCTTGCACATAACCATGGAATAGTGTCACAGTCACTGGTGGTGTGTTGTCCCCTTGCTCCTGCCAGGCAGTGGGGAGCCAAGTCAGGAAAGGGTTGCAGAGCAGGTACCACCTTGGAGAGCAGGCAAGAGTTGGGCGGCCTCTGAGGAGGCAGTTACAGTTGGCTCAGGGAGTGCTGCCCCCTTCTGGAGAATTGCTGCAGTACAAATCAACTTTCCCATTTCCAACTAGTTGAGACTTTTAAACACGTCAAATCTTTCATTTATTTACTCTATCAACATATGCCAACATTTCATCATGATGTGTCTGATAAGCCAAGTTTATTTGGAGCTATTACAACTTTTTCTACTTATTATGAAATAAAATCAAATTTTGAGAGACTTCATGTGATTGCATAGGGAACTAATGATGCAAGATTTTTTTTTACAAAAAATCAATAAGTGATAAAAATTTCTCATCCATATACAATCCTGTAAAGGCTCGGCCAGTCTTCTCTTACCCGTTCTCCCTGAGTTTGGGATTGGATGGAGGAAATGCAGTCAGTCATGGCCTGCTGCTTCAATTCAGGGGTAAGGGGTGGGGCATGGGTCATGACATTATTTCTTAAGAGCATTTTTACTAACACAATCTGAAATAAAGTAATTCTGCAGTTGTAAATGAACACATACTGTAGTGATCTTATGAAGGATGTGGCATGAGAAAATAAAATTCATTCATTTTGTGGTGTTGGGGATCAAATCCAAGGCCCCACACTTGCTAGGCAAGCTCTCTGCTACATTCTCGACCCCCAATAAAATTTAAGTCACTCTTCAAAAAATTGATCCAACCTCTTTCCCAGTTTTCCTGCTCTCTCACAACTTCTCAATATTGTGATTGCTGTTCAGCTGCATCACTGGGGCTGTTAGACCCCAACTGGTTTAATGACCTGCTGTCACTGTTTGGAATTCTTAACTTCTTGATATTGTGCCGCACATTTCCATTTTTTGGTACTGGGATTGGAAGAGCACTCTATTACTGACCAACGGCTCCAGCCCTTTTATTTTGAGATGGGGTCTTGCTAAGTTGCTAAAGCTAGCCTCAAACTTGTGCTTCTCCTGCCTGAGTCTCCTAGGTAGCTGGGGTCACCGGTGGGCACCACGTGCCTGGCACTGCATTTATTCTTACTATCTGCTTAACCAGCAGCTGGGAGCACCCCAGCTAGACAGTCGTGTTCCAATTAAACTGTGTACCCCTCTGTCATTTCCTTTTCTTTCTCTGAGCACTTTCAAAGTCGTGAAAGGAGAAGGAAATAGTCTTTAATCCAAGGACACATGTATTCAACAAAACTGGTAGAGGAGCCACTGTATGTAAGAACTGGGCTAAGGCTGGGATGAAACAGTTGATGTTTGATCAACCACTAACAGACAGGTCCCCACTGGTGTGAAAGTGCTGACCCTGGTCCAGCAGGCCAACAGGCCATCTCCATAGAGCCTCAAGCCAAGGGGATGTTGTGTGACTCTTGAAGGAGGGAGTTTCCTGTTGGTGAAGGAAAGGGAAACAGCAGGGTGGTCTCTTTAAGAGGGCAGAGTACACCATGAGCCCAGAGGAAGGGGCGATCCTGAAACCCTGGAGCGGCCCACTTCAAGGTTCTGAGCAAGAAGGCTTAGGGTGTCACTTAGTGGTAGCGGTCGGGCTTAGCATGTGTGAGGCCCCGAGTTTGATCCCTGAACCACAAAATTTGTAAATCAGTTTTAAGCAATGGAATGAAGTGATCCGATTTTTTTTTTTTAGTTGTAGTTGGACACAGCACCTTTATTTTATTTATTTTTATGTGGTGCTGAGGATCAAACCCAGGGCCTTGCACATGCTAGGCAAGCGCTATACCATAGAGCTGCAGCCCCAGCTCAATCAGATTATTTTTCATAAAATTTACAAACTGGAATGTGTGGAAGACAGCTGGGGGCTGGGGGAGGGAACCACAGGAAGATCACTAGTAAAAACTTGCTTATTTTACAAAATCCTTAAACTCAAGACTCATCCCTTTTGCTTTAAAAAAAGAAAAAAGAAAAAAACATCAAATTGCATCACATTTCCCATACTGTTTAGACAATTTGAATCTTAATGCCACTTTCTGTTCTCTAGCTCAGATCTGTAATTTTTTTGGAAGTCACAAACTCTTACAATTAAGGAAAATCATATAATCTTAATTTGGCGGTTAAATTTTTAATAACACATGTAAAGCAAATAGTCTAAAAAGCACAAAAACCATTTAATGGCCAAACATTTCATGGAGGGAGTTAAATAATAATGTTTAAAGAAAAGTATATTATGAGGATTGTAATAAACTTTGTCTCCCCCTCCCTCTCTCCCTCCCTCTCTTGTTTAACCTGGCTTCTTATCTGGGTATGAATCTGTTTTCTGCCTGTAGGTGACCACACTCCAATGTCAGCTCCTGGCTCAGTGCTTAATTGCACTTGGCAACCAACCCTGCTAGAGGAGGAAGGGGAGTGGGCATGCGATCACACAAAGATGGCAAAGAGAACCTTCACGGGGGTTGTCTCACACATGCTTCCTCACACAAAGTTAAATGATGAATTCATTTATTTCACCAAATGCAAAAGAACTCGGGCTTCCATTGCAAAATACCCCACTCAGAGTCCAACCAATTTTGAGGGCCCTAGGATTCCAAAGAACTGGTTCAAGAAACCAGTCATAGGAAAGTCAGTCTTTGCTTGCAGCCACAGGTGGGAGGCAGCTGGGCTGGCTTACCTGTGTGTTCAGTGTGGTCCTGGGGGGTTGGACTCCTCATACCTTGCAAGAGGTGAAGTCCAAGAATTTAATTTTTTTTTTAACATGGGAAGCAGCCCCCAGCGCACAGCTGTGTGCAGGCTGCCATCTTCCTTTCTCCAGTGGCCAGAGCAGGGTAGAAGGCAGAATGGCTCACAAGTCCCAGTGGTGTCTGGCTCCAATTAATTCATGTTAAGGGTGAGTTTCAGTTTCAAGATTTTATGTATTTGTTTACTATAGAAAAGGTCTTTCTGTAAAATCTTCTGGGACCATGTGTCTACTTCTGATCTTCACCAAGCTTCCAGGGCTTTCATTTCCTCACTTCCCGTTTAGGGACTCCGCAGCCACCCTGTGAGGACCTCTCCTGAAGACTCTGCCTGTCCCCAGGAGTCCGTCTGTGACCTGAGAATGTGCTCCACCGGCTCTGATTTGGCTGCTCAGTTCTCAGTGTCAAGTGTGATCGGGGGCTGGGCCCGGCACCTTCTAGGACAGGGTCATCACCATTACATTCAGTCAAAATGTATTGGTTACAGGGGATGGAGGATTGCTGTGATTTATTTTGTTCTCCAAATTACAAAGTCTCCTAGTCTTTGAGCTATTAAAAAGTTTCATACACACACAGATTTATTTATACAAGTATATATGAACATTTAATTGAGTAAAATGTGAAAATAATTAAATGACAGTTTTGAAATGTCAACCCACTGCATGCAGTTACACTCCATGTTTGTATAAATATATCAAAATATACTCTACTGTCATGTAACACAAGAAATAGCAAATAAGATTTTTGTTTTTTAGAAAGTCAGTGCAGTCAGGGCCTCTGAGGCCACACGCTGGGCAAACCCTTGGAATGTCAGCCGCCCCGTCTTCCTCAGGACCCTCCTCTACTGCCCACTCCCACATTAAGCCACTAATTCTGAGGATAAGCCGAATGCTCTTATTCTAACAGAAAAAAGAGGCTTCTGACATTTGTAAGAGGGAAGCCTTTCCTTTTGGTGGCCAAGAAGCAGATCTTCTACCAACAGCATCCCCACTAGCAGGAAGAGAAAGAGCAAACACAGGCCTGTCCGTCAGAGGGCTGGTCCGAGTCCTGGCTCTGGCACGCACTAGCTCAGCTCAGGCAGGGCTGCCGACTCTCAGCCCCAGCTTCTCACCCACCTGACGGTGAGAAGATAACACTCATGTGTAAAGTGTAACATGATGAAGAAAGTGAGAAATACATTCTTCCATCAGCTTCCACACCTCCCATTAAATCTTTTGAACCTTGGAACACAAGGAAAAAGGGAATGCTGAGACACTCAGCATGTGGTGCTCTATATTCTTTGCAACACAGGGTGGAGGCACCGGGTCACCAGCCCGGATCAGAAGCGTAAGGACCTGGGAAGGCCGCAGAGCAGGGGCTCTGTCTCCCAGGCCACGGTGGTGCCAGCAGACAGTGTGAGCAGGCCTGAAGGGCCTCCTTCCCACACACTCGGAGGTCTGACCAAGCATGACTCTGGGCCAGCAGCTGCACAGGCCACTCACCTGTCTTCCCGCTGTAGGACGTACAAGGCCGTGTCCATGGCCCTCTGCTCAACCACCTGGGTGAATCTCTGCAGGGTGGGGCAGCTCGAGAGGCTGTGTACCTGGAAGACCACAGGCAGGACTTCAGATCACAGCTTCTGCCCCCAACCTGGCAGCTGCTCGGCTCCCACCCAGGCTGCAAGGACCTGTCTTCTGGGAAGGGGCTAAATAGCTGAAAACACCATGGCCCCAGGTCCTTCCAAAGCCATGCACTCCTGGTGGGTTGAAGAGCCAGAATCGAAAAGATTTCCTCCATTTCTGATGGCTCCCAACCACTCCACATTTTTTAAAAATTTTATTTAAGTTAAAAAAAGAATAAAACACCAAGGCAAGGGATTCACAAATTTCCACTTGACTTTCATTTTCCCTAAAATGCTTTCTGAAGATCTGCCATACAAATGCTCTACGTGATCTCTCGCCCATGACCTCAGACCACTGCACCTAAGCACAGGTGCGTTTGTGCCTCTGCGGCATGAGGTCATTTTCACAAGAGAAGGAAGGAGGCTCCTACGCTGCCACAGTGTTCAACTTCTGAATCTAGAGAGATATTTCCCATGTGTGATCTTCTTTATGTATTCATTACACAAAAGAGGTCCTATGGCTAGATTAGTTTGAGGAAAACAGACTTAAAGATTAACTGGAAAAAAAGATTAGCTGGAGGCCGGACCCCGGTGGTGCACTCCTATAATCCCAGCGGCTCAGGAGGCTGAGACAGGAGGATCGTGAGTTCAAAGCCAGCCTCAGCAATGGGAGGCACTAAGCAACTCAGTGAAACTGTGTTTCTAAATAAAATATAGAAAATAGGGCTGGGGATGTGGCTTAGTTCAATCCCCGGTAATCCCCCCACCCTGAAAAAACAAAAGATGAACCAGAGTTCTTGTGTGTGTGTGTGTGTGTGTGTGTGTGTGTGTGTGTGTTGCTAGGGACTGAACCCAGGACAGCAGGGCCTTGTGCATGAGAGGCAAGCACTCTACCAAAGGAGCTCTACCTCCAGCCCCAGAGTTCTTTACTATGGGTTTCTCAGATTTTTAATATGATGATATGCATATACTCTTTAAAAAATGTAGAATAAATAAGGACCCAAAAGTTTTAGATCCTAGCAGATACTGACTGAATGTAAAATTCACATGTAAAAATTGAGCACCCTGGGCTGGGGTTGTGGCTCAGCGTGTCTAGCATGCGCAGGGATGTGGGTTCAATCTTCAGCCCCACATAAAAATAATTAAATAAAATAAATGTGTTATTAAAAAAAATTGAGCACCCCTCCCTACCCACAATCCTCCCTAGTCATCACCCACTCGACCCCTACTCTATCAAACACACACACACACACACACACACACACCCCAGGTATTCTAAACAAATTTCAAGAAACTGATCTAAAGCTGGATATCTGTACTTCTGACTGATCTAGAGCTGGATGTCCGTACTCCTGACTGATCTAGGGCTGGACGTCCAAACTCCTAACTGATCTAGAGCTGGATGTCTGCACTCTTAACTGATCTAGAGTCGGATATCTGTACCCCTGAATAATCTAGAGCTGGATGTCTATATTCCTGACTTATCTAGAGCTGGATGTCTATACTCCTAACTGATCTAGGGTTGGATGCCCGTACTCCTGACTGATCTAGGGCTGGACATCCCGTCTGTACTCCTGACTGATCAAGAGCTAGATGTCCATACTCCTGACTGATCCAGGGTTGGATGTCTATATTCCTGGCTGATCTAGAGCTTGATGTCTATATTCCTGACTGATCTAGAGCTGGATGTCCATACTCCTGACTGATCTAGGGTTGGATGTCTATATTCCTGACTGATCTAGAGCAGGATGTCTGCACTCCTGGCTGATCTAGAGCTTGATGTCTATATTCCTGACTGATCAAGAGCTGGATGTCCATACTCCTGACTGATCTAGGGTTGGATGTCTACATTCCTGACTGATCTAGAGCAGGATGTCTGCACTCCTGGCTGATCTAGAGCTTGATGTCTATATTCCTGACTGATCTAGAGCTGGATGTCTGCACTCCTGGCTGACCTAGAGCTGGATGGCTGCACTCCTGGCTGATCCAGAGCAGGATGTCTGCACTCCTGGCTGATCTAGAGCAGGATGTCTGCACTCCTGGCTGCTCTAGAGCTGGATGTCTATATTCCAGACTGATCTAGAGCTGGATGTCTGCACTCCTATCTGGGTGAGGAGTCCATGACTCTTCCCGTCCCCTCCTCATTGCTCCCTCTCCCTCAGCCCCCACATCCACTCCACCCGTAAGCCTCACCACAGTGGCCTACACACCAGAGGGCCTCCACCCACTTCTCCCCACCTAGTTCCAAGTCAGGAGCCTGTTCATCCAAGTGCCTGCCCCATGGTCACCAAACCCCAAGGTTCAGGGAAAACTGTCATCCCACCTGTTAGCAGCCATATTGTCTAAGAGAATGAAGAAGTCCACTTCGATGCTACTGTTGAGGCCCATCCCTTCCTTCACCTCTTTCAAATCCTCTGAGATCTATGGCTGCGAAGTAGCAGTCTCCTTCCGGCCTCTGCCAAAGCAATTTTAAAAATATTTTTTTACATCATCTTTATGTTGTATAGCAATCAAGAGTTTACTAAATGTGTGTTGCTCAACCTTTTGAGATCTCCTTCAATCCTCACAAATAGCCAGTGGAGCTAGCTGCATTATTCCCATTTTATAGATGAGGAAATTAAGATTCCACGAGGTCAAGTGATTTATAAAAGTTAGCAAGGATCAGGAGAAAAATTAAGGTCAAACTTTCCAAGTCCTACTCTAGATTCCTATCGTGCCCACCACCATGCACAGCCCAGGTCTGTCTGGAGACGGCACTCTCTCTCTCTTCTATGAACACATCTCATATCACTTTGGTGCAGCTCAGAATGGCTGAGGACTAAAAGGGTCATCCGCCCAAACCAACGGACCTGCGTGGCAGCACACCAGCAGGGACAAGGAGGGCAGTCTGTCTTCTTGGGCCAGTACACCTGGATTCGCAGGCTGATGACCGGCTCACTCACTACCTTATCCACCCACTCCAGAGACCGAGTGTAAAGTCCGAATGGGGAAAAGGCCTGTTCACGACGTTACACCACCTCCAGACTCCCTGCACCTCCGCTGTGAGCCTGCGGCCACGAGTAAGAGCTCCTGCACTCCCTCGGCAGTGGCAGCATGAGGCAGCCACGAGGGTGGGTCTGGGCAAAGCCTCAGGGCAGGCAGGTCTGCCAGCCAAGGTGGGGAGGGGCACCCTCCACTAGGCAGTTACCTGATCCTCTGCCTCAGATTCTGGCAGCTTTGGTAGTTGGGGTACAACACTTCCGAGTCTGCCTCAGCAGTGTGGATGATGACAGGTCCTGGGAGGAATGGGGTGCACAGGCAGGAAGAGGCTTCACTGGGTTCTTCCCAAGCCCCACTTCCTCCTCCTCCTCTTTGTCCACCACAGAGATGGAGCACAAGGTCTCCTTAAGGAGAGCAAAGGCCCCAGCACACACCGGCCCTGCTGAGTGTTCCCACGGCCAAAGCATCGCACAAAGCAGGCAGCAGCCTTGTTCTGCCCAGCACATGCCCTCCTACGGGGCCATGAACAGACCAGAGGGGAATGGACCGCCCCCACCCTGTCCCACCTCAGGCATTCTGAGGAACACCCTTCAAGGTCTAGAGTTGAGTGAAGGTCTGAGTGAAGCATTCTCCTTGATTTTCTTATCCCACACTCCCCTGTCTCATCCCCAACACTCCTTGCCTTCAAGCCCTGCCAGCAACTAAGCATCCTAATGAAGAATGGGCTATCCCTAATTTGATCAGAACTAGGTTATTTTCTTCCCAAAGTTCAATCTCATAGGCTAATATGGCAACTTATCACATAACAATCTGAGAAAGGTGGCCACAAAGCCATAAATCTCCTCAGGCTGGAGTCCTGCACAAAATAAAAGCCAGCCTTCTAGAAGAATTGCTAGGAACCAAAGATCAGACCACAGTGTTCCTATACCTAGCTGCTGCTCAGAGATCACTAGCTCTTTTTCCCTCTGGCAACGCCTGGAGGTATCCTAACACCCTGCCAGAAGCAGCAGAGTCCTGTGGCGGCTCTTTTTTTCCCACAGCCCAGGCCCAAGGTCAAAAGGAACATCTCCCATCAGCAGCAATCTGGAATTCACTGCGGTCAGTCCACACGGCAAGTAGGTGAGCCCGAGTCCCAAGGAGCTCTTTATTCTCCGATTACCGATGACCGGAACCCCAGGTTTTTAAAAGCAGCCATGGTAGCTTTACTAGAACATGAGAATCCAAACACACTTCGTTGGTCGCCACAGAAGGAAACCCCACTGAAGGCCTGTAAGTTAGGTGTTGAGTCCGTAACTAACCCACAGGGCTGCCTTGGGAAGCCACTTTCTTTCTCTAGGGCTCATGTGCAATCCCAGGGGTGGAACCCTATCAGTGATCTCGGGAACCTCGCCCACCACTATGTCCAACAGTAACAGTGCTGATACCTGCAAGGTGGTGGTTCAAAGCAGAGTCTATCTGCATGTCCCATGCCCCCTCCTTTCCTATAGTCCCTTGACCTCTGAAGAATCATGGGCTTCTGCATGTACAAAAACTCAAAAAATGATCTACATGCACATATCCTTGGATAAGTAGTTGAACCTATAGGTGACAGCATGGTTTTCGATACCAGACTGTTTGAATTCCACCATTTACCATTTAGTGTGCCTGGGCAGGTTATTTAGCCCCTCTTAGTTCTCTTATTTGTAAAATGGAAAATGGTACCTTCCTCATAGGGTTATAAAAAGACTTAAACAATATATGCGAAGTCCTTAGAATACCGTTTGGTATATACCAAGTCTTTAGTGCTGGGATTTTAAAAACTGATAATAATCTAGTATAACACGAATGGCACTACAGAGTATTATACCATCTGGAGTCTGCTGCTGTATTGGCACCTTGGAACTACAGTTTTCAGTAAAAAGACACTCTAAATAGATACTCAAATATGAACTGAGCCAAGGACTGGCCAAATGGGGCCATCCAGCAGTCTCTAGCTTCCTCCCAGCCTGCGTCTCCACAGTTCTCATGGAGCCCCCTGGGGCTTCTCAAAGATTTCCTTCCTAAAGCAAAACCCAGTGTCGCACCACTTCCATTCATGGTGGCACCTTCTGAGGTTCTTTGGCTCATTCAACTCCCTTGATGCTGGGGAGAGCACAGAAGTAGCTCTAACAGGAGTCAAACTGAAGTCCCCATCTCTCTGAGTCCCATGCATACAACCTCTACCCAGGAAGCCACACAAGAGACATGTAAGGACCCACAGAATTCCCTGCTGGAACCCTGGGGCATCCCCAATTTGTGACCTGCCTGAAGAGAAGGGGTCACCTAAAGACATCTTTCCTCCTTTGTCACGCCTCTGGTGTTTCCAGGAAGAGGGAATTTGCCCTTCTGAAGCTGAGCAAGTGAGGACTTCAGATCAGGCCCTGTGGGTGATTCTTAAGCTCTGGGCTCTCCAGGAGGGAGGGAGAGCTGCTCTGTTTGCTTTCTGTTGGCTATACACGTCTGTGCTTAGCAGCCAACTGCAGCAAGAAACCGGCCGCAGCACCCAACCCAGCTAGGGATAAGGCAGGCTCCTCTGGCCTGAAGTTCCTATTCTGTTACACATTTTTAAAAGTTCGATGAATGTTTTGTTTCTATTTGAGATACTGCTAAAGAAGCTAAAGAAAAGAACAATAACCTTTGCCTTATGGCACCCTTTACTATTTTAATTCTGATGAGGTAATGATGCTCTGCAGACGCTCTGCAGACCAGGGATTCAAGTAAGTCTGAATCAATAACAAATGATAAAATGCAGCCACCTTTTCTGGGGGGTGGGGGTTCAGGGGTACTTGACTACTGAGCCACCACCCAGCCCTACTCTGTATTTCGTTTAGAGACAGGTCTCACTGGGTTGCTTAGGGCTTTGCTAAATTGCTGAGGCTGGCTTTGAACTTGTGATCCTCCTGCTTCAACCCCCCTCCCCCAGATACTGGGATTAAAGGACTGTGCCACCGTGCCCAGCCAAAAATGCAGCCTCCTTTGATGGCCAAGGACCCTAGATATATGGGATCCATGAGGGGAAAAAATGCAGTCCTTGGGAGTAAAAAGTTGGGGAATTTCTGACCGCAGACATACACAGGTTTATCGTCAAAACTCAACTAGGAAACGCAGCTAATGCTTGGGTCCTACTGTGAATCAGCACTCTTCTGCCCTCCTCTCCCTTAGCAGGTCACTACTGTCCCCGGGATGCAGCCAGCACGGCCCTTGGCAGCCTGTGCAGATGTCTGGGAGGAGAGGCCAGAGCAGGAGGCACACTGGAGACACTCCTGACAGGTCAGGCTGAAGCTGCAGCACACGGCAGGCAGCAAGGACCCTGAGGACAGGCACACCCGAGGCCACATGTGCAGAAGAGAGATGGGAAAACGGACACAGAGAGGGACTCTGGGAGGTCGCTCCTCAAGGGCCAGGGGCTGGCTTGTAGACCCCACAGACAGACCTTCTTTCTGACGTTGGAAAAGCCCAGCCAGCAAACATCGAGTGGACTCCAGATTCCGATGCATGTTGGTGGAGCGAACACTGGAAAAAACAGAAAGGCAGAGACGCGCGGGAAGGAAGGCTGAGTCATACACTGCACCACGAGCAGCTGCAGTCTCCAGACACCCAGGGCCCTGAGCTCAGGAAGACGCTTCGCTGCTGCTTGGTGGGATGGCTGCCCCCAGAGGACGCACAGGCCAATGAACGCGACCTCCAGTCACTACTGCTCTCAGGACCACTGTATCAGACAACTCTCCCCCAAACTTCTCTGGGAGAAGACAGGAGCCCCTGGGGTGTCTGACCCCTCACACTCAAGACCTCACTCAGTGCCACATCTCCTCTTTTAATGACTCACAAGACCTCCTGCGGGTGGAAAGTCAGCGAAAGGAAGGGGACGTCTTTGACATAGTTCTTCCTCAGCCTCTCCCCCAGGGCAAACATCTGCTGCATGCCCACCGTGGTCAGCTGCCCAGCCAGCATGCCCCCCTGAGGTGGGGAAGAAAGAGAATCAGACACCTGCCAGCTGATCTCACCCAGAGACCCACTGAAACTCTCAGTGGCCCAGAGCAGGACACATGCTCACCTTCAAGGTAGTCCTGCTGTACTGAGAGTCATAAGGAGAATGTGGTTTCGGGCCACCAGCTCGGTGACTGTGCGATCAAACTGAGTTTGGGGTGGGACCTCTAATAGCTGGAGATTCCACTCTACCTGTTGTGATCATAAAAAACAAGATATGTTTTTTTAAAAGTTTCTTGAAACTCACAGCGTTAACATCTGGTGGTCGCATGGAACATTAGGCAGAATCACTCGGACATTAGGCTACAGACCTTCCCGTGGGAGGAAAAGGGAGAAACGACCGATTTAGGATTCCAGGTGTTCTTGGCCCAGGTCCTATGAGTGCTGCACTAATACTGTCAGGAGCTACTCTGGCCCTGAGCCCAGGCTGAAGGGGAGAGATGGCCAGTGCTGGCAGCAGGTGCTTGGCATGCATGAGCATGGCCTTAGTGTCCATGCCTGGGAAATCTCCAGGGAACCTGGACCCCCACGTAGCACACCACACATGCTGTGTCCCTTGTTATCAGTTCCTGCTATCCAATTTCTGAAATAAACAGCTGCCAACAGGAAGCCTTGGCTGCTCCCCACCTCCCTTTATTCCCTGCAGTCTGCCACTTGCTCCCACTGTCCTGCAATGGCTCCCAGACATCCCAAGTGGCCACAATCCCCAGCTCCAGCTGTTGGTGACTCTCGCAGCCAGGAGTGCACCTCCACACAACCTCGCAACCTCAGCTGTCCTTTCCAGTGCAACCACACCCTCCCAGGCCCAGGACTCCAACTTGTGACTCCCTGCCACACACCATCCCTGCAGCCCTGCTGGCCAGAACAAAGTCACTCTGAATGCTCCTGCTGTGACCGCACATCAGAGTAGACCTTACTACCTCCTCCTTCCTTTTTCACAGTTGATCATCACTCCTTCTCCTCAGTTCTGAGCCTGGCTTGCATAGCATGGCCCAACCTCTTCTCAGCACCCCCTCAGGACTTCTCCCCTGCCCTACACACTACCTCTCCAGCCCCACAACTGTTTCTTTCAGCGCCATATTCATACCTCCTAGTTTTTCAATGTATGTTCCTAGAATTTTCTTTCCTGTCATCTGAGAAGACTCCTTCGTTCCGTAAGACTCAACAAGCCTGACCATGGCTCTGAACTTCTATAGCAATACTGGTGGCTCTCTCTGGAATCCTTTACATACTGTTCTAGGAGAGTTCCTTTACTGGTCTGTCCTGTTCAGTAGATTCAGCTTCCTGATAACAGAGACTCGGTCATTTATTGACCTTTGTATTCTGAAATCCTAAGAAGGGCGTAGCACACCATACATGCAATTAATAACTCTGACCATCTGTCAGATCCTGTGGAAGATATCAAGCTTGAGATAATTTGGCCCTGCCTTTCCCTGATTTTCAGATTAATAGAGGAAGCAAACTCTGAATCTAAATGACATAATAAAAGGGAATATGTGCTATAAGAAACCAGATGAAGTCCATTGTAGTTCAAGGTAAAACAGACATTCTCTTCTGCTTGAGGATTCAGGGAATATTTCACAGAACGGATCATATGTGAAATGAACAGAATTTAGACAAGCAACAACTGGGACTTGGGAGTAAGAAGCAGGTAAGAAGAAATGGTGGCATTCAGGATTCCAAAAACAGCTAGAAAATTGGAGCAAAGTAGAGATACTAAAGAATGTGTATACAAAGAAGTAGTCTAGTTTGTCTCAAACTGGGAATGGTTTTCAAGCCTTTTAATTAGCAAATGCCAAGAAAAGCTGAACATTCAATTTGTACATGTAAATGCAAAAACTGGAGTTTCTCCAGCTGCAGTAGGAATAAGAACCCAGAGCCCCAGGCAGCCAGCCCCTGGCCCACAGCTCCACAGTAGTTCAAAAGTCACAGGTATAATACTATTGGACTGGGAAGACCAATGCAGGAAAGCCAAGTTTATGATGTCTGCCATAGTCTACATGAGTACTGTTGGTCACCTCTTCACTGCTATGACCAAAAGGCCTAAAGAGAACAATCTAGAGAAGGAAAGGTCTATGTGGGACTCACAGGTGCAGAGGTTCAGTCCATGATCGGTTGGCTCCATTCCTCAGGCCAAGGTGAGGCAGACCAGGGTGGTGGAAGGGTGTGGTGGAGCAAAGCTGCTCAATGCTGGCAGCCAAGAAGCAGAGAAGACAAGGCACCAGAGACAGAATGCAAACCCCAAAGCATGCTGCTAGTGACCTACTGCCTCACCTGCCAGTCAGCACCCAGCACAGCAGTCCCCACCCCGAATCACCAATCCATGCAATGGACTGATCCACTGATCATGTCACCATGCTCATAATACAATCATTTTACCTCTGAATATTCCTGCCTTGTCTCACCCATGAGATTTCAGGAGATACCTCAGTCCAAACAATAAAAGATCCAAGATTTCACCTAAGGCAGCAAGAACAGAGGAGGTAAATGTGAGACATCTGAATTAGTAGGTAAAAGTTTTATTTTGTGGCTGGGTTGGCAGTAACTAAGGAAAAAGAAAGGAAAACTACTACTTTGATTTTGAGCCTGTGTACCTAATGTGGAAAGGGTAGAGGAGGTGCTTCCTGACTAACACTGAGACAGAAGAAAGCAGGGAAACTGCATTCACTTTTGGTCACTTAAAAGTTTGAGTGAAGTCCTCTGTGCTCCCAGTACTCTTGGCATAACCCCGTCATTGAAATGTTCTGTCTCTCTCCATCACTACACTGAAAACTGACATGAAATCACCCTTCTCCAGGTCAGAGACCTAAGTCCACAGGGCCATTCAGCTTCACTGAGAAGGCTCTCTGCTTAGCCGCCTTTCTGGTTCCCAAGAGACAAGTCCTGCAGTGCAGGTCACACCAAGTCTAGAGCCCACGTTTTCAGAGGATCAACATAGTTTCATATATGGTGTCCATCCCACATACACACTCTCATCCTCTTTCCTCTTCTTAACTTAATGATAAAGACTGACTTGATAAATCTCCTTATATTTATACCCCATTTCCAAAAAGAAACAGACGACAGCAATATCTAAAATCTGGTAAGACAACCAAGTCAAAGTAGGTAAGAGACAAAACCAAATAAGCATAGGGGCAAAAACAGATGTAGTAATAAGGTTACCAAAAATGCATCTATCAAAAATCCATACACCTATCATAGATGGACCACAAGTTTGGCACCAACTTTCTGGCTTTTATATAAAAGGAGAAATTTGATCAGCTAGACAAGTTTAAAGATAAAAGCAAGCAAACTGTTCAGGAGAAGTACACCATATCTAATGCTAACAGACAAATTCCTCCCAAGGGTCCTCATAAAGAAGAGAGAGTAATATAATGAACATCTTTTCAGTAGTCACAGCAATGAGTTCTGTGGGGTTGTTTCTCCCAATTCCCTCAACACAGAAAGAGAACATCTCACCAAAGCACATTTCAGTGAAGCCAATTCTATATTGGGAGGATATGCTAAATTCCAAGTAAGAGAAAAAATTTTGCAAACAAAAAACTTCCAGGTGTAGATTTTTAAATAAAACCATAATTTTAAACCTGGGTTATACACTGGCATCAGCAGGACATTTTCTAAAAAGTTACTGATGCCTGAGCCCTATTCGGAACCTCCCTGGGGGGCAGGCCCTTTACTTCTTAATGATGAAGAGTCCAGACATATCTAAAGTTTCACCAGAGAAGATCTTACAATGTCTGGGCACTTGGGCCAATTAAACCAGGATTCTGGGAGGAAGACCCAGGCATCAGTATTTTTAAAATATCCCCACTTGAGTTCAATATCCTACCAAGGTAAAGAACCATCACTATAGAAAGATGGATGTACTGGCCTGGCACATTCTTCAGGTGCTGCATCCTGAACGCCACCTTTCTCAGCCGAGCTCTGGCTAGGTATTAAGTAACAAGACATTATGCTTCCCAGCTAATCTATCTTGTCAAATAAAACCCAAAATACCTTAACAATGAAGCTAGGGGAGGGTGAACTGTCTTTAATGAAAACAGAAGAACCTGCCTGGTGGTCATCCTGCCACTGTCTGCAGGGGAACTAGGGAAACCTAAAATGAGAGTCAAATCTATTCTTTTGAAAGTATACTAGGATCTACTGTAATGATCAGGAAAACAGCTAATTATGTTCCATAATTTTATTTCCAAGGCACATACTTTTATCAAGATAGGCTAAACAAATAGTTATTTAAGCCCTAAAAAAACCACTCATATTTTAAACAAGACTACTTTCTAAGGATTTGTAAAATAACTGAAATGACCTGTCACATGTGTTTATCTATAAACCAATGAGAAATCAGTAAACATGTACCAAAAGAAATTTTAGTTTTTGAATGGCTGCTACATGGTCCCACCTGAATATAATTAATATCAGAACTAGGAAGATAGAAAATCCCAATCACCTGTCTATTAAATGGGGTATTGAAAAGAAAACCTGGGCAAGGCCTTCCACAAGCAAGTTAAAAAGGGCTGACGACATTCACTTGTGGACATTCACTGATGACATTCACTTGAAAGAGGGTGGTTTCCACCCCTGGCTTTTATGCACATATTTTATTCTAGATTACCAAACAGTTTTAAAGCATCTACCTACAGTCTGCAGGTATGATCTGGTAGGAGAGGTACTGTGTCTTCTCTTATTGCAAAACGAGCCCATGGACTATGATGTTCTGCATTTTGTAGTTAGAGATGATGGATGAAGCTGGTGTGCTAAGCAATAAGGACCCCCTCTTCCAGAAAGGCATAAGACACCCATCACACACCCACTGGCTCAGGAGAAATCTCTAAAAGAAACTACATCTTTTTACAGGGCTTCGGGGAATACATGCACTGTACATTCGAGGCCCAGGTCTAGACAGTCAAGCTTTATTCTTTGCTACCACTGATAACCTGTCTTTAACATGAAAAAAAAGTGTGTGTGTGCATTCCTATCAATTACTTCCCAGCCCTCTGTAACAAGAATAAATGGGGAAAAGTGGGGGTAGAGGTTGCCCAAGAGATGGGTCATGTGTTTACAAAATGATAAGGAAATGATAAGGCCTGCTTTGAAAACTGGGTTTTAGTGTATAGTGTGAAGAGTCCAACTCTCTCGGTTTTCTCTAGAAAGCAACTATGACCAGGAAGATGGACAACCTATTGATTTGTTCCAACTTCAACCTAAGCGTCACACACTAGGCATTCCACAATTACTTGTGGGACTTGGGGACCTGCGTACAGAGAGGCTAACCACAAAAAACATGGAATTATTTGTGCTCTAAGGCTATTTAGTCATCGTTAACCCTGCAGAGTTGAAAGCATCATACCCACAAACCGACCACAAGCCCTTCCACTAACTATAGGTCTAGAAGCCTGAAACGCAGACAGCCAGGATACAGCGACTGTCGCCACGTCTTCCTGAGACTTCTAACCGCCTCCAGCTAACCCTGAAGAGGGAGTCCTGGAACCTGTCCCAAGGCAGCCCGAGGTCCCCTTAGGCAGGTCCCTGACACAGCGCGACGGTCCCGACAGCACCAAGGCGGCCGTCCCCGGCTCGCGACACGCCACTTTTCGGCCCTGGCGCTCCGCTGACCACTGGCCAAAGGGCCCCCAGGCGAGTCCCGGGCTCCTCCAGAGGAGCAGCGGCGGCACAGCTGGGGGCGACCCTGGAGGTCTGGGACACTCACGGCCAGAAGGGCCCGTCGGGGAGCCGGGGAGCCGGGGAGCCGGGGAGCGGGGAGCCGGGGAGCGGGAAGCCGGGGAGCCGGGGAGCCGGGAAGCGGGAACCAGGGAGCGGGAAGCCGGGGAGCCGGGGGAGCCGGGGGAGCCGGGGGAGCGGGGGAGTCGGGGAAGCGGGGAGCCGGGGAGCGGGGAGCCGGGGAGAGGGGGAGCGGGGAGCTGGGGAGCCGGGGAGAGGGGGAGCGGGGAGCTGGGGAGCCGGGGAGAGGGGGAGAGGGAAGCCAGGGAGCCAGGGAGCCGGGGAAGCCGGGGAAGCCGGGGAAGCCAAGGAGCGGGGAGCCGGGGAGCAGGGAGCCGGGGAGCGGAAAGCCGGGGAGCCGGGGAGCGGCTCACCTGGTCTGCGCAGGGCAGCGGCCACAGCGGGCTCCGCGCGACATGCGGGAACACCACCTGCACCTGCTTCAGCTCCAGGTGGCCGCGCGCCTCCGGGCGCAGCTCGCCTGGGGCCGCCCGCCGCGCGCGCAGACAGCAGGCCAGCGCGGCCAGCGCGCCAGACGGGGCCCACAGCCGCGCGCTCAGGGCGCGAGCCGCCATGGGGCCGCCGCGAGCGCGCGGGGACCGCGGATGAACACTCCGGCCCACCCGACGGGCCACGCCTTGCCCTTGCCCTCGCCCTCGAGTCCTCAAGCCCGCTTTCCAGTCGGGTCCCTGCGCTCCTGAAGGAACAGGCCCCGGCACGAAAGGCGGACACCCCACAGATGGCCGGCTCCACTGGCCACAGCTCCCAGCCCTCCCCCGCCCGGAACCATCTCTGCCGGCCCCGCAGAGGAGCACGGGAAGTGGAGTCCCCAGGCCCGCTTGGCTGGCGCCCTCCGCCAGCGGGAACTACAACTCCCACAAGGCCGTGCACCGGGACTCCGCCAGGCGGGGCTGCGGGAACCCTCCTGGGCAGGCCTGGGCGCTGGGGCGGCGGGAACCCGCGTGGGCAGGCCTGGGCGCTGGGGCGGCGGGAATCCGCTTGGGCAGGCCTGGGCATGGGGGCAGGAACCCGGGAATCTGCCAGGAGGAGGCCAGCTCCAGGTAGAACTGAAGGACAGGGAGTGGGACTTTGAATCTGGCTTTGAACTTGGGAAACTTATTCCAAGTAAGTTGTGGGGGGCTGTTGCTGAGGCCGAGCCCAGGTCACCGGTGAGTGGCGACCCTTGCAGAGGTGGGCTCAGGGTTGTACTGCCCACGCTTACCATCCAGCCTTGGCTCACACACTTCTAGGGCATGAGTCCTCGCAATCTCACATGGGACATTGGTGCTCAGGGATGTATTTACTTACTGTTGGGTCATTGTCGGTGATTTGGGAACAAAGCACCAAGCAGCCTGCTGGCGGGAAAGAAACACCAATTGGGTGTGAATGCCTGTCAATCAGTGGGATCTCCTGGCTAAGGCCTGTCAATCAGCAGGATCCCCTGCGCAATCCTGGAGTTCAGCCAGCTCCGCCCCCCCAACTCCTGCGGGACAAGGGACTCTAAAACACCTTTTCTGTCCCAAGCCCTTCCCTTCCTGCTGTAAGCCCCCATAAAATTCCAGTCCTGTCGAGCCCCCACGCAGTCTCTCCTCAGACCCTCCTCCTGTCCACTCTGTTGGTCTGATCAAGTTCCACGGGAGAGTGACATCTCAATAAAGCCTTGTTCAGTGGCCTCTTAATCTGCCTCCTTTGGTCACCACTATTGCCTTACCTTACACTTACATCCAGAATATTTCCTGTGGGAAAATCCAGGCCTTGCCTGTGGGCAACCCAGACCTTGATCTGCCCTGACGCTGGCTTGTTGGTCTCTGTGAATACACAGGCAGCCCCACCTGAGTCTTGGGTTTTTGCCCAACACACAGCCAAGACCACACGTGTCTGGCTCAAGGAAAAAGCCCAAGTTGAGAGGAAAGGCGTTGTGAGGAGTTGGAATAGAAACCTTCCAAGCCAGTCTTTGATCATTCTGAATTCTGCCTTTGAGTCAAACTGGACTCAATGCAAAGACAACTTGCGCCTGGAGCTTGCCCCTGACCTGATGCCCCTGGAAGGCTCTGAGTAGTCTGGGGGCAGGGTGTCATCTTGTAACCCTGCACATCCTCATAGCTTTCCTGCTGCCCAACCCATGGGCTCACTTTTCTGAGTTGTGTGTTAAAAAAATTCTGTTTGCTACCAACTGAGTTGTGTTCCCACAAAAGTCCTATATTAAAACCCTAAACCCTAGGCTGGGGACATAGCTCGGTTGGTAGAGTGCTTGGCTCGCACGCACAAGGCCCTGGGTTCAATCCCCAGCACCACACACACGCACAAAGAGACATAGAAGGTCAGAAGGTTAGAACTGAATGTAAGAAATCATTTGAGAGACATTGCAGCTTTGCAGGTGAGCCGAAGGAGGGCACAGGGAGAGGGCAGCCTGGCAGGCCAATAAAGAATAAAAAGTCTTTAAAAAGAAAAGGAAAAACCCCCAAACCCCAGTGTGATTGTATTTGGAAATAAGCTTTTAGGAGGTGATTAAAGTTAAGTGAGCTACACAGGTGTTGGCTTTTCATCACCATGAGTTTGGCTTACAGTTTCAGTTTTCAGTCCAGGTGGAGTGACCTCGTTGCTCTGGGCCTGAGATGAGGTGTAGAGGAAGAGAAATACCAGGAGGAGGGGGCCAGGTACAGATGTACTCTTCAAGGTCACAGCCCAGGATCTGGGTCCCACCTGCCTACACTTTCCACCACCTCCCAAACTGCTCATCCACCAAGTGGATTAATCCAATGATGGGTTTAGAGCCCCATGATCCAATCATTTACCCAATGCCCCACCTCACTGATTTGGGGACCTAGCCTTCAACATGAACTTTTGGGGGACGTTCTAGATCTAAACCATATCAGTGCCCTAATAAGAAGAGAGAGAGAATTCTCCCTTCATGCCCATGTACCAAAGAAAGGGCATGTGTGCACCCAGGGAGAAGCCAAGCCAGGAAGTAGCTAATAGAAATGGTCTCTAGTAGCTAGTAGAAATGGTCTCAAATAGTTGATTATGTGAGCCGGAGCTCGTAATGAGGAGGAGAACCCTCACCAGAGAACCTTGACCATGCTGGAACCCTGATCTCAGATGCCAGCCTTTAGAGCTATGAGTAAATCCATTTGTTTTATGCCACTCAGGTTATGGTGTTTTTTTATGGCAGACTAAGACAATGACTTATTCTGATCTCAGTAAGGCATCCAGGAGATCAGACGGCACTGCTTTGACACTTGTGTAGTGAGATGTAACCTCAACAGTTCAGGCTTTTCTCAACAGCGGGCCAAGATGGTTCAACTTCAGTGCAGAACAGCCTGGTATTGGAGCACTTCCATTTCAGCACATGAGAACGCCTTGAAGGCAAGGTGTGTTGGCAGTATCTTCTGCAGTAATAGGCCAGGCACCTAACACACACCTTGCACTCTAGGCCAGAGTGAGAAAACAGGCCAAACGGGTCTGGGTCCAAAGGTTGGAAACTGGGCAAGTGGGAGACAGACAGGCTAAGGTCTCCAAAGCCGCCTGTTCTGCCCATTCTAAGGAATCGTTAAAAACTCCCGAGCAGACGGGGACCTGCTCATTAGGTCCTCCCTGGCCTCAGCCCACCTGCTCCCCACCTTGTGGCCATCCCACCAAGCATCTCCTGGGCCGAATCACACAGGCAGGAAGGAGAGAGAAGAGAGCAGGAGAAGAGAGGAAGCCTAAGACAATGACAGCAAGTCAGGACGCCCTCACCTCTTGGGACACCAGGACACCAGCTATGCCCTCCCTCCCTCCCAGGAGAAGCCTGTGTACCCCTTCTTAAATAGACCTGCTTTGTATGCTTGCCTCCGTCTGCTGCTCTAACTCCTACTCCAGCTCGAGGGAGAGCAGGACTGTCCGGAACCCGCAGGGACTTGGCGGCATTGTGGGCAGGTCTTCTCCTGCGGAAGCAGTGGCAGGGACCGTCCTGCAGAGCAGCAGGGGAGGGAGATGTGTGTAGGAGGCCAGAGCAGGAGGGGTTGGAAATGACAGATCCCATGTGGTGATCGAAAGTACCATTTTTTTTAAGAGAGAGAGAGAATTTTTAATATTTATTTTTTAGTTCTCGGCAGACACAACATCTTTGTCTCTATGTGGTGCTGAGGATGGAACCAGGCCACACGCATGCCAGGTGAGTGCGCTACCGCTTGAGCCACATCCCTAGCCCTGGAAAGTACCATTTGTCAGCCCTGAGCCAGCCCTGGGGAGTTCGTAAATACTGTGTGTGTGCATCCTGGATCCTGGTGTAGTAGTTGGTGAGCTGCCATTTAAAAGGAAGGAGAGAATCCTGAAATCACGGTCTGGGGACAGACGGAGGAGGGGAAAGAAACTGAGCAACTGTTATTCTGACCATGATTTTACCACCAGACAGGGATGGGTGGCTTGAGAAACAAGCCCTCCTTCCACCAAATTGTCTTCAGAGATCATATCATGCATTTAATATCACGCAAAACTCAGGTTTTTAAAAGTCGTCCCTTTGGTCACACAGGATGGTAGGGTGTATTTTGGCAGATCATAGGTTCAGAGTGTGACTCACTCTGTTCAGGATCCACCTCTGTGGCCGTCCTGAGGTGGACTCACCCTGGTCACATACTCAAGTTCAGGCCAGGAAAGTCATGGCCAGGTAGCTCTGTCTTCCTCCTCCCCTCTGTTCAGCAGGCTCACTGAACAGAGCGAACTCAACTGTTCGGGCCAGGCTCATGGGTCTGCAAAGGGTGGGGCCGAGAGGGAGGCTGGCAGTAGGGAGGCCACCCCACAGCAAGTCGGCCTGCTGACTAGGGCTGATGGGAGATGACAGGGTCACGTCTTCTGATGGGCCATTTTCCGTCTCCTCAGCCAGTGGAAAGTCCCACCTGCAGCCGCCCTGTAAGGGGAGGGGGAAGGGGAGCCTGCAATGAACACCCTCCACCCTCCCACCCCCGCATTTCCCTTTGTCTAATCCAGTGGATTCTATTATTCCCTCCCCAACCTCCCTTGTTTAGGATTAACATCCACAAATTAGAGGGAACATTTGGCCTTTGGTTTTTTGGGATTAGCTCATTTCCTTTAGCATGATATTCTCCAGTTCCATTCGTTTATGGGCAAGTGCCATAATGTCATTCTTCTTTATGGCACAGTAATATTCCATTGTGTATACATACGCCACATTTTCGTTATCTATTCATCCATTGAAGGGCACCTAGGTTGTTTCCATAGCTTGGCTATTTTGAGTTGAGCTGCTATAAACATTGATGCGGCTGTGCCACTGTAGTACGTTGCAAATCTCAATCACAAGATTAGATAAGAAACAAACATGTCGACTGGTCAGTTTCCAGTGAGGACCACAGTACCAGGCTCTTATTAAGTACTCCATAAATACTTGCCAAGTGGAATTACATCTCTTTTGCTTCCTATATAAATCTCTTTCTGAGGAATTTGGTTTACAGAAAAGTATTTACTTTATCATAAGCATTAAGAAGTACGAAGGTTAATTTTCCTTCATTTCTTACGGTTGTCAAGAGGCATGGAGTCTGATTTCAAGTTAACTAGAGCAAATATCTAGAACCTAGTGGTCATCCTAACGGTGATACCTCCGTGGTATCATTCTGAATTAGAAGGGAACTAGGCGGGTTAAGAGGCTGTTGCAACCTAGGAAACCTAGGGGTCGTTCATGACGTGGTTCGGGGGTCAAGGGTGACTTGAGTCTGACTTCTCAGGCGGTGCCATTCACCTGGAAAGGTTAGGCAGAAGTTAGAAGTTAATCTTGAATGAGATCCTTGTAGGCAGGTAAGTGACCTGTGACAGCTGGCCGTGGGGTGGAGTGCAGAGTAAGTTTGGGTGAGGAGCATGCATGTGGGACTCCTCTGCACATAGCTGATAACTGGAATAACAGAAGTGAAGTCTCAGAGCGAGGGAGAGATGGGAGGAGAAACAAGCAGGTCCTAGGGCGGGACTCCGGGAAACCACCATTTATGGTAAGGGCAGAGAAAGACGGAGGAAGAACAGGGTGATAGAAAGAAAGTCAAGACGTGGGCACGCAGGAGGCCAAAAGGAGAACGTCTTGCTTTTTTTATAGTATTTTTTAGTTGTAGTTGGACATATGCCTTTACTTTATTGTTGTGTGGTGCTGAGGATCGAACCTGGTGCCTGCACATGTAGGTGAGCGCCCTACACTGAGCCCCAGCCCCAGCCCAGAAGAAGGTTTTAAGAAATGGACAACGGCGTCAGTGACACTGAGGAATCAGGTAATACCAGGCCCAGGATCCACCGGGTTTAACATCAGAGGAATCACATACAAGTGAGAAGTCTATGGGAAGTCAGTGTAGACGTGTCCAGGAAGGAAGACTGAGAGGAGGTGCGTTAGGTGTAGTTGTTGGAGGCTCGTGGTTCACGAAACTAAGGGAGAACTATCTTTTGAAGATAAGAGAAAACTGTGTATGTGTTTAAATGTTGACAGCAGGCTGCAGACGGAGGTGGAAAGAGCAGGAGAGGTGAGAGGCCAAGTCAGAGGAGCAGCGCGTGGCTTCCCACGGAGAGAGGAGGGGACTTGAGTGGAGGTGCTGTAGTACAGGAAGCTGGGCCTTTGTTCTTAGATGGTCTCTTTCCTTTCTGTAAAATGAGAGAATGACTATTTGTGCAAAATGGGGTGGTGAGTGGTGAACTGGACAATTGGAGGAGAATCGAGGTTGAATTAACTGCAGTATGACCAGAGACTTGCCAGAGACCACAGAGAGCCCAGCAGAAGAGTGTTCTCCAGCATTTTGGTGACAACATCACCAGGGGGTATTTGTTGGAATACAGGAATGAGCGCCAGAATGTCTTACTAGATCTGAGGTGAGAGCCCAGGACCGGGCACTGACAGGTGTCAGTTAATTCAGACATAACACCTCTTCAGATGGCACTCTGAGGATGACTGATGGACAGTCAACTGGTCATCCCTCAGTATCTGCAGGGGATTGGCCCCAGGGTCCCGATGTCCCTGGCCTGGGGATGCCAGACTCCTGTACAACCAAGTCCTCGTATAAACGGCCTAGTCTTTGCATATGACCAACGTGCATCTTGCCATACACTTTAAAGCACCCCAGATCACGCATAAAACCTAACACAGTGTAAATAGTTGTTACACACCTTATTGTTTGGAGATCGATGACAAGAAAATAGTCTGAACTTGCTCTGTATAGATGCAGCTTTTGAAAACAAAGTCTCTCTGCACTGCGGTTGTGAGTGAATGTCCTTAGAGGTCCAAATGTTAAAGGTTTGGTCCCCAGAGTGGTGCTGTTGGGAATGTTAGAGCCTTTGAGAGGTGGAACCTTACAGGAGGTCCTAAAATCACTAGAGTCATGCCCTCATAGGGGATGAGCAGACTCCGGTATCTTCCCGGGCTCGGGAGGTGAGCGGTTTGCTCACAGTGCACTCCTGCCATGATGTCTGCCCTCACCAGAGGTCCAAAGTCACGGGCTAACTAATTTTGGACTGGAACTGAGAAACTAATGTGACTCCATTTTTGAGAAACCAGCCTGTACCTCAGAGCAAAGCCTGTTCAAGGAAGGGGGCATGACCCTTGCCCTAGGAAAAACCCACAGAGCACTCCTAGGCACATTCCCACCTGCTGAGTTGTTTGTCTGCAGCGCCAGGTGTCCCTGACTCAGTCAGGCTAGGTGAGGGCCCATAGCAACCCGCTAGCAACCACCAATCAGCATGAGACGGGAAAAATACCTGGGATGCCAGATGACCCCCCAGTAGTTTATGGTGGTTGATAACATGTTGAGAAACCATGTAGTTTAGCACATACACCCCTCATGCCTAAACCAATCAGTTAAAGGAATCCCTTTCTTGTACTAATCAATCATCCCCACCCAACTTTTTCCCACCAGTGAATGTGCTAATCAATGTTAAGAGTTGTTGTTTGACTTTCCCTCGGTGTGAAATGGTTTGCTGTGTGATGTTGTGACACATAGAGGATCCCCCCAAAACCTATAAAATCTCACTGAACAAAGGACCAGGACTCTCTCCCTGGGACCGCTGCATCAGAAACGGTTGTGAGTCCAGGCTTTAGAGCTTGCAATAAAGACTCTTGTGTGATTGCATCAGGTTCGGCTCCTGGAGTGGGGTCCCGCGAATCTGGCATTACAGAACCTCCAGAACCATCAGTCAAGATAAACCTTTTTTTTTTCTCTCTCTCTCTCTTTTCTTTTTCTTTTTTTGGTGCTGGGGACTGAACCCAGGGCCTTGTACATGCAAAGCAAGCACTCTACCAACTGAGCTACATTCTCTCTTTATAAGTTAATTAAGTTAATTGCCTCAGGTATGTTGTTATAATAACAGAAAGTTGACTAGTACAGTCCAGAACCCACCGGTATGGCATCTGGCGTGGGCCTTCTGGCTGCATCATAACATGGCAGGGAGCACCCCAAGTTCAATTTCCAGTACAAACAACAAAGGCAGCAGAGGGGTGTGCATGGTTGCTAAAATGCCTCTATGAACCCTGAGTTAGGTCCCTGAACACAGCAGGTTCCTTTCTGTGGCAATGACCTCTCCTTCATCATCCATCCATTTAACAAGGATTTAGGAGCCTCCTTAGATGTCTGGGGCACTGTCCAAGGTCCTGGGACACAGTGGTGAAGAGAAAAGGTGGAAAAAACTGCAGGAGGTCAATAACAACACAGGATATTGGGACACCTGAGCCCAGGTGTGGTGGGGTTCTGAGTGCCCGGGGAGAAGAAGCCTCCAATCCTCAGTTTGCCCTTGACTTGGTCTATAAAATGTGAAATGCATATACAGGCGGAGAGTTCCAGCCTGTGTAAATAGACTAAGACTTCCCAAAACCCCAGATGACTTAAAACCAGAAAGAAAAACAAAAAAGAAAAAAAAATCAAGGACCAAGAGAGAGAAGTGTCTTTAGATTGGGCGCCCGTGACTCCTCGCCACCTCATCTCTTGCTTTGAGGGTTTCTGGGGACTCCGATTGAGGTTCCTCTTGTACTTCCCCAAAGCGCCGATCTCTTACCTTCTGCTTTCGGATATTCACAGAGGTCCTGTCTTGAAGAAGCCGTGGTTTGGCTTGGCCACCTCCTCAAACCTATCATGCCTCTTCCTTCCTCTTCCAGCCCGAGTTCCTAGACTAAAGGATTTGGGCTGCCTCATTTGCCCAAACCAATCCCTGGTGATGTCTTCAAAGCCAAAGCCAAAGGATTCTTGAATATTTTCCTGCCAAGTCAAGTCTTCGTAACCTCCTTTCTGGATTTCAGTCTGTCAAAGGTCGAGTCCTCCTTGAAACACAACTGTGGGTTCTGCTACCCAAATGTTCCTTCTCCCTCTTTGTAATTTCAGCTGGCCCTCTCTGCTCATCCCGTGACCCCTGGATATTTGCAACTATTACCTTATCTTTTATCTTATCTTTTAATTTAAGTCTTCTCCTAGGCCTTTCCTCCTGACCCTGCAGGATGCACAGTTCCATGTGTAGATCAAAAAGTGCCTATAAACCAGGTTTGGTGGCACATGCCTCTCATCCCAGCGGCTCAGGAGGCTGAGGCAGGAGAATCGTGAGTTCAAAGCCAGCCTCAGCAAAAACGAGGTGCTAAACAACACTCAGTGAGACCCTGTCTCTAAATAAAATATGACATAGGGCTGGGGATGTGGCTCAGTAGTCGAGTGCCCCCAAGTTCAATCCCTGATACCTCCCAAAAAATAAATAAATAAAATAAAACCTCCCATAGATGAAATGCACTTGAGTGTTTTTGCAAAGCTGAGAACAGCCCAACCCAAGTTTGCATCAAAAAAAATAAAATAAAATAGGGTAAGAAAGAGTAAAGGAAGATTGGATTTTGTAGAGGGGAGTCAGGGGAGGGGTCGGGCGGTGGGGATGGGAAGGATGGTGGGATGAGACAGACATCATTACCCTACATACACATGATCACAGACTTGTAGAACTCTGCACCATGTACAGCCAGAGGAATGAGAAGTTATGCTCCATTTGTATACAATGTGTCAAAATGCATTCTACTGTCAAGTGTAACTACTTAGAACAAATAAAAAAAGATAGCCATCCTGTTGGGGAAAAAAAAAGCTTTCATTTTTAAATGTTCTGTGTGCATTAGCCTTGGTTTTTAAAATTAGGGAGAACACCCTCGGAGAGGCTCGACCTTTTATTTTTCCAAATCTCACCCATGCTCATCAGTGGTAGGATTCAGTTCTGCAGATGAAGCGCCCCAGTGACCCCAAGCTTGACCACACTTGCTCATAGCTAAAGAGCAACTGGGGTGAATTCACAGCATCACCTCCAATACTGTGTCACTCCTTGTCCCACTCTTCTTGTCTGAAAAAAGGAATTCGGCTTCCACCTTGTTCCCTCAACATAAACCATCCCCCTCTCTTGCTCATTAGGCAAGAACCCTAATGAGTCTATCCAGAGATGCTGGACTCGTCAGCGCAGATGCGAGTTCTGTACCGAGTCTGTCAATCCAGAAGAAAGGTAGGCTGTTTACAACTAGGTTCAGCGGAGAGAGAAAGTTGGGGGTCCTATAGAAAGAAGAAGCAGTGTTGTAAATATTATCAGGCTCACACACACACACACGGCCACATATGTGGCTCACATTGTGTAACACCCACTAGCCAAGTCCTGATAATAGCACTGTTGTTTTGTGAGCATGATTACAAAGATCTTTTCAGTTAAACCACTCTCGGGTTATTGAGTTCAGCTATCCCTTTGATAAGCAAAGATTCTCCCCTTATTTGCAAAGAGATCGAGGCCCCTGATTTCATTTCATTCCATCAGAAAAGAACAATGTTATCCATGTACGTTAAGGTACCATGCGTGAGTGCTTGGGGGGAGTTTGGCAAGGGGGTTATGGCCGCTGGCCTGATTCCAGCAGGGTCTACTCACATGCAGCCGGGAAAGGACATAACCAAGAACACAACCAGGTCAGCTTCCTTGCAAAGACCAAATATGTTGGCAGGTACAGTTAGTGCAGGAAGAGCACTCACCATCTGACTTGTCAATCACCTGCTATTTCCAGTTATTTCCTAATGCATAAAGAATTGAGAGTCAGGGGCTATAAATAAGTGAGTTAACTATAAATAAATGAGCTGGGCATGTCTTATGGTGTTGCTGAGGGAGAATAAGGAGAGCAGGCCCCACCAATGGTATAGCTATGCTGGTCATGAGGATGAAGGATTTCAGCAGCCTAAGAGTTGGGAGAGCCCTTCGAACATGTCACGAGAGAATAGATGTCTGCAGAGAAGGTTCCAGGAAGTTCCCAGAGGAGACAGGAGCTCAACTCAATACCAGCAGGGTTCTCGACATAAGTGACAGGAGAGAATTTCTGTGCAAGCCACACAAAGGCACAGAAAGGTTCATTTAGGAAGGTTGATGCACATGGAGGGGAGAATATGCACTGTCTCAAGAACGAGAGGCCCTGGTTTGGGCTGGGCACTCCATATTTATCAAAGGGCTCTATCAGGGCAGGACAGGAGGTGGGTTCAGGACGGAGCTGCACAATTTCATACCCATTTTCCCTGCATTTGCCTATTTACCTCCATTTACAAGGGCCCAGGCCCAGATTGACAGGCAGCTAAGTTTTCTTCATCTCAGTGGCTTTTGAGTGTTTCCTTGAGGATCCAGTGTTTCTCTTTATCCTACATCTCACATCCTTACTTGGAATTTTGGAGTCTTTGGCCTTGTAGATCTTTTTTCTTTAAAGAACTATTTCATGCACACGTTCCTGGGTTCAGTCCCAGAACTGTTCACAATTTCCAGGTAACTTGAATCTTTTCTCTAAAGAATCTTTACTCTTCCCTCCCCTGAAATCGCAGCCACAGATGCTTCTTTTTAAAAAGTCGCTGGGCAGTGCCTTGTGTTGATGTCAAGATGAGTTCCAGAAAGAGGGAGTTGCACAGCCTGTCCTGAGGGGCATTAGCCCTCGGGATTGACCATTTGGTTCCTGGACACTCTGCACACGTGGCCAACTTAGAGCATTTGGGAACCCCAACTTGGAGCATTTGGGGAACCCAGCTGTCTGGTTTCTGGGGACCTCGATCTCCTGTATTTTTGACATCTCAACTTTGCAGATGATCCAAAGGGTGGAAATTCTATTGTACTGTGGCCTGGGGGTGGATGTGGGGTGGGATGGCATCCAGGGGCCAGGAAGTCCCCAGGGTTGGACTAGTGAGTGCCAGCTCTGCTCCTGGCTGGTGCGGGACCTGGTGAAGCCACTTGTGACTGGACGCTGCAGCCCCTCTTGCCCTGCAAGTCCCTCTTGCTCACTTGGTTCTAGAGACGTTCAGTAGGCCCCAAGAGGGCTGAGTCATGGACAGAATTCAATGTGCTCATCCGGGATGCTGGGTTCAACCAGCTTTCCTTGGTGGAAGGGCGAAGCTGTGGTGGCTCTCAGGAGATCCTGGGTTCCCAGTGCAAGGCGTAAGGTGACCCCGAGGTGCCTGGGCTCTCCAGTGCAGCATGGGCCCCAGCTGGAGCCCCCCAAAAAGACAACAGGAGTGAGCAGAGGGTGGAGGTCACCACCCCCAAAAGGCACACAGTCCTGTTCACCTGGAGAAATGGCTCAGGTGAAGTGAAATCTGGAGAAGTGATGGCGACTGGAGCCTGGGGCCTTTACAAAGGGCTGGAGAGCCCCTGTATGAGTTACCCCCCAGGAAGGCTAGGCTTGGGGCCATTTCTTTCTCTGTAGGCAAAGGCCTTGCGGCAGCGAGGGCATCACACCTTCTGCAGGTCCTGAACCTGCAGCTCCCTTCCCTGTGGGATCATCTGATGTATCGCCTCTGCCAATCCCCAAAGGCAGCTGCAGGGGTGCGGTCATCAAACCAAAGTGACAGCAAGGGTGCAGGGGTTCCATCCAGGTTTCACCTTTTGCTTTGGAGGTGGCCAAGCAGGGTATCAGTCTATCTCTCACTTTGCAAAATAGAGATGGGGGGTGGATGTGTGTAAAGGGCTTGGCACGGAACCCACGTAGTAGATGCTCAATGCCCAGGCAGCATTCAAGCCTCAAGGCAAATCCTTGGAGCATGACCTAAATCGGAGTGTTGTCAGAATCCTCAACAAAAATGCACAGCGGACGGGAGGCGAGGATGGTCTTATCCTGCAGGGATCTGCATTCAAATGAACGTGGAGGAGAACTGGATAGGAACAGGTGGGTCAGAGGAGCCAGAAGAGGTCCAGGAACTTGGCCCTGCTGCTTGGCAGGACGGAGGCTGAGCAGATCAAGAGCTGGGAGGATCCCGAGTTCAGAGCCAGCCTCAGCAACTTAGTGAGGCCCCAAGCAACTCAGCAAGATCCCTGTATCTAAATAAAATATAATAAAGGGCTGGGGAGGGGGCTCCGTGGTTAAGCACCCCTGGGTTCCATCCTTAGTACCAAAAAATAAAAAATAAAAAAATCACAGGTAGCCCCCCACACACACTGTAGTGAACAAATGGTGGGGCTGCCATGTGGGGGTCTACCCAGCCTGGAAACCACAGGAGCCTGGGGAAAGGAAGTGGCCTCACCAGACCCAGCCCAGCCAACATCCCCCACTTGCAGAACCCAGAGTCCCCCGTGAGGCCATGAAATACATCTCCTCGGCTTTACTGTGCCTGGCACCCAGGTCCTGGAGCTGCCGTCCTCGACCCCCCGCCTGCTGATCTGCACCAGCCCTTGCCTCTGCAGTTGTCACACTGTGGTGCCAACAGGAGAGGGGAAGCCGAAGGGACCCAGGGCAGGAGGGCCCCTCTTGGCCTCCTCCTGGCCTTTCCCCCCAAATTCTACAAACTCAACATCTGCCATAAGACCTGGGGACATCTGAATCGACACAGTGACAAGACACTGCTGGAAAAGTGAAAGCAGGTGACCCCAGGACAACGTGAAAACGCCCCTGGGGCTGAGACGGTCTCACCTCGTCTTCATGAAAGGGGTGGCTGTCGGTGAAATGGGTGAGATGCTACCCATCCAAGAGGGACACCTGGGGGTGGGGTGCAGGGGGCAGGGACTCATAATGAGCTGAGATCTGCACTAGCCAGCCGTTGCCTAGGACCAGGACGTAATGGCAAGAGGGCCCTAAAGTGGCCAGTGAGGGACAAATTCAAAACCAGCTTAAAATGAACCCTCCGTCCGGATCCCCTTCGCCGCTCAGCAGATTCAAGGAGGGGTGATGCGGGGGCGGAGAAACAGGATTGGTGAGAGGGGGAAGGGACTCTGAGTCACAGCTGAGGACACAGGCCAAGAGGGGTTAGGTTGGACGGGCTGAGTCCCCACTCGGTGCTCTCTAATGATCTCCATGCCCTCGGATCAACATTCATCCTCAGAATCCTCCTGAACACTGTACCTAGGCAGCCTCTGAGTACTTGCTTCACCGTATTATCTTTGGTCCCTTCTAACTTGGGTGGGAGATCTGGACATGGTCAGAGCCCTGGCTAACACCTAGATGGCCCACGCTCTGGTCAACTGGGATGACAGCTTCACATCGCACCCCTTCCCAAATCCTAAGTGGATTCTTAGCCACCACCTTGCTCTTGGTCTCTAGCATGGTGCTTTGAAATTCCTTGGGCAGCATTCAAAATAAAATCTAAGAGGGCTGGGGAAGGAGCTCACATCTGTCTGTCTGTCTGCAACAGCCTACGTGGTGGTGTTAGGAAGGTGCTTAGAAATATCAACGGGGCCACCGAGCTTGGTGCCCGTGGGAAGTCGCAGAAAACACTTTAAAAATGGAAACCTTGTGAATTCGAGGAATAAAAATGAAGCCCCCACCCCAGGCATCTGACAAAATGAATCATCTTGTTCAAAAGCCTTGCTGAGGCGTGGTTCTTCTGTGTGTTTCTTTTTCAGGCCCCACAGTGAGTTTTTTATTTGGGGACACGAAGCAGGGTGGAGGGAAGTCCCTTTTGCACTGGGGTCAGCGTAGGTAGGTCAACCTGGGGGCACGGAGAGGGGGGTGCTGAGGCTCAGCAGAACCCTGCAGCAGGTGATGTGGTGTGTTCTCAGTTCCTCTTACCCCACTTTCAGTTCCCTCTCCTCTGGAAGGCTCCTGCTTGCTCTCCGAGCCCTCTAGTGATGTCAGGGCCACCACGTAAGGCCATGTGTGTTGCGCACTGCACAATTTTTATGGGATCCAGGCTCCTCTGACTCTAAACAGTGTTCCCCTTCCCTGGTCTTCCGTGGAAGTCTACCTGATAGGCCTCAGGTCTGACTCCCATTCTCAGGGTCTAATGGGTCACTGCCTCAAGGGCACTCTGTAGTGAAGTGAATGGAATACAGAGCAGATTTTGGGGGGGCAGGGTGGAGGGGTAACCAGGAATTGAACTCCGAGGTGCTTAACCACTGAGCCACATCCCCAGCCGCAACCCCCACCATTTTTTTTCTTAATTTGAGACAATGTCTCACTAAGTTGCTTAGGGCTGCTAAATTGCTGAAGCTGGCCTTGAACTTGTGATCCTCCTGCCTCAGCCTCTTGAACCAGAGGGATGACAGACATGTACCACCATCTGTAAAAATCTACATAGTATTTTTTTTTTTGCCATCCCCAAAAGAAATCTTAAATCCACTCTTCCAACAGCCATGCCACACCATGACCAGCCATGACCACGGAGTTAGCCACCAAGATCTCTTACATGGGTCTTTCACTTCCACAGCACCTGGCGCCTTGTAGGATATTGACACCCCACACCAGGGGTCTAAGAGATGGGGTGCTTGCACCAGCCTAGGGATGAGCCCCATTTCTTCCTGCCACTTGCAAGTGACCTAAATTTTCTTGCAAAACAGGTTGGTGCAGGGAATTAATTGAGATAATGCAAGAGAGTCATTTAGCACTGTGTCTGGCAAATAACCTCCCATACCTGTGGCCTGCTCTGGTCGCTGTATTTCACAAAACCCCAAGAGGCAGACAGGTTGGAGTTGCTTCCTGTTGTCCCGCAGAGAGACCAGTGTGTTCAAGGATACGTGTGTGCAGAGGTTGGGTGTTCAACCCCGGCATTCAGTGGGGCACTCCTGGGTTATTCCCACCCTCCCTGCTCCCGTAGACCCTCGACCAGGTTCATCACATAGATAGGTGGAGTCCACTCACTCCAGAACCCGGCTGTCCTGTGAGACATTACAGCTGCTTCTTAACTGGGAGGGCCTGGGAATGTGCACTTCATGCACAGCCACCATCTAATGTCTGTGACCTTTCAAAGACCCCACTAACAGAAAAGATGGTCATTTTTACTTGCCACAAAAACTAGCCAATTTGACCAGAGCAACACAGGTGCTCAAGAAATACCCAGAAATTCAGATCTTCTGTCCATGAGAGAGAAGGCTCAGGGAGGGATCTAGATTTTCTGAAGATCACTCAATTTCAGAGTCATTTTTGAAGAAAAAGAACTGCATTATAAATTCAGAATTAGGTATGGGAACATCACAGAGCTGGAGAACAGATGAGTGGTTGCTGGGAAAGGTGGAGGGAGACAGAGAGATTGGGTGCGGTTATAAAATTGGCAAGAGGAGCCTCTCCCAGGGGCATGCACCTTAATCACAGTGAGTCTGGAGGCTGAGGCAGGAGGATGGAAAGTTGGAGGCCAGCCTCAGCAACTTAATGATGCACTTAGCAACTTGGTGAAACTGTGCACCCAGATAAAATATAAAAAAGTGCTGGGAATGTGGCTCAGTGATTAAACACCCCTGAGTTTCATCCTCAGTACCAAAGAAAAATGGAGATGGGGGAACAGCATCAGGAATCCTAGAAATGCGCTGTCCTGTATCCTGACTAATGATACACTTTGGATCTCTGTAAAGATACATATTGACACTTGCAGTTCAACATGTGCTGAAATTGCATAGAACTGAACACATGAATGCATATAAAGCCAAGGGAATCTGAATAAGATAGGTGCAGTGTCATCCCTGATAATCTGACCATCATATGGTACTAAGTTTTTTTGCAGGACACTGTACTTGGGGTAAGGCAGTTGAGCTCTTTTTTCTTTGAGCAGCTTGTAGATGTACACTTAGCTGAAAAAGTTCAAGCCTTTGGAGAGAAGGAGGAACAGAGGCTTCCAAGCAAGACAACAGGTAGGACTCACGAGAAGGGCTTGCTCTGGGGACCGGGTGGACACCCAGGCTTGGCTGGCTTCCTGGAAAAGCCACCTCTGATGGAACTATCGGTGGAGTCATAGGAGATGTGACCCAGCAGAGACGCAAAACCGTTCCAAGACACCCCACCCCAAGTTCTCAGAGACTCACCCACAAAGATAGGTGGAGTCCACTCACTCCAGAGCCCGGCTGTCCTGCAGGCGGGACTCACGGCCGCCCTCACTTGAATGGAGTACTTGGAGAGATGGTCAATGACGGAGACAAATGCATTGGTTGTGATCCTTTCGATCTAAATGGGGGAAAAAAGTCTTGTAAGAATCTCAAAACCCATAAGGTATGTCGATGACCAGCTTGAGGGGTCCTGTAGAAATAAAGTGACCCAGTGTTCAGGAAGTCACTCAAAGACATCTGGCCATCCATGCTAAGTCCAGGAGCTCCCGTAGGGGCCCAATTGATGTTTCAGATGCAAAGACCAGAGGAGCCTCTACCAGTGTGAATAGGCTCCCTGGCCTTCTCCCTCTGCATCCTGAATCCTAAACAACGTCACAAGGGCTGCCCATTCTGGTGTCTGCAAACTCATCTGCCACCTGATTTTGAATGACCTACAAACTATGACCTGCTACGTTTTGGAGGTTTCTATGGAGAGGGGGTTTAGTACAGTGGATAGATCCCAGAGGTGATAGACAACCAAGCCATATCCCAGCATTTTTCAAAATTTTTAATGTTGAGACAGGGTCTTCCTAAGTTGCTTTAGGGTCTTGCTAATTTGCAGAGACTTGAACTTTCCATTCTCTAGCTTCGGGCTCACAAACCCCTGGGCTTACAGGTGTGCACCACCTCACTCAGCGGCTTAGGTATTTTTCAGTGGCTGGAAAATCTCCAAAGAAGAGTCTTGTTTCATGATACATGAAAACCACGTGAAATGGAAATTTTCGTGTCCACAGATAAAGCCGTATGGGAAGCAGTCTTACCCATTTGTTGACACTGTGGCCACTTTAATTCGGAGTAATTTTGATAGAAAAATGAATGGCCTGCAAAGCCTCTCACCATTTACCAAAAAAAGGCAGGACAGGCTCAGCAAAAGCGAGGTGCTAAGCAACTCAGTGAGACCCTGTCTCTAAATAAAATGCAAAATAGGACTGGGGAGGTGCCTCAGTGGTCGAGTGCGCCTCAGTTCAATCCATGGTACCCCACAAAAAATATATTGATGAAATCTCATTGCTCTGCATTTACTTTTTCTGTTATCAGTGAGACACGTGTTGGAAGCCTGCCACCCCTGTGTTTTGCTCTAGCTCGGTGACTGTGAGCAAGACTGTCTTTTTCCAGGTCTTGCCACTCCAAAAAGAATGGTAATTACCCAAGAGTTATTGTGAGGATAAGATAAAATTACAAAGCTTGACACGTAATCTATCCTCAAGAAATGTTGGCAGTTTAATGAGGTGGGAGGTTTTCATTTTTGTTTTATTATTTTTCTGAGATGGGATCAACTTACATTGCCTAGGCTGGCCTCGAAGTTGCGATCCTCCTGCCTCAGCCTCCCAAGTCGCCAGAATGACAGGCACATGCCATTGTACCCCGTATGTGTTTTTTAAAACTGCGGTAAGATACATTCAATATAAAATTGACCATCTGCTGCATTTTTAAGTGTACAGATCAGCGGTTTTAAATACAGTCCATCTTCCCATGCTTCTCATCTTGCAAAACTGGCCCTCTGGGCTGGGATGTAGCTCCGTGCACAAGCTCAGGTTGAATCATGAGCAATAGCTCTGGTTTGTTCTGAGAACTTGAGTGCTCAGGATGCTGAGGCCGGAGGATACCAAGTTCAAGACCAGCCTCAGCAACTTAGCAAGACCCTAAGCAACTTGGTGAGACTTTGCCTCTAAATAAAATATGAAAAAGGGCTGGGGATATGGCTCAGTGGTGAAGCACCCTGGGTTCAATCCCTAGTGCCCCCCCAAAAATAAAAATTAACAAGTAAATAAACCCAGGCTGAGTGACACCTTCCACTGTATGTACACACCACATCTTGGGTGTGTTGTCATCCATCGATGGCACCTGGGCTGCCTGTAGCTTTGGGCTGAGATGGGATCTAACACAGCCAAAACCATGGCTCTAGGTCTTGGAACACTGACGTTTCTGCTTTCAACCGAGCCATGACATTTTACATTTTCCCTACACCAGTACCCATGAGGTTTCATCTGACCCCGGGGATTATTTTCATCCATAAGAAGAACAAAAGGCTTGTAAGGTTTGGTTGATTTCCATAACATCTGGGTAGATGTATTTGACCTTGTTCACATCCAGCTATAACCAGAGCAGCCAATGGAGAAAAAAAAAATTGTTCAATGTTTATACAATGAATATTTGTCATGGACTTCTGGGACCCTCTGAGGAATTACCTGCAAATAATTCTTCTTTGTGTTGTGTATCTTCACTTCATAATCAAAGCAGTGCTGTGGAAAGGCGGAAATGGGTTTGTCCCATCGGATGGAGAGACCTGGATCTGGGCTGTGACATTGGTTGGCGGATTCTCTCGAGCTGGTTAGAGAAGGAGAGGTCAGTGACATGAGTTGGTGATCAGGGCCAATTGACTCCAATTCACCCACACCTTTCCAGGCATTCAAGATTTACCAGTAGATCTTTCTTTTTTTGTGGGGACTGAACTCAGGGGCACTCGACCACTGAGCCCTGAGCCACCTCCCCAGCCCTATTTTGTGTTTTATTTAGAGACAGGGTCTCACTGAGTTACTTAGCGCCTTGCTTTTGCTGAGGCTGGCTTTGAACTTGTGATCCTCCTGCCTCAGCCTCCCGAGCTGCTAGGATGACAGGCATGTACCACTGCACCCGGCTTTATCATTAGATCTGAATCAGCTCATCTCAAGCCACAGGAAGATTGTGACTTCCTTAGGACTCCTGCATTGTAGTGGTGTGAAAGAGACCCTTCTTGTAAACTGAAGAGTTTGCGACTGACAGAATTGCTTGGATGGCTGGATGCCTGTGATCCCAACAGCTTGGGAGGCTGAGGCAGGAGGATCACAAGTTCAAAGGTAGCTTCAGCAAAAGCGAGGCCCTAAGCAACTCAGCAAGAACCATCTCTAAATAAAATACAACAAAGGGCTGGGGATGAGACTCAGTGGTCAAGTGCACCTCAGTTCAGTCCCCAGTACCAAAAAAAAAAAAAAAAGAATTACATGGATGAATTCCCCCCACCAATGCCCTGGCTCAGGGCATGACTCCATTGTAAGGTCCCTGGAAATAAAGTACTTCCACATGCACGTCCTTGTCCTAGATTCTAGGACTGAGATCTCACAATGAACAGATCATAGAGACACACTCAGAATGGGATCTGATGGCTTCAAAGTCAGCCCTTCCCTAAAGCAGAACGTTCTCAACCAAGAAACTGCTTCATTCTTTTAGCAATCCCAGGACTTGGTCATAAAATAAATTCCTGCCGCCTGCACCAGCTCAGAACCATTTTCCCATTATCGTTTGCTTTTTAGGTCTCTGTCGGAATCTTTTATTGCCTATTTTCATAAAAGGGACGTTTGGGGGGTTGCACAAGAAATGTACCATTGAAGGGAATAGCAAAGGGTCCGATTCTGGGGCCGGATTTAGGCTCCCGTTTGATGGCAGGTGTCTCACAACCAAATCCTGCCCTGTGAATAACAAGTCTGTGTCTTTATGGAACATTTATGCCAGGTAGAGTTCCAAATGAAAGATATGGAAATGACAACCCCCACACAGTGTGGCCTGGGGAGAGGGAAGGAGGAAGAAGGTGACCCATTGATATCATTGATCCTTTCCCAACACATCCTTTCCTAGTGACAGGAGAGTCCCTGGGAAGGAACCATCCATCAAGCCTAAAAAATGACATTCTTTGGGAAGGAGCCAAAACATGAATCCTTCTCCCCCAAATAAATCCTTTCCCAGTGACACTATAGTAGAACGCCATCCCCAGACCTTCTCTTCTCACAATCTGTCTCCTGAATGCCCAAACTGATACGTTCTGTTACAGTCTCTCATGCTTAAGTCATCTCCCAGTGTCACCTACATACGCATGAATTCCTCCTATAATTGGGGGCCATTTTTCTACCCAGAAAGTGAGCAGTGTGGTGCACGCCTGTCATCCCAGCAGCTGGGGAGGGTGAGGCAGGAGGATCTCAAGTTCAAACCCAGCCTCAGCAACCTGGTGAGGTGGTCCTAAGCCACTTACCAAGACCCTGTCTCACAATAAAAAATAAAAAGGGCTGGGGAGGTGGCTCAGTGATTAAGCACCCCTGGGTTCAATTCCGGGTTCTAAAAAGAAAGACAATGATGGGTTGCTAATAGCTAAACTCTGGGCTCCCACTACTGCTGCTCAGTGGATAGATAGCTCAGGACTCCTCCTGTGCTCCTGTCCCCGCCTGCCCTTGGGCACCTACATGGAGGAGCCCGAGATGGTAGTGGGGGTTCTGGGGTCTGTCAAAGAGCAAGACACGCCCAGTTCCCTGGACTCCCAGCTCTGGGGTCCCTTCTCTTCAGCTGTGCCTGTCTCTTTCTTAAATAAAACTCATTTTCTAAGCTTGGGGGTGTTTCCTCTTTAACACCAGGAAAACTAGGGCCTGATCCTCATCTCCAACAGGGGTATTGACAGCATCTCCTGAGCAGTGTCTGGGAATGTGGTCAGACATCCTGCAACATCCAGGGCCAGTCCCCATAGCACAAAAGTCATGCAACCCAAATCTGCAGCAGTGTTCCCACTGAGCCACCTGCCACTGTCAGCAGCACAAACATAGTCCCACCCCTGCAGCGCTGAGACCCTGCCATGCAGTGATGTGGGCCACTCTGGGCAGAGTCTGTCTTACCGATGCCTTGCACCCCAAACAGCTGATCAAAGGGTCTGATGGCAGCTGTCCTGCTGGTGCTGTTAACGTGGACCGCCAGCCAGCCATGCCCCTTGCTGCTGATGGATGACCTTGGGACCCAGCAGGCGGTATTTCTGCTGGTCAGGTCTTTGCTGTATTCCTGATACTCCTCGGTCCAAGAGCCATACCTACAGTGGAACGCTCGTGAGTTTCCTAAAGGTCCAGAAAAGGCGACTCAATGTATCAGCTCCTAGGGCAGCACCTAGGAGGTATGGGGGTAAATGCAGTGACTTTGAGGTTATGATAATATTTGTGCTAGTGGTAAACTACATCACGGGATCACCCAGAACTGAGGCTGGTCACCCTGAAGCTAACCCAGTGGGCAATCTACCTACTCTCATAGCGTCCTTGAAATGCCCTTGGCGGCAGCAACATTTGGAGGCTTTCGCTTACAGCTAACAGGGAACAGCTCAGGGGGCTTCAGAGTCTCGCCCAACTTACCGCTAGAGTCAACAGAATTGAGCTGACTCCTGAGAGCAGAGTAGCCACCCAGGGCTCCAGCCAAGAATTCCAACACTGACCTGGATGCGGACTTCCAGCAGCTTGCAATAGACGCCCTCAGCGGGCGTCCGCTGGCGGCTGCGCGGCGCTCCCAGGGTCCTCCGCGGCTCACAGGAAAGGCGGCGCACGCACTGCGTGCGGGGCGGAGCCTCTCGCAGCCAGATGGAGGGTAGCGAGCCGGGTTTCCTCGTAGCCTTCCAGGCGAAGGGCAGACCCGAGGCGGTGAGGACGTGGGTGCAGGAGCTGGACTTACGGCAGTGCGGCCTGACAGGTAAGTGGGCTGCAGGAGAAGGGCCGCCCAGATGCGCCACGTCGTGCACACCAGCTTTCCGGGAGCCGGGGCTTCCCCTCCGCCGGTAGTGGGTGGGCGCTCATGCGGTGGGCGCAGCTCGTCACAGGGTACTTCCGGGTAGCCGGGCGGTGGGCGAGGAAACTTGCTCGGTGGGGCGCGAAGCCCGGGTCCAGGCAGTCCGGCTGTGCGGGTGGCGCTGCGGTTGGACTGGGAAGACGCACCGCCCCCTTGACTCTGGGAGCCTGCACGCGCCGCAGGTGGCTGGCCGACGGTTGGTCCTTCCCGCGGCGTTCGGGCCACGCGCTGCTCTGAGCGGTCAGTCGGGTCCTGTCCTGCCCTCGGGAAGCAGCCGCAGCGACCTTCGCCGGCCTCCCCTTCCCCGCTGTCAGTCGGTGGAGCGGTGGAGCGGGCGAGGGCAAGGCAGGACGGGCGCGGGGGGGGGGGGGGGGGGCGGGGGGGCGGGGCGCCCGAGGTTCCCGCCCGGAGTGCTGAGCTTGGCCCGCTCCTGCCTCTAGGACTCCGTGGCTCTCGGGAAACGAGGCGCAGTGCCGCTTCCCTCAGAGTGGAGGGCGGGTGGAGAGGGGCCTGTGGGCAGGCTGGTCTGCCGCAGTTATGGGGGGACGCGGAGGTGGGTGAGGAGGTGGGTGAGGAGGGCAGGCGGAGGCGGGGGTCGCAGGGAGCCTTGGGGGGAGTAGTCGGGCGTCCACCACCAGGCAGTGTGGGAAGACGGGGAACGGTAGCGCGGGGGGGGGGGGGGGGGGCGGGGCTCACAGGAAAGGCGGCGCACGCAAGGCGTGCGGGGCGGAGCCTCTCGCAGCCAGATGGAGGGTAGCGTGCCGGGTTTCCTCATAGCCTTCCAGGCGAAGGGCAGACCCGAGGCGGTGAGGACGTGGGTGCAGGAGCTGGACTTACGGCAGTGCGGCCTGACAGGTAAGTGGGCTGCAGGAGAAGGGCCGCCCAGATGCGCCACGTCGTGCACACCAGCTTTCCGGGAGCCGGGGCTTCCCCTCCGCCCGTAGTGGGTGGGCGCTCATGCTGTGGGCGCAGCTCGGAGCGGGGTACTTCCGGGTAGCTGGGCGGTGGGCGAGGAAACTTGCTCGGTGGGGCGCGAAGCCCGGGTCCAGGCGGTCCGGCTGTGCAGGTGGCGCTGCGGTTGGACTGGGAAGACGCACCGCCCCCTTGACTCTGGGAGCCTGCACGCGCCGCAGGTGGCTGGCCGACGGTTGGTCCTTCCCGCGGCGTTCGGGCCACGCGCAGCTCTGAGCGGTCAGTCGGGTCCTGTCCTGCCCTCGGGAAGCAGCCGCAGCGACCTTCGCCGGCCTCCCCTTCCCCGCTGTCAGTCGGTGGAGCGGTGGAGCGGGCGAGGGCAAGGCAGGACGGGCGCGGGGGGGGGGGGGGGGGGGGGGGGGCGGGGCGCCCGAGGTTCCCGCCCGGAGTGCTGAGCTTGGCCCGCTCCTGCCTCTAGGACTCCGTGGCTCTCGGGAAACGAGGCGCAGTGCCGCTTCCCTCAGAGTGGAGGGCGGGTGGAGAGGGGCCTGTGGGCAGGCTGGTCTGCCGCAGTGACGGGGGGACGCGGAGGTGGGTGAGGAGGTGGGTGAGGAGGGCGGGCGGAGGCGGGGGTCGCAGGGAGCCTTGGGGGGAGTAGTCGGGCGTCCACCACCAGGCGGTGTGGGAAGACGGGGAACGGTAGCGCGGGGGGGGGGGGGGCGGGTGGGCGACTGGCCCTCCTGTTCGTTAAAGTAGATGGATATGTAGGGAAACTGTGGGTGGGTCAAGATTCTTCTTTTCCTGATTCCAGCAGCAGTGTGTGTTCTTTGTGAAACATTTGGGGAAATAGCGTACGCTTTTCGTAGGTTCCTGGATTCCTGGTCCTGGAGGTAGATATCACCTGAATGAGCCAGTTCTGATAGTTATCTAGCAGTTGTACCAGGAAGCTACACCAGGGGCTGCTTTTCCAGCCCTTCCAACAGAAAATTTTATGGTGAGCTGATTCCCTATATTAAATCCTTTTCTTTCTGACTTCTTTTTGGATGATTTTTTTTCCTTTTGCAGTCATCTTCTAAGTATTAAATACTGTTATCTTTGTATAGTTTCATATCATTTTAATTAAACATGTTATTTTAAACTAATTATAGATTCACCTGCAGTTTAAAAAAAAAAGAGATCCCATGGAACCTTCCTCAGTTTCCCCAATGATAATATCTTGCAAAGCTTCTGTAGACTATCATAGCCCAGATATTGACTGGAGTTTTAGACAGAGGCCTGACTCTGGAGAGCCAACAGATCATTTAGAACAAGAGGAAGGTTCAAACTGCAAGGCATCCTGATCTCACAAGAGGAGAAGGTTAATCATGGCAGGGTCTTTTGGGCGGGGGTACCTGGACTGCCTCATGATAGTCACCTCCTCCTAATCACATCTGGTGAAGGGTCTATTTTCTAAAGGTGTGAGTGATTAGATTGGGTAATCCAGGATAACTCAGTATGGTCTCCCCATCTCCAGACCCTCAACCTTAGTCATGGCTGTGGACTCCTTTTTGCCAAGTAAGGTAACATACACTGATTCTGAGGTCTGTGCATGAACTCTTTGAGGGTCACTCTTTATCCACCACTTCAACCTTTTACTTTTTAAAATATATATCTTTATTTTTACTTATTATTTTATGAGGATCGAACCCAGGACCTCATATGTGTGACGCAAGTGCTCTTCCACTGAGCTACAACCCCATCCCATCAACCTTTTACTTTTGACTATTTTATAGATATAAATATATATAATGTAAATATTGATAGTCTCTTGCCATCCTTGTTCAGTTTTAAACACCCTTTATGTAGCAGCGTCTCCATTCTTAACCCTGCTTCTCTGTTGGTGCACAGTGTAGTCCTGTTTTCATTTTGTCCTTTAGCAGGGGCAGTCCACAGCCCAGTTGTACTAGGTTGTGGGGAGGCCAAAGAAGGTGCTGGAGACAGCATGGGAGACATGGTTTATCGGGGAAAGCTTCTTACAGATCAATGACGGCTCCAGGAAGAGTTCTGTGGCAACAGACTGAACAGATAGCACCTGTGTCCCTGAAGGTGCTTCTCCAAGCAGTACCTCTCTTGCTCCTGGTGTTTTGCCTGGTGGCTCTGGCCAAACAAGTGACATGTATCTTTTCCACAGAGCCCTCAGTTCTCTGCCCAGCCCCATTCAGGGAGGAGGCTTACATGTTAGACTGAGGAAGCAGTGACGTCAACTTTAGTTTGTGTGTATGACCAGCATACATGCAAGAAAGTAGCTTTTTACAGATAACACTAACTTGCCCTAGTGCCCAGTGTGCAGAGAGAAGCCAGTGTCCTCCAAGATGATATTTATCTGGACTTTCCAGCCTAGGCTTGATCTCATTGGTCCCTTAATTTTGCTAGGTTTTTATAAACAGAAAGGGAGCATTCAGGATCATGGTGTTTTACTGTCCCCCTTTTCTTTAAGGGACAATATAGCAGGAATGGCAGATTTAGATGAGTGCCATTAAGCAAGCATATGAACAGTCCATGTGTTGTTTGTCGCATCACTTCCAGGAATACTTATTTCCAGGAAAGGACAGTGGCTTGAGACTGGGTATTACAGAACAGATCCCAGGCTGAGTTTCTCATCGATCAAGAAGATTATATAACAGTGACAGGCTATTTCAGGGCTTTGAATGGTAACCCAAGTCTGCCCAAAAAGAAATTTGGAAATCCGCTAATGTTTGTATACATAGAATGTCCCAATAAAAGATATAGCCAATAAAGTTTGACATTAAGGGAATGTAAGCCATGTTCTTCATTCAAAGCCTTAGAGCTTAGCCCACATATGTGCTGAAATGTCTGCTCTCTGGTTTTGCTATATTTTTTATTTCTAGGAATTTATTTACGCCCTTATCAACTGGAGGGAGTCAACTGGCTAGCCCAGCGATTCCACTGTCAAAATGGCTGCATCCTGGGAGATGAGATGGGCCTTGGTAAGAATTGCCAGGTATGTTACTGTGGAAGAAGCACTGTTTACCTACACTGAAACACCTCCCCACAACTCATTTCCATCTTTTTTTTGGGGGGGGTACTCCAGATTGAACTCAGGTGTACTTAAAAACTTTACCATACATCCAGCCCTTTTTTGTATTTTATTTGAAGACAGTGTCTCACTTAGTTGCTTAGTGCCTCCCTAAATTGCTGAGGTTGGCTTTGAACTCATGATCCTCCTGCCTTAGCCTCCGGAGCCAATGAGATTATAGGCATGTGCCACCACACCTGGCTTAATACCATCTTTAAGTGCTGTTATATATGTGTGTGTGTGAGGGTGTATGTGTGTGTGTATGTATGTATATACTAGAATGTGAAATGCTTAACTTTTAAGAGATCACAACCTTGGGATTGATTTTTCTAGTTGTGGGGGTAGTTATTAATTATGTCATTACCTTTATATGAGCATTGACATGTGTCTGTGAGAAAAGTTACTTGAGTTACAAGTGCAGTTAATGGGCCCAGGTTTAGGGTTTTTCTCTGTGTAAAGCATGTATACTTGCCCAAGGACTAAATTGACTGTGCTCCTTAGTAACACTATATGAAGTTAACTGTATTGCTTCTAATATTACTCTCTCTTTCTCAGTGGGGGTGGGTTGGGGTCAGGCTGCTGCCCATTTTTCTACAGTGATAGAGAAATATGGAGGAAGTACGTTTTCCAAAATAAAACTTAGACTCTCTGACCTTAAAAGGGGAGAATCAGATGTGGCCCCCTCGGTCATTGATCTAGTGATCAATGGTGGAGTGTTGAAATTGATGCTTCTGCCAGGATAATAAGAAATACTGCCCTGGGTTGACACATGGCCTTGGATTAATGGAAAATTCAGTCATAACACCTCTTGGGTTAATCACTTACTTATCTGAAGGATATAAAAGATATCCGGGTACAATCGTGATATATGTCAGAGGCAGCTTGATCAGAAATCAGGAAGATAAAAATTTTTCAATCCCAGGAAAGTTTCACCAGTGGTCACTGGAGAGAATGAGCAAGGGTCTCATAATCCTTTTAGAAGTTCAACTGTCCCGTCCGACTCTAACCATATATACGTGTATATATATATATATAAACTTTAAGCTGGAGCAGCGGTGCACATAGGCTACTCTGATCATATGTTGAAGCGTCCTTTACTTAGGTAGATGTACCTCATCGATCTTGGCATTATTCAGAAACAATGCGACCACTTATATAAGGTCCCCTGAGATTCATCACTTCTCTCTCTTGGGCAAACAAATATGTTCCTGGTATATTCCTGTACGAGAACTATGAAACTAAAAATCAGTTTCCTGGAGGTATCCTCCCTATAATCTCCTTTGTCTCAGTCATTGAAATTGTCCTACTGACTTCACAGAGAGCCAGCAAATTCCACTTGTCCTTTGCCTTTCCACCTCTACTTTAAATTCTCTAAAAATGTACCAACTCCAAGTCTGTTTTGGTAAAAGTATGTTTAGAAATTTTGCATCTACATTATGAAGGATATTGTTTTGTGATATTCTTTTTTATACTAATTTTGTCTGGTTTTAGTATTTGGGTAAAGCTGGCCTCATAGAATATATTGAAAAGTGTTCCTCTTCAATTTTCAGCAAGAGCTTATGTAAAATTGTTCTCATTTCCATTTTAGATGTTTGATAAAATTCACTAGTGACTCTGAATTTATTTGGTAGACACTTCTGATTTGTGGTAGTAAAGACAAACTTTCTCTAAATTGCATCCCCAGGGAGCATTCAACAGAATGGTTTTAATCCAGTTAAGCCACTTATTAGAGGGATGCTCTGGGCACACTTTGGGCTGGGATAGTTAAATGAGAAAATCATTTCCTTTTTAATATTAATATGACTGTGTCAAAAAAAATGAACTGCCACTCTGTCATCACAGCATTCTAACCACAGCCATAAGCAGCAAGGTATGTTTTACATCATTGAAGTTACAGTGCACATCTAGCCCATATGATTTCTATTCATTAATGTAACATTGGCACTATAGTTTTGCATTTTATTATATTCAAAATCATTCAACTGGCTGCATAGTATGCCATCGAGAATTTATAATTTGCTTAACGTCCTATTGATGAGGAATCATGAATTCCCCCTTTTTTGGGTTACTTAAATTAATTTTGATGTGAACACTTTTGAGCCTATAGTTTTCTCAGGATTTTGAATTTGATCCTTAGGGCATATTTTTCCTCAGAAATAGCACAGTATTTGGGGATGCAAGCTCTTCATGTGTTTTTGTTTGTTGAGAGCAACTTTAGAGACATAAGTGTACTCAAACATGTCCCGAAGTATGCACATTTGGCTTTGCAAAGTTTCATTTCATACTCATACTTCTTGTGAGAATGAATTATTGTCTGTTTTGTGCATTTGAATGTGTGTTGTAGATATATGCATGTACATCTATGGCATATGGATCCCGCTATACAGTATGATTATAATGCACCCATTATGAAAGACCAAAGGTTGTATCTGTTTTGTTCACATATAACTTGAGCTTAGAACTTGAGCCAGTAGAAGGCACCCTCTAAATGATTATAGAAGGAGGGAGAAAGTTGGGGAGGAAGCAAAGCACTCTCATCAGAACAGCCGAGCCAAGGACCAAGGCCGTGATGTGCATGTACTCTTTGCTGTCAGATCTTAGCACTTCTGGCTTAATATTTTCAAAGTACTACTGCTGTTTTCCAACAGGTGTATTGGTTTCATTGATTTCTGTTCTTTCCTGACGTTTTTCCTTTTGGTTCAGTTACATAAATATTGAGCCTCATTGCTCGTTAACTCCTAAGGTAATTGAACACCATCAATTTCCTTAGCAAAGTCACTGAGCTTACCTGATGTCGTTCTAAGAACTTCTAAGAACGTACTAGTTTCCTAATATGAGGAAGATTGTACGGAATTTCTTTATAAAGCAAATCTTGTATAACAGTTAGTGTTCTCTGCCTATGGTTGTAGGAACTTTATGGTTGTGTCTCCTGGAAAGGTGATCAAAACTGCCTGCTTTGTTTCAGAGGATTGCTCTCCTCATTTACTTGATGGGAAGGTTAAATGATGAAGGACCATTTCTGATTCTCAGTCCTCTGTCTGTTTTGAACAACTGGAAAGAAGAAATGGAAAGGTACAGAGTAGATGTAGGTGAACTTGTATTGTTTATGTGAAGATATTTTTCTAGATGATGGATAAAAGATCATGAAGCAAAATCTTGTCATATTCAATGATTTTATTCCAGAAAGGTTGAACTGAAACAGTGTAGGCAAGACACAAGGTCTGATGGGGGAGGATCCAGTGGGTGTTACTGTTACCCTTCTACAATTTAGTTACCCTTCTACAATTTAAAGGCTAGTACTTATTCTCAGTAAATTTTGCTGATGTAAAGGAGAAACTGTCCTTCTCATAGTAACATAGGAAGTAACTAAAGTGAGAAACATTATTGCATTTTTAGTTAGCATGAGACCCTCTTAGACCTGATCCTTCTCCCTGCTTAACACAGACCTTACCCTGAGGTCTAACCATTATTCTAGGTACGGTTCTGTGACCAGCACCTAATGAATGGCGTCTGCACACTGCAGTCCGTCCATGACATGCACACACCATCTCATAGTTGTGGCATTTGGGTCATCTGCTTCTTTTCTTGGATTTAGATTTGCTCCAGGTCTTTCTTGTGTAACATATGCAGGGGACAAGTAGGAAAGAGCCCATCTTCAGCAAGACCTAAAACAGAAGTCACGTTTTCATGTGCTGCTGACCACCAGTGAGGTATTCATTCGTTTCTCCTAACCTGGGTTCTTAGAAGTTGTAGAACCCACTGAATTATATTGACTTTTTTTTGAGAGCACACATTTTTCTAGGAGGACATCCACCTTCATCACATTGTCAAAGAGGGACTGTGACCAAACGAAGTGCAGAATCACTGTGCTTCAAGGTAGCTAGACATATTTCCCTCTCTACTTGTGGATTAAGGGGAAAGCTTCCCAGAAAGTGGCACTTTAGCTGCCTCTTTGTTGATGAACAGGAGGAGGCAGGCAGCAGGGCAGAGGGTTTCATGTACAGAGGCATCATGTCTGATAACCGGGGGATAGGAATGCAGGATGCCTAGTTTCAGTCTTGTTTTAAATCCTTATCTGAGTAAGACTGGGCAACTGTAAGGCCTTCTACTTAACCATAACTTCTGTCTGTTTGTGTGATAGTGCTACTTAGAAATTGTGCTTAGTTTTTAACTTAGTAAACAAGTTAAAGGCTTAGATCCTCTGGTTTAAGAGAGTTAACAAGAAATAAGAAACTAGATTATTAATAATCAGAATTTATCAATACCAGTCTTTATTTTTTTAATTCTAACTTTTTTTTCTTTTGTTACCAAGGATTGAACCTAAGGGTACTTAACCACTGAACCAATCCTCACCCTTTTTTATTTTTGAAGACAGAGTCTCAGTAAGTTGCTGAGGCTGGCTTTGCGCCTGCCGCCTTCCTGCCTGAGTCTCCAGAAGCTGCTGGGATTCAGGTGTGGGCCACCATGCCCAGCAATACCAGTCTTTTTAATGTGTCTTCCTTAATTTTTCAGATTTGCTTGAAAGATGCACCGTTCCTAAAATCGTGAATATACTGTACCCTGTCAGAAACTGTGCTGAATTTGTGGAAGTCTTGTCTTGTCTTACACTTTTTGATACTTGGCCTCTTTCCTGATATGTCTGGTCTGTCGTCTTTGGGTCCTGTTGATGTATAGGCAGGCATGGTGGGAATTCTGTGATCTAACCTCTACTCATTAGCTATGTGTTATTGGGTTGGTTTCTTAATTTCCATCAACTTCAGTGTCCTCATCTGTAAACTGGGGGTAGTTACCTTTCTTACTTTGGATGACTATTGTGACAACTGATATTAAATCTACATGTTTGGTGTTTAGCAGATTACTAGAGATTTTTATTACTAGCAGATTTTTATTGTTGTTTTTCGGTTTTATTTTGGTACTGGGGATTGAACCCAGGAGTACTCTACCACTGAGCAACATCTCCAGTCCTTTTTATTTATTAATTTTTTTGAATTTTGAGACAGGGTCTTTCTAAGTTTCCAAGGAAGGCCTTGAATTTGTTATCCTCCCGCCTCAGCTCCCAGAGTCTCCAGGATCACAGGTGGGGCACTGCATCCAACCTGGACACTGAATTCTTTACACTGTAACTGCACAGACACCTGTGAGGACTGTTGCTTGAGATCTTACTGTAGTATAGGAGCCTTTTCCTGGCAATTACCAGGTAGCAGTCAGTGCTATAGAACTGACTATTTGGAAAAGAAGTTTGAAGTATACTTGTAATTTGTCCATTTAACTATGTCTTGGTACTGGGGATTGAACTCAGGGTCATTTACCACTGAGCTGCATGCCCAGCCCTTTTCATTGTTTATTTTGAGATAGTCTCACCAGGTCGTTGGGATGGGACTCAAATTTGCAATCCTCCAGCTTTCCAAGTAGTTGTCATTGTAGGTGTGCCCCATCGTGCCCTGTGTGCATCTTTCATACTCAGAAGGTTTTGTTCTCAAAGGGCCTTATCAATATTTTAAATACTTTTTCCTCATCCAGATTGTTGTAAATGAGTTTCTGTTTTACTCTTATTTTGAAGACTGGGCCCAAGATTTTATGATTCCATCCAGTATTTTGTTTTACTTAATTTACATTTAAATGAGCATATGATGTGTTCCCTCTTTTTCTTTCTTTTTACTTTATTATTTTTATGTCGTGTCACGTTATTTCATGTCATTTCATTTTATGGTTCTGGGCATTGAGCTGAGGGCCTCCCAACTGCTCTACCACTCAGTCCTTACCCCAGCTCTTTTTGTCTTCTTAATATCCAACTTGTCTTGTTTTGAAGTCTCTCCATGGAAAGGGAGTTACTGGTAATAACCAGGAAAGTAAATCATAGAGCTGCCCCATGGTCTGTACAGTAGAGGGATGAGGAGTACAAAGATATTCATGAAACACGGTACTATCTGGCTGGTCTCAGAAGGTAATAAGATTGGGACATAAATGTTCTTGGGTACTTTATGTAAATTGTCCCATTTTGGTTTCATGAAAATCCTAGTAGGCAGGGATTATTATTCGCATTTTACAAAAAAGGATATTAAGAGATTAAGAATCCAAGTAAGGCAGAGCAGACATTCAAACCCAGCACTTGGTGCTTTGGGCCTCTTTTTTTTATGTTTATTTTTTTTAGTTGTAGTTGGACACAATACCTTTATTTTATTTATTTAGTTTTATGTAGTGTTGAGGATCAAACCCAGGGCCTCGCACATGCTAGGCGAGTGCTCTACTGATGAGCCACAGCCCCAGTCCCTGGACCGTGTTTTTAAGAGAAGCTTCTCTAAGTATGTAGAAGCACTGAAATGTCACCTTATTCAGCAGAAACACATTTTTATATTTCAGTCTGGTCTGAATGCATTTCTGGGTGGATTTAAGAGCCCTAGTAATAAAGGGACATTTATAATATTGACTCATAGCAAGAATCCCAACAACATAGTTGTTTCTTTTAGTATGTTTGTTAATGTTATATTTCTCCATTGCTATATTTTACATTCTGAAAATAGGCAATGTGACAAAATCTGCACTCAAGAGGTTTATGAAGGCCATTTTTAAGTTGTATGTTATCACCATGAAATATTGAAATCTTTTGGACAACAGGCAGTAGGCTTGTGAAATCTTGGATCGAGATGATCAGGAGTTCCCTTGTTGGACTCTCCATTCTTGTGTTGGAATTCCCTCTACTTTCGTTTCTGGGAAACAGTCTTTAATTTCCTTTGATGAGTGATTCCATCCACTTTCACTCATTGAACCAAAATCCACTTCACTTAGTCTTTTGCGTTAAATAAGCATTTTTAGATGTTTGTGTATATACATATCTGTGTCTAGTCCTTCCAAAGGAATCAGACCTAGTCTGTTTTGAGTGGAACTATATTATGGACGCTCACCACCTATGTCATAACCACCGTCCAACCTCATGGGGACGCTGTCTCCTTATAATCCTAAATATATTCCCTGCTTATTCTGCCCAGTGCTCTCCTTGCACTTCCTGCCCTCTCTTTGGATCCCCAGTTCAGTCTTCTCCTACTCCACTCTCGTTAGCTGAGTGTCTGTCTCTGGCTCTCTTCCTCTCAATTTTCTCTGTAGCCTAAGGAGGAAGGCTTCCTTTGTTGTTGTTTTTCTGCAAATATTTATTGAATAGTTATTGATCCAGATGAGGCCATAGGGATAGAGAAGATTAAGACATTGACCTTGACTTTCAGGGGTGTGTAGTCTTGTAGCAGATGCAGACAAACAGAAACAAAGGCAAAGGGTGGCATGTACTCACCAGTAGGTAGAGTGCCAGTGTGCTTATTAACCTGCCCACCGCCTATACTGTAAGCCTCTGTGATCATATTTCCCACATTTAATTCCTTCCATCAAAAATTCCTCTTACACTGCTTGTGGGATACAAGAACTGTGCAAACTTATTTATTAAATGATTTAAATAAGAGGGAAAAATGAGAGATGCTTAAAAAAGAGTTGAGTAAAAGTGAGGAAGAAGATGATATTATTAACATCTAGTACTTACTGAGATTCACTGCTATAGTTTGGATCCTATATATCTCCCAAAGGCTCATATGTTAAAGTCTTGGTCCCCAGCATGAAACTGGTGAAAGTGTGTGGAACCTTTGAAAGGTGAGCCCTCATGGGATGTCTTCTGGTCATTCATTGAGGGTGTGTCCTTGGAATGGGTAGCAGGGATCCAGCCTCTTCCTCTTCTTTGCTCTCTATGTCCCAGCCTTGAGATAGCTGGCTTCCTCTGCCATGCCCTTCTGCCATGATGTGCTTAACAGCAAGGGGGCCAGCTGATGGTGGACTGACCCTCCAAATTTGTGAGCCAGAGTAAAACTTTTCTCTTTATAAACTCATTATCTCAGCTACTTGTCACAGTAGCAGAAAGCTGACCAACACATTCATTATGGGTTAATTATCTTTCTTTATATTAGTTTTTTTATTTATATATGACAGCAGAATGCATTGCAATTTATATAACATATATAGAGCATGTTTTTTTTCATATCTCTGGTTGTTTACACAGTATATTCACACCATTCATGTCTTCATATGTGTACTTTGGATAATAGTGTTCATCACATTCTATCATCATTTCTAACCCCATGCCCCCTCCCTTCCCCTCCCATCCCTCTGCCCTATCTAGAGTTCGTCTATTCCTCCAATGCTCTCCCTTCCTACCCCACTAAGAATCAGCCTCCTTATATCAAAGAAAACATTCAGCATTTGGATTTTTGGGATTGGCTAACTTCACTTAGCATTATTCTCCAGCTCCATCCATTTATCTGCAAATGCCATGATTTTATTCTCTTTTATTGCTGAGTAATATTTCATTGTGTATGTTTGCCATATTTTTTAATCCATTCATCTACTGAAGGACATCTAGTTTGGCTCCACAGTTTATTGTGAATTGTGCTGCTATAAACATTGATGTGGCTGTGTTCCTGTAGTATGCTGTTTTTAAGTCCTTTGAGTATAGACTGAGGTGTGGGATAGCTGGGTCGGATGGTAGTTCCATTCCCAGCTTTCCAAGGAATCTCCATACTGCTTTCCATATTGGCTACACCAATTGCAGTCCCACCAGCAGTGTACCTTTTCCCCCACATCCTCGCCAGCACTCATTGTTGTTTGTATCCATAATAGCTGCCATTCTGATTGGAGTGAGATGAAATCTTAGAGTACTTTTGGTTTTTATGTCTCTAATTGCTAGCGATGATGAACATTTTTTTCATATATTTGTTGACTGATTGTATATCATCTTCTGAGAAGTGTCTGTTCAGTTCCTTGGCCTATTTATTGATTGGGTTGGTTATCTATTTATTTATTTTAGTGTTTAGCTTTTTGAGTTCTTTATATACCCTAAGGATTAGTGCTCTGTCTAATATGTGAGGGGTAAAGATTTGCTCCCAAGATGTACACTCTCACAAATTGTTTCTTTTGCTGAGAAGAAACTTTTTAGTTTGAATCTGCCCCATTTATTGATTCTTGATTTTAATTCTGGCACCAAAGGAGTCTTATTAAGGAAGTTAGGGCCTACTTTTTCTTCTATTAGATCAGGGTCTCTGGTTTTATTCCCAGGTCCTTGATCCATTTTGACTCGAGTTTTGTGCACGGTGAGAGATAGGGGTTTATTTCATTTTGCACGTGGATTTTCAGTTTTACCAGCATCATTTGTTGAAGAGTTTATCTTTTCTCCAGTGTGTGTTTTTGGCACCTTTGTCTAATATCAGATAATTGCAATTTTGTGGCTTAGTCTCTGTGCCCTCTATTCTGGTCTACCAGTCTGTTTTGGTGCCAATACCATGTTGTTTTTGTTACTATTGCTCTGTAGTATAGTTTAAGGTCTGGTATAGTGATGCCCCCTGCTTCACTCTTCCTGCTAAGGATTGCTTTAGCTATTCTGGGTCTCTTATCTTAGCAGATGAATTTCATGATTGCTTTTTTGTTTCTATGAGGAATGCCATTGGGATTTTGATTGGAATTGCATTAAATCTGTATACTGATTTTGGTAGTATGGTCATTTTGATAAAATATTAATTCTGCCTATCCTAGAGTAAGGTAGATCTTTCCATCTTCTAAGGCTTTCTTTGATTTCTTTCTTTAGGGTTCTATAATTTTCTTTATACAGATCTTTTACCTCTTTCCTTAAGTGGATTCCCAAGTTTTTTTGTGTGTATTCTGGGGTTTTTGTTTTGTTTTGCTTTTGTTTTATTTTTGTTGTTCAGGTTTTGAGGTTATTGTGAATGAGATAGTTTTTCTCATTTCTTTCCAGAGGCTTTGTCACTGATATACAGAAATGCTTTTGACTTATGGGTGTTGATTTTGTATCCTGCTACATTCATTTATTTACTAGTTCTGGAAGTTTTTTGGTGGAACTTTTAGGGTCTTCTAGGTGTTGAATCGTATCATCATCAAATAATGCCAATTTGAGTTGTTCTCCTATATGTATCCCTTTTGTTTTTTTTTTCGTCTAATTGCTCTGGCCAGTGTTTCATGTACTGTGTTAAATAGAAGTGGTAAAAGGGGGCATCCCTGTCTTGTTCCAGCTTTTAGAGGGAATGCCTTCAATTTTTCTTCATTTAGAATGATGTTGGCCTGGGGCTTAGCGTAGAGAGCCTTTATGATTTTGAGATATGTTCCTGTTATCTTTAGTTTTTCTAGTGTTTTGAACATGAAGGAGTGCTGTATTTTGTCATATGCTTTTTCTGCACCTATTGAGATGATCATATGATTCTTATCTTTAAGTCTATTGATGTGATGACTTACATTTATTGATTTCTGTTATGTTGAACCAACCTTGCATCCCTGGGATGAATCCCACTTGATCATGGTGCACAATCTTTTTGATGTTTTTGTATTCCATTTGCCAGAATTTTATGAGAATTTTTGTATCTTGTTCATTAGAGATACTCGTCTGAAGTTTTCTTTTTTTGATATGTCTTTGCCTGGTTTTGGAATCAGGGTGATATTGGCCTCATAAAATGAGTTTGGAAGTGCTCCCTCTTTTTCTGTTTCCTGAAATAAATTAAGAGTATTGGTATTAGTTCTTCTTTAAAGGTCTTGTAGAACTTGGCTGTGTATCCATCCAGTCCTTGGCTTTTCTTGGTTGGTAGACTTCTGATAGTATCTTCTATTTCGTCATTTGAAATTTTTTTTTTTAAAGAGAGAGGGAGAGAATTTTAATATTTTTCAGTTCTCGGCAGACACAACATCTTTGTTTGTATATGGTGCTGAGGATCGAACCCGGGCCACATGCAAGCCAGGCGAGCGCGATACCACTTGAGCCACATCTCCAGCCCATCATCATTTGAAATTGATCTGTTTAAATTGTGTATTTCATCCTGACTCAATTTAGGCAAATCATATGACTCTAGAAATTTGTTGATGCCTTTGAGGTTTTCTATTTTATTGGAGTACAAGTTTTCAACATCATTTCTGATTATCTTCCTGTATGTCTGTAGTGTCTGTCGTGGTATTGGAAAGAAGGCTTCCTTTTTGTAGGCCAGCCTTTACACAGACGTTTGTTTTAATTTTTCAAGTATCATCCTTCCTTACCCACTTTTTTGTTTGACACACTTAGTTTTACAAGTGCAAAAATAATGCAGTAGGATTCCATAATGTTTACCAATAAAATTAAAAACTTAAAAGTCTTAAAACACCCACTTTATTATCTTTTGCATGATTTTCACATTTTTAAAAGGATATTCAATATTTATACCTTTTTCATTATTGTATTTTGCAGCTACTATTTATCATTTTATCACCTATTATTAGATAGTTTATTTTCATTTTTTGCTATTTTAAGTTAATGCATCTAGAATATCATCCAATCTTTTTCCATATTTTGGATATTTTAACAGCTTTCCACCAGTAGCATCTGTTAAAAATATGATTCTAGGACTGAAACTTCTTGAGAAATTGCTCTCATGACATATTATACTATAAACATGCTGTGGCAGCAGCCTCCAGTGACCTCCACGTTAACAAGTCCAGTGGCTACATCATCGTGGACATCTCCGTGATCCTGTTCACCACTCTCCCATTTTAAAGTCCTACTCCTTTAGCTGTGACTTCACTGTCTCTTGATTTTTCTTATGGGTTTGAATATCTGCTCTGCCCTTATGATCTTGACCTAGTTACCTAGCCTTTCAGAGTTTTAGTGTCCTTGTTGGCACAATTATGGTTACTTGTCTTATTCTTTGGATTAAATTGCACATAAAGCCACAAGTGCAATGACTGGTACATAGTACAATATGATAAATGTATCCTTTCATTTCTGTCTCTGGCTCCTTTCTGCATAGATCTTTCTCATCTGAGGGGAAAACAAAGCACATGGTAGTAACCTTTCAAGATAGGAAGGTCACGATGCCAGGTATGCTTCTAACAGAGTGGGCTGTTAGTCTTTCTAACACGTCATAATTGTATAGTAAGATGTGGTTGTGAAATATGTTTGAGCTACACGAAACTGAAAGTTTGTATTTTCTCTCATAGCTTCTCCTGGAGTTTTCTTGTTGTGGATGAAGCCCACATATTGAAAAGCCAAAGCTCTCTGCTGCATAAGACACTCTCAGAGGTAAACTCAAAGGATAGTCTTCGTTTTTACACACACCCCTTCCTTTTTTAATAGACTTTATTTTTTAGAGTAAGTTAGGTTTACAACAAAATTGAATAGAAGGTACAGAGAGTTCCCATATATCCCCTGCCCCTTTACAAGCCTAGCTTCCCCCATTCTCAGCCTCTCCCTGAAGAGAGATGTTAAAACTAATGAACCTACGTTGGCACCTCAGTGTCACCAGAGTCCGTAATGCTGGATTCACTCACTGTTGCGTGTCCTGTGAGTTGGAACAACAGGCGATGGCATGTTTCCACCCTATAGTATCATGCAGAGCGGGTTTCCTTGCTCAGAAATCCTATACCCATCTGTCCACCATTCCTTCTCCCCTCTAACTCCCCTTTAAAACTACTTAGACTAGTCTATACAGAGCCAACTAAATGGAAACATTATGATTATTATTATTTGTTCTAATTTGTAATATTTGACAGCAGAATGCATTACAATTCACATTACCCATATAGAGCACAATTGTTCCTATCTCTGGTTGTACACAAAGTAGAGTCACACCATTCGTGTCATCATACGAGTACTTCGGATAATGATGTCCATCTCATAAATTAAAACTTTTGTAGTCAGACTTCTGCAGAGCTAAATAAACCTGTTTTGGAGGGCAATGACAAAAGTAGTATTTAATATGGCTAATTACTATTCCTTTCTCTTGTTATCAAATGAGTCAGACCCTACCCCAATAAAATGCATTTTATTTTTGGAGATGTTTCAACTCTCTTTTGAGTGCTTTTAATTTTTCTCTCTTTTTTTTTTTTTACAAATAAAGATCTTATACTCCTGTCTGCAGTTGCAGATGCATTGGATATACCTTACGCCTCCCCCAATTTACCTATTTAGAAACTTACCGTTCACATGGAGTCATGAAGAGACCAATTTCTTACAGCATATTGCCTTCAGTCTCTCATCTGTTGTATTTTTAGTATTATACACTTGATTGCATTCCCTTCTCTTGATCTCTTGTATCATTTGGCAAAGTAGATGAGAAAGATCATTGTGGCCTGGAGCTGCCCTTGTTTCTGAGAAGCCAATGAAATGTGAAGTACCTTCTCCTTGTTGACCTGAAAGTTTGCTCATTCATGAGACCACACTTGTTAATTTCTGAGATAATCAAAATTTGGTCCTCATCCTATAATAAATCACTTAAATTTAGAGGAAAATCTTAGACATGGATTATGTATTTAATATTTATTGGCCTAAAAGTTGCAGTGTTTAGAGTTTTTACTGAAGATATAATCATTTTTATTAGTTTCAAATATTGTTATCCCCTGCCTGGTAGGGCATCCTCTATCTCTGCTGTCCTCTTTGCCTTCTTTTTAGGGACCCTTGATTATGAGTCCTTCCCAAGAGTTGGTACTCTATATTTAAAATAATACACATGCATAGGATGTGACTTTTCCACATTACTTAATTCTGCTGGTGTAAGTTCTTGTTAATGTCAGCTCAGAGGTTGACCTTGCTTGGCCTGATATCTGTTGTCGCTGTTTTTCTTCCTTCATTAGTCTCTTCTCCTCCGTGTTCTTATCTGTTTCTCAGTGTTTTTCCTTTTTCTTTTGGAAATGCTGGGGATTGACCCAGGGCTTCATGCATGCTAGGCAAACGTTCTGCTGGTGACCCACATTCCCAGCCCTGTTTCTCAGAAATTTACAGAATCCCTTTTTATATTGGACTGTCCATGGCTTACTATCCAGAAACATCTAGAAATTTTGATATCTTGACTCAGATATATTGCAAAGTTTATGAACAGACATTGTGTCAGTGTAAATCTTGCTGCTTGCTTGTAGCCTTGAGGCCTGATACTATAAATAACTCTGGCTTCCCTAACTCTTTGAATGAATGTGTTTACCGAGATACTCCTGTTAATTCCCCCATGTAGGTCATAACATTTTTGACTCCTCAGATAGATTGCATTTAGTAACCCTAGTGAATACTCATGTAATACAACGCGATGTCACTTACATGCTGTACTTGTTTTAAGGAGTCTTTGCCAAGTACCATTATGAGCTGTTTAAAAGTTTAACAGAACTTTAATCAAGTGAACATTAGAACTTTTTTTTAAGGGAGGAGGGGCATTAGGAACATAGATTTTGAAGGACATCTTCCATAATATTCTGACTGCTGCCTGTATCTTGAGAATCGCTTTTATACACACCTAAGCCTATTTCTTGATTCCTTATCTAGAGTGAGAGCCTTAGAATTTCCTTTGTGGATCTTCTTGATCTCTGGCATCTTCCTTTCCCTCAGTTTCCTAAAGAGTGAGTTTGTTTCTTAGATAAATATTTATTAGACTTTTTGGATGTGCCAGGCTCTGCAGGTGGTATTAAGCAAATAATTACAAAATGCCTTGAATAGGTGAGACTGAAGGGCCTACTGCATTAGAAAGAGCTTGGGCTCTCTTGCTGTGGGCTACCTATTGGGTTTTCTACTCAAGAACTTTGCCCTGACTCAGGGCACACAATTAGGATTGGGCTCTCTGCTTTCCAGGTGTGGAGCCAGAGCCTTTTGAAGTTGGAGACCACCTGATTGAGGCTAGGAGGGAAATTTCACCTGCTGGATAAGCTGCTGGCATTCCTGCATTCCAGGTTGGAATAGGTTGACATGTACTGCTCTAGGGAGTGACTGGTTCAAACCTGAATAATGAGGAACTTACTGATTCTTGAGACTGATTCAAGTTCCCTTTTTTTTAGAAGCCTGGAATTCAAGGCCTACTTTCTCTGCAACTGTACACCCACCCCCCATTCCATCTCATCCAACCCTACTCCTCCACCTTTATCCTTTCTTTCCTGAATTCCTACAGCATTTAGGATCCCAGTCCAGGACTTGGCAAGCCCTGCCTTACTCTGCTACCTTGTTGATCAGTGTGTGTTCACCTCATCGGTCCAACTATGTTGGTTGCATCCACAAGGACGAGTCAACATTGAGCATTTCTTTTTTGAAGAATAAGATAGTTTTAATGTGTCTTTCCATAGAATGTCGATTATATAGAAAAACAGAGCAGAGAAATCTGGCAGAAAACATCTCAATTAAATGAAAAAAAGTTAACATAATCAGGCTGTCTAGAGATATAGCTGTGTGGTGGAACAGACACACTAAGGAGGCCCTGGTTCCATCTAAAAGTAAGACAGCAAGGTGACTCACACCTGTAGTCCCAGTTGACTCTGAAGGATGAGGCAAAATGATCACCAAGTGTGAGGCCAGCCTCAGCAATTTAGCCAGTCCCTGTCTCAAAATAATAATAAGTAGGTTTAGACATAGCTCAGTGGTAGAGAGCACTCCTGGAGCATTTCTATTAAAATTGCCTGCTGCTTCCTTGAGTTGAACTGACACATAATAAAGGTTGAGTAAACATTGGGTCTTGTTAATCTTTGGGATTTGATTTAAACTCAAGGCGTAGTTGGGGAATACTCTTTCCCAGAAATGCAAGTTGGGTATCAGAAGATGACATTTGGTTAGTGTTAGACAGCCTGGTATCCAGCATGTACATCTTCATCACCACAGGAAAGGGGGAGTCTAGGAAAAGACCAGAGACTCAAGAATTTCAGAATTGTGCCTTTAGGATGAATGCCCCAGGTGTGGCCTGAACTAATCTAAAATTTCAGATTTTTCAAAATTGCCCAGTCTTTTGCAAATTAAATAATTGCATGTCTTGGGGCTGGCATTGTGGCTCAGTGGTCGAATGCTTGCCTAGCTAGCACATGCGAGGCCCTGGGTCCAATCCTCAGCACCACACAAAAATAAATAAATAGCTCAGTGACTAAGCACTCGCCTCACGGTGAGGCAGAAGATTAGATCTTCAGCACCACATACAAGAATATAAATAAATAAAACAAAGTTATTGTGTCCATCTACAACTAAAGAAATTGAAAAAATAAAATAAAGGTATTGTGTTCAACTATGACTAACACGTAAATATAAAAAATTGTTAAAAATTATAATTACACGTCTTACTGTATTTTATGGCCTTTGACGTATCTACCATAAGTGTGTGTGTTAGAGATGGAGAAGAATCTATAGATACCTTTCGTCCAAGTTTTTAATGACCTCGAAAGGTCATGCCCAATGTCATATAGGTAATAAGTGGCAGAGAGAGATAAGAATTGAGGTACTCACCTTCAAACTCAGTGCTTTTCCCAACAATTTGGGGCTAGAGTCTGGCCAATGTTCTCCCCAACTCTTGGTCTTACTCTCCTGGCAGCCTTAAGGTAAGTTTAGTTTCTTAAAAAGAATGTTGTTTTAACAGCATTGTCCTTATTTGTTCAGGCAAATTTAAAACAATGTCTGATAAGAAGGGCAGTCACCTTGACTTTGTTCCTTTTACATTATTTTGAATTTTCCTTTCCTTTCTTCACTCTCTATATGTAAGTTTCTTGTGTACCATGGGGGATTGCTTCTCTAACATGCTTCTCGACTTTTCTAGATGGTAATGACTTGTACCACCAAGTGGGAATAGCAGTAGATAGCCTTCCGTAGCTCTTCAGGATCTTGGGGAACGGGTGCACACATATTTGAACTTTGCCTTTACTCTTCACATGTGTATTTATTTTTCTATTGAAATGAAACTTCTGTTTTCATTGAGTGAAGTGTAATATTCCAGAAAGAGGCTCCTTGGTTACGCCAGGGCTTCCACACTCCCTGGTGAATTGACAGGTGACCTGGGACTGCTCTGAGGGATGCCGCTACATGTGGAGGCACTTTGTTTTCTTGTATAAAGTATTCAGAGTTTCTGAGAAAGTTACAGGACATTGATATTTTTACTTTAGCATTTCCCTTATGTGTAAAGTTGTCCTCTTTGGTAGATTTTGCCTGAGGGTCACTTCCCCTAAACACTACTAGAGTTGGCAGTTTCTCCTTTTCTTCTTCTTGCCAGGGGCCATCGCATCTTACTCTTCTCTCAGATGACCCAGATGTTGGATATTCTCCAGGACTATATGGACTACAAAGGTGACTCCCCTTGGCCACTACATCATCTGAGAATCATAAGGGGTGTGGGAAGGTTACCGAGGAAAAGGTTAAAGACAAGAAGGTGAAAAGGCTGAGGAGAGTGGACAGTGGTGTGTGAAGCAAGGATCGACAGCAGGGTAGAGACGCATGGGCAGAAGTAACACCCACATTCTCACCAGGTGATACAGGTGATGGGTATGGAGCAGACGTGAAAATGTTGAGTGGCTTCAAAAATGTGTGAGTCGAGTTTCAGTGACAAACACTTGCAGCGTCTCTCGACAGTTCAGCAGTTATGTACTTATTCAGGATTAGTAAGAAAATGAAGATTGATAGTATGGAGATCCCACAAATCAAGCAGGGGGAGGGTAAGAGCAATTATTTCTGTGACAGTAGGGAATGTAGGCAGTTACTTGAGAACTCTGCTTAATATATAATAAAATTGATGTGGGATAATGGGACAAAGCTTGAACAGAGGTTGATTTTTGAGCCTGTGGGAGATTATCAGCCTCAGAAATAACTGTTTTAAAGTTTAGTTGAGAGTGGTCTCTCAGATCTACTTGATGCCCCCCAAGTACTGCAGTAACTGGACACTTCAGCTACTGGCACATTGAGGAATCTCGAGTGCCAAAACATGACTTGAGATTGCAATTTCCCTTCCTGACCTGATGCGTGGTGACAAGTGGAGAGCCCTAGAGCTTCACTGAAAAGCAGGAGCTGGGTCATCAGGCAGGCTCCCAAGTGCTTGTCTTACTGCTTGCCTAAGTCAGGATTGTGTCTCAGCAGGCACCAACTGCCAGCATGTGGATATTTAGGGTGGCCTGGGAAGAGTCAAAACCAAATATTAACTCTGCAAATGCCAAAGACTTTGGCTGCCTGTGTTTTTAAAACCCAGGCTAGTGTGTTATGGTGATTTTTTTTTTGTGAAGTGATGAATTGTTTCCCTAAATTTAGATCTTTCAGACTGGGGTTGTGGCTCAGTGGTAGAGCCCTTACCTGGCATGTGAGAGGCACTGGTTTGAATCCTCAGTACCACATAAAATAAGAAACAAGATCAAGTTATCAAACAGTTGAGATCTTTCCCTTGGGCTTTATTGAAAGTAGGGCAGGCTTGGGTTGGAAAGGACAAATAGGCATTGGCTTAGGAATGACTCAATTATTTTATTTCCTAAGAGTCCTTGCAAAGAGTAAGGACCTGTGTGTGGTTGTTGTCTTCTCTGTGTAAAGGCTACAGCTATGAGCATGTGGACGGTTCTGTGAGAAGCGAAGAGAGACATCTGGCCATCAAGAACTTTGGACAGCAGCCCATCTTTATTTTTCTCCTGAGCACCAGGGCAGGTAAGCCCAGGGGTGTTGAGGAAGCAGACAGGCATCCCACCACTGGTACGTTTTCCCCTCATTCTCTGAAAGGTGAGGTTCTTACCAAGGAGTATTGAAAAGGAGAGAATCGAGGCACTTACGTGGCCTAGTACTGGACTTCTCGTGTGGAGCTCTTTTCTGTTCAACCTGTAAAGCTGTCATCGTGAGAAGTGAGGCTGAAACCTGGGCCTGTTGGAAAGTAATTCTAATCCACTTAGACCACTGACCGGGAATGTCCTGTTTTGTTTTGTTTTTAATTTTAGGGAAAGTTTTATTCACATTCATTTATTCTCCTTCCCAACCATGAATTTGGAAAATAAGATAATCTCTTTTCTAGTTTCCCTTCCTCCAGGAGTACCTCTGGAAGAGTGTTATAAAGTTTAATAAAGATTTGTTGTTTAAAATGTGACTAGAGTGAAACTGACAGCTATTTATGATTATTATGGTATTGTCCATATGACTTAATCATAAATAAATGACACTTGTGGTGTTTTGCCAGTTGCTTTCATATAGTATTAAATAATTTGAAATTAGTTTGGGGAATTGGAATTTTTCTTACATTCTGAATCAAAAAGCCCTAAATTAATTTTGAATTCATAATCTAAGTTCATGATCTTATTTTTTTGATGGTAATCCTGATGGAATAGATATAGGAACACAAACAGGAATGGTGTCCTTGATGAAAGAGAGATTAATGTCCTTATGGAACAAAAGGTCACCCTTATGTAGAAAGCACTTAGTAAGTGCTTTGTACTATATGGGTCTATAAAAGAAGTGTTAGATATGATCCTTGAGTATCAGGAGATCATTTCTCCAGTGTGTGTCTTACCTCTCTCTTAAAGCCACTAATAAGATACAATCAGATTCCTTTGGTCCAGTCTCTTCCCAGGTCATATACCACACCCTGTCATTCAGTCCCGTTGTCTCATGATTAGTCTTAGGGGAAGCTCAAAGGATCTGGTCAAAGGCATGGTCAGTGTTGGGAGAGGAATTCCATTTATGCGTTTAAGATTTCATTTTTCATATTTAGAAAGCAAATGTTGGAAACATCTAAAATTAGTTAATCTCCTTGGAGGCCTTAGAGTAGATTATCTAGGAGCTGAAGCCATCCTGGACATTAGCCTTTTCCACACACTGACTGTCATACGTGCCGTCATGTTGTAGCTATAGATGTGCCGCATTTTCATTCAGTGTTTCCTTCCAGCTTTCCACGAGGTTGTTACCACATATTGCCGGCAGATGCCAGCGATAGCTTAGGAATATGTCCCAAACAACTAAATGCAGCTTAAAATATCATCTTTGGTGAACAAGGGCTGCACTAGCCACTATTAACTCAAGAGAAAGATAATTCTTATGGAACACAAATAGATTTTCGAATGAGATGACTGCCTCGATAGTTAGCATACAGTGGATAAAAAGGTTCTGGAGCCTGGCACAGTAGTGCATGCCTATAGTCCCAGCTACTCAGGAGGCTGAGGCAGGAGGATGGCTTGAGCCCAGGAATTCAAGGCTGGCCTGGGCAACACTGTGAGACCCTGTCTGTGTCCCAGGAGTAATGACCTCAGATTCTGGAATACGGGATGGAATCCTGACTGTTTCATCTTCTAGTGGTGCAACTTCAAATAAATCCCTGAATCTAGCTGTTTCCATTTCAGCATCTGCAAAATGAGAATAGTGCTAGCAAGGGCACAGGGTTGTTGTGAGGGTTAAAAGAGTCAACACATGTAAAGTGCTGTGAGCAGTGCTTGGCAGTAGTAAAGTAGAAGTGTACCTCTTATTATTGGGTATAACTTAGCCTGTCTCCGTATTCAATCATTAGTATTTCTTTATTCCAACTTTGATTTTATAGGAAGACTTCAATGAGAATGTTCCTGCCTGGCTTGTCTTACATCCAGACGGGAGTTAGTAGTCCTTGTGGAAAGGAACCCTTCATTCAGTTCTTGGAACAAGCCCTTTTAGGCTTGTTTTAGCAATGAGCTCCAATGACCCTAGCTGGAGTGTGTTCTGTACAGTTTCCACATTAATCAAAGAGAAGCCTTTGGTTTGCTTCTTAAAATTCCTGAACCCAAAGTGCTCTTTTGGCCTTTTCCTGCACCATTGGAGAAAGACCAGAGAGTTGTTGCATTGAGTGTTCTTGTCTTGAACTGATTTTACGACATCTTCTTTGATCAGTGTGGAAACCAGTACAGGAAGACACTATCAGGTTTTCTCCAGTCAGAGTCAGGTATCATCTGCTCTTCTCATAGCTAGCTTCAGGTCCTCCTACCTTGTTGAAGCTGCAAGTGTGGTCATGTGCATTTCGTACTGCCCACTGCAGACCTCTCATTTGGGCACTGTTTTAGTCAGCTTTTTCACCTCTGTGACCAGAACCAACTGTGGAGGAGGAAAGTTTATTGGAGGGCTCATGGTTTCAGAGGTCTTAGTCCATAGAAGGCCGACTCCATTCCTTGGAGCTCCAGGGGAGGCAGCATCATGGCAGGAGAGTGTGACTGAGGGCAGCAGCTCACATCGTGATCAGAAAGCAGAGAGAGAGACTCTACTGTCCAGATACAAAATATATACCCCTTAGCCATGTGCCTGGTGAACCCCTTCCTCCAGCCACACCCACCTGCCCCAGTTACCACTCAGTTAATCCCATTAGGCATTCATTCACTGATTAGGTTAAAGCAATTTTCCAGTCATTTCTCCTCCAAACCTTCTTGCATTGTCTCACATGTGAGCTTTTGGAGGACACCACATCTAAACCATAACAGATGATACCTTTATTTCATTTATTTTTATGTGGTGATGAGGAAGGAACCCAGTGCCTCACGTGTTCTATCACTTGTGTTCTGTCACTGAGCTATAACTGCAGCCCCCAGACCTCTTATTTTTGGAGCTGTTTTCTGAAAGAACTTGTGTCCTTATTCACAGACTGAAGCAAAATCCAATCAAGGTTTTCAAACAAATATTAAATGGCTTCACGCAATTAACTTAAGCATTCTTTTCTTTTGCTTACCTCTCTTTCTGTTATAGTTGATAATTAAATTTTCCCAGTTCACACAATGAAAGGTGAGGTAGCACTTTGACCACTGTAGGGTGGTCAAAACCTGAATTTGGGGGCAGAAATGTCAGTTTGAAGGATGAAGCCAGTCAGTTGGACTGATTTCAGATTTTCAGGATGACCCAGTCCTCCCTTGTGTGTTTCTAGTTCCTTATTTGTGTGTTGCTGATCATGCTCCTTTTTTGTATGGTTTTTAGGTGGAGTTGGCATGAACTTAACAGTAGCAGATACTGTTATTTTTTTTGACAGTGATATTAATCCTCAAAATGACTTGCAGGCAGCTGCCAGAGCTCACTGAATTGGCCAGAACAAGTGAGTGAGTTAGACATTGGCACCTTTCTGCTCTGTTGGCTTGCAGCTGTGCATTGGGGAGAAAGGTGGACAGGGTAGTCCTGACAACAGTGCCACATTGGAGTTGAGAGACCACTGGGTTTGAACCCCATTATGCTGCTGGCTTGTAGAGTCATGTTGGGGGATCAGTGGTCACATGATCAGTTCAGACTCACTTTGTTGCACAGTTAAATTCCAAAATGATTAGAAAAAACTTAGAATTTATTTAGTTCATGTTTCTCATGATAGATCCTAATTCAGTTTAAAAATGAAGTTAAAGCCAGTGGGTGCACATGCCTGTAATCATTATCAGCATGGGAGACTCAAGCTGGAAGATCAAGTTTAAAGCCAACCTTGCAACTTACCTAAACCCTGTCTCAAAACTTTTTTTTAAGGCTAGGATATAACTTCATGGTAAAGCTCCCCTGGGTTGGGTTCCCAGTACCACAAAGAGGAAACAAAGTTGTGTTCAGCTACCCTTTGACTTGAGGTAACATGCCTGCCAGGGGTTATCCTGGCTACAGATGTAGGCCCAATAGTGGTCACTTCATCTTCCTTCCTCTTACTCTTTTGGGGAAAAGTTCAGAAAGAAGTTGAGGCCAGATTTCTCTAACAAATGCTCAGGTCCCAATGATCAGTGTCCTTTTCATTGTTCCCTGAGTGTGGCATTTGGTTCTGCTTCCTTTTAGGTGTATCTTCCTGGCATGCTTTTTTCCCCAGCTTTGCAGACTCATAACACTGCTCTCATTTGACTCCCGTACAGGGCTGTGGAAGTGATCCGGCTGATTGGCCGAGACACCGTGGAAGAAATAGTTTATAGGAAAGCAGCCTCCAAACTGCAGCTCACCAACACGAACATAGAAAGAGGCCATTTTACTCTGGGAGCCCAGAAACCTTTGGCTGATACTGACCTCCAGGTAAAATGTGTTCTTTTTAGAGTTTCATGATTTATAACCAGCACTCTCTGTGGATGAGAATGCAAATAAAAAGGACGAGCATTAACCACTCATTGTTGCAAATTACACATTTTTTCATTGGCCTAATTCTCACCTTCTTAGTACCTAACTACATGCAAGGTGCCATACTAGCTAAAACTGAGGGTGGCATTTAAAGGCAGAGAAAATAGAATAAAGAGAATGAGCTTTGAACCATCTAACTTGGATTGAAATTCACATCTTATCCCTTATTGGATATATGACTTTGAGCATGAAACTGAACATCATGGCTTAATCTTTTCATGGCTTCTAAAGATGAGTGTGCCACGAGTTACCTCAGAGAGAATTTGTTTTAAGTTCTTTTTTCTTCTTCCTTTTTTTAAAATCCGTGATGATTAGTTCCATACCTCCTCCTTAATCCCAGACCCTTTGAGTAGTGACTTACAGTACTCATTCCATACTCAGAGATGAGTGAACAAGATTAGGAATTCAAAATTATGCCATAGGACATAGGGGTGAAAGCACTAGAGTTAATTTGCTTGAAGATGGAAAAATTAGATGGGAGTCAAATGCTGGCTTAGAATATTCTAGAGAGCTCTCTTTTGGTAGGAGGCCTTTGAGATAAAATTGAACCTATATTATAATATACCCCAGGTCCTTTTGAGGGATTAGATGCAGAGAGATCAACCCCTAGTATCTAGCATGATTCAGGCATGAAGAGAGTAATAAATGTCTGACAAAAGGTAGTAGCTGTGGGAAGGTCTGCTGTAGGAAACTGCAGAGAAATGACAGGAGTTGGCTCTTGTTTTGAGGCAGGCAGTGAGAGAGAGCAAATTCAAAGATGGCTTTAAGCCTTTAAGCCTGAAAGATGAGAGTAGAAAGTAGGAAGATAGGGATAGAAATTAGAAAGATGAAAATAATGTAGGCTTTAGTCAACAGAGTTTGCATTAAAAATCAATATAAATTATTGTTAGAGGGAGACTCAGAAGAGGAAGGAATTAGAAAAGTTTGCAAGAAAAACCAGGCCTTAAAAGGATCAGCTTATCAAACAAAAAATTCAAGAGGTATGTGAAAGGGGAAAAATTACACAGTATCACAAGCAGAATTATCAAATTCACAACTAGCCCATGCATGAGTTAAAAATGTCAATTTTCTCACATATGTATCTTTACACATCAGCATTGGAGACAGGGATGGTGCTGTTTTTGTTAGGGAGTCATTGACCTGCAGGAAAGGGTCACAGATTTGGGGGTACTAGAACCTGAAAGAAGAACCCTAGGTTTTGTTTGTTTGCTTGATTTTTGTTTATCTTAGAGAGTAACTGTGGAGTCTTTGGCCTTTTCTGTTTTGAGTCTTCTGCATGCTCATCTGTCATGGTGGCCGGGCAGGCTGTGCATTTTATTTTCACACTATTGAAGAGGCAATTTCAAATGGAAGGTGAAGGCTTGAGAGAGAGGTACGTGTACACTGTAGGTGTCTAAATACACTTCTTCACAGGACCTTGGGGGAGGAGCTCATCATGGGCTGTTGTGAAGGCACAGGCATCAGGAGTTAGAGGAGATGAATTCTCAGATGCTCGACGCTTCCCCAGTGGAGGGAGCTCCAGGCATTCAATCAGGGGTTTCCCTGTGACATTGGCTGCTAGCACATCATTGTGAAATGCACAGGCACAAACTTTGCCATGGGACCAGATCCTTGGGCCAGTACAAACTATTGGCTGTGGGAGAGGACCTTGGTGGGACTGCCCAGGCCATGGCAAGAAATCACATTCTGGTTCTGTCTTGATTCTTTCCTCGCCACCAGACTGTGAGTTATTTATGGTTGCCAAGAACAAGGGTGATAACTCACTGCCTTGTCTCAAAATACAGCAGGACATTTTTTAAGTTATTAAAAGAATCTAATAGTAAAAGACGTGGTTCTGGTTTGACAGATCTAAGCAGTATAGAGCAGTGAAGGCCTGAAAAAGGAAAGCAGGTTCCTTGTCTTACCAGGAGAACACAGCAGAAACAGAGAGCAGATAAAGATGCGGTGAGCACTTATTGAATGCTTACTGTGTGCTAAGCATGTGTGACGCACACTTTTTCCAGTTGTTTCAGAAGAAGAATAACAAAAAAATGAGATAGACGTCTTTATCTCCATCTTAAGAAATTTTCCAAACATCAGGTTCATGACTCTAATCCGAGCACTCTTTAACTTCCAACTACATGCTCTTAGTTGCTGTAATAAAGTGGTTTTCATTTAAAAAATGGGTAGTTCCTTAAAGACACTTTGTGAGTGAGCAGTAGCGAGGGAAGCCAGGAGACTTAGTCCAAGGAGTGGAAGGGGGAAGGGTCCCAGTATGGACTGAGCCTCATCATAAATACTTGGCTTTCTTCTGTTTTGGGTACTAAATGCCAAAGCCATTTGGCTTGGTTATAAATATAGGTACACCAAGGTTAAATATAAATATATCAGGTGTGGTTTTGCTTAGTTTTTGTCATAGTTTTCATCTCAGGTATTTTCAAGCTGAAGTTTCCAAATTACAGAATAGGCAATCTAGAGATAACTAACCAAATCTAAAAGGGCAGAATGAAAATGAAGTCCCATGATGTGGATCCCAATTGGTTCAGAATTCCTAAGAGAGAGTACTTAGGGAGGTGGAGAGTTGCAGGTAGCAAGTGAAGCCAGGTAACATATCTAAGAGTCTGGTTCCTGCAGCCGTAGGAAGTAGGCTGAGTCTGTCCCCTAGGGGGAGCAAGAGGGCAGGATGGGGAGTGCCCCAGGACTGTCCAGGGAGATTGAAATTGAGAAAGGCTTGGGGTCTGGTGATCAGGATGGTCATGGTTTTGCCAAAGTGGGTACCGTAAAGCACTGTAGTAGCAAAGTGGCTTGGCAAGGACAGGTGGCAGCTCATGGTGAGATGAGGTGTTCAGTGGCACCTTCTCTTTAGGGTTAGTTTGGCAGTGGGAGAGGTAAGAAGGTAGCCAGCAGGGTCTCTGACTTCTCTCGACTACTGGAAGTGCCTGTAGAAAATGCTGGTGAGAGTGCTAGAGAAGATGCTGGGGATCATCTTATCTGCCCCGACTCCTCAAAAAAATTGGAGGCCAAAAAGTTTTTTTGGTATCGTAAATAATTGTCAAAGTCAACATCTCTGATCATCATTCATCACCTCTCTGCTTATTCCTCATCCAACTCCAGAACAGCCTGGCAGGTGTCATTTGTGATGGAAGAGAAGAAAGTCCGTCAGGGGGTCATTTAGACACTTAGCGAGTCACACATCCTCACCTGTGTTATGAGAACTAACTGGATCTCTCGTTTTCTTCATTCAAGTTGAGTGAAATACTGAAATTCGGCTTGGATAAACTGCTCTCTTCTGAGGGGAGCACCCTGGAGGAGGTAGACCTGGAGTCCATCCTGGGAGAGACAGAAAATGGCCAGTGGGCCTCTGGTGCCCTGCCTGCAGCTGGAGGAGGGATCAGAGAGCAGGAGGAAGGAAGTGAGTTGGGCTTAGGTGAGCCAATGACTCCGTCACCTCAAGCTAGGGTGTGAGTGAGATGCGTCCCCATGGGAAGTCCTGTGTCCTGCCCCGGGGACCTCTCTTCCTACCCAGCCCTGTAGTCATCTGTGACATTCTTAAGGCTTCCTGGTCCAAGAACTGCCAGAGTAATCGTTGTTCCCTTGAAGCTGGACTTTGAATCCAAGGAATGATATTAATGTTTATGGTCCTGTCAGTCTCAAGGATTAAACTTGAACCTTTTCTCCCTTGACGCAGACATCTTCTTTGGAGTTTATTTGGTGAAACCTGCTATCTTTATGATGGTGCTTTGCACAGTGATTCCTTTTCTCAATAGTAGAATGTTTTTTAAATTGCAACTAATATTTATGGACATTTATTGTGTTCATCAACAGTACTTACTATGTCATGTGCTTTAGGTCTTTTAAGACCCATGAGGTGGGGGCTGGGGTCATGGCTCAGCGGTAGAGCACTCACCTCGCATGTGCAAGGGCCTGGGTTCGATCCTCAGCACCACATAAAAACAGAAGTAAAATAAAGGCATTGTGTCCAACTTCAACTAAAAAAATAAATATTAAAAAAAAAGACCCATGAGGTGTAGGAGATCATTTTGTCTTCCTTTTTCTTTTTTCCCGAATTTTTTTTTAAGTTGTAGATAGATAGCATGCCCTTATTTTATTTTTTTAATGTGGTGGTTAAGGATCGAGCCCAGTGCCTCACACATGCTGAGCAAGCACTCTGCCACTGAACTACAGCCTTAGCCCCAATATTTATCTTTTTGTCCATTTTCTGTTCTGAAATATTTGAATTTCAGACTTGAAAGGGGTTTTGTTTTGTTTTTTCTTTTTCTCATGATCATTTTTAAAATGTCTGTTCTCCTGTATCAGCAACAGGGAGTCAATATGGGATGGTGTGAGAGGGTTTTTACTGATCTTTTTTAAAATTTTTTTATTCATATATGACAGCAGAATGCATTATAATTCTTATTATACATATAGAGCACAAATTTTCATATCTCTGATTGTATACACAGTATATTCACACCCAGTTCGTGTATTCATACCTGTAATTTGGATAATAATTATCACATTCCACCATCATTAATAATCTCATGCCTCCTCCCTTCCCCTCCAACCCCTCTGCCCTATCTAGAGCTTGTTGTTACTCCCATCTCCCACTCTCTATCCCACTATGAATCAGCCTCCTTATATCAAAGAAAATATTCGGCATTTGGTTTTGGGGGATTGGCTAACTTAGCATTATCTTTTCTAACTCCATTCATTTACCTGAAAATGCCATGATTTTATTTTCTTTTATTGCTGAGTAATATTCCATTATGTGTGTGTGTGTGTGTATACATACACACACACACGCACACATACACCACAGTTTTTAATCCATTCATCTATTGAAGGGCATCTAAGTTGGTTCCACAGTTTAGCTATTGTGAATTGTGCTGCTATAAATATTGATGCAGCTGTGTCCTGTAGTATGCTGTTTTTAAGTCCTTTGGGTATAGATGGAGGAGAGGGACAGCTGGGTCAGATGGTGGTTCCATTCCCAATTTTCCAAGTAATCTCCATACTGCTTTCAATATTGGCTGCACCAATTTGCAGTCCTATCAGACTGCAACACTTAGAGTGGTTTTGATTTGCATCTCTCTAATTGCTAGTAATGATGAACATTTTTTCATGTATTTGTTGACTGATTGTATATTATCTTCTGAGAAGTGTCTGTTCAGGTCCTTGGCCCATTTATTGATTGGGTTATTTGTTTTTTTGGTGTTTAGCTTTTGAGGTTCTTTATATACCCTAGAGATTAGTGCTCTATCTGATGTGTGAGGGGTAAAGATTTGCTCCCAAGATGTAGGCTCTCTATTCACCTCACAGATTTGTTTCTTTTGCTGAGAAGAAACTTTTTAGTTTGAGTTCATCCCATTTATTGATTCTTGATTTTAATTCTGGCACCAAAAGAGTCTTATTAAGGAAGTTGGAGGCTAAGCCCACATGATGGAGATTAGGGTCTACTTTTTCTTCTATTAAACGCAGAGTCTCTGGTTTTATTCCTAGGTCCTTGATCCATTTTGAGTTGAGTTTTGTGCATGGTGAGAGATAGGGGTTTAATTTCATTTTGTTGCATATGGATTTCCAGTTCTCCCAGCACCATTTGTTGAAGATGCTATCTTTTCTCTAGTGCATGTTTTTGGTACCTTTTTCTAATATAAGATAATTGTAGTTTTGTGGGTTAGTCTCTGTGTCCTCTGTTCTGTACCATTGGTCTACCAGTCTGTTTTGGTGCCAATACCATGCTGTTTTTGTTACTATTGCTCTGTAGTATAGTTTAAGGTCTTCTATAGTGATGCCACCTGCTTCACTCTTCCTGCTAAGGATTGCTTTAGCTATTCTGGGTCTCTTATTTTTCCAGATGAATTTTGTGATTGTTTTTTTCTATTTCTATGAGGAATATCATTGGGATTTTGGTTGGAATTGTATTAAATCTGTATAGCGCTTTTGGAAGTATGGTCATTTTGATAATATTAATTCTGCCTATCCAAGAGCAAGGTAGATCTTTCTATCTTCTAAGGTCTTTTTTGATTTCTTTCTTTAGGGTTCTGTAATTTTCATTATATAGATTTTTCACCCTTACTGACCTTCTTAATTCAAGAGTTCCTTCTAGCCTGGCACAGTGGTGCACACCTGTAATCCCGGTGACTCCAGAAGCTGAGGATCATGAGTTCAAATCCAGCCTCAGCAAAAGTGAGGCACTCAGTGGGAACCTGTCTCTATTAAATACAAAATAGGGCTGGGGTGTGGCTCCGTGGCTCATGCCCCTGAGTTCAATCCCCAGTACCTCCCTCCCCACCCCACCCCACCCCGCCCAAGAAAAAGAGTTCTTTCTCCCATCAATACAGAGAAGCACAATGGCTTCAGTAGGGTGCTTCCTTTACTGGTAGGGAAGGGGCTGGGCGAGGCTTTTGGTTTTGTCCTTCTGAATTTTCTCCCATTGCTTCTCTCTTTCTCCCTGCCATAGACTGTCGAAGGCTGTCTGCATTACCTCTTTATCACCCGAGAGCAGAGCGCCCCCAGATGTCTGACTGCATCTCCTTCCAGCCCTTCCTTTGAATTCCTAAGCAGCCACTGCTCTGAACTACCAATCTCAGATGTCCTCATTGCTCTCCCTTCCTGGGGTGACCTCATTCTGGAGGATGAACTTTATCTGTCTGGCACTGCTAGAGCTCCACTGTCCTGCTCCTGTGCAGATTCCGTCTGCCTCCCCAGACCAGTGAGGGCTTCAGAGCTCAGCTGGTTTGGGATGTTCATTCTCTGTTTACCTTCAAGTGGAAGTTTATAGTAGTTCCCGACTCCTAATTTTTTGGTAGGCTTAGATTAGGGGAGGTTTGATTATTCTTGTTGACTGGTGTGGTTTTTATGGAATATATGGAGAATTAAAAATCTAGGCAACTGGCATTATTTTACAGAACATAGTTCTTGGACTTTTCTTGTGTTTTATCTTAAAAATTTGTTATGATAGTATCACATTTATATTCTTCAAGAACTCTTTCTTGTTCTCAGCTTGTTGTTTTAGTCGTATCCTATTCCCATTTCAAGGATATAATATCCTCCCCGAGGACATTTATTGTAGCTTTTTAAAATATATCTCAGGGAGGATATTTATTATATCTTTTCAAAAAGTGTTACCCTGCCCACTGTATTATCTCTAAAAGCTAAATAAAAGCTCCATTTGCTTTTCCTTCTTCCTCTTCTTTTTAAAAATTTTGTTTTGGAGTCTCTTGTTCTTGTTAGCAGTTTACCTGAAACATCTGGTGTCCTGTCTGATCAGGGTGCTGGTGAAATGCCCCAAAGCTGACAGGCAGCTCTGTTGTGAACAGGTGGGTGGCCTTTGGGCCTCATGCCAACAGCACTGGTTAGCAAGCCAGCTTTTGCACTGGGGGAGCTTTTCAGACAGCCAGATTTGAAGATTTCACTGGACAACTCATCATATCCTAAGACGAGTCCTATACCATTACAGTGAAATTGTTGGTTTAAATTGGAAAGACAGGGAGCTGAGGGCTCCTGGTGCTCCTGGTGTTTAGTGTGCGGATCCTCTCTGTTCCTCCATACTGTGGTGCCTGTGCTTGTGCGTCTGAGTTTTTGGAGGACTGAAAGGGTTCCTGCAGTCAGCCCCAGCTAGATACCAGTGTTTTGGTTCCACAGCTCTTCTGAATCTGTTGTTCTCTTCTTATCCACTTTTTATCTTCCAAAGAATTCATGCACTGTTTCATCTACCATTGCCTCATATCTTTTTAGAAATCTGTGTATTGTCCTTTAGCTGTTTCAGGTGAGAGAAAAAATAGATATGTGTGTGGTCATATTTTTAAGTTGTATTTGATTACCTTAGTACCAAGTTTCCACCCTTTTCTATACTCATCTAGATTGACTTTATTTACTAGAACAAAATAAAATTACAGTGTTTTCAGAAAGATAATTATATATCTCAGTCTACCTACAAAAAATTACATTTTTGCAGACAGTTTAACTGTTGGATTCTCTAGTTGGATTAAAATTTGGAATGTTGTCTTCGATGACTGTCTTGATTCTCTTTGTGGTAGATGGTTCCTCTGGCAGGACCCACATGAGGGTCTAGACCTGTGGGCTCCAGCTGCCTCTTCAAAACAGAGTGAAGACATAAAGCATGGTTAAAAATAACAAAGGAATATGAAAGAGGAGTAGTTAGAGGAGCCCATTCACAATTAAGTATAAAGTAAGGTAGCTTTATCTTTAATGCCAAGTTTTTTAAAAAGCACAGTTATATGGTAAGCTGAGAATTTCATGCAGTATGATACTACATAATGTTGATCATAATTGAAACTTCTCAGCCCTTTATGTTTTTTCTACTTGTTGATAGAGTGCCTCTTTGAGAGCCCCTTGCTGATTTAATTAGCAAATGCCAATTAGAATTATGGCTGGTTAGATTTGGGTACAAGCGTGAAGCAGTTGATCTCTTGAGAATGAAAATGTTTTGCTTTCATACTCTCTGGGGAAAACATACTTGTAGCTGATTTCATAATGCTGTGAAAATACATTACTTGGTAACATGTGCTATTACATACATTTTACTTTTGACTTATTATTCTACCTGTCTGTGTTTACTAGTCTTGCCTGGTTATCACTTGATTCATGATCTTGGCAGACCACCTAGCCTCATTGGGCCTTAGTGTCTTCATCTGTAAAATGGTGCTATTAATGTCTGCTTTACTCTTTTACACAGCTGCAAAAATCAAATGTGATACTAGATGTGAAATTGCTCTGATAGCATAAAGTGCTACTTAAGAATATTCTATTGGCTGGGGGTGCCGCTCAGTGTCAGAGCTCTTGCCTAGCATTTGTGAGTCCCTGGGTTTGATCCCCAGCACTGCAAAAATTAAAGAAAGAAAAAAGATTATACTACTGTTCTTATTGTTTTTGCCATGATTATTTGCAAGCTTTTTTCTACTTTTCCATACACACTAATCTACTGAAAAGAACATATTGATCTTAGAATTAGAAAAACCTGCCATGTTCATTTTGTAGCAGAAAGAGTTGGAACCATTTAATCCCTGTGTGAGTCTCAGTTTCCCCTTTCATAAGTGGGGTTAGCTATAACATGATTGATGTAAAAACATGAAGATGCTTTGTGAGATCTGTAAAGAATATTATAAATCCAAGGGATTATTTTTTGTGATTTTTTTTTCATTTTTTCATAGAATTGCCACTTGTTCCTTTTAATATTATAGAAAAAGGGAAAAAAGAGTATTAAAAGTGTGTTTGGGATTAAAAAGTAGAGATTTTATTAGCGGTTCTTAAAAGTCAGTGAGATTTACACTGGGAATAGTTGTGGAATGAATGAGTGATTTGAGACTCAGCAGGGTAGAGGGATCCAGCAGAGATTCCCATATCATCTTGGATAGACCCGAAAGGGTTTTAAGCCAATGCTCTGTCCTTTGAAAAGAGAACATGTGTAGAACCCAAACTTATCAGTGTAGTGCAACAGGAAATGGAATGCCTTCATCACAAGCTGGTCTTTGCCCTTCAGAGTAAGGGCTATTCTCTTATTCACCTAGTTATTGCTTTGAATAGCATTAACCTGTCTTTCAATGTCTTAACATTTCTCACTTTGTGTTTTATGTTGTTAGAAAGCCATATGTACTTATTCAAAGGTAAAGATTATTCTAAAGAGGCCAGTAAGGAAGACAGAAAATCATTTGAACAACTGGTGAATCTTCAGAAAACCCTTTTGGAGAAAACAAGTCAAGAAGGCCGGTTACTCCGAAATAAAGGCATTGTAAGAGCTGTTAATTTTTGTGAAATCATAATTCCAAAAAATTATATCTTAGGATGATTTGTTAAGAAATAAGTGTCTGTTAAAATATAGCAAATTAACTGAACCCTACATAAAAATATAGTATAAAAACATTAACAAGCTGAGTATATTATACCATTTAATACAGGTAAAAGTAGGCCTGTCCCTCTTCTAGCCACCCTAAAGGGATCACCATGTTACATCAAAATACCATATCCTGCTGTTGATAATCATGACCCTGTTTCATTAAGAGATGATGGCAATCATAACCGATACATGTAATGTTCACAGTATTTTGTGCTTAAAATGTATTTTCTAAATGTTAGCTATCATTAAGATAATCATGCTAAAATACTGTATTAAAAGGAATTGTACATTTGTAGAAAGATTCGTGTTAAAATTATTTAAACTTTAAATGCCATCCTACGGTGTATGCTTTCAATCAAAGAAAAAAGTAAGCACCTTATTACTAATGAGATGAATCAAAATGACTAGCAGCCATGCTAGTGCTTTGCGCGCCGTGCCAGTGCAATGCAAAATATGAATGTTAAATTGTATTACCTGGCGGCCAGTGCCCACCACACAGGGATGCTGTGCTCTGTGAGATCCCACGCGAGTCACCTCTGTAGAGTGTGCTTCAGGGTGAAGGAGACGTGAGAGGATAGGACGTCTCTGACCTTCTGGGCTGTGGTCCTGTCTTTCCCACAGGTTCTTATCCCAGGCCTAGTGGAGGGGTCCACCAAAAGGAAGCAGATTCTGAGCCCAGAAGAACTGGAGGAAAGACAGAAAAGAAGACAAGAAGCAGCAGCCAAGAGAAAGGGATAATAGAGGAAAAGAAGAGGGCAAAGGAAGAGGCTGAACATAAGAAAAAGTATGTCCATAAAGTACTGTGGTTTCCAGTTACGTAGGTCTCGTCTCCTCTGCTGGATTGTGGAGAAGGGAAGGATATTCATATGGGAAATTTAATATTTTTTTAAGAGAGAGAGAGAATTTTTAAATATTTATTTTTTAGTTTTTGGTGGATACAACATCTTTATTTTTATGTGGTGCTGAGGATCGAGCCCAGTGCCTTGTGCATGCCAGGCAAGCGCGCTACTGCTTGAGCCATATCCCCAAGCCCTTAATATATTTTTGATGGAAAAAAGTATGTCTGTGTTACTAACCAAGCTGAGGATCACAGTTGGCAAAGGATTCCACAATTGAACATCACTTAAAAATTCAAAAAAGTATCAACCTGGTAGTTCTTGTTGGTAACAGAATACTTTTTTTTTTTTGGATTAGGGATTGAACCTGGGACACTCTACCACGATCTACTTCCCCAGTTCTTTTTATTTTTCATTTTGAGCCAGCTCTCACTGAGTTATCCAGCTGACCTCTAACTTGTGATCCTCTTGCCTCAGCTTCCGGAGTAGCTAGGATCGCAGGTGTGCACCACCACGCCTGACTCCACAGAACACTTTTTCAAAGATTCAGCTTTAACGTTGAGTCCACTTTAGTGAGAAGTCTTGAGTACCTAAAGCAGAGAAACAAGAAATTCTAAAAATTTTATTATAGTTGACAAGGAATTGTTTATTTGAACAGTCCCTTTTAGTCATGTACTTAAAAACAGGGACATTTGGTGGCTGCTCAGTATTGAAGTGTAATAAAGAGACAGTTGGGCTGATCACTAAAACTTGTTTATTCACAGTTGAGCAGAAAACTTCAGTCGGTGAGTTTGTGATTGCATCTCACTTGGCAGTTACTATTTGGAATAGCAGTGCAGAATGTGCTCAAAGGAGAGGTCACTTTTCTCTTCTCTCTGGCCTATTGAAGGGTGGCTTGGTGGAAGTCCAACAACTACCAGTCCTTCTGCCTGCCCTCTGAGGAGAGTGAGCCTGAAGACCTGGAGGATGAGGAAGACAGGGGTGCTGCCAAGCTAGGCTGCGAAGACCCAGACCCAGCCTCCATCAAGTACGTCATCGGTGACATCACACACCCTCAGGCCCAGGCTGAGGACGCCTTCATTGTGCATTGTGTAGGTACGAGAAGTGGTGTGGGACAGGGAGGGTGCCTCATCTTCATGGTGCCAAGAAAGGGAGAGGATGAGGCACAGTCATGGCTTAAGGGCTGGTCCCAGTGCACTGTCATGTGGCCAGAAATGCATGGCTTATAGAATCAGCTCTTCGGTTTACCTGGTTAAGTTACCCACTCTCCCTGAGTGTCAGCCTCCTAATCTATGTTAATGGGACAATATCTGTCTCATCCTCTGCACAAATTTTTTAAGAGGGTGAAATAAGGCTGCATTTTAGAAGAAAACTGTATTCTCTGAGAAACTCCCTGTGTGTTCCCCTGACAACCTTTGCATGTTCTGTATCCTCTGCCAGGAACCCTACTTTCCCAAATAATTCCATCAAGCATTGTTCAAATGTCTGCTTGTAAAACAGTCTGTATGTTGCCTCTGTTACCCTGTCCTATTTCTACACTACTTAACCTTTATTCCCTCCTGGTGTATTAACGTGTGTCTTTGACCGTCTCGTTGCATTAGAATATAAGCTTAATGGAAGAGGACTGTGTGTGTGCATGTGTGCTCACTGTATCACCCCATACCTAGAATGTCGTCTGACGTGTGGTACAGGTACATGAGTAGTTGTGGTGTGAATGAGTATAAATATCAGGTGCCACCCAGCTCCATTAGTGTGAGCTTGAATGAGTCATTCAACATTTTCTCTTCCTTGCTTGTAAAACGGGAGTTGTATGCTGTGGTATTAACAGTGCTTGTCACTGCCGTGTTCCATCCACTCTCCACTCTCCAGAGTTATAGACCCACCAGAGATTTCTGCTTCTTCTTAACACTCATTTTTGAGCTGCCTTTCTGTTATGATGACCAGGTGTATCTTTCAGAAAACCTGAACATATTTGGGAATCCAACTATGATTCTCTTAGGAGATCAGATATATCGTTCCTTCCCTTTGAAAAAATCATTCTTCTACAAGCCTATCTTGTGTGATTTTGTTTTTCTAAATTGTGGGCTTGACTTTGCCTCTTACAGATGAAAATTTTCTTTCTTCCGCCAGATGACTCTGGCCGCTGGGGCAGAGGTGGCTTAGTCACGGCTCTGGAAGCACGATCAGCTGAGCCAAGAAAAAAATATGAGCTGGCAGGAAAAATGAAAGGTAAGAAACAGAACAATGGAATAAGACAGGAAAAGACACTCAGGATGGTATTGGTGTTAGCTAGCCCTCAAGAAGACTTAGGAGAGCCAATTGGGATCGGAATTCTGTCATCTCTCTGCCTGTTTTCTCATCTGTAAGGTACATACTTTGTCACTCCTACCCTGTGGGACTACAGTGAAGATAATGTAGGTATTTTGAAAAATGTCAATTGCTGCATCTTCAAGTATTAGAATAAAGATTGTTTCATCTAACTCATGTCATCTTCATAAGGGAATATCCCATAAAAATGTCAGAGAGCTATAGGAGAGAAATGCAACACACTATTAAAACTGGTGGGTGGTGGGTCAGGTTTGTGCTAGGTGGATTATGAGGTCAGCAGAGCCTGGGTACAACACTCCTTGGAGACAGAAATAAGGCTGTTTGGGACTAGGAGAACTTAGAAGACTAAGAAGTATTGTCCTTTGTCACACAGAAGGGAAAAAGCCACCACCTTTACGTGGCAAGGTTGCCACATGTCAGCAAGAGTAAGATGATCACTGAGGTCATTTTCTGCGGTTGAGCAGTCTCGGGACCTTGTCCAACAAAGAAGGGCCCTCCAGATATCTTAGAGACTGGTTTTCCTAATTCTTTTGCCCAGTTCTCTAAAGTAAAGAGAAAAATAAGGATGTAAAACACATTGCTGAAAGAAGGGTTTGGTGTGTGTTGAAACAGCCAACCCAGATCTAGATCTTGACTTGGCAGGATTCAAAACAAAAGCAGAAATGTGCAGAGAACCCAGGAGCAGTCAGAGCCAGAGGTGCTGACTGAGGTCCCTGTTGGAAATCGTGTTGGAGAAATGAGAGGGCAGAGAACAGTATGTGGAAAACTTTTGGAGCGAAGAGGAGACAGTAAGAATTTTCAGAAAAATAAGAGAACCTTGAGAATGTAGTATTTTGAAGTAAAGGTTTTGCTTATTTAAATTGAAGTATTTCAGATTTTTTAAAAAACTGGATATTTTGTATACCTTAATGAGATACCTTAGGAATGGGATCAGGTCTAAACACAAAATTCACTTATATTTCACATAAAACTAATGGGCATAGCCTGAAGGTAGTTTCATACATTATTTTTTAGTGCACTGTGCATCACATGAGGTCTAATGTGGAATTTTCCACTTGTGGCATCATAACACTGTTAAAAATTTGGGATTTGGGAGGATTTGGGATTTCTGGATTAGGGATGCTGCTCAACCTTTGTAAGGGAAGAGAGAATATTAAGAAGGCAAAGTGGTTTACAGTGTCAGACTCTGAATTAGTATACAGGGTAAAAATGGGAGTTCATAACTTACTTTAATCTAATGTGTGAAGTATGATATGTCAAGAGATTTGTAATGTTTTGAACAACCAATTAAAAAAAAAAGAATTGGGAAAAGGCCACTGGATTCAACCCATGATCAGTCACATGACCTTGGAGCACTTTGAGGAATGTGAGGACTGTCACCTGGTTGTATAGATTTAAGGTAAAAGTGGTCAGTAAGAAAATGGAGTTGGAAGGTGTACACTCTTTTCTGAAGAAGGATTTATATTTTTTAATCTTTTTTTGTAGTTGTAGATGGACAGAATGCCTTTACTTTATTTTTTTATTTTTATGTGGTGCTGAAGATTGAACCCAGTGCCTCATGCATGCTAGGCAAGCTCTACCACTGAGCTATAGCTCCAGCCCCATGAAGAAGGATTTAAATAGCCTAGATCAGAGTAGGTGGAACTGGAACAAGGCTTCCTGGAATGGTAAGAGTTATCTGGAGTCTGGGAAGATGGGTTGAATTTGAATAGGTAGATAGAATGGCAAGAGATGCCTAACAGTTTCACATTCTTTTTGGTATCCCTATAGTATTTACTGTTCCCAAATCATTGCACAGTCCCCACGCATGGGCCAGGCATAGGCCAAGGAACAGCAGAGTTCACTTGTAAAGGGAAGGTTGGCCACATCATTGAAGACCATACATGGCTTGTCTAGGGGATACGTTCTAAGTAGGACAACATCCAGTGGATCACGGCTAGACATACAGGAAGCCTGATCAGAAGAATGGCATAGCAGGGCTGGGGCTGGGGCTCAGTGGTGGAGCACTTGTCTAGCATATGTGAGGCACTGGGTTCGATTCTCAGCACTGCATATAAATAAATAAAGGTCCATTGTCACCTAGAAAAAAAAAATTAAAAAGAAAATGATGTAGCAGAGCCAATATTTTAGAATTAAAAGATTTGGGTGTGCAAGATATCTACCTTTTTAGTTTAAAAAAATAGTTTAAACTGGGTTATGTAGAGCCCAGAATTAAAGGAGCACATCTGCCTAGAATGTCAGTTTGATTTGATTTGTATGGGGTAGGAAAACATGCAAATAGGTAGCCGTAGTAGAATGCAGAATTTGAATGATGTGAGACAAACACTAAGACTTCCAAAGGCATTTCAGGCTCATAGAAGTCCTCCCCACCTTCCTACCCAGGGATGCCTCTAGCACTTGCTTTCCCTCTCCGTTGCCTGTAGGGCACTTGGCTGGTGACGTTTGGGGAATACTGAGTTAGCAGAACATGAAATATTCAGGAGGGAAGCAGATGAGAACCTGGCTAAGGTGGTGACCGAGGTCAGGAGAACAGGGGAGTGAGAAAAGGCTACGAATGACTGGCAGAGGTAAGGTCCTAGACCTAACTGGATTTGGAAGAGCAGGCACAGTAGGGTTCGGAGTAATTCTCCTTCAGTGGTCCATGTGAGACTGAGTGTTCTTTCTCTTGTTCTTTTTTCTTTTTTTAATCTCAAACTTGAGTTTGGGAGGTGTCCTTTTATTCCCTATTGATGATAAAGAGTCAAGAAACACAGGGCAAGATCTGGTAAGTTTAAAAACAAAAACACATCTTTTAATCAGAACTAACATTTGGCTCCCAATAATTTCTCTTAAAGCCTTTCCTGCCCCTGCTGGCCAAGATCTCTAGTATGCGAGTGGTTTGCTACGGCTGCCATAACAGTGCCTCAGATTGGCACTCAGCTTAACCCTAGATACGTATGTTTTCAGAGCTCTGGGTGCCACCAGTCCAGGATTAGAGTGTCGGTAGGTGGGTTTCTCCTGAGGCTTCTCTCCTTGACTTGCAGATGACCACCTTCTCACTGTGTTCTTCAGAGGACACAAGCCAGTTTCGATTAGGGCCCACCATAATAACCTCATTTTAACTTAATAATCTCCATTCTTTCTTTTTATTTTACGTGACAGAATGTATTTTGACATGTCATACATACATGGAGTGTAACTGCCCATACTTTTTTTTTTAGAGGGAGAGAGAGAGAGAGAGAGAGAGAGAGAGAGAGAGAGAGAGAGAGAGAGAATTTTAATGTTTATTTTTTAGTTTTTCGGCAGACACAACATCTTTGTTTGTATGTGGTGCTGAGGATCGAACCTGGGCCACACGCATGCCAGGTGAGCACGCTACGGCTTGAGCCACATCCCCAGCCCTGTAACTGCCCATTCTTGTGGTTGTTCATGGTGTGGAGTTGGTTATGTGTTCATGTATGAACATAGGAAAGTTATCTGCAATTCATTCTACTGTCAGTATAAATCTTTTTAAGGCTTTTGTCCATGTGTAGTTACATTCTGGGGTACTGGGAGTACCCTAAATTCAAAACATGGATTTGGGGGAGCAGGGTCCATCCCATAAGAAGCAGGTTGGCCCCCACACCACTTCACCATCCCCCAGCCTTCTGAGTATCACAGCCCCTAAGCGCTGTCCCCTGCTTCCTTATCATCCCCTGGCCTAGACTCCAGGCCCCTTCGTGTGTAGGGACTTTTTTATCCTTAGTATCCCACATAGTATCGGCTCCTAGGAAATGCTCAGTAAACATTTACTGAAGAGTAAGAAAATATGTCTCAAAACTCTGGGGGTTTCATCATTTATTACATGAAAGTTTCTGTAAAAGATTGTGTTTGCTGGCCAGCCACAGGCAGAGGAAAGGAACCAGTACAACACTTCTCTGCTTACATCAGAATCCTCCTTTTGCACCTTAAGTATCTCTTGCTTGCTTGTCTGTCATTTGGAATACCTGTAGTGAATTTATTTACCACACCGATAGTTTTCTCCAAGACCTGAGTCCACATCCAAATTTTTTTTTTTTTTAAGAGAGAGAATTTTTTTAATATTTATTTTTTTAGTTTTCGGCGGACACAACATCTTTGTTTTTATGTGGTGCTGAGGATCGAACCTGGGCTGCACGCATGCCAGGCGAGCGCGCTACCGCTTGAGCCACATCCCCAGCCCCTCCACATCCAAATTTTGAACCAAAACTTACACTTAAGAAATTTAGAAACCAGGCTGAAAGAGGTTCATTCTCTTCATATTGGTGGTGTGTGTGACTAGCAACAAAGTGGTTTCCGGTTTATTGGTTCATTCAGGAATTTCTAAAATAAGAACAAAAGGCAGAGGGTGTACAACATAATGTCCATGCATGAGAATTTCAGAATATAGTTACTCAGGAAACTGTTCACGGTGTGGAACGTTGTGTCTCACATTGGCTCCAGAAGCTCCCTGAACTCTCCAGCTTCCCCCATTAGTTGGAGGTGGGGGATCTTTGGCATCTGTTTTCATAGAGATTGTCTAGACAGAAATGGTTCTCAGGACAAGCAGGCAGCCTAACTCTAGTGTCAGAGGACTGGATCGTGAGAACCTCTAAAATCCTATCTACTCCTAAGAGTAATTTTTCTTTACCTATGAGAACATTTAGAAAGTACAAGTTTTAGATTCCAGTTTTTAACATATCATGAAAAGAGGAAGAAATTCTCGTTACCACAAATACAAGTTATGATGAGTACATAATCACACATTGCTGTGCAAGCAGAGCATACAAAAGAGATGGAGCCACCCAGTGCAGTGACACACACCTGTAATCCCAGCAGCTCAGGAGGCTGAGGCAGGAGGATCACAAGTTCAAAGCTAACCTCGGCAATTTAGTAAGGCCCTAAGCAACTTAACAAGACCCTGTCTCAAAATGAAAAATAAAGACTGGAGATGTGGCTTAGTGGTTAAGCACCCCTGGGTTCAATCTCTGTAACCAAAAAAGGGGCCGGGGGGATGGAGCCAAAGCCTAAGTGGTCCATAAAAGGCTATGGCAGGTCACTGAGTTGACAGTGGAACTGTCTCATGTCATCCATCTAATGGTTGTTCTTTCTAGTTAGCCTTGGTAGTGGCTCAGCACCATGATTGCTCTGATGTCCTGTCTGGCATTAAGATGGCAGCCCTAGAAGAGGGCCTCAAGAAGATATTTTTAGCAGCAAAGAAAAAAAAAGTAAGCTCTTCCATCTGAGATCAGGAGAGGACCTTCTTCTTCCAGACATGTGGTGTCGTTTTGAGGGGGAGATGAGGAATGTCCAGACCACACTCGGTTTGCATGGCAAAGGTAGAGCACAGAGTGCTGACCACTTCATCTTGTCTGTGTGTGACCCGTTTCCTTTTCAGGTTGGTTTTATATTTGTTATCTCGTTTTTATCATGATTTTACAGTGGGGAAGCAGAAGATTAGAGATGAAGAAATTTGGTCATACGCAATTGGGAAAAGCCGTTTATTATACTTCCCCTTAGAGAGTCACAGTATGCCATGACTCTCTGCCAAAGAAATTTAATTTTGTTTCTAAACCTAGTGTGTCTTGGTGTTTGTTGAATTTCATGGATTATTGGGGAATCTTTGATTTCACCATTAATCATATTCTACTTCCATTGTGCCTGCTTATTTTCAAGAGCCTGTGGATCTTTATGTTTAGCAGAACAACTTAATTTTTCCCTATTATAATCCCCTCATCAGCATATTTTTCACAATGTATTTGTGTATTTTGTGTGGACAGTCATTTTCTTCTCTGTTTATCGTATACCCATCAACCCATTTTTGATGAGTGAAGACATCATGATCTTTTTTTGCAAATGCCAGTGGAATATTATGCATCCATAAAATAGATGAAAAAATGATATGAGCTCCAGTATGGATGAACTTTGAAAGAATGCTAAGTAAAAGACAGTCAAAAAACTCACATATTGCATAATTCAATTTATAGAAAATGCTCATAATAGACAAATCTAGAAATGGTTGTCAGAAAGGAGGAAGGAGAGAGTGAGGAGGGAATTTATTATTCTTATAGAGAATCTTCTTTTGCGGTAGTGAAATGTTTTGGACTCAGATAAAGGTGTTTGCACAATATATAAATATACTAAGTGCCACTGAATTGTATCCTTCAAAATGGTTAAAATGACAAAATTTTATTTTCTACATATTTGATTAGTTTTAAGAACATGCATGATCTCTGGATCTTCTTTCTGAAATTGAAGCAACCCAGTTGTAGGGGGAGTGTGAGAAATTTTGCATAAGCATCAGCCAGGATATGGGCAGTTAAAATAGAAAAAAAAACAGGAAAATTAGAAGTTAAAAGTACTAGTGCTTTTAGTATCCTTGCAGTTAACTGTTTAAAATATATTATTCTTTTTAAATGAAAGCCAAATTTTTAAATTTAACCCTTTATTTTTAAAACCATCTAAAGCAGATCAGATTTTAGCAAAATATTTCTATCCATCTATCTAAATCTATTTATCAAACATGAATTATGTATGTGGTCACCCCTCTATCAGTGCATATCTACCTAGAAAATTTTCTGTAATTTTCTAATATAAATAATAGTAATTTATGGATGGCAGAATTCTGGTGATAAAAATAAGTCTTCCTTTTAATTTTTGCATTGTTTGAATTCCTTGTAATGAACATGTATCATTTTTATAAACACCTTTGTGTGATTTTTTTAACCAAGTAGTCTAATAAGCAATACTAATACTAATACTAATACTAATAATAAAGTGGCACAGAGGGGTAAATATGCTGAGATGTAATGACAATTAGTTCTGGGGGAAATATAGTTTTTTTGTTTTGTTTTGTTTTAATTTTCTTGGGTTACTTTTTCAATTCCCAAGGTAATATTTTAAAAATGCTTAAAACTTAGAGAAATATTCAGAAGCTTGGGCAATGTCACAAAACTGTTCAGAGTGGAACTAGCCGGGGCTGGAATTCAGATTTGCTTGATATCAAAGTGCAATTCTCAGACTTGACTTAATCTTGCCATAAGTAGTATGGCTTTGTTTTTCAAAAATTCAATCTCAATGTAATTTCCCCCTGGATTCTAACTATTGACTGAGCCCTACATCTGTAGTTCAAAATGCCAAGCCTGCAGAGGAGGGTATTGTCTGTGCTTTCAGTTCCAGGAAATTATCCACCTACCATCAAAATGCCCAGGGTCGGAGCATCTGCTGCATACAGAGCACAAACAGGATGCATTGCTCAGCAACACAGAGTCCAGATTCCTCGTGAATTAAGATGCCCAGAAGCCCACTGCAGAGGGAGCTCTGTGATGTTCGATTACCCATTTACTCACTGCTTATTGAGTTCCTGGGAACTATAAATGTGGATCCCTGATTGTTAGTAATGTTCTCCTTAAGACATTTTTTTTTCCAAGCAGAAACCAACTCAGGCGAAAAGAGAAATTTTATTACTCCTGTAATCCCAGCAATTTGGGAGGCTGAGGAAGAAAGATCGGAAGTTCTAGATCAGCCTCAGCCATCTACTGAGATCCTGTCTCAAAATAAAAATAAAAAGGGTTGGAGATGTAGCTCATTGGTAAAGCACCTCTGGGTTCAATCCCCAGGTCTACAAAACAAAAAGAAAAACCTAGTTGGTTTTTTAGGATTGAAAGACTGAGCTATATCTGAAACTCAGACACAAAATGACACCAGGGATGGGACTTAGAAATTCAAAACAAATGGTCTAAAGTCACATGGTTCAAATTTAAACCTTTCCTCTGACATTAGCCCTCTGGCCTTAGATAATTTGCTTAACCACTCCATCTGCTTTTCTGTAAAGGAGACATAACAGTAGTCTCCTCACTGGTAATTCTGAGTGTTAAGCAGGTTACATATGTAAAAAGGGCTTATCAGAGTGACTGATAGCTCTTTGAATTCTTCTTATTATAATATACCACTGAATACTTGATTTCTTAATTTCCTAGCCTACCTGCTCAGTCCTATAGATTTTGTATGTTCCAGTTCAGCTTCAGTAGGCATAGTAATTTGACAACCTCTTCGTTTCAAATCTAAATTTCTAGAAAATATATTGGTTGACTCATTGGACTAGGAGTTTTTTCCTTGTGCAATAAATAGAAGCCAGTAAGTACAGACTAGTTGTAAATAATCATGGCTGTTGGGAATCCAGTGTTACCACCTGCATGAAAGAAAGGGGAACTGAGCCAGGGGGTAGACACTACATGGACCAATGGAGAAGTGGATAGTACATGGAGGAAATCTCTACATGTGCTGCTTTTTTGCTGGCGTTCAGAAGGAAAAGTGGGAAAGAATTCTTTGCTTTAACTTGGATGTGCAAAAACTATTTCTGTGAATCCCTATCTTTCTTTTTCAAATCTTCCAATCAACCAACCAATCTTTCTGTCAACCAGCCAACTGTGCTCTTGGATTTAACATTTTGTGATAGAGACTTTGAAAGCTACCATGAAGATAATGAAGGAAATAATATACTTGGTCTTTTTTCTTTCTTTTTTCATTGCCTATTCATTATCATGGATGGAGAGGTATGAGCCTTCACTCTTCCCACAGTGAATTCTTTTTAACAAAATCTGGCACTCTGGAATCAGTAATAGATTTTTCTACATGTTATTGTTAGAAATCTTTTCTTCATAATAGATTCAACTTTACAAAACACCAAGCTACAGTTGAGTAAGATGCCCTACACTGTCTAATTAAGTTGTGAATCTCTAAGATACTTGGATAATTATATTCAAGTCTGGACTTTTGAAACCTACCTACCTTGGAGGTTTCAACCTCCATTAATAATTGACTGGATTCATTTGTTTGCAAGATAACAGAGAACCCAGCTCAGACTAACTACAACAATAAGAGGAGCTCATCAGTTTATTTAACCAAGAAGTTCCATGACAGGTTAAGACTTCAGGCATAGATTGATCTAGTGGTTTACCCATGTCACTAGGGTGCTTTTTGCTTTTCTCCATCTTATCTTCCATTTAAAGGTTGGAATTCTTCATGACTTAAAAAGGCTGGAGATTGGAGAATGTATTCTTTTGTATTCTTTTGGCAGCTTCCACAGAAAAGATAAGATACATTTTTCCCCAGAATTCCTCCAAAAGGCCATTCACACTGGCTGGGAGAAGGATGTATTGACTTAAACCAGTCAAGGCTTATGTCAATAAGTGTTGATTAATAATCCTTGATAATAATCCTACCCTTGGATTCTTGGGAGAGTTCAATTCCAGCCAGACCTTTTGACTTAGAAATTTGGGTTCCTGTTAAAAAGGAACAAGGTTGAGAACTTATTCAGAGGAGGCAGCCAATAACTATTCTCTCAAAAATGTTTATAATTTAAGATATACTCCTTTTTATGTTATTTCTTAAATTTCAATGCAGTATATATTTTTTACCAGTTTTTGGTGAGTGTACCTTGAGTTAGAGGAAAAATCATCCTCCCACTTATTACAGGCTGGCTTAGAAATAAGAAGATGAGCTCTGACTCTTTCTATTGAAGTCATTCTTCAGAAAAAATAAGATTAATTTTGACGTGTGGAAGAAGTGCCTTTATGGTTAATAAAATACTATAGAGACCTATTTTCATAGTTTGAAAGGAGTCATGCTGAGATATCTTTATTAGAGACTTAAAATAGTTCCAGTCTCACTACCAAGCCCTGTTCCCATCATCCAGATACTAATTATTTAGGCATTGGTAAGTGTCAGTCTCATCTACTTGTCTCTCAATAGCTAAATTTATGGCAGTGCTTGAATCACTTGATATACTATATAGGAGGGATGTTTCCAAGAAGAAATATAGATCAGGCAAAGAATGGGATAGGGGACAAATCAATTTGGATAAAATATGGAGCCTATTTAAACAATGTGCTTTGTGGACTTCCTTGGTTCCCTTTGGACAAATAAAGCAAATTTGAACATCTGGAAGACTGAGGTTGACTGTCAGAGGAAAACACTGATATGTCAAGATAATTGTTCCCTTTATGTTACTTCTCCCCTAGTGACCTCAGTGCGTACCAGGATCTGATGCGTTAGCCTATTTATCTAGTAGCTTTTTAGATCTTCCATGTCAAATGTGTTTTTTTTTGTTTGTTTGTTTTTTTTTCTGGCAGGGTACCAGGGATTGGTCTCAGGGGCATTCAACCACAGAGCCATATCCCAAACCCTTTTTTGTATTTTATTTAGAGACAGGGTCTCACTGAGTTGCTTACCACCACACTTATGCTGTGATTGGCTTTTAACTTGATTTTCCTTTGCCTCAGCCTCCTGAGCCACTGGGATTACCAGTGTGTGCCACTGCGCCAGGCCCCAGTGTTCAGTGTTTGACTTAAGTCCAGGGAAAGTCTAGTATCAGTCCCGCTGAGCTTGAATATTGATATCAGTTTAAAAAAACTATTGATTGTTATTAATTTAGTAAACTAATGAGGTTAATACCATCACCTGGTTCCAAGTATCCCCCTATAGCTTCATTTCCTTTTTCTCATATGAAAGCCCCCCAAAAATATTTAAAATAAAAACAGGCCAATAATTAAAACAAGTCACTCTTTAAATTGTGTGAACTTTAAGCATTTTGCTACCATGGCACTCCTTGCCTGCAGTTCCTAAAATTCTTCAATTTCTTATTAATTCAGAATATGTAGAGTTTGTTGAAATCTCCTGTTTTTTTTTTCTTTTCTACATTTTCTGTTTTTTTTTCATGTATTTTTTAATTAAATGTACCAGTATAATAAAGAAAAGAAAGGATTTTAAAGAATTGCATTTCAATTTGTAAAAAGGCACAACCTTAAACTCTCTCATCCTACTTTATATTAAATCTTATTTTGAAAGTATTTTAAGATCCTACAGGTAGAATGCAGACTGCACACCCAGGAAGGTGAAGGTTGCCTTGTTACGAATGCTCAGGGGAAGGTTTTTTACTCCCTATCTTTGCCCAGAGCTCTTTTCATTTGCTTTCTGTCAATACTCTAGATTTATTTCTCCTTGCTTCTTGCACAGAGAGTCTCAACTTTGTGTGGGGATGACCAATGAGCACCCTCTGCACCCCTACAGCTCAGGAGCGCACTCTGAACAGCTGTGTGCCCAAGTTCAAGGTCTCTTGTCTCAGAAGAATGTTTCCCAGGAACTTTGCTTCTCTGTTCTTGGCCTCTGGGGAATCCTTCTTTCCCTCCCAGTCCAGTGAAGCACTTAAATAGACAATTTTATGTTTCTAATCCAGCTTTTTTTTTTACTTGTTTTGTTCAGCAGTTTTCTTTATCTAGTGTCTGCCCTGCTACAGGAAAGCCCTGAATTGCTTTCTAAAATGGTCTTTTCAAAGATTTGTTAACAAATAATCTGACTCTTGGATTCAGTAAGGTTATATATCCAACAATAGTTTCTAAATCTGTCTTAAGTCTTTTTATTATAACAACAACAACAACAACAAAAAAGCAAGAGCTTGGGGATGTGGCTCAGTGGTAGAGATCTTGCTTGGCATGTGTGAGGCCCAGGATTTGATACTCAGCACTGGGGAAAACAAACAAACAAACAAACAACAACAACAAAAATCCTACCCCAGGTAACCCTCATAATCACCCAAAAGCAACTTCATTGAAGTTAGTTCTAGTTCAATAATTCATTCTTCAATTTAAAGAAGTAACCAGAGTTGGGGCTTTATAGTCGCATGGACCAGAGGATTCTCCAGGGCCCCTTGACCCTCTTCCTCCTCCCACTGGAGTGAAAGTTGAGAGTGTGAGTGGACCACTCTTTTCAAAATGAGGAGGTCTCCTTTCAGATGAAGGGTGACCTATTGGTGATGGCCCATTTGGAGAAGGCTTTCTGCCCATTGCTGAGTTGGAAACATCCAGTGCATCATAGGGATCTTTTCCTACAAGTTCAAATCTCAGCTCCTTCTCAGTTAATTTTTGTCTGTTGCGTGCATTTTGTTTCCTGAAATAGCTGAGGTTTCTTTCAGCAATCCGAGCTGCCAACTCACTAGCATGTGCTTCTTTCTCAGAGGAAATAATCTTCCCCAGACAGGAATGAATGGTATTCTGCAATTGTTCTTCAAGATATTGGGCTCTCTTTCTGTAGGTCTCCAGCTCTTTTATTGTATGGCTCATCTTTTCTTCAACTTTGGAAATTTTCTCCACTTGCTCCACACGGTAGTTTTCCTCCACTCTTAATTTCCTGTGCAGTTTCATCGTATTTTCTTGATAGCGTTCCATCATGACTTTCAAGTTCTTCTGTAGGGTCTCATTGTCACTTTGCAGCTGTGCATTTTCTGACTGCAAGGATGCCTGTTCAGTCTGCAGACTTTTAAGGTGTTCTGTAAGGTCTTCCGTGGTTTTCTCCACTTCAGATGAGAAAGTACATTTTTGATTTCTTCCTCCTTCCAAGATTTCTAAGGAGGCCTTTAGCTTATCACCATAAACCAGGTTCCTCAAAGCTCCTTTGGACTCATCCTCCAAGTGAGCACCAATTTCGGGTTCACTCGTCTTTCCCAGTTCCAGGTGACCACCATCCCTTTGGGCTCCCAGGCTTGGAGAAGATCTATCCTTCGTCTTCAGCAAGCATTCACTCAGAGACTCCATGTGATTTTCGGTGTCCCTTAGAACTTGTTCTCCAGCTACTTTAGAGTCCTCTAATATGATTTTTGCTTTATATTGGACACCTCCTTGTTCCCTCTGTGCTTCAGCTTCTCCTTGTATTGTTGGTCTCTGCGTTTGCGGAAGTAGGGATCCTTCATTCAAAACCTCTTTGATTGCCAGCTTCAGTTCTTCCTCATTCACTTGAAAGAGTCTCCAGTTTGTTTTGGCTTCAGCTATTTGTGATCTGAGGGATTCAGATTCACCTTGGAGGGACTGTATCCCTCTTGATAGATGCGCCATCGTTTCATCCTGTTGACCATGTTTAGCCTTCTGTGCTTTGAGCTCTTCTTCTAGAAAGAGCATTTCAACGCCATGGCTGGATTCGGACCTATGCAGCTTTTCGTAGGTTGCCTCCAGCTGTTGTGCTTCCCTTGAACCCTTCTCAAACCTGCAATCCTTTAAAGATGAGTCTAAGCCTTTATGTTCTTTTTCAACAAGGCTCACTTTATCAAGAAGTCCACATTTTGCCTCAATAAGTCCAGCAAGATTTAGAGCCAGCCTTTTTTCTCTTCCCACGTAAAGCCTGCTACTAACCGACTGAAAAGCTCTCCAGAAAAGTGAGAGAACAGCAAAAAATCCAAGAGCTGTACACATCATCAACTCCCAAGGAAATCCAGAAGGAAGGTGGCCTGGCTTCATGTCTTCGGACAATGCTGCCACAACCCTGGGTGCTTCTTCCAGAACCACCCACTAGTATGGCTGAGAGGCAGCCCTTGGCTCCTCCATCACGCCAAGACAGCTTTGGCTCTTGCCACCACAACCACAGCCTGCCCAGGCAGGCCAACACAGGCTGTGGACACTCAGGTGTTTGGTCAGGAACTCCAACCTGCACCAGGCAACGGAGCAGACCACTGTGAGCCCCTTCAGGGGCTGAGCGTATGGTGGGTGGTGTGCGTATGGCGGTGGGAGCCATGATCAGGGGCTCCCAGGAGCCTTGTTGTCTCAACTGCCCATCAGGGGAGTCTTGTCCCCTTCCCTACCCAGTGCATCCTCAAGTGCCACGTGTTTAGGTCCCTCCCACTCCAGCCAGAGAGAATTCCTCTCCATGCCACCCACCCCTTGATTTGGTTTAGGCCAGGCCAAGGCGGGGTTAGTAGGAAGATTCCATCCAGTCATAATAACATTCAGTGTGATGTCACTCAAATTCTAAAGCTGACTAAACCGTTCAAACAGCTTTTATGGCCTATATTGGTCTTTGTGTCCCTTGCCTTTTGTTTGAGTGACTCAGTCCTTTTTCTGCCCTTGTGCTCTCCCTATTTCCTACCTTCCTTGCTTCCTTCCCCCCTTCCTGGTTTTTCTCCTTTTCTTCTTCCTTCTTTTGTACCTCCATCCATCCCTCCAACTTTGCCTTCCTCCCTTCCAACTTTCTCTCTCCCTTCCCTCCCTTTTCTTTTCTTGCAAGTGTTTGGGGTGAAAGTCCATGGCAGGCCAGCCCCAAGCTAGGCAAGGTCACTGCCACTGAGCTACAACATCCCCAGACCTGCTGCCACTTCCTATGCAAGTAATTTGAATTCTCTCTAAAGAGAAACTCTCACATTAGTCTACTTTCAACGTAATTTCAGAAGAGTTGCTAACATGGGCATCAATCAGTGATGACAAGTCATTTTTGAAAAGCACGGCACAGCTAATGTTCCTCAAAAGAAGGAGTTGAAACTTTAGTTGGTTTTCAGGTCAGCATTTCTAGACTAGTACAAACCCTCCTAATCCTGATCTCTTCTTAGTCCTATGATTTCTTTAAGTGTCCCCTTTGCTCCTGTTCATGGAGTCATGTGTACAGAAATTATGCCTGGTTCTATTGAACTCTACTTAATTCTTTCTCACCTCTGTGCTCCTTTTGCCAAGTCACTCCTCAACACTTACTGTAACCCTTTAAATTTTTTGTCCATTTTCATTTAAAAAACTCTTTCAAAAAGTGAACCATTTCTCATGCAGATACAGTCTTCTTGATCTGCTATTAATCCCCCACTACTGACATTGTAAGTTATAGAAATGTACACTTCCAGACCGTTTTCAGATTTTTGATTTCTGTATATCTATCTGTCTGTCTATTTACAAACATAACATGGTATTCTGAAAGTATCGTTCTGCTTTTGGAGCTCTACATTGTGTTTTTCAGAAGCAGGCCTATTACACAGAGATGAATCCATGTTACCTAGATTGAGGTCAAACCGGAATGTGCACTCTGATTCCCATGATATTGTTCTACCTACTAATGGACAGTTCAGTTATATCCAGACCTCACCACCTCCCCCATTAAGTAAAACCCTTGTGAAGAGACATGTAGATGCCTTTATGAACATATTGATAATTTTTCATGGCAGTGTTTTCCAAAAACCAGTTAGTAAAATCAATTTATTCCTTTGCAGCCTGAAATTACCTTCATTCCAGTTTACTGGTATAAGAACCGCAGTATATCAGCAACAATTCTCCAATAGTAGTTCAGGCAGAAGTCATTCTAGATAACAATCAGTGCCGGATCGTCCATGTGTTTTACACAGCCCATGACAGGGGACATCCGTCCACTCGTTTAGAACAACTGATGTTCTATGCTGGCAATTTAGGTTTATTGAAAGGAGTGATTAGAAAACAGGTGAGACAGACTGATTAGATTCAGTATGTATGTTGGCTTTGTTTGTCGAGGCCTGAATTTTTCACATTTCAATTAATTGTAGGTTAAGTATCAGGCAGATTCTTCACTGGGCTTCAAATGTGATAAAGTTGCTTCTTATTTTTAAGAAGGCCGTTGCAATCCTGCATTTATTTTACACCTCAGTGCTTGTTTCACACACAAGCACACACACCCACACACCACACACATCAACAAACACACAAACACATAATTAGAGCACATTTAACACTCAAATAAAGCTTTACCTACTAACTCATAACTAGGGTATTTTTTTTAATAAGTATTGTGTCTTGGTCTCTACTGGGGAAACATTGTTCAATGTGAGTTCTCTGGTTTGTTGTAGGGCAGTGAATGTTCACTTGTTGGCAATGATATAGAAATGGGGAGTAAGGGTTTAAAAGTTTTTACAGTAGGTAGGCAGAGTCAGAGTATGGACTCTAAGAATAAGAAATTGGGGAATTTCCTCTTTGTTTCTTCATTTCAATCTCCTAATAATTCATGTATATTTTCCAAAAGTCTCCCAGAAAACAAGGACTAGGTCAATCCACATATCAGTAAACCATAGCAGAATGCGATTCTGAATTTCATACAAACAGTCATAAAATCAAAAAGACAGGTGCTGGGGTTTTGGCTCAGCACTAGAGTGCTGGCTTCACACTTTCAAAGGTCCTGAGTTGGATCCCCAACACCATATGTGAAAGGAATGAATGAACCAATGCATGAGTGTATGATGAATGAATTAAAGGTATAAGGAGGAGGAGAAATAGAAGAAGATGATGAGTAATTTGACAGAAGGGAAAAAGGGGAGGAGAGTGAGTTTAAAGTGTGGTTTCCAATTCCCAAGCGTTAAATTACAGCAGATGGGATAGAGAGAGAAGATGGGAGGGCAGGAGAGGGGGGATAGTAGAGGCTAGAAAAGGTAGCAGAATACAACAGTTACTAATATGGCATTTTGTAAAAATGTGGATGTGTCAACAATGTGATTGTGCAATCTGTATATGGGGTGAAAATGGGAGTTCATAACTCACTTGAATCTAATGTAGGAAATATGGTATCTCAAGAGCTATGTAATGTTTTAAGCAACCAATATAAACAAGAGGTCTTCATTTTTCTTTGTAGTTGAGATCTCCTGTTTCCCTGACATGTTTAGTTGTGTTCTCTCCTTTAGTCCTCCCATGCTCTAGTTATTCTGATATGGAAAAACTGGCTGAAATGCCCAACCAGTCTGTAAATCAGTGACAATTCTTCATTAAGCCTAAAGTCACTTTACATTTGCTACAGTCATACTAAATGCACTTCTTTTTTGGGAGTTTAAAAGATATTTCCATCAGCTAGATTACAAGTACCTAGAACTCCCATTCTTGTTTATGTAAGAGTGGCTTCATCAGATTAAATGCTGTTCTCTGGAATAAAATAAAATAGGAATAATTTACTCAGAAGATTCCTACGTAAACCATCTTTATTTACAAAATACTATCTTAAGAATTATTGTTTCATTGAGCTTCAATTGGAGCCAAAGTATAGTCAATTACTGAAGTAAAAGCAGTTACTTAAAAACTAAAAATGAGAGATAAGTCAAATTACATTTGAAGAGAGAGCAACAGCATGAGGTTTCTTGTTTGGTTCTGGATGTTGAGTAACAGGCTCATTTGCAGGTGGAAGGAACCCTTCAGGGAACTCACTTGTACTTTCAGAATGGGGGTGTAGAGGGCTGAATTCCAGCTGTTGGGGAAGATTGTGAGGAAAACCCCCTCCCTGCATAGACACATCACATTGGAAATGGAGTGGGTGGCGGGTCAGGTGGAAAATAATCTCCAGGTTCCCAGACAAGTTTCCTGGGAGAGGTGGAGGAAAAAAAAAAGGTCCTCTTCTCAGGAACTGACTCCTTGGGTCAACTGGAAACAAGGCACCTCTGACTGGAGGGAAAGGTGCCAACACAGAGCCAGAGCCAGTTGCTTGGTTTTCAGCATGGAGAGGTGAATCAGGCACATCAGAGTCCAAAGGAGGCATATTAGGAATTCTGTGTTCTGCTGGTCCCGATGCTCTACCACAATTTGAGTAAAACCTATCTTGCCTTTGTAGAGGAAGACGTGCATCAGAAGAATATGGTTGGCCTGGCGGAGGGATCATCAGCCTGCTGGCCTGTTCCCCTGGAGGAGAGAGGGGCCCAGTCTGAGAAGGTGCTCTCTGAAAATCGGTGAACTTATGACAGCTGGATTCTCTTCCTTTACTGCTAGTCGCATGGTGCAGAGGATTCCCCAGGGCCCCTTGACCCTCTTCCTCCTCCCACTGGAGTGAAAGTTGAGAGTGTGAGTGGACCACTCTTTTCAAAATGAGGAGGTCTCCTTTCAGATGAAGGGTGACCTATTGGTGAGGGCCCATTTGGAGAAGGCTTTCTGCCCATTGCTGAGTTGGAAACATCCAGTGCATCATAGGGATCTTTTCCTACAAGTTCAAATCTCAGCTCCTTCTCAGTTAATTTCTGTCTGTTGCGTGCATTTTGTTTCCTGAAATAGCTGAGGTTTCTTTCAGCAATCCGAGCTGCCAACTCACTGGCATGTGCTTCTTTCTCAGAGGAAATAATCTTCCCCAGACAGGAATGAATGGTACTCTGCAATTGTTCTTCAAGATATTGGGCTCTCTTTCTGTAGGTCTCCAGCTCTTTTATTGTATGGCTCATCTTTTCTTCGACTTTGGAAAGTTTCTCCTCTTGCTCCACACGGTAGTTTTCCTCCACTCTTAATTTCCTGTGCAGTTTCATCGTATTTTCTTGATAGCGTTCCATCATGACTTTCAAGTTCTTCTGTAGGGTCTCATTCTCACTTTGCAGCTGTGCATTTTCTGACTGCAAGGATGCCTGTTCAGTCTGCAGACTTTTAAGGTGTTCTGTAAGGTCTTCCGTGGTTTTCTCCACTTCAGATGAGAAAGTACATTTTTGATTTCTTCCTCCTTCCAGGATTTCTAAGGAGGCCTTTAGCTTATCACCATAAACCAGGTTCCTCAAAGCTCCTTTGGACTCATCCTCCAAGTGAGCACCAATTTCGGGTTTACTCGTCTTTCCCAGTTCCAGGTGACCACCATCACTTTGGGCTCCCAGGCTTGGAGAAGATCTATCCTTCGTCTTCAGCAAGCATTCACTCAGAGACTCCATGTGATTTTCAGTGTCCCTTAGAACTTGTTCTCCAGCTACTTTAGAGTCCTCTAATATGATTTTTGCTTTATATTGGACACCTCCTTGTTCCCTCTGTGCTTCAGCTTCTCCTTGTATTGTTGGTCTCTGCGTTTGCGGAAGTAGGGATCCTTCATTCAAAACCTCTTTGATTGCCAGCTTCAGTTCTTCCTCATTCACTTGAAAGAGTCTCCAGTTTGTTTTGGCTTCAGCTATTTGTGATCTGAGGGATTCAGTTTCACCTTGGAGGGACTGTATCCCTCTTGATTGATGCGCCATCGTTTCATCCTGTTGACCATGTTTATCCTTCTGTGCTTTGAGCTCTTCTTCTAGAAAGAGCATTTCAACGCCATGGCTGGATTCGGACCTATGCAGCTTTTCGTAGGTTGCCTCCAGCTGTTGTGCTTCCCTTGAACCCTTCTCAAACCTGCAATCCTTTAAAGATGAGTCTAAGCCTTTATGTTCTTTTTCAACAAGGCTCACTTTATCAAGAAGTCCACATTTTGCCTCAATAAGTCCAGCAAGATTTAGAGCCAGCCTTTTTTCTCTTCCCACGTAAAGCCTGCTACTAACCGACTGAAAAGCTCTCCAGAAAAGTGAGAGAACAGCAAAAAATCCAAGAGCTGTACACATCATCAACTCCCAAGGAAAGCCAGAAGGAAGGTGGCCAGGCTTCATGTCTTCGGACAATGCTGCCACAACCCTGGGTGCTTCTTCCAGAACCACCCACTAGTATGGCTGAGAGGCAGCCCTTGGCTCCTCCATCACGCCAAGACAGCTTTGGCTCTTGCCACCACAACCACAGCCTGCCCAGGCAGGCCAACACAGGCTGTGGACACTCAGGTGTTTGGTCAGGAACTCCAACCTGCACCAGGCAACGGAGCAGACCACTGTGAGCCCCTTCAGGGGCTGAGCGTATGGTGGGTGGTGTGCGTATGGCGGTGGGAGCCATGATCAGGGGCTCCCAGGAGCCTTGTTGTCTCAACTGCCCATCAGGGGAGTCTTCTCGCCTTCCCTACCCAGTGCATCCTCAAGTGCCACATGTTTAGGTCCCTCCCACTCCAGCCAGAGAGAATTCCTCTCCATGCCACCCACCCCTTGATTTGGTTTAGGCCAGGCCAAGGCGGGGTTAGTAGGAAGATTCCATCCAGTCATAATAACATTCAGTGTGATGTCACTCAAATTCTAAAGCTGACTAAACCGTTCAAACAGCTTTTATGGCCTATATTGGTCTTTGTGTCCCTTGCCTTTTGTTTGAGTGACTCAGTCCTTTTTCTGCCCTTGTGCTCTCCCTATTTCCTACCTTCCTTGCTTCCTTCCCCCCTTCCTGGTTTTTCTCCTTTTCTTCTTCCTTCTTTTGTACCTCCATCCATCCCTCCAACTTTGCCTTCCTCCCTTCCAACTTTCTCTCTCCCTTCCCTCCCTTTTCTTTTCTTGCAAGTGTTTGGGGTGAAAGTCCATGGCAGGCCAGCCCCAAGCTAGGCAAGGTCACTGCCACTGAGCTACAACATCCCCAGACCTGCTGCCACTTCCTATGCAAGTAATTTGAATTCTCTCTAAAGAGAAACTCTCACATTAGTCTACTTTCAACGTAATTTCAGAAGAGTTGCTAACATGGGCATCAATCAGTGATGACAAGTCATTTTTGAAAAGCACGGCACAGCTAATGTTCCTCAAAAGAAGGAGTTGAAACTTTAGTTGGTTTTCAGGTCAGCATTTCTAGACTAGTACAAACCCTCCTAATCCTGATCTCTTCTTAGTCCTATGATTTCTTTAAGTGTCCCCTTTGCTCCTGTTCATGGAGTCATGTGTACAGAAATTATGCCTGGTTCTATTGAACTCTACTTAATTCTTTCTCACCTCTGTGCTCCTTTTGCCAAGTCACTCCTCAACACTTACTGTAACCCTTTAAATTTTTTGTCCATTTTCATTTAAAAAACTCTTTCAAAAAGTGAACCATTTCTCATGCAGATACAGTCTTCTTGATCTGCTATTAATCCCCCACTACTGACATTGTAAGTTATAGAAATGTACACTTCCAGACCGTTTTCAGATTTTTGATTTCTGTATATCTATCTGTCTGTCTATTTACAAACATAACATGGTATTCTGAAAGTATCGTTCTGCTTTTGGAGCTCTACATTGTGTTTTTCAGAAGCAGGCCTATTACACAGAGATGAATCCATGTTACCTAGATTGAGGTCAAACCGGAATGTGCACTCTGATTCCCATGATATTGTTCTACCTACTAATGGACAGTTCAGTTATATCCAGACCTCACCACCTCCCCCATTAAGTAAAACCCTTGTGAAGAGACATGTAGATGCCTTTATGAACATATTGATAATTTTTCATGGCAGTGTTTTCCAAAAACCAGTTAGTAAAATCAATTTATTCCTTTGCAGCCTGAAATTACCTTCATTCCAGTTTACTGGTATAAGAACCGCAGTATATCAGCAACAATTCTCCAATAGTAGTTCAGGCAGAAGTCATTCTAGATAACAATCAGTGCCGGATCGTCCATGTGTTTTACACAGCCCATGACAGGGGACATCCGTCCACTCGTTTAGAACAACTGATGTTCTATGCTGGCAATTTAGGTTTATTGAAAGGAGTGATTAGAAAACAGGTGAGACAGACTGATTAGATTCAGTATGTATGTTGGCTTTGTTTGTCGAGGCCTGAATTTTTCACATTTCAATTAATTGTAGGTTAAGTATCAGGCAGATTCTTCACTGGGCTTCAAATGTGATAAAGTTGCTTCTTATTTTTAAGAAGGCCGTTGCAATCCTGCATTTATTTTACACCTCAGTGCTTGTTTCACACACAAGCACACACACCCACACACCACACACATCAACAAACACACAAACACATAATTAGAGCACATTTAACACTCAAATAAAGCTTTACCTACTAACTCATAACTAGGGTATTTTTTTTAATAAGTATTGTGTCTTGGTCTCTACTGGGGAAACATTGTTCAATGTGAGTTCTCTGGTTTGTTGTAGGGCAGTGAATGTTCACTTGTTGGCAATGATATAGAAATGGGGAGTAAGGGTTTAAAAGTTTTTACAGTAGGTAGGCAGAGTCAGAGTATGGACTCTAAGAATAAGAAATTGGGGAATTTCCTCTTTGTTTCTTCATTTCAATCTCCTAATAATTCATGTATATTTTCCAAAAGTCTCCCAGAAAACAAGGACTAGGTCAATCCACATATCAGTAAACCATAGCAGAATGCGATTCTGAATTTCATACAAACAGTCATAAAATCAAAAAGACAGGTGCTGGGGTTTTGGCTCAGCACTAGAGTGCTGGCTTCACACTTTCAAAGGTCCTGAGTTGGATCCCCAACACCATATGTGAAAGGAATGAATGAACCAATGCATGAGTGTATGATGAATGAATTAAAGGTATAAGGAGGAGGAGAAATAGAAGAAGATGATGAGTAATTTGACAGAAGGGAAAAAGGGGAGGAGAGTGAGTTTAAAGTGTGGTTTCCAATTCCCAAGCGTTAAATTACAGCAGATGGGATAGAGAGAGAAGATGGGAGGGCAGGAGAGGGGGGATAGTAGAGGCTAGAAAAGGTAGCAGAATACAACAGTTACTAATATGGCATTTTGTAAAAATGTGGATGTGTCAACAATGTGATTGTGCAATCTGTATATGGGGTGAAAATGGGAGTTCATAACTCACTTGAATCTAATGTAGGAAATATGGTATCTCAAGAGCTATGTAAGGTTTTAAGCAACCAATATAAACAAGAGGTCTTCATTTTTCTTTGTAGTTGAGATCTCCTGTTTCCCTGACATGTTTAGTTGTGTTCTCTCCTTTAGTCCTCCCATGCTCTAGTTATTCTGATATGGAAAAACTGGCTGAAATGCCCAACCAGTCTGTAAATCAGTGACAATTCTTCATTAAGCCTAAAGTCACTTTACATTTGCTACAGTCATACTAAATGCACTTCTTTTTTGGGAGTTTAAAAGATATTTCCATCAGCTAGATTACAAGTACCTAGAACTCCCATTCTTGTTTATGTAAGAGTGGCATCATCAGATTAAATGCTGTTCTCTGGAATAAAATAAAATAGGAATAATTTACTCAGAAGATTCCTACGTAAACCATCTTTATTTACAAAATACTATCTTAAGAATTATTGTTTCATTGAGCTTCAATTGGAGCCAAAGTATAGTCAATTACTGAAGTAAAAGCAGTTACTTAAAAACTAAAAATGAGAGATAAGTCAAATTACATTTGAAGAGAGAGCAACAGCATGAGGTTTCTTGTTTGGTTCTGGATGTTGTGTAACAGGCTCATTTGCAGGTGGAAGGAACCCTTCAGGGAACTCACTTGTACTTTCAGAATGGAGGTGTAGAGGGCTGAATTCCAGCTGTTGGGGGAAGATTGTGAGGAAAACCCCCTCCCTGCATAGACACATCACATTGGAAATGGAGTGGGTGGCGGGTCAGGTGGAAAATAATCTCCAGGTTCCCAGACAAGTTTCCTGGGAGAGGTGGAGGAAAAAAAAAGGTCCTCTTCTCAGGAACTGACTCCTTGGGTCAACTGGAAACAAGGCACCTCTGACTGGAGGGAAAGGTGCCAACACAGAGCCAGAGCCAGTTGCTTGGTTTTCAGCATGGAGAGGTGAATCAGGCACATCAGAGTCCAAAGGAGGCATATTAGGAATTCTGTGTTCTGCTGGTCCCGATGCTCTACCACAATTTGAGTAAAACCTATCTTGCCTTTGTAGAGGAAGACGTGCATCAGAAGAATATGGTTGGCCTGGCGGAGGGATCATCAGCCTGCTGGCCTGTTCCCCTGGAGGAGAGAGGGGCCCAGTCTGAGAAGGTGCTCTCTGAAAATCGGTGAACTTATGACAGCTGGATTCTCTTCCTTTACTGCTAGTCGCATGGTCCAGAGGATTCTCCAGGGCCCCTTGACCCTCTTCCTCCTCCCACTGGAGTGAAAGTTGAGAGTGTGAGTGGACCACTCTTTTCAAAATGAGGAGGTCTCCTTTCAGATGAAGGGTGACCTATTGGTGAGGGCCCATTTGGAGAAGGCTTTCTGCCCATTGCTGAGTTGGAAACATCCAGTGCATCATAGGGATCTTTTCCTACAAGTTCAAATCTCAGCTCCTTCTCAGTTAATTTCTGTCGGTTGCGTGCATTTTGTTTCCCTAAATAGCTGAGGTTTCTTTCAGCAATCCGAGCTGCCAACTCACTGGCATGTGCTTCTTTCTCAGAGGAAGTAATCTTCCCCAGACAGGAATGAATGGTACTCTGCAATTGTTCTTCAAGATATTGGGCTCTCTTTCTGTAGGTCTCCAGCTCTTTTATTGTATGGCTCATCCTTTCTTCGGCTTTGGAAAGTTTCTCCTCTTGCTCCACACGGTAGTTTTCCTCCACTCTTAATTTCCTGTGCAGTTTCATCGTATTTTCTTGATAGCGTTCCATCATGACTTTCAAGTTCTTCTGTAGGGTCTCATTCTCACTTTGCAGCTGTGCATTTTCTGACTGCAAGGATGCCTGTTCAGTCTGCAGACTTTTAAGGTGTTCTGTAAGGTCTTCCGTGGTTTTCTCCACTTCAGATGAGAAAGTACATTTTTGATTTCTTCCTCCTTCCAAGATTTCTAAGGAGGCCTTTAGCTTATCACCATAAACCAGGTTCCTCAAAGCTCCTTTGGACTCATCCTCCAAGTGAGCACCAATTTCGGGTTCACTCGTCTTTCCCAGTTCCAGGTGACCACCATCCCTTTGGGCTCCCAGGCTTGGAGAAGATCTATCCTTCGTCTTCAGCAAGCATTCACTCAGAGACTCCATGTGATTTTCGGTGTCCCTTAGAACTTGTTCTCCAGCTACTTTAGAGTCCTCTAATATGATTTTTGCTTTATATTGGACACCTCCTTGTTCCCTCTGTGCTTCAGCTTCTCCTTGTATTGTTGGTCTCTGCGTTTGGGGAAGTAGGGATCCTTCATTCAAAACCTCTTTGATTGCCAGCTTCAGTTCTTCCTCATTCACTTGAAAGAGTCTCCAGTTTGTTTTGGCTTCAGCTATTTGTGATCTGAGGGATTCAGATTCACCTTGGAGGGACTGTATCCCTCTTGATAGATGCGCCATCGTTTCATCCTGTTGACCATGTTTAGCCTTCTGTGCTTTGAGCTCTTCTTCTAGAAAGAGCATTTCAACGCCATGGCTGGATTCGGACCTATGCAGCTTTTCGTAGGTTGCCTCCAGCTGTTGTGCTTCCCTTGAACCCTTCTCAAACCTGCAATCCTTTAAAGATGAGTCTAAGCCTTTATGTTCTTTTTCAACAAGGCTCACTTTATCAAGAAGTCCACATTTTGCCTCAATAAGTCCAGCAAGATTTAGAGCCAGCCTTTTTTCTCTTCCCACGTAAAGCCTGCTACTAACCGACTGAAAAGCTCTCCAGAAAAGTGAGAGAACAGCAAAAAATCCAAGAGCTGTACACATCATCAACTCCCAAGGAAAGCCAGAAGGAAGGTGGCCTGGCTTCATGTCTTCGGACAATGCTGCCACAACCCTGGGTGCTTCTTCCAGAACCACCCACTAGTATGGCTGAGAGGCAGCCCTTGGCTCCTCCATCACGCCAAGACAGCTTTGGCTCTTGCCACCACAACCACAGCCTGCCCAGGCAGGCCAACACAGGCTGTGGACACTCAGGTGTTTGGTCAGGAACTCCAACCTGCACCAGGCAACGGAGCAGACCACTGTGAGCCCCTTCAGGGGCTGAGCGTATGGTGGGTGGTGTGCGTATGGCGGTTGTAGCCATGATCAGGGGCTCCCAGGAGCCTTGTTGTCTCAACTGCCCATCAGGGGAGTCTTGTCCCCTTCCCTACCCAGTGCATCCTCAAGTGCCACATGTTTAGGTCCCTCCCACTCCAGCCAGAGAGAATTCCTCTCCATGCCACCCACCCCTTGATTTGGTTTAGGCCAGGCCAAGGCGGGGTTAGTAGGAAGATTCCATCCAGTCATAATAACATTCAGTGTGATGTCACTCAAATTCTAAAGCTGACTAAACCGTTCAAACAGCTTTTATGGCCTATATTGGTCTTTGTGTCCCTTGCCTTTTGTTTGAGTGACTCAGTCCTTTTTCTGCCCTTGTGCTCTCCCTATTTCCTACCTTCCTTGCTTCCTTCCCCCCTTCCTGGTTTTTCTCCTTTTCTTCTTCCTCCTTTTGTACCTCCATCCATCCCTCCAACTTTGCCTTCCTCCCTTCCAACTTTCTCTCTCCCTTCCCTCCATTTTCTTTTCTTGCAAGTGTTTGGGGTGAAAGTCCATGGCAGGCCAGCCCCAAGCTAGGCAAGGTCACTGCCACTGAGCTACAACATCCCCAGACCTGCTGCCACTTCCTATGCAAGTAATTTGAATTCTCTCTAAAGAGAAACTCTCACATTAGTCTACTTTCAACGTAATTTCAGAAGAGTTGCTAACATGGGCATCAATCAGTTATGACAAGTCATTTTTGAAAAGCACGGCACAGCTAATGTTCCTCAAAAGAAGGAGTTGAAACTTTAGTTGGTTTTCAGGTCAGCATTTCTAGACTAGTACAAACCCTCCTAATCCTGATCTCTCCTTAGTCCTATGATTTCTTTAAGTGTCCCCTTTGCTCCTGTTCATGGAGTCATGTGTACAGAAATTATACCTGGTTCTATTGAACTCTACTTAATTCTTTCTCACCTCTGTGCTCCTTTTGCCAAGTCACTCCTCAACACTTCCTGTAACCCTTTAAATTTTTTGTCCATTTTCATTTAAAAAACTCTTTCAAAAATTGAACCATTTCTCATGCAGATACAGTCTTCTTGATCTGCTATTAATCCCCCACTACTGACATTGTAAGTTATAGAAATGTACACTTCCAGACCGTTTTCAGATTTTTGATTTCTGTATATCTATCTGTCTGTCTATTTACAAACATAACATGGTATTCTGAAAGTATCGTTCTGCTTTTGGAGCTCTACATTGTGTTTTTCAGAAGCAGGCCTATTACACAGAGATGAATCCATGTTACCTAGATTGAGGTCAAACCGGAATGTGCACTCTGATTCCCATGATATTGTTCTACCTACTAATGGACAGTTCAGTTATATCCAGACCTCACCACCTCCCCCATTAAGTAAAACCCTTGTGAAGAGACATGTAGATGCCTTTATGAACATATTGATAATTTTTCATGGCAGTGTTTTCCAAAAACCAGTTAGTAAAATCAATTTATTCCTTTGCAGCCTGAAATTACCTTCATTCCAGTTTACTGGTATAAGAACCGCAGTATATCAGCAACAATTCTCCAATTGTAGTTCAGGCAGAAGTCATTCTAGATAACAATCAGTGCCGGATCGTCCATGTGTTTTACACAGCCCATGACAGGGGACATCCGTCCACTCGTTTAGAACAACTGATGTTCTATGCTGGCAATTTAGGTTTATTGAAAGGAGTGATTAGAAAACAGGTGAGACAGACTGATTAGATTCAGTATGTATGTTGGCTTTGTTTGTCGAGGCCTGAATTTTTCACATTTCAATTAATTGTAGGTTAAGTATCAGGCAGATTCTTCACTGGGCTTCAAATGTGATAAAGTTGCTCCTTATTTTTAAGAAGGCCGTTGCAATCCTGCATTTATTTTACACCTCAGTGCTTGTTTCACACACAAGCACACACACCCACACACCACACACATCAACAAACACACAAACACATAATTAGAGCACATTTAACACTCAAATAAAGCTTTACCTACTAACTCATAACTAGGGTATTTTTTTTAATAAGTATTGTGTCTTGGTCTCTACTGGGGAAACATTGTTCAATATGAGTTCTCTGGTTTGTTGTAGGGCAGTGAATGTTCACTTGTTGGCAATGATATAGAAATGGGGAGTAAGGGTTTAAAAGTTTTTACAGTAGGTAGGCAGAGTCAGAGTATGGACTCTAAGAATAAGAAATTGGGGAATTTCCTCTTTGTTTCTTCATTTCAATCTCCTAATAATTCATGTATATTTTCCAAAAGTCTCCCAGAAAACAAGGACTAGGTCAATCCACATATCAGTAAACCATAGCAGAATGCGATTCTGAATTTCATACAAACAGTCATAAAATCAAAAAGACAGGTGCTGGGGTTTTGGCTCAGCACTAGAGTGCTGGCTTCACACTTTCAAAGGTCCTGAGTTGGATCCCCAACACCATATGTGAAAGGAATGAATGAACCAATGCATGAGTGTATGATGAATGAATTAAAGGTATAAGGAGGAGGAGAAATAGAAGAAGATGATGAGTAATTTGACAGAAGGGAAAAAGGGGAGGAGAGTGAGTTTAAAGTGTGGTTTCCCATTCCCAAGCGTTAAATTACAGCAGATGGGATAGAGAGAGAAGATGGGAGGGCAGGAGAGGGGGGATAGTAGAGGCTAGAAAAGGTAGCAGAATACAACAGTTACTAATATGGCATTTTGTAAAAATGTGGATGTGTCAACAATGTGATTGTGCAATCTGTATATGGGGTGAAAATGGGAGTTCATAACTCACTTGAATCTAATGTAGGAAATATGGTATCTCAAGAGCTATGTAATGTTTTAAGCAACCAATATAAACAAGAGGTCTTCATTTTTCTTTGTAGTTGAGATCTCCTGTTTCCCTGACATGTTTAGTTGTGTTCTCTCCTTTAGTCCTCCCATGCTCTAGTTATTCTGATATGGAAAAACTGGCTGAAATGCCCAACCAGTCTGTAAATCAGTGACAATTCTTCATTAAGCCTAAAGTCACTTTACATTTGCTACAGTCATACTAAATGCACTTCTTTTTTGGGAGTTTAAAAGATATTTCCATCAGCTAGATTACAAGTACCTAGAACTCCCATTCTTGTTTATGTAAGAGTGGCTTCATCAGATTAAATGCTGTTCTCTGGAATAAAATAAAATAGGAATAATTTACTCAGAAGATTCCTACGTAAACCATCTTTATTTACAAAATACTATCTTAAGAATTATTGTTTCATTGAGCTTCAATTGGAGCCAAAGTATAGTCAATTACTGAAGTAAAAGCAGTTACTTAAAAACTAAAAATGAGAGATAAGTCAAATTACATTTGAAGAGAGAGCAACAGCATGAGGTTTCTTGTTTGGTTCTGGATGTTGAGTAACAGGCTCATTTGCAGGTGGAAGGAACCCTTCAGGGAACTCACTTGTACTTTCAGAATGGAGGTGTAGAGGGCTGAATTCCAGCTGTTGGGGGAAGATTGTGAGGAAAACCCCCTCCCTGCACAGACACATCACATTGGAAATGGAGTGGGTGGCGGGTCAGGTGGAAAATAATCTCCAGGTTCCCAGACAAGTTTCCTGGGAGAGGTGGAGGAAAAAAAAAGGTCCTCTTCTCAGGAACTGACTCCTTGGGTCAACTGGAAACAAGGCACCTCTGACTGGAGGGAAAGGTGCCAACACAGAGCCAGAGCCAGTTGCTTGGTTTTCAGCATGGAGAGGTGAATCAGGCACATCAGAGTCCAAAGGAGGCATATTAGGAATTCTGTGTTCTGCTGGTCCCGATGCTCTACCACAATTTGAGTAAAACCTATCTTGCCTTTGTAGAGGAAGACGTGCATCAGAAGAATATGGTTGGCCTGGCGGAGGGATCATCAGCCTGCTGGCCTGTTCCCCTGGAGGAGAGAGGGGCCCAGTCTGAGAAGGTGCTCTCTGAAAATCGGTGAACTTATGACAGCTGGATTCTCTTCCTTTACTGCTAGTCGCATGGTCCAGAGGATTCTCCAGGGCCCCTTGACCCTCTTCCTCCTCCCACTGGAGTGAAAGTTGAGAGTGTGAGTGGACCACTCTTTTCAAAATGAGGAGGTCTCCTTTCAGATGAAGGGTGACCTATTGGTGAGGGCCCATTTGGAGAAGGCTTTCTGCCCATTGCTGAGTTGGAAACATCCAGTGCATCATAGGGATCTTTTCCTACAAGTTCAAATCTCAGCTCCTTCTCAGTTAATTTCTGTCTGTTGCGTGCATTTTGTTTCCTGAAATAGCTGAGATTTCTTTCAGCAATCCGAGCTGCCAACTCACTGGCATGTGCTTCTTTCTCAGAGGAAGTAATCTTCCCCAGACAGGAATGAATGGTACTCTGCAATTGTTCTTCAAGATATTGGGCTCTCTTTCTGTAGGTCTCCAGCTCTTTTATTGTATGGCTCATCCTTTCTTCGGCTTTGGAAAGTTTCTCCTCTTGCTCCACACGGTAGTTTTCCTCCACTCTTAATTTCCTGTGCAGTTTCATCGTATTTTCTTGATAGCGTTCCATCATGACTTTCAAGTTCTTCTGTAGGGTCTCATTCTCACTTTGCAGCTGTGCATTTTCTGACTGCAAGGATGCCTGTTCAGTCTGCAGACTTTTAAGGTGTTCTGTAAGGTCTTCCGTGGTTTTCTCCACTTCAGATGAGAAAGTACATTTTTGATTTCTTCCTCCTTCCAAGATTTCTAAGGAGGCCTTTAGCTTATCACCATAAACCAGGTTCCTCAAAGCTCCTTTGGACTCATCCTCCAAGTGAGCACCAATTTCGGGTTCACTCGTCTTTCCCAGTTCCAGGTGACCACCATCCCTTTGGGCTCCCAGGCTTGGAGAAGATCTATCCTTCGTCTTCAGCAAGCATTCACTCAGAGACTCCATGTGATTTTCGGTGTCCCTTAGAACTTGTTCTCCAGCTACTTTAGAGTCCTCTAATATGATTTTTGCTTTATATTGGACACCTCCTTGTTCCCTCTGTGCTTCAGCTTCTCCTTGTATTGTTGGTCTCTGCGTTTGCGGAAGTAGGGATCCTTCATTCAAAACCTCTTTGATTGCCAGCTTCAGTTCTTCCTCATTCACTTGAAAGAGTCTCCAGTTTGTTTTGGCTTCAGCTATTTGTGATCTGAGGGATTCAGATTCACCTTGGAGGGACTGTATCCCTCTTGATAGATGCGCCATCGTTTCATCCTGTTGACCATGTTTAGCCTTCTGTGCTTTGAGCTCTTCTTCTAGAAAGAGCATTTCAACGCCATGGCTGGATTCGGACCTATGCAGCTTTTCGTAGGTTGCCTCCAGCTGTTGTGCTTCCCTTGAACCCTTCTCAAACCTGCAATCCTTTAAAGATGAGTCTAAGCCTTTATGTTCTTTTTCAACAAGGCTCACTTTATCAAGAAGTCCACATTTTGCCTCAATAAGTCCAGCAAGATTTAGAGCCAGCCTTTTTTCTCTTCCCACGTAAAGCCTGCTACTAACCGACTGAAAAGCTCTCCAGAAAAGTGAGAGAACAGCAAAAAATCCAAGAGCTGTACACATCATCAACTCCCAAGGAAAGCCAGAAGGAAGGTGGCCTGGCTTCATGTCTTCGGACAATGCTGCCACAACCCTGGGTGCTTCTTCCAGAACCACCCACTAGTATGGCTGAGAGGCAGCCCTTGGCTCCTCCATCACGCCAAGACAGCTTTGGCTCTTGCCACCACAACCACAGCCTGCCCAGGCAGGCCAACACAGGCTGTGGACACTCAGGTGTTTGGTCAGGAACTCCAACCTGCACCAGGCAACGGAGCAGACCACTGTGAGCCCCTTCAGGGGCTGAGCGTATGGTGGGTGGTGTGCGTATGGCGGTGGGAGCCATGATCAGGGGCTCCCAGGAGCCTTGTTGTCTCAACTGCCCATCAGGGGAGTCTTGTCCCCTTCCCTACCCAGTGCATCCTCAAGTGCCACATGTTTAGGTCCCTCCCACTCCAGCCAGAGAGAATTCCTCTCCATGCCACCCACCCCTTGATTTGGTTTAGGCCAGGCCAAGGCGGGGTTAGTAGGAAGATTCCATCCAGTCATAATAACATTCAGTGTGATGTCACTCAAATTCTAAAGCTGACTAAACCGTTCAAACAGCTTTTATGGCCTATATTGGTCTTTGTGTCCCTTGCCTTTTGTTTGAGTGACTCAGTCCTTTTTCTGCCCTTGTGCTCTCCCTATTTCCTACCTTCCTTGCTTCCTTCCCCCCTTCCTGGTTTTTCTCCTTTTCTTCTTCCTCCTTTTGTACCTCCATCCATCCCTCCAACTTTGCCTTCCTCCCTTCCAACTTTCTCTCTCCCTTCCCTCCATTTTCTTTTCTTGCAAGTGTTTGGGGTGAAAGTCCATGGCAGGCCAGCCCCAAGCTAGGCAAGGTCACTGCCACTGAGCTACAACATCCCCAGACCTGCTGCCACTTCCTATGCAAGTAATTTGAATTCTCTCTAAAGAGAAACTCTCACATTAGTCTACTTTCAACGTAATTTCAGAAGAGTTGCTAACATGGGCATCAATCAGTTATGACAAGTCATTTTTGAAAAGCACGGCACAGCTAATGTTCCTCAAAAGAAGGAGTTGAAACTTTAGTTGGTTTTCAGGTCAGCATTTCTAGACAATCCTGATCTCTCCTTAGTCCTATGATTTCTTTAAGTGTCCCCTTTGCTCCTGTTCATGGAGTCATGTGTACAGAAATTATACCTGGTTCTATTGAACTCTACTTAATTCTTTCTCACCTCTGTGCTCCTTTTGCCAAGTCACTCCTCAACACTTCCTGTAACCCTTTAAATTTTTTGTCCATTTTCATTTAAAAAACTCTTTCAAAAATTGAACCATTTCTCATGCAGATACAGTCTTCTTGATCTGCTATTAATCCCCCACTACTGACATTGTAAGTTATAGAAATGTACACTTCCAGACCGTTTTCAGATTTTTGATTTCTGTATATCTATCTGTCTGTCTATTTACAAACATAACATGGTATTCTGAAAGTATCGTTCTGCTTTTGGAGCTCTACATTGTGTTTTTCAGAAGCAGGCCTATTACACAGAGATGAATCCATGTTACCTAGATTGAGGTCAAACCGGAATGTGCACTCTGATTCCCATGATATTGTTCTACCTACTAATGGACAGTTCAGTTATATCCAGACCTCACCACCTCCCCCATTAAGTAAAACCCTTGTGAAGAGACATGTAGATGCCTTTATGAACATATTGATAATTTTTCATGGCAGTGTTTTCCAAAAACCAGTTAGTAAAATCAATTTATTCCTTTGCAGCCTGAAATTACCTTCATTCCAGTTTACTGGTATAAGAACCGCAGTATATCAGCAACAATTCTCCAATTGTAGTTCAGGCAGAAGTCATTCTAGATAACAATCAGTGCCGGATCGTCCATGTGTTTTACACAGCCCATGACAGGGGACATCCGTCCACTCGTTTAGAACAACTTATGTTCTATGCTGGCAATTTAGGTTTATTGAAAGGAGTGATTAGAAAACAGGTGAGACAGACTGATTAGATTCAGTATGTATGTTGGCTTTGTTTGTCGAGGCCTGAATTTTTCACATTTCAATTAATTGTAGGTTAAGTATCAGGCAGATTCTTCACTGGGCTTCAAATGTGATAAAGTTGCTCCTTATTTTTAAGAAGGCCGTTGCAATCCTGCATTTATTTTACACCTCAGTGCTTGTTTCACACACAAGCACACACACCCACACACCACACACATCAACAAACACACAAACACATAATTAGAGCACATTTAACACTCAAATAAAGCTTTACCTACTAACTCATAACTAGGGTATTTTTTTTAATAAGTATTGTGTCTTGGTCTCTACTGGGGAAACATTGTTCAATGTGAGTTCTCTGGTTTGTTGTAGGGCAGTGAATGTTCACTTGTTGGCAATGATATAGAAATGGGGAGTAAGGGTTTAAAAGTTTTTACAGTAGGTAGGCAGAGTCAGAGTATGGACTCTAAGAATAAGAAATTGGGGAATTTCCTCTTTGTTTCTTCATTTCAATCTCCTAATAATTCATGTATATTTTCCAAAAGTCTCCCAGAAAACAAGGACTAGGTCAATCCACATATCAGTAAACCATAGCAGAATGCGATTCTGAATTTCATACAAACAGTCATAAAATCAAAAAGACAGGTGCTGGGGTTTTGGCTCAGCACTAGAGTGCTGGCTTCACACTTTCAAAGGTCCTGAGTTGGATCCCCAACACCATATGTGAAAGGAATGAATGAACCAATGCATGAGTGTATGATGAATGAATTAAAGGTATAAGGAGGAGGAGAAATAGAAGAAGATGATGAGTAATTTGACAGAAGGGAAAAAGGGGAGGAGAGTGAGTTTAAAGTGTGGTTTCCAATTCCCAAGCGTTAAATTACAGCAGATGGGATAGAGAGAGAAGATGGGAGGGCAGGAGAGGGGGGATAGTAGAGGCTAGAAAAGGTAGCAGAATACAACAGTTACTAATATGGCATTTTGTAAAAATGTGGATGTGTCAACAATGTGATTGTGCAATCTGTATATGGGGTGAAAATGGGAGTTCATAACTCACTTGAATCTAATGTAGGAAATATGGTATCTCAAGAGCTATGTAATGTTTTAAGCAACCAATATAAACAAGAGGTCTTCATTTTTCTTTGTAGTTGAGATCTCCTGTTTCCCTGACATGTTTAGTTGTGTTCTCTCCTTTAGTCCTCCCATGCTCTAGTTATTCTGATATGGAAAAACTGGCTGAAATGCCCAACCAGTCTGTAAATCAGTGACAATTCTTCATTAAGCCTAAAGTCACTTTACATTTGCTACAGTCATACTAAATGCACTTCTTTTTTGGGAGTTTAAAAGATATTTCCATCAGCTAGATTACAAGTACCTAGAACTCCCATTCTTGTTTATGTAAGAGTGGCTTCATCAGATTAAATGCTGTTCTCTGGAATAAAATAAAATAGGAATAATTTACTCAGAAGATTCCTACGTAAACCATCTTTATTTACAAAATACTATCTTAAGAATTATTGTTTCATTGAGCTTCAATTGGAGCCAAAGTATAGTCAATTACTGAAGTAAAAGCAGTTACTTAAAAACTAAAAATGAGAGATAAGTCAAATTACATTTGAAGAGAGAGCAACAGCATGAGGTTTCTTGTTTGGTTCTGGATGTTGAGTAACAGGCTCATTTGCAGGTGGAAGGAACCCTTCAGGGAACTCACTTGTACTTTCAGAATGGAGGTGTAGAGGGCTGAATTCCAGCTGTTGGGGGAAGATTGTGAGGAAAACCCCCTCCCTGCATAGACACATCACATTGGAAATGGAGTGGGTGGCGGGTCAGGTGGAAAATAATCTCCAGGTTCCCAGACAAGTTTCCTGGGAGAGGTGGAGGAAAAAAAAAGGTCCTCTTCTCAGGAACTGACTCCTTGGGTCAACTGGAAACAAGGCACCTCTGACTGGAGGGAAAGGTGCCAACACAGAGCCAGAGCCAGTTGCTTGGTTTTCAGCATGGAGAGGTGAATCAGGCACATCAGAGTCCAAAGGAGGCATATTAGGAATTCTGTGTTCTGCTGGTCCCGATGCTCTACCACAATTTGAGTAAAACCTATCTTGCCTTTGTAGAGGAAGACGTGCATCAGAAGAATATGGTTGGCCTGGCGGAGGGATCATCAGCCTGCTGGCCTGTTCCCCTGGAGGAGAGAGGGGCCCAGTCTGAGAAGGTGCTCTCTGAAAATCGGTGAACTTATGACAGCTGGATTCTCTTCCTTTACTGCTAGTCGCATGGTCCAGAGGATTCTCCAGGGCCCCTTGACCCTCTTCCTCCTCCCACTGGAGTGAAAGTTGAGAGTGTGAGTGGACCACTCTTTTCAAAATGAGGAGGTCTCCTTTCAGATGAAGGGTGACCTATTGGTGAGGGCCCATTTGGAGAAGGCTTTCTGCCCATTGCTGAGTTGGAAACATCCAGTGCATCATAGGGATCTTTTCCTACAAGTTCAAATCTCAGCTCCTTCTCAGTTAATTTCTGTGTGTTGCGTGCATTTTGTTTCCTGAAATAGCTGAGATTTCTTTCAGCAATCCGAGCTGCCAACTCACTGGCATGTGCTTCTTTCTCAGAGGAAGTAATCTTCCCCAGACAGGAATGAATGGTACTCTGCAATTGTTCTTCAAGATATTGGGCTCTCTTTCTGTAGGTCTCCAGCTCTTTTATTGTATGGCTCATCCTTTCTTCGGCTTTGGAAAGTTTCTCCTCTTGCTCCACACGGTAGTTTTCCTCCACTCTTAATTTCCTGTGCAGTTTCATCGTATTTTCTTGATAGCGTTCCATCATGACTTTCAAGTCTTCTGTAGGGTCTCATTCTCACTTTGCAGCTGTGCATTTTCTGACTGCAAGGATGCCTGTTCAGTCTGCAGACTCTTAAGGTGTTCTGTAAGGTCTTCCGTGGTTTTCTCCACTTCAGATGAGAAAGTACATTTTTGATTTCTTCCTCCTTCCAAGATTTCTAAGGAGGACTTTAGCTTATCACCATAAACCAGGTTCCTCAAAGCTCCTTTGGACTCATCCTCCAAGTGAGCACAAATTTCGGGTTCACTCGTCTTTCCCAGTTCCAGGTGACCACCATCCCTTTGGGCTCCCAGGCTTGGAGAAGATCTATCCTTCGTCTTCAGCAAGCATTCACTCAGAGACTCCATGTGATTTTCGGTGTCCCTTAGAACTTGTTCTCCAGCTACTTTAGAGTCCTCTAATATGATTTTTGCTTTATATTGGACACCTCCTTGTTCCCTCTGTGCTTCAGCTTCTCCTTGTATTGTTGGTCTCTGCGTTTGCGGAAGTAGGGATCCTTCATTCAAAACCTCTTTGATTGCCAGCTTCAGTTCTTCCTCATTCACTTGAAAGAGTCTCCAGTTTGTTTTGGCTTCAGCTATTTGTGATCTGAGGGATTCAGATTCACCTTGGAGGGACTGTATCCCTCTTGATAGATGCGCCATCGTTTCATCCTGTTGACCATGTTTAGCCTTCTGTGCTTTGAGCTCTTCTTCTAGAAAGAGCATTTCAACGCCATGGCTGGATTCGGACCTATGCAGCTTTTCGTAGGTTGCCTCCAGCTGTTGTGCTTCCCTTGAACCCTTCTCAAACCTGCAATCCTTTAAAGATGAGTCTAAGCCTTTATGTTCTTTTTCAACAAGGCTCACTTTATCAAGAAGTCCACATTTTGCCTCAATAAGTCCAGCAAGATTTAGAGCCAGCCTTTTTTCTCTTCCCACGTAAAGCCTGCTACTAACCGACTGAAAAGCTCTCCAGAAAAGTGAGAGAACAGCAAAAAATCCAAGAGCTGTACACATCATCAACTCCCAAGGAAAGCCAGAAGGAAGGTGGCCTGGCTTCATGTCTTCGGACAATGCTGCCACAACCCTGGGTGCTTCTTCCAGAACCACCCACTAGTATGGCTGAGAGGCAGCCCTTGGCTCCTCCATCACGCCAAGACAGCTTTGGCTCTTGCCACCACAACCACAGCCTGCCCAGGCAGGCCAACACAGGCTGTGGACACTCAGGTGTTTGGTCAGGAACTCCAACCTGCACCAGGCAACGGAGCAGACCACTGTGAGCCCCTTCAGGGGCTGAGCGTATGGTGGGTGGTGTGCGTATGGCGGTGGGAGCCATGATCAGGGGCTCCCAGGAGCCTTGTTGTCTCAACTGCCCATCAGGGGAGTCTTGTCCCCTTCCCTACCCAGTGCATCCTCAAGTGCCACATGTTTAGGTCCCTCCCACTCCAGCCAGAGAGAATTCCTCTCCATGCCACCCACCCCTTGATTTGGTTTAGGCCAGGCCAAGGCGGGGTTAGTAGGAAGATTCCATCCAGTCATAATAACATTCAGTGTGATGTCACTCAAATTCTAAAGCTGACTAAACCGTTCAAACAGCTTTTATGGCCTATATTGGTCTTTGTGTCCCTTGCCTTTTGTTTGAGTGACTCAGTCTTTTTTTCTGCCCTTGTGCTCTCCCTATTTCCTACCTTCCTTGCTTCCTTCCCCCCTTCCTGGTTTTTCTCCTTTTCTTCTTCCTCCTTTTGTACCTCCATCCATCCCTCCAACTTTGCCTTCCTCCCTTCCAACTTTCTCTCTCCCTTCCCTCCATTTTCTTTTCTTGCAAGTGTTTGGGGTGACAGTCCATGGCAGGCCAGCCCCAAGCTAGGCAAGGTCACTGCCACTGAGCTACAACATCCCCAGACCTGCTGCCACTTCCTATGCAAGTAATTTGAATTCTCTCTAAAGAGAAACTCTCACATTAGTCTACTTTCAACGTAATTTCAGAAGAGTTGCTAACATGGGCATCAATCAGTTATGACAAGTCATTTTTGAAAAGCACGGCACAGCTAATGTTCCTCAAAAGAAGGAGTTGAAACTTTAGTTGGTTTTCAGGTCAGCATTTCTAGACAATCCTGATCTCTCCTTAGTCCTATGATTTCTTTAAGTGTCCCCTTTGCTCCTGTTCATGGAGTCATGTGTACAGAAATTATACCTGGTTCTATTGAACTCTACTTAATTCTTTCTCACCTCTGTGCTCCTTTTGCCAAGTCACTCCTCAACACTTCCTGTAACCCTTTAAATTTTTTGTCCATTTTCATTTAAAAAACTCTTTCAAAAATTGAACCATTTCTCATGCAGATACAGTCTTCTTGATCTGCTATTAATCCCCCACTACTGACATTGTAAGTTATAGAAATGTACACTTCCAGACCGTTTTCAGATTTTTGATTTCTGTATATCTATCTGTCTGTCTATTTACAAACATAACATGGTATTCTGAAAGTATCGTTCTGCTTTTGGAGCTCTACATTGTGTTTTTCAGAAGCAGGCCTATTACACAGAGATGAATCCATGTTACCTAGATTGAGGTCAAACCGGAATGTGCACTCTGATTCCCATGATATTGTTCTACCTACTAATGGACAGTTCAGTTATATCCAGACCTCACCACCTCCCCCATTAAGTAAAACCCTTGTGAAGAGACATGTAGATGCCTTTATGAACATATTGATAATTTTTCATGGCAGTGTTTTCCAAAAACCAGTTAGTAAAATCAATTTATTCCTTTGCAGCCTGAAATTACCTTCATTCCAGTTTACTGGTATAAGAACCGCAGTATATCAGCAACAATTCTCCAATTGTAGTTCAGGCAGAAGTCATTCTAGATAACAATCAGTGCCGGATCGTCCATGTGTTTTACACAGCCCATGACAGGGGACATCCGTCCACTCGTTTAGAACAACTTATGTTCTATGCTGGCAATTTAGGTTTATTGAAAGGAGTGATTAGAAAACAGGTGAGACAGACTGATTAGATTCAGTATGTATGTTGGCTTTGTTTGTCGAGGCCTGAATTTTTCACATTTCAATTAATTGTAGGTTAAGTATCAGGCAGATTCTTCACTGGGCTTCAAATGTGATAAGTTGCTCCTTATTTTTAAGAAGGCCGTTGCAATCCTGCATTTATTTTACACCTCAGTGCTTGTTTCACACACAAGCACACACACCCACACACCACACACATCAACAAACACACAAACACATAATTAGAGCACATTTAACACTCAAATAAAGCTTTACCTACTAACTCATAACTAGGGTATTTTTTTTAATAAGTATTGTGTCTTGGTCTCTACTGGGGAAACATTGTTCAATGTGAGTTCTCTGGTTTGTTGTAGGGCAGTGAATGTTCACTTGTTGGCAATGATATAGAAATGGGGAGTAAGGGTTTAAAAGTTTTTACAGTAGGTAGGCAGAGTCAGAGTATGGACTCTAAGAATAAGAAATTGGGGAATTTCCTCTTTGTTTCTTCATTTCAATCTCCTAATAATTCATGTATATTTTCCAAAAGTCTCCCAGAAAACAAGGACTAGGTCAATCCACATATCAGTAAACCATAGCAGAATGCGATTCTGAATTTCATACAAACAGTCATAAAATCAAAAAGACAGGTGCTGGGGTTTTGGCTCAGCACTAGAGTGCTGGCTTCACACTTTCAAAGGTCCTGAGTTGGATCCCCAACACCATATGTGAAAGGAATGAATGAACCAATGCATGAGTGTATGATGAATGAATTAAAGGTATAAGGAGGAGGAGAAATAGAAGAAGATGATGAGTAATTTGACAGAAGGGAAAAAGGGGAGGAGAGTGAGTTTAAAGTGTGGTTTCCAATTCCCAAGCGTTAAATTACAGCAGATGGGATAGAGAGAGAAGATGGGAGGGCAGGAGAGGGGGGATAGTAGAGGCTAGAAAAGGTAGCAGAATACAACAGTTACTAATATGGCATTTTGTAAAAATGTGGATGTGTAAACAATGTGATTGTGCAATCTGTATATGGGGTGAAAATGGGAGTTCATAACTCACTTGAATCTAATGTAGGAAATATGGTATCTCAAGAGCTATGTAATGTTTTAAGCAACCAATATAAACAAGAGGTCTTCATTTTTCTTTGTAGTTGAGATCTCCTGTTTCCCTGACATGTTTAGTTGTGTTCTCTCCTTTAGTCCTCCCATGCTCTAGTTATTCTGATATGGAAAAACTGGCTGAAATGCCCAACCAGTCTGTAAATCAGTGACAATTCTTCATTAAGCCTAAAGTCACTTTACATTTGCTACAGTCATACTAAATGCACTTCTTTTTTGGGAGTTTAAAAGATATTTCCATCAGCTAGATTACAAGTACCTAGAACTCCCATTCTTGTTTATGTAAGAGTGGCATCATCAGATTAAATGCTGTTCTCTGGAATAAAATAAAATAGGAATAATTTACTCAGAAGATTCCTACGTAAACCATCTTTATTTACAAAATACTATCTTAAGAATTATTGTTTCATTGAGCTTCAATTGGAGCCAAAGTATAGTCAATTACTGAAGTAAAAGCAGTTACTTAAAAACTAAAAATGAG